>NC_091105.1:8115438-8779604 GCF_024713975.1 Paralichthys olivaceus
TCTTTGCTAATTAATTCTACCATTCTCTTGCTTCTTTCTTTTTCTCTTACCCCCCTCTCCCTCAACTTGAGCCATGGCTGTATGGAGTTTGGCTCCATTTTTTATTCGTCTTTCATTTTGAGAGCATTATTTTTTCATTTCCTATTCTGTTTTGTAATGCTTACCCTTAAAACCCCACCCTTCCATGTACAGTTTGCTCCTGTGCTGCCTTGCTCTCCTATAATATAATATATAATCACTACTGTTCTCGTATCTCTTCTTTTAAACTCCTCCTTTTATTTTATGCTAAAGAATCACACTCAACACCCTGACTCTGAATGTGAAGAGTGACAAAGTCTACACCCGTCATGGTGTCCCCATCTCTGTCACTGGCATTGCACAGGTATGACATTGATAAGAGGACAGAAACACAAGACCTTTACTAAATTGAGTCAGAAACTACATTACATTTGTTTTTTCGCGAAAAGTTTATGCTTTTTAAAATCAACACTCCGTCTTTCTCACTTCCTTTTCTGTCCTCATACAGGTGAAGATCCAGGGCCAGAACAAGGAGATGTTGGCCACTGCCTGCCAAATGTTTATGGGGAAGTCTGAGGGTGAGATCGCCAATATTGCACTTGAAACATTGGAGGGACACCAGAGAGCCATTATTGCTCATCTGACTGTTGAGGTTTGTACTGACATTGTAGCTAACCTAACCACTAAGTGATAAATACTGTATTGACACTAACTTAACCACAAAGACATATATATATATATATATATATATATATATATATATATATATAAAAACTATATGAAATGCCTGTAATTAATATATCTATCTCTTCATGCAGGAGATCTACCAGGACCGTAAGAAGTTCTCCGAGCAGGTCTTTAAAGTGGCCTCCTCTGATTTGGTCAACATGGGAATCGGTGTTGTCAGCTACACACTCAAAGATGTTCATGATGATCAGGTACTTCATGTCTGTTCAGGCTCATGTTTTGGTTCGGTGAACACAGATGACACAAATCTGATGATTAAATTACTGGAGCAGCAGAAATCTGCAGTGTCACTGTAAGCCCACATCTTTGTTATATGAAAGCTTTTAGTCGTGGATGAGTTCCTCTGTTGCAGTAAAGCATTTAAGAGATTGATATTGAATCACTGCATTAGTGATGAATTAGGCCTTGGCCCTAAGTACTTCCTTGGTAACCGCACCATCTCTTGTCTGTTTGTCTAATGCATCTTCGTCTCTTCATTTTTATTGCTATGTCTTATAGTTGACTGTCACTGTTCCTCCATCTTTCTGTCTATTCCTCTTTCAGGACTACCTTCACTCCCTGGGTAAAGCCAGAACAGCCCAGGTGCAGAAGGATGCCAGGATTGGAGAGGCTCAGTACAAACGTGATGCTGTCATGAGGGTAAAATACCCTATTTTGTTCTGTCCTGTCACTTGTTTGCTCATGTGGATAGTCCTTAAACTTAAATCAATTTCTCTGATGCTTCGGTTGATTTACAGGAGGCTCATGCCATGCAAGAGAAGGTGTCTGCTCAGTTAAAGAACGACATTCAGATGGCAAAAGCCCAGAGAGACTTCGAGCTGAAGAAGGCAGACTATGATGTTGAGGTCAACACCAAGAAGGCTGAGTCAGAGATGGCCTATCAGCTTCAGGTACAGTCAACTGTTCATGACCTAATCTTCTAGGGCTATGCTCACAGTTCACACATCATCCACAGGTTTTCCATAAGCTGGCTAGTAAAGTTTGTACCAAGATGACCAATATAATATGGGACCTGAGTTTAGTTTTCTTCTCCTTTCTTCACCAGGTGGCCAAGACAAAGCAGCGCATCGAGGAGGAGAAGATGCAGGTTCAGGTGGTGGAGCGGACACAGCAGATTACTCTGCAGGATCAGGAGATCATCCGCAAGGAGAAGGAGCTGGAGGCCAAAGTCAAGAAGCCGGCAGAAGCAGAGAAATACCGGCTGGAGAGGCTGGCTGAGGCACAGCGGTGAGTATTATAGTGTTATACTGTTGTCTCACATAATTTGCAATCACAAAAGAGTTGCTCAGTCTCTCTTCTCTCCTGCAGCCTGCAGCTCATCATGGAGGCTGAGGCCGAGGCTGAGTCCATCAGAGTGAGTAGAGCCACTTTTCTCTTTCTCTCATTTTCTGTTTTAGATTTTATTCCTCTTTGTGAGAAATGTTTAAAATATTTCCTCCTTTTCCAAACTAATTCATCAAATTGCTGCTACATTTACTCCCCATGTCATTTTAATCTTCCATTCCTTCAATCCTCTTACCAAACATCACCAAGCTCAGCAGTGGTCACCCTGTGCCCTTCTATAGTAAGTCTAATTATATTTTCTGTGTATGTGTGTAGATGAAGGGGGAGGCTGAGGCTTTTGCCCTCGAGGCTAAGGGTCGTGCTGAGGCAGAGCAGATGGTCAAGAAGGCCGAGGCCTTCAAGCAGTACCAAGATGGAGCCATGGTGGACATGCTGCTGGAGAAACTGCCACTGGTCAGTCAGACTGTCATGTTTTTGATGAAGGGATGATGGATAAATAATGTTAGAGTAATGCTTATTATACTATACTGCTTTGTGTTGCCTTTTCATCATTGCATAGACTTAACAGCACCCTCTGTATTATATTAGTTTAATTCTGAATTAGTGTTAGGTCACGAATGAACAGCACGCTCCTTCGGTTGTATTCACTATACACAATAATTTCTGTGTGTTCTCACTTTAACCTTTCCCAAAGAGTGAATATCCTCTTTAACTGTTGACTTTAGTGTTTTTGTTTGACCTGCAGATGGCAGAAGAGATCAGCAAGCCACTGTGTGAGGCCCAGAAGATCACCATGGTGTCCAGCGGCGGCGCCGAGGTGGGAGCAGCCAAACTGGCCGGAGAGGTTCTCGATATCATGACCAGGCTGCCGGCCGCTATAGAGAAACTCACTGGAATCGACATCTCCCAGGTATGCAGGAGTATTTGTGTGGGGGACTGAGAGGTAACATACGAGGCTGAACCGCTGGTGTAGGCCGTCTGATTTCATGCTTTCTGTCATTGATTCCACAGGCTGGAGGCCAGATCACCCGCGTGCGTTAAGAACACAGGGTGAGTCGAAGTAATCAGGAAGAGGCGTCACCATCATTCAGACCAGGAGCTTCACGTCTCCTCCTTGTGACGATTACCACTGGACCGACTCTGTCTGTCTGATTATCTGAATACATGCATGTAGTTCACTTGTGTGTTTCTTTTTCTGGTTCCTCATTTATCTAGTAGCGTTGGGATTTTTGTTCTGCCCTCAGTGGTAAATTTTCCTGTTCCTGGTCTGAGTTGTCATTTGTTCTGCTGGTTACAACAAAAGCAGCTGCAGGGGTTTGGATTATCGATGAAGCTGCTTTGTTTGCCCGGAGGACAGAGGAGCCTCAGCCCTCTTTATTCAGTGTTAGTCCAAATAGAACTTCCTGTCTTTTGTCTTTTGATACTTGACGTTCAGAATGCAAGTTCTTACTGCAATCAGACTCATTTATCCCTGCACTGGGACAGAGTCAACAAACTCTTTCTTTTTTTTACTTTTTAATGTGAAACAGATTTTTTTCTCTGTGCCTTTCAATTCACTAAATGCTGCTGAGCTCATTTTTATCACAGCATGACCTCGTAATATTGTCAAAAGTTGTATCGTTACTGTCAGTGTAGTTTTAACTTTGCTTTGTGTTTATTATAAAAAGTCAGACAGGGCTGGAGAGGTTTTGGTTGTAACTGACTTCTTTACTGGGCCCACGTTCATATCAGTTGTCATGTGAGCGGAAGAGGGGGGAAGAGGAGTGGTTGAGGGAAACAAGATATTGAGGTTTCCTGTGAAAAGCAATGAAAGTAGGTTCCAGTGGAAAATTTTCTTTTGATTTTTGTCTTTGCTGCAGTGTCTTCTCTTGTCTTGATCATCATATGACGAGAGTAAAGATGCACCATCACTAACTAACCAACTAACTGAATCGCTTGCTGCCTGGAGTTTGAAATGACACACATAATAGTGTGATTTATCTGTGGTTGTGATTTTCATATTACACTGATGCTGGGTTTGTAGGATCTTGGCTGGTTTTAGGTCTCGTTGCTGAGGGAGGTATTGAATCACAGCCTCTGTTCGGGGGCTGACCTTTTTTCCTTCTTTTTCCTTAAGTGTGTTTCTAACTGTCTAAAGGTTCGAGCTACCAAGCCTTATGCATTTTGTTACCCTCAAGTGCCTGTTAAAAACTCCCCAACAGCCAAGTCAAGTTGGCTTTTCCAGTAATGCCTATTACACCTCTGTCAGGGAAAACTTCTGAAAACTAACCATAAGCCATGAGCCATCATGGCTGTAGACGAAAGCCAAATCAGTTGATACTGCTTTTGTAGGTTCTTGTGACTAATCTTTATCTTTAACAAAGTGTTGTTGCATGTTTGTCTCTTAAATTGACATAAGAAGTTAGTAATTATATAGTGTGACAGTCAAATTAGTGTCAAATATTAAAAGATGTAGTGAATGTTCTATGATACTGAAGAAGACAATAAAATATGATTTAATCACAGATCCTTGTTGGCCTCAGTTTGTGTGTGCAGGCAACATCCAGTCGCCCGAGGCGTCATGTCTTCGGATTGTCTTACGCCCATCCCAATCTGGTGAACACAACTGAAGGGAATTTCTTCAAAATTGATCAAGTTCAGTTGGAGTCAAGGATGAGCTGAATAGATTTTGGTGCTAAATGGTCCCGGTAGTCGAAGGGATAGGAGCACAGGGCAGAAATTCTAGATTTATCTTAAAATGACTAAATCAAGGTGAGTGAAATTTCATTAAAATCCCCTAATGACTTTCAGACCGAATGATTGATCAGTGAATCAGATTCATCGAAAATAAAAATAAACCTAAGTTGAAGCCCTACAGCACAACTTGATTTATTTGAAAAGGTTAACTTTATTAAAACATCTACAAAAATAGACAACACAATGAATTACAATGGCTTCAAGGTAGCAAGCGTTCTACAGAGATACAGAAGACCCCAAATGTAACAAAGAGCTTTCTATATATTAGTAAAGGAAATTACAATTCTGTCCTTATTATGTACAAACTATAATGTTCAACTTCAAAGAGACAAAAAGGATGAAGTCTGACATCAAGGAGTGTCTAGGTACATACAGTATATATATATATAGTATATATATAATATGGGTTTAGTTGAACTACAGTGTATCAAAAATGACTTAAAATGACACAACCATTCACAATTAGTAAACGTGGGATTTACTAATCTCCATCACCTCAGGACTCATTTTCAGTGCGATACAATCAGTAAGGTAGAGGCATCGATTCTACCGCGGTCAGCTTAATGTACGAACATAATGCAAGAGGCTGATGTTGACATTCACACTAAAACCAGTACCAGCATTCCCTGTTTGAACAATGCCACCAGCTGTGTTCCTTAAACCACAGCGATGCAATCGAAATGGTTGGATGAGAAAGCATAAATCCAACACACTGAGAGTTTCAGAACAAAAAGGGGTTTTTATACATCTGAAATGAGATGAACTGATGGTGCCATTCCATTTTCTTTTTTCAAAAATAATATTTTACATCCAATGGTTTGGCAATGCCTTGGTGGAGAGGATTTAAAAAGGCAAAGAGATTATGTCCTTTATAAAACACATCTTGCGATGCATTTTCCATCTCCACTGGCAGATCACTGCAGGTAAGATGCATCAGAATCCACAGACAGGAATCATATCGTATCAGGCCCCTCGGGGAGGAAGAGTGTCATCATGGCCGGGGGGGCAGGCTTGTAGGATTTAAAGTGCAGCTGATTGTGGAATTTTACATCTATCCTTGCCTGGGTCAAAACCAGTTATATGTTTAAAAAAGAAAAATCACCTGGAGCTGTCCCGTCGGCTGCTCCGGCTGACAGCCTTGTTTCTCTGCTCCAGTTTGTGCGTCACATCTGGATCGGACAGGGCCGACTTATCTCCTCTGAGCCTTTGTCCTCAGAGCTGAGAAGTCTACTTGGCAGCAGGGACACTGTTTTTTCTTCTTAAAGATGGGGTTTGAATACTTCACTGACATTTTGACTTCGATGGGGCATCTGTGGCAAAGAGGGGGGGGGGGGGGGGGGGGGGCTACTGATGTCTGTTCTCCAGACTGAGACAGAGGTTTGATGATGGGTGGACAAACATAGTTCTACACAGCGGAGTTAACCATCAGCCATGTCACAGTGTTAAGATCTTCTCTTGGATTTATTTGTGTATATAGAGTGGGCAACACATACTATCAATACTAAGACAACCCCTGTGTGTGTTGAGTGAAGAAAAGTCATGAGTCCTTACACCTGTTCATTTCCTAACTTGCTGTGCTCATAGTAAAAATTATTTCCAGCAGTTTAGCTTCTGCAACTTCCTGAAAATTCTACAGGACTGAATCACCAGTCACATAAACCCTCCTCGTACCTGAAGTAACTGAGAAGAGAGAAAGTTCCTATGCACACTGCACCCACCACCAACCACTGAAATGTAGCTTGGACTGTTAAGTATCTAAAGCTGGCATTAGCTTTGCTTTTGGGGTTGGGGTCTGAAGAGGAAATCAACCGAACCAGCGGTGTATCAGCCCCATCCCCCTCAAAAACTACAAAATATAAAAGCGATCAACCCACTTTCCCCCTCGTGTCGGCCTCTGCTGTGCAGCACCTCCACCACACTGACCCAGACGCCTTCCCACCGCAGCAAGGACGCAAAAACGCACGAGACGTTTCCCCTCTTTGACGTTGCATCTCATTCCCACCTTTCTCCGAGTCGCTCTTTACACCATGTTCATTGCGTCCTCTGTGAGGAAGGAGTGGATGTCGGCGAAGGATGGGCGGAGCTTGCAGTCTCTGTTCCAGCAGCTCAACATGAGCTCGTAGAGACCCTGAGGACACACAGCTGGCCTGCTCAGGTACACCTGCATGAGAGAGAAGAAGTCAAGAGACGAGGGGATATTAACGTAAATATTACATCCAATAATAAGAATCCATCCAATATCTACACTGCTTATCCTGTGAGGGCCATGGAGGGAGCTGGAGCCAATATAAACTCCTCACAGTAAGACCCCCCCTCCAAAGGATTTGAACCAGGAACCTTCTTGCTGTGAGGCCACAGTGCTAATCAGGAATAATAAAAATACATATCCTCATTATGAGTGCAAGCTATATATCATATGTGTTGTTAGATCAAATGGATGTGTTTGGTGATTTGCAGATAAATATGTTTTAAAATTAAGTCACAGATGTAAATATATACAAATATTTATTTGTGAGGATAAACTTTAACTTCTATCTTTATCTTCATCAGCTGAATAGAGCAGCCACTAGAGGGCATCTGGTGCCACGAAGAGCCACAGTCATGTGAAGTCGAGCTCTGTTGGCAGCTTTCAGTAACATCTATTACACTGTGAAGCTCAAGTGAAGCCCGGTGTGAGAACATTTTCACAAAGAGAGGACAAACATGATCAGCAGGCACATGTTAGTATGTGAAGACCTGTAACAACAGCTCAGATCTTTCAGGAAACATTCACAGCACTGCAGAAAGTCTGAGCTTAGTAAAAGGCAGAATATCTGATGAATGCTCAGTTAGATTTCACAACATATCAATAAAAATCTGAGTCAAGGCATTTGTGCTGAATAACAAGTGCACTTCAATTGCAGAATACTTTTTTTCCCCATCTGATTACCAATTTAATACTTGATAATAAAAATAAAGGGTAGCTGCAGCCCAAACACTAAACTAACAAATGTTACCAACATGAAGAGTACAGAACAAACAGCAGATCAAACTATGAAGATTTTTATTTTAAAGTTGGTGTTCTGTCTTCTGGAAAACAAATGGAAAATGAAGGAATAAATATTACATACAGTTGTATCTCTGCTCCTGCGATGTGTCTGTGTGTGTGTGTGTGTGTGTGTGTGTGTGTGTGTGTGTGTGTGTGTGTGAGATGTACCTGTCTGCCCTGGTCTCTGAAAAACTCGCCGGCGTTGTCGATGACTTGTTCATCTGTGAGGTTGGAGTACGGCTGCTCCTGACAAACGCTCAGCATCTCCCACAGAGTGACGCCGAACGCCCACACGTCACTGGCCGTGGTGAACTTACCCTGCGAACGCACAACCACACACATCCACTCCGTCACCTTCAAGTAACAAAATTATTCTCAAGATTCTAGATAATATCAGTTATTATTAAGGCACTGATCACAGTAGTTTAGAATAAGCTAAATCCTGTAGTTGCATTTACAAAACGGAACACAAAACTCACTTAATTAAAATTAATGATTGGTTGTTATTTTTTTAATTATTTTTTTAAAAATGTGATTATTTTACGTGAATATTGGTTTAATTTATTTATTCTTTATCAAAATGTCCCAGGTTACTACCTACTTTTGTGAAAATATATAAAAAGTATATATATAATGAATTCTCATCGATCAGTTATCAAACCAAACATCAACAATCATTTCCCGTCCTCTCACCATGAGGATACACTCCCAGGCCATCCATCGTATTGGCAGCACCGCTCTGCCCTGGATCCTGTAGTAGTCTCCTGCGTACAGATTCCTGCTCATGCCAAAGTCAGCGATCTTGATGTGACGCTCGCCTCCCCGATCTTCCCCGCTCTCACCCCTCTCGCCTCCGACCAGACAGTTACGCGTGGCCAGATCCCGGTGCACAAAGTTGAGGGAGGAAAGGAACTTCATTCCTGAAGCAATCTGGCTGGCCATGGAGATGAGGGCTGGGTAACTGGGAAATGACGGCAGATAGACGGAACAATAAATAAATCCCAAAATGACTGTGTGCATTTATATCCGTGTGTATGTGCAGACTCTAGTCTTACCTGATGGTCGGGGTGTTGTGTGACGGCCCCGTCTTATCCAGAAGCACTCGATGGGACAGATACTGGTTCAAGTCTCCACATTCCATGTACTCGGTGACCATACAGAGCGGGTCGCTGCTCACACACACTCCGAGCAGCCGGATGATGTTCGGGTCCTTCAGACGAGAGAGGATCTTCACCTCTTTCAGGAAGTCGTTCCTACGAGCGCAAAAGGAAAAGCAAGATACATCAGATCAGAGACGGAGCATTAAAGCTTCATCAAGTAACACTTTTTACGATACTACTGAGTAAAGTGAGGAGGAACCTGATAACCCTAACTATCAACTAGAGCCGGAACAAAATGTGGCTTTGGGAGGCGACGTTAATACCAATATTATGGAGCAAAACATTTCTGATACCAATACATTGGCCGGTTATTTTATTTCAAAAGGACAAAGATTCCTGAGATGTCATTATCAAACCCATGTTTCAAAGAAATGTAATACTTCACAGTTTAATCATAAACCTTCCATTAAATAACGATAGATGAAAAGAAAACAACAAATATATACAACATCTACATTTTTTGCATAGAGTACAATCCTAAATGCACAACTTTCTTCATTGTTTATTCAGTAAATTAAACTTTCCATATCAGCGCCTGTTGTCAAACATAAACACTGACACCAATCTCTGTGAAAGGCTCACACTGGCAACTGAAAACTTGGCCGAGCTCTAGAATCAACATCCTGGTCTGTAGCTCTGTGGTTTTCTACCCCTCTGATTTGTTTTGCTGGTCAATATGTTTGTGTTGCTCCAGTTCTCTCTGACCTTCCACAAACACAATACAAACCCTGCGGACAACCGCTCCTCACACACGAGCTCACATGAGCTGACTCTACTTGCCATGTGTGGAGAGCCAAAGTAAACAAGCAGCAACGTAAAGTAACGTCTAGAAAACCACAGAGAGGCAGAAACTTTTCTCTTGGGTTCTGAGGGACCTCTGTCTCTCCTCTGTCTCTGCAGGATGTGTTGTGGATAAGGAATGACAGGAATCTGATTACTAACACAGCAGCCATAAAGTATATGACAGCTGATGGCTGCTTGTTTTGAAAGCTACAGTCTATCCTCACAATCACATTCATTTTTGATTGTGTGTCGAAAATGATGTGATTAATATTCTCGTACTTTTCTCCAAAATCAACTTCAGTATTTGCAAGAATTCCTTGATACTGATTGACACGTCAAAGAAGTCTATCAAATTCACTTACTTCTGTCAGTCACCTCTAAATATTAGGCTGTGATTAACTTAATTCATGTTGTATCCTCATGTATTTTTTCATTAGTTCCTGTTCCAAAAATAATATATAAAAACGCCAATTACAACTTCACAGAGCCCAATCCACTGATCGCATGGACAAGTCAGTTCTACACAATGTTTTTATATTTCAAAAATAATGCGATCAAAGCTCAGTTTGATGAACTCATGAGAAAATGTGGTAGAGATATAAGCTGTTGGGGCAGAAAGAAAAACTGTGAATGAGACCAGGCTCAGCTGTGTATGAGGTCACAGACCTGGCGTTCTTGGAGGCGTCTGGTCGCAGTATCTTCACTGCTACCAGAAGAGGGCGACCTTTTCTCACGTTGAAGGGGAACTCCAAGTTGGGAAGGTCCTGAGGGTTCTCGATTTCACACAGGTGCACCTTCAACCGAAAACATAGACACACTGTTAAAGCACAATTACACACACACACACACACACACACACACACACACACACACACACACACACACACACACACACACACACACACACACACACACACACACACACACACACACACAATTTCTCACCTCCCCAAATTGCCCCTCTCCCAGTTTCTCCTTGAAGATCAGACACTGGCGCGGCAGCTCTGGCAGAGGGGTGGCGTCGGCCCCCGGGCTCGAGGAGGCCAAGGCGGGTACGGCGTATGTGTTGTTGCCGCTGACACCCTGCAGGCTCACAATGTCTGCCTCGGCATAGTGGGGGACGCTGGGGGGTAGTGGTGGGGATACAGGGGGAGAGAGGGAAGGGTAAGGAGGGGAGCCGGGGTAGGGAGGAGGCTCCTCCTGAGTTGGGGGGAAACCCTTCTCCATGTCCAGATCCAAACCACAGGCTAGAGAGAGTGGAGACAGACAGGGTGGATGAAACAGAGAGATTATACTTAAAGAACTGTGTGATTAAAAACAGCTTTGTTTTGCTTTAAGACACTTAATAAGTAAAAGAATCCGATGATGACAACTTTTAATAAAGGAATAGTTTAGATTTGGGGAAATTAAATTTGACAATAACTAAAATATGACTTTCAGAGTAAAGGTATAAAAAAAATAGAATGGCACTCAGTAGAACACATATCTCCACCAAAGCTATCAGTTCACAAAATATTCCTGATTATATAACATGGTTTATCTGCAGATTCTACCCCTCTGACCTCAGTTTGTTTTGTGGCGGACTCTTAAAAGTTCTTGGCCAGACGACTATACAGAGACTGACTTCATCTATGATTCATCTTTTACAGCACATACAGTGCAACAATTTCTGTCTGTGGCATCAAGCAGCAGCTCATCCTGTCAAAACCAGCAACAACTAATACAACACACCTCTTATGATGGATGACTACAGCTGCTTCAAATCAAATCAACATTGTATTAGTCTGTTCTATTGATGTGGTAACTAAATTACAATCTACTGATGTTCCTTAAAATAAAATGTACGTACAGTTTCATAAAAAGCTGTTTTTATTTATTTATTTATATATCTTAACTAACTAAATGATTAATCAAAGCCAAACACAACAATGAACAGAGAGGCAGGATTTATGATCTGTACTGTGGCCAACCACCAGGTGGCAATCAAGACACTCTGGCTATACTTTTACAGAGCAGCAATGTCGTCCATCTTTATATTTAAACTCTGACCTGCTGGTGGCACAAAATAAAAACCCAGGGGAGCCACCACACTCGTGTAAGTTTCTCCACAATTGTCTGTGCAAAACCACGTCAATTTAATTAACAGTTGTTGAGATATTTCTGTCGACACCAAAGTGGCGTACGGAAAGACACACACAATTGACAGACCCACAACACAGGCCTGGGTAAACAAAGGAGTCTGAGTTTGTCAGAGTCTGAGTGTGTTTGTGTACAAATTCCCCAAATACCAAACAACCCCTTTAAACAAAGCATGAGTCATTTCCAGTGGTGAATGAATGAGAGTGACTAAAACTATGTGAGTAAGAGGAGGAATGATGAAGGTCAGACACATGCAAAGAAGACTCATGGTACAGTGTATGGGACGTCTTCTCTTCTAGAGTGGACTACATGGGCGCTTATGACGCCCCTGCTCTGGATAGATAAAGAAGTGAGGTAGGGGCTCGCTCCGGACTGTGCCGGCCTGGTCCAAGGCGTCTTACCCTGGGGCACATTGAGGCTCTTTTCCTGAGCCTGAGCGGTGCCGGGGACGACTAGGGGTCTTGAGCCTTTTCTGTGATCTGACAGGAGCAGGTGATAGGCTGGGTTGTTTAACAGCAAGGCTGGGAGGGCACACACACGTAACACACACACAAACACGCACGGGACGAGGTGGGGGTACACACGGGTACCATGATATGGATCACACACACGATACAAAGTGGCACGTGACACAAAACACACACACACAACAAAACACAATAATAACAACCATTAACATGACAATGTTAGCATATCCATTATTATAAAAGGAGCGGAGGCGGGTTGCATTGACACATGGAGTACAGAACAGAGGAGTGAGATCAGGCAGAGTTAACATCAAACCAAACATAACACAACCAGGGGATGAAATAATGTTTCTGTTACTCATGTTATTTCAAACTCACACAGGCGCCCAGTAAAGACACATGCAGACCTCCTGTGGTGCAATGCAAGTGAAGGAATGCCTTTTTCTTTCTTTGCTCCTCTTTTTCTCCTCCCTCTTTTCTTTTTCTTCCCTTCTCTCGGAACAATAGCTCTTTTGTGCCCCCTCTGCACTGTGCCTCCTGTCAGAGGCGCTGTTCCTGGCTGGGTGGTTTGATTTACTTTTGTTTGGTGTGGTGGAACACATCGTAATACCAGCGTTTTCTTGATTATGCACCGCCACATTTTTTTCTCCCTTGCAGTTTCCGAGCTTGAAATGAGTTTTCTTATTGATATGACCAACAGAGACTGCAGAAGCACGGACACGGGCATGCAAATGAAGCAATCTGTCCAAACCACCATTGTAGAAATTTAAATACTATAAGGATTGTTTCACATTTTCCTCTAACTCCTGCCAATTGTATGCAGCTGGTTGTAGATCAGTTTCTGCCACCATGTATTTATCATGTGGTGTGTTTTATTTAACGTCAGCATGTCGACATATTCTCATATTCAAGCTACTGAATGTGTTTTTTGGGCAGAACCTCTCACATTGGATCCTATGGTTATCAAACATAGCTATGAATGCACTGTGTCATATGAGTGTGTTTATAAATTACCTGTGCTGTCTCTGTGATCCCTTGGTCGGAGCAGGGCGCTGGGCTCCTGGTACTCTCCCTCTCCCTCCCTGTCATGGTCACGGTCGTCAGGAAAAGTATGGATGCGCTGGTAGCGGCTCGAGTAGCTGTGCGTGTTGTTGATGACCACATTGTCCGAGGGGACTGAGAGGTGGACCCGCAGCTCGTCGCCGGACAGGCTACCCTGGGCCTGCGATGGCAGAGGGTTCGTATGAATACACGTGATAAAAGTGCAGCGTTTGAATCCCTCAAGCAGATGGTGACCAAACAGTGGAAACAGCCTCTCATCTTTGAAACCATTAGAAGTTAATGTGAAATGATTCTCCACATGGAGATACAGTCTGCCAAGAGACGGGCGGTTGTTATCTCAGCTCGCCATCAATCATTTTAACTTGGTTAAAGGGGCAGTTCAACCTAATTATACAGTTAATGAAACTAAGCTTTAAGTGACACAAACTAAATGACTTTTTCCTCCATTGTAGCAGGCTGGAAAACTTAAGACTCCATGGTTAAATGCTACTTTGGGTACATAAGAAAACATTTCGATGAGGTGACTCTTGAAATCTGCAGATAAAGCACAGTTACAACCAAATTACAAACTGCAAACAATAGTGGAATTAAAACTCGTGTCACCTCAGTTTTGACTGACCTTGCCCAGTATCTTTTTCCAGTACTGTCGCCATAGAATGACAGCTATCACAGCCAGCAGCAGGAGGATGATGCCCACCAGGCAGCCAATCAGAATTGCCGTATTACTGCTGTCGTCCTTGGCCACAGGGAGACCTGCTCTGGGAGTCACAGCGGCAAACTCTGATCCTAGCGGAGGAAAACACAGGATGAAGTGTTAGATGTTTTTTATGGTTACTTGTAGACATACGCTGAAGTCCAGATATTTTCCTGAACTTTTCCAGAGGGGCTGGATGTGAGAACACAAATGTCGGAGTCAGTTGCTCCGGCTATGTCAGCCTGCCAGCCCCGGGTAAAATGTGTGGTCGCAAAAACCTTAAAGAATACAAATAGCTTAGAAAGATGAAAAAGAGGTGCGATACATGTAGAGGACACTGATGAAGATGTCAACTAGAAAAAGCAGCAGATGGTGGTGTTGATGTGCTGTAAACAAGAACATGTGATTTCCACAGCCGGATTTATTCCTCATATCCTACCAGGACGCCACACGTTGCCTGATTGTGTCGCACATTACCCTGTTGGTGTGAACATGTCTGACCCGGACAATCACCTGCTGCATTCTTCGTAAGTAATAGGCCACAATTTTCTGGACAGTTTGCAGAGGTCATATCTGAAAACAGCTTCTGTGTATGTGCTTTAAAATCAAGAAACCTGGAGGTATTCATGAGTCTCATGTGATGCATGTGATGCACACCAGCATGGTTTCATCAAGCTTAATAAACATCTGATGGGGATTGTCTGTGTGAGTGTTCATCCAATCTGCCCGCTCATACCACAGGGACTCTCAGAGCCGCTGCATGAGAACAGAATGTGATCCCTGTTTTGCTTCTAAACAGCTTTGTAGTCAACGTTTAATCAGAAGCGTGTAGCTCTTATTCTCCTCTGAGGGTCAAGTGTGAGAAGTTTATTTAAATGAGGGACGACTGTGTTAAAACCACTTTCAGAGTAAGTGGTGGGAAAAAAATAAAACTTGGTTAAAAAGACCAAAAATCAGGCATTGAATACAATACATGGTGTTTTTATGTCCATGCATATGCAAAACACACCCCCTGCAAGCACACACTTGTACACATGCATTTTACCGGAGAAAATTTTCCACACCACATTTCTACAATAGCAGACAACCCATCCCTCTCTCTCACTCCCTCCCTCTCTCTGTCAGTTCAACACCATGCTGATGCGGGTAATAAATAAACCCAAACAAAGCCGTTCAACCACAGCCAGCAACAAGGACAAAGCAGCCTACACGCCACAGAAAAAACATTTCCAGGTTTTTAAAAAGCTCTTTATTGCTAAGCTGAGGAGAAGAGAGCAATTCCCCTGGAGAAAAATAAGCATGCTGTTTGTGAGACCACAGGAAGCCAACTTGTTATTGTATATAATGTCTATAACTGTGTTCGCCTTTTTCCTACAGCTGCACTGTATATCTCCAAACCCAGGGGACAGAGCCCAGTGCCAAAGCCTGCCCCTGTAATCCCTCCTCCATTATACTTCATACTCCACTGAGCAGTGGGACAGTTATAAGATGCTGGAGGAGGGCCAGAGCGGATAGAGCGAGCGCCCCTCCCTCAGTTCATCCCGTCGGTTTTTTTGAGCTCTTTCTCACCTGACAGTGTCCAGTTACCGGTAGTGTCCGTCATGAAGGTGGAGTTGATGGGGGCTTCTGGAGGAGCGAGGGATGGACAAAGGAGGAATGTGTGAGTAGCGGAGAAGACTCAAAAGAGAGTGATGAGGAAATCATGGATGGCAGAATTTGGGATTATTTAATAAAAGCCAGACCAACATGTTAAAAAAAAAAAAAACAACGAAAGAATTTGAAGATAGTTAGAACATTTGACCTCTATTTCAAGCAGATCTCTCCTGCCCTTTACGCACAATGAAATCTCTGAAATAATTATCTGGCGTCAACTTTGGGTTTAGTGAATCTTGGCTCGGAGCCAAAGGATTTTAGAGTTTGTGATAAAGAGCGAGGCTCATCAGACGTGGGCCTTCTTTGGCACTGCCTTTCCTTTTGGCTCTGCTTTAGAAACATGGCTTGGACACACTGCCAACATGCTCACACTCATCACAACTGCAGGGAAGGAGACGGGCACAGTGACAAGAGGTGATGAGGCAGAAGAGAGCAGCATGGTGGGTGATGAATGGATAAAATGGAGACAGAATGGTCGTGGGGAGGAAGGATGGGGAAGAGAAGAAGATGCGGGGCTGGAGAGCAGGAGGAGGAAGAAGAGGAGAGCAGCAGGACTCACCAGAAGGTTCAGCAGTGGTGTTGGTGGAGTTGTGGCTCGATGTGGGAGAGGAGGACGTGTGGTTAACAGGAGGAGCAGAGGAACCGATGGTGGGAATCTTGGGAGGATTCGGAGGAATTGAATCAGGCTCTGTGACATCCCCCTCAAACGGCTCTGGATGAGGAAAGAGACATTTTAATAAGAATGAATCATGTTACATATCTTTAGGGGTTTTGTTCTCATGGCACAACACATCATCCCCCTCAGCTGTTGGGAAACAGTATTTATCGTCACAGCTTGTTGTTTTTCATTACAGGAAAACTAATTATGTTGTTTGTGACGGAGAACTAATCAGTGACTTATTGTCAAATGTGAATGACTGTGTTAGCTCAAATCTAAATCAGTAAATCTGTGTCTAGTTGGACATTTGGATTCTAAGGAGGTGTTCACAACATGTTCACAAAGGAAGAATATGGGTTTGCAAGGTCACAGTGAGCTTGAACCACTAAAGTCTAATCAATTCACCTGTGAGTCCAAGTGAATGTTTGTTCTAAATTTGAAAAGATTCCCTGAAGTGGTTCTTGAGATGTCAAGTTCACAAGAGCCGAAAAACATGACGCCTCCTGCCGCTGGTGCAGAAGCATAAAAACATTCAAAACTCATGCAGAACTCGTGGATCGGCTCTGGTCAGTATAAGTTCATACTCCTGCATGATTTGGTCATTTTCATTAGTTGTTGTCTTGGGACCAATGAACTGGAACATTTCTCAGTGTTCTGGCAGGAGTCCAGCCCCCACACCGCTGCTGGGTCGAGTCATTTCAGCCACCTGAGAACAGTGTGATTACCGAGCACTTTGCTGATTCTTATCACACCACAACTGACAGTGTGTTTGAGCATAGAGGACAGTTTAATTAGGCAGCAATCTCGGCTGTAGAGCCACAGACGAGGCCTCAACCTGACTTCCAATCGGATAGGTATAATCTTTAGAGGAGATATCGAAACCCCATTTCTGTTTTCTTCACTTGGTGTGTTTCAGCCTTTAAACTGGGAGATAGTAAGAACACGTATGGAGGGACAGGCCGACGTTTTTAGCCAATAAACACTTTCTAATTTGGACTCTTGATACACTTGGAAATACAGTAGATTAGAGTAGAAGGAGTAATGTTTGTGGAAGGCTAATTTATTTATGCCTTTCGAGTTATTTTGGTAAAAATGTGTTTGTGTATTCTAATGTTTTCCCCAAATCTGTATTCCATAAAGTACAGCACTACAATTGTGCCAGGGACTAGACAATAGTCAAAAATGCTGATTCCTTAAATCAATTAAGGTCTGGAAAGGGTCAGAGTTAAAAAACGAATTAAGCTCATCAGATTGTTGAGTTTCACTTGACCTGACTTTGAGCCAAAGAATACTGATTAGTTGTACACTAAAGCTGCTTTGAAAATGTCAGAGTAAAAATATGTAACAATACAGCAGAGAAAAATTTCACAGCAAGCGAGCAGACTTATTGATTATGTTTGGAATACAAATATCTCTGAAAGAAAATAAGGAGCCATACACATAGAAGACGCAGACGTCAACTTGTAAAGACAACGAGATTTGAGAGCTTGTGGGGATGTGGGCTGGAGCGGGTGTCAATGTGCTGTGAACCAAAACACGCGATTTCCGTAGAAAAATGATTTCGTCATGTCCGATTAATCAATTATTTTAACGATTATTTTTATTACTTGAATGATATAATAATGAATTGTTATGTGAATCACCTCTTTCTGAATATGTAAATAATGTGCATGTTGTAAATAAATATAATCTATGTAATATTATCCACCTCCATGTGTATTTCTGGTTATAGATGCAGGATTCATTGGTTTCTTTCTATATTCAAGTGTCGATTTCAAGTTGACAACAGGAGCGAGCATATTGTGACCAAACACAGTGTTGGACAATGTCAAATTTCTACAGAGAAAGTGGCTGTGATGCAAGTGCAAAGAAAAACAGGCTGTCAGAGCTACAAAACACATATCTCCTATTTTAAGATAAATAACAATAAATTGATTTCAGTTTCCTACCAGAGAGAAAGGATATCTCGCTGATGAGCAGCCAGCGGTCGGCAAAGAAGAATTTGCAGCGGAGAATCTGAGCCAGCCGGCCGCCGAGTGGGAGGGAGATGGGACGTGAAGAAGGGTCCTTCAGATCCTCCAGGGGCACGGGCAGGGTGAGGGAGGGTGAGGACCAGGGCTGGAGGATGCTAGGCTTAAAAAGACACTCGACCTTGCTGAAAACTCGGACACCCTGGGTGTGGCGGTTGTTGCTGTGCACCTGGAAGAAGGAGATCAAGTGTGTGAGGGCAGAAAAGAGGAAATGAAGAGGATAGATGAGGGAGTGAAGATGTGTAATCACTTAAAATCTAAAGATCAGAATTAACCCGACCTCTGTTCAAACATCTGGAAAACTCCAGGAAAAATCTGGGCTTAATCATTCATTATTCGTTTAAAGGGAAGAGATTCAATTAACACAGAGAATTAATGATACATCCTCATCCTGTTCAGCTTTAATTACTTTGGCACGACTTAAACTGAGCAGGACTATAAATGAACAGAATTAGAACAGAGGAGGGAGGAGAAAGGATGGAATAAAAAGAAAGTGTATGACCGGAGAGTGATGGAGGAGAGCAGAGGATATATCTCTCCTGTTTTTAGGAGCAGGGAAAGGACAAAGAGAAAGGGATCAATAAAAGCTGATTTAATATACGAGGCGTCTTTGTGGCTGGATGGAGGAAGAAGAGCTTGAGGAGGAGAGAAGGAGGAAGATGCCATGTGTTTAAGAGTGAGTGAGAGGTCAAAACTATAGATCTGAGGGATAGATAATAAAGCAGGAGAGTTGTTTGCCTCTCAAAGAGATGAGGTAGTAAAGATGGTGCTCTTTATGGAAGCCAATCTATACCACTTTGTTAAAAAAATGGTATTTAAAATAATGACTGAAAATCTGAAAATGATGACTTAGTATCTTAGATTAGTATCTCAACATAATGAATGAAAAATGATTTGAAAAATACTGACTTACTAACTCAAATGAATGACTTACCAAATAATATCTCCAAATAACGAGTTAGTATCAAAAAAGAATGAGTTACAATGTCAAAATTATGACTCTCTTATAATCTCCAGAATTTGAACACAGCATTTATCTTTTTTTGGCAGAAATTGGCATCCACACCTCTTAGAGGTTAGTTTCTACCAAAACACTAACTGCAGGGCCACTCTAACCTAATCCACATGTTCCACACACACACAGACACACACGCACACACACACACACACAAGATGCAGGAGGAAACAGCTGCACCTGATGCTGAGTCGACATGTAACTGATTCTATCTGGGCGAAATGTGCCGTGTTATTGTTGGTAGTGGGATCTAATAAGTCAACAGGAGCGAGGTAATTCACTACTCCTTCAGGGGATACGGCTCCAATGACCTGCACCAAGTTTAATTTGAGAACATAACACTGCATTCATTAGATTTCACTTGTTTCCACATAAATCTAACCCACATTGCGGATTCCCTCTGATCTTTTCCTTTAGTTGCCTCTTCTTGCACTGAAAAGTTCTGCATAACCTCCCAGTTATTCCACGACAGAGCTGGATCTTTACAAATGCAGATCACGGAGTGTCCTGTTTGTTGAACGTCCTGTAGGAAGTGCAGGTTATGGCTGACAAAAGGTCAAAGAGCAGACTTCCCTTTGGGAGAGTGATTAGACGCAGTATGCTGACCTGCAGAGACAAGTTGTGCCAGATTTAGGTTCAGGTTCCCACTCTTTATTTATTTGACCTGTGTGTCTGACATATCCGTTCTGCTGAGCCAGAGTAACGGTGTGTGTCAGCTGAGGTTAGTGTGGGAAAACCACAGGGGAAAAGGCAGGAAAAACAGGGTAAGCTGAGGAAAAACACTTGGAGTTCCGCAAGGAAAGATTTGAAAACGTAAGTGAGAAATGCTAGAACAATAATGACAGAGTGAAAAAAAAAAACACAGAGAAAGAAAAATTGGATCTCAGTCAAAACCAGGGCTCTAAAAGATGACTTGTCCTTTGACACTAACTGGGGATTGTTGCCGCTCCACGTAGGGTGAATCCCACCCTAACCGACATTCCAACCCCCATCCAACGAGACAACAGTTATAACTCAAACTGTGTTGCTTCATATCATTATCCCCCCCAATCGCTACATAAAGAAACCCAGGAAACCACAGAGATGCACAAACAGACTGTGATGCAACTCAGTGGCACCCAGAGAGAGCTGAGCACAGACGCACTGTCCCATGATAAACAATGGCACATTAAAACTAATTAAATGGCTGCAAAGCTATTCACGTCAATGTGCTGCTGTCTGGTGAGGAGGCAGATTAACAAAGTCATTGTCGTTTAGAACTCTGCTGTGAGAGTCCATTCTAAAGGTTGCACTGGTTGGAGCTGCAGAAATATCTAAGCATGCAAACCACAAAGACATGTTTTTCTTATTAATCAACCAAATCATTGTGTGATTAAAATCAACAAGTAGTTCTTTGTCATCTGTTATAACACCAGAATAAAAGTTAAGGAATTTAAATATACAATATCTAATTAGTCAAGTGAGGTAAAGGAGTTTAAGTGTCTTAGGGTTTTGTTTACAAGTGAGGGGAAGACGGAGCGTTGGAGATGGACAGCCGTGCAAAAATAATGTTTTCATTATGTTGCATCGTTAATCAAGATACATTTTTGGCACTTTTCTGGATAGTTGTCTGTTTAAATACAGGCACAAACATGTTCATTTACATTGAAATGCATGACGTTCAACTGAGGACCCCAGCCGACAATGAATGTGCTGTGTATGGCTTTCAAGTTACTGTAGAAGAATCAGATTCCAATGGGATCAGGAAGTTTTGGATGACTCTGTTGAGTATTTAAGACACTGAGCTGCCATAAGATCTGATATGGGATGACACAGGGATTTTAGAAATGTGTTTTTCCTGAAGAAACAGATACACAGGAACCAGGGGATATTAACCTCGATGACATCTCTGATTAACAGGCAGCTCGGTGCTGTCTGAGATTCCAGTGGGACAACAACATCCTCTCACATTCAACATCACCATCACACACAAACCCAACGACCCTACCTGCATGTTGTGGAAGACGCGTGGTCTCTCAAAGTGGAACTCGATGTCCACACTGCCTTGCCCAAGAGCTTCCCGGCTCCAGCCCAGGTAATCGTAGCCGGGCCACACCCTCAGCTCCTTGGTTTCTATGAAGTCATCTCCTCCTAAGACGCCATCACACAGTTGACCGAGGCCTCCGAACTGCATCCTGCAGGAATGATAGTTATCACTTTCTATTTGTAAAGACATTCATGAATCAGCACGAAAAGAGGCATGAATAAGAACATTTATATAGATACACATGCAAAGTAGCTGGTACGCACACAACTTTTCCTCTGCTCCTCTTCCACATACAAATACACACCACTGTAAATACAAAGCAACACAACATCACCCAATGGCTCCCCTCAATCCCAGTCTCTCCGTCACACTAACATCTGCTACAAATTCATCTGGATTACATCAAAAGTGTTACCTCACCTGCCAGCAAAACATTTCAGCCCCATTAACCACACAGCCCGAATGAGGAAACCCCCCCCCCCCAAATTCCTAGTTCACTCTCCTTTGCCCGCTGCCAAAACATTACGGCCAGGAAACCCGCCTCAAATCCCAGAGCAACTTTAAAAAAAAATGTAATTCCCATTCGATTAGGCGGACACCAGAATAAACGATTAAGAAAGACTGCTCTTCAGATCTACGATATGATGAAGAGAAGCTCTAGGAATTCCATTGATCGAGGCACATGGTTGTAAATCTTGTGAATCTTTATCATTTGCCAAAGCTGTGTTTTAATTTATAGTCGAGACTTTAATGTCTGTACATTTCCATGGAAATAAAATCCCAAGGAGCACTTTATGGGCATCTGTGGAAATGAGATGCTAAAAAAATGACCATGGTAAAGACGCCTGGAGCGTCTGAACATCTTACCACTGCTCAGTGCTGCCGTCGTAGGTGGAGTCGTTCAGGTAGACCGACATGCCAGGAAGGTGCATGAGGTGACCCAGTGGAGCCGTGTACGCCTTCAACCCATCTGAGCCACAGAATGATGAAAACATATTCAACATCAGTCATAATAAATACGTAAAGAGAACAAACTGCATGCAAAGTTAATCTAATAATTCCAGAAATATCTGTTTGTCTTTGGCTTGGATCGCCATTAATCGTATCGGCCTCAAATTTGGCTCATGTATTGTTGAATTTGGTGCAATGTAGATGTGATATGTTCAATATGAATTAACTTTGAATAAACAGACGACCAGCAATCTATAGCGATGGTGGCTGGGACTCATCATCATACGGGGCGTAGAACACGACAACAGCACATTCACTACAATGGTTGATGAATACAGAAATGACAACTGATTTTCCAGTTCGGGGTCCTGCATACTGAGTTGATCTTCACTGAACTTTAGTAAACAGGCAGCGCAGCCTCAGGGATCTGCAGACTGTGTCCAGCAGCAGGTCTTTACTCGCCGTGGCTCTGAAGGTCACTTTTACAGTTTCAGAAAGAAAAGCAGCAATCAGGATCACGACAAACCAAACAAACAGCCCATTCCAACTAGAAGTGTTTAGAACGGGCACTGCACTCGTACCTTTAATTTGTAAAGCTTTTCATTTTATTCATGAGCAGCAACATATTGACTGAGCCAACATTCAGCAGTAATCACGGCTGCAGGGAAAAGGCTGCGAGCGTGATTTTTAAGCAGTAAAACAAACGTAGAGGTCCGGTGATCAGCCTGAGTCACCATTAAACAGTGAAACTTAAGCCTCTGCGCTCCAACATACAGCTAATCAGCCCAGTTCTTCAGAACAGAGGTGACGTCAGCAACACAGACTACAGCCCACAGCTCCGCTACCCATAATAAACAATGCTTCATGTACAGTGTGTGTGCAGTGTGCTCTGTTTGGACATGACTGAGTGGTTATCCTCTCAGATGCACGTCTCTTGTACCTGCATGAGGCTGCATGAGGGTCAGACGGGTCCATTTCGGATGTAAAACAATAAACACAGGAAAGACACTGTGGTGCAATAGGATCTGATACGAGACGAGAGGCTGAATGTGCGTAAAACTTGACATTCTGTAGATTCCACGTAATCTCTGGCATGTGGATAAACTGAGGTGCACAGCCTCAGTTTATCCACATGAGAGCATATTTTAGAGACGGTCTTCCCTGAAGACACAGACCGCAAACCGGGGCTCTAAGCCTCTGTGACAGCTGTGATTTACAGGCAGCCCGATGCTGTCGGAGGGAGGAGGATGGGGCAGGAAAAGAGGTGAGCCAGTCATAAATACTCAGTTAGTCAGTGTTGTGCTTCGGGAAACAGGGAGACCAACACATTCATCATTGTGTGGCTTCTTTTATCTGTGCAAACCCCTCTGAGGCTATAAAGTTGATGCAATACCTCAAATCGATGCAAGGGATGTATGGCAAAAACTCATAATTATTACCACCATACCAACCCCCCCCCCCCCCCTTTCTCATTTGATACAGGAGTAACTCTCGGATGATATTCAACATATGAAACATGATCAGATTTATCAAGATCTGGAAGGCATGCCTCAGCTTATACAGACTAGATGAGTGGTGGAGTAAGCTAGCGGGAACAGACGCATACTCACCATCCCATACACAACCGTAGAGCTCCACCCGGAGGCAAACGCTCATAACGCGGTCAGCCAGGGGGTAGAAGCGCACCATGCGGGCCACGATGGGAGGGCCCAGGTCTTTCAGCACAATATCGTAGGTGTTCTCATTACCTGACACCACCTAGGTGAGAAAAGTAAAGAATGATAAGAGAGCGCATCACTCGTCTAACTGCTGCCGGGTTGAATAATCTCGCTTGAAGGTTCTGACTTTTTATTCAGCACTTGTCCTCAAATTCTGATAAATCTAAGAGCTCAAATGAACCGACCAAACTTTGTCTTTAATACACAAAGGATGAAGGATGCACTGATTTGAGAGTGAGAGCTTCAGGGACAGTGACTGTCGGAGCTGCCTTTATTCAAACATTGACACTGGCTCGCTGTTTTTTTCAATATTTGCAATGTTCTGCAATAATAACTGAAGAGGAGACTGCTTTCCTAAAACTTTGGTTGTTAGAGGTCGACGCTCCCAGGCTCACAGTGCAGAACTGAACCATAACAAGAAGTGCTTCTATCTTCCATCTGCACAAGGTTCAAGTTTTCATTTCACGGTGCTGAAACTCAGGTGGTGAAGGCTGCTTATGTTGCACTGAACAATATCTTAGGACACAAAGTTTAGCCGGCACAACCCCAAACTTCTCCACTTCTAAATAAATCATAAAAATATCGAATTCAAATTAATAACATGGTTAAAGCTTCATTTATACTCAACAGTTACGGCTCTAATGTAAATAGCAAAAAAAAAAAAACAACTCTACTTTTACTTACTTCGTGGCTCCAGCGGTCCTTCCAGGTGATCCATTTCACTCCATCTCGAGAATAGCGGAGTCGATAACTACGAGCAAACTCCTGGCCGTGTCCATCGGCGTGACGACCCTGGGTACCAACCAGAGCCAGGAAGTGGAGTTTGTGCAGGTCGATCTACAGGAGACAGATAGAAGTTTCAACATTTCTTTAAATAACAGGGTGATCATTGGTTTCAAGTCCGGGGTTCAAGCTTCACTGAACTTTGAATGGACATCTTTGTGCAGGAGGGGTGATGAGGAAAGAAAGCTATAACCAGCATCATCACAGGCCAAGTAACACTGACACTGCACTAATTACGTAACATTTGCCAAACATTGAATGCATCCCAGCATTGATTGTAACAGAGCATATGTGTAAATATCTGACCTGAAGATATTCTGATCCACTGGGGAAAACAGCTCCTGCAGGACACCACGCTCCATCCCCTTCCCCCTTACTCAACCTGACAGAAACAGAGAGAAACTCATAATGCTAGATGACAAAATTAGATAAACCAAAAAAAGAAGCTTTTTTAAAGTGAAAACACAACTGTACAACTTGATCCCAGTTGAACACGGTACATGAAAACCACACGCAGGCAGCAAGCAGAGGTGAAAATCCATCCATCCACTACCACCGTGTATATTGGACTCTACAGGAGCCAAACATTTACATATAAATGGGGCAATGTTGGCTGAAAGAGCGAAAAGCACTGAAAACTGGCGATGGCTAAAGATGCACTGTAGGTAATGGAGAGAGACTGCGAATGGAAAATACAGAGAACACATTAGGTTCATGTAGAGAGAGAGGAGGAGAAGAAAGGAGCAGAGAGAAAATGACTACATTCTTCAAACCTCACAACAAGGTCTGGTGTAGAATGTCAGGATCTCTACTCACAGCTCCTCGGGCCCGACACGACCACACAGACACGCACGCACACACACCGCTAAAACAATTTCACTCACTGTGACCTTCCTCAACCCAGCCTCAGTAGAAAAGTACATAGTACCACCACATATTGGCCACATGAAGACCTCAGACTTGGCTGTGTGTGTGTGTGTGTGTGTGTGTGTGTGTGTGTGTGTGTGTGTGATGCTGGGTTGACTGTTCAAGGAGCTTTGGAACAGACGCCAGGCCACAACCATGTTCTGACCACTGTGGGGGCTTCCCTCAAAATGAAAGCTGCTGCTCCGACCGCCAGAGCAAATCACTACATCAACTCGGTCACTACGACAGTATTAGTAGCACTAGTATTTCAATCACTTCTGCTCATCACATGATGGGTGAGATCACCGGCGTGGACTCTGCCAGAGACCACGAGATGATATTAACACATCAAAGCTACGCACAGTGTCCCGTGATGGAGGGTGGCGGGAGAAGAAGATGAGGAGGGAGAAAGGAGGAATGTGGCTGGGCAGAGTTCTGTCCAGCGTGCACCAGCCAGCAGGATTAACATTACAGCACACAGCTCTGCCAAGTACCTCCATTTCTCCCTTTTCTCTCCGTCTGTCTGTCGCTTCCTAACTAAATACCAGCCAACAATATATTCCTCTTCCCCTTGTTCTCAGCTTTCTCATTCCCTCCATCCTTTCGCCACTCCCTCACACCAACATGCTGATATTTCACTGTCCCAGACTAACCGCCTTGAAAAACACCTACCAGCTCTGCATCCCTCAATTCCTCCCTAAACACAACACCCTCCCTCAAACCCTGTTTTCAAATTAATTTCTCTCCAGCTGTCAACGCACCACAGCAGCGATCCACCTCTCACTTGTTTTCTGTTTTCGTATTATTTTTTTTTAATTCAGTGTCCGCTGCTCTCTCTGTTTTCTCTCTTTCTCTCTCAGTGTCTCCCCGGTGTATCTTAAAAAGAGCGAGGGAAAATAATCACTTCCACATGGATAGACCCTCAGCCAAGAAACCCAGTCAAATGAACACGAGCAGAGCACAACACACACACACACACACATGCACGCACGCACGCACGCACTGATCCTGTGAGTCTAACCTCGGTTAGGTACTAATAGAATTACTTTCATCTTCTTGCCTGATCTAATAGACTTTGACAAATTGCTTTAATGTGGTGCCAACCTGCTAAAAACAGACATGTGGACAAACACTTCAGTCCACAGTGATGGGACGATCACTTTCTACACTTCCAGCCATCTTTTGGTTTCCTCTTATTTCTACATGGTATGAAAACCCATTAACGTTCTCTTGAAACATATCTGAGTTATGTAATCCATCATGGGGAACATCACGTCTAATTTTATTTATTACATGGTTTTGTGTCCAATCAACAACAAAACAATGACTGGCAGAATAAACAAATATCTTATAGGAAGATTAAATTCTGAAATCTATTACTTTACTTTACGGCCCAAATCCAAACACGGTCAGGGAAATTGTACACCACACTGTTATTGTCCTTTCAGTAAAGTAACATCATAATTGTAACAAAACCGTGGAGTCTGCAGTTCTTAACAGTGACTGAACACAACAGGAGAAGAGGTTTACCACCAGCTGAAACACGTTGGTTTTATTTACTTTTTAAATGGTTTAACTTTTCATCTTCCTATAGCGATGTAGAGGTGTACTCTGTGTCAGTAAACAGTGGTTACAGGTGCCACTGAGTCCGAATAATGAGACACTTTTAGACTGAACATACTCAGAAAGTAGAACTTGATTATGGTTGTAATTTTCAGCCATAGATTGTATATAAACACATTACGGCTCCCCAAAAGTAAAGCCAAAGTGAGACGTTGATTGACAGCTAAGACAGCTACTGCAAAGACTCTGGCACATCATCAGTGTTGTTATTTTTATATACTTCATTTCAAAATAGTGAGAGGAAGTGGAAATTGTTTTTTATTTACAGTGGATGCTTTCACCCTGCAGGCACGGGCGGACACACAAACACCATACTGCTCAGCTATCCTCATTCGGACTCCGTATTGACTTTATGGAGAGCCTAACATAAACATTATCCCCAACCTTAAAAATATGTTTTGTGTCATCAGGTCAAGGATTTGGTCCCCATGATGCAGACTAGTCCTCAGTGATGATGCTGGAAAAGGTCCTGAAGAGCGAACAAAAACACGCACGCACGCAGGCACGCACGCACACACACACACCTCCCTACCTTCCATGTTTGGCCTCAGTGGAGTCAGACCAGGCGCTGGAGGCAGTGATGTCAGAGTCTGGGATGGTGCCATCCTCCATCCCCAGGGCGTAACGACACTGAGCTGCAGGGGAAGAATGGGGGGGGGGGGGGGGGGGGGGGAGGGGATAAAGACAAGAGCAACACTCTGATTCGTATGGAGCACATGTCTGGGGGAAACTTAATATTTCCATTAGAGTGTCAGCAGCCATCATTGGTCACGGAGCATAATGTTGTTATGTCATCTCTGTGAAAACTTCCGGACTTCATGCTTCATAACCCACACAGACACAGAGGAGGGAGAGAAAATACCAAAGTCTACATTAAAAAGTTCCAGTTGGCTGTTGTGTTTTTTTTTTTACACCATCTCTCAGGGTTCGTCGGTACTAAAATGTTAATGTTAGAAGTAATGGCCGTGTTTTGCATCACTCCAGTAAATCCTTTTATTCCCGTCAAGAGAGACAACATCAAAGACAGCCATTAATACCCATATGCACACAGAGTTCGTGCTCATATTTTATATGGTGGCCCTGTGGGATGCACTGCTCTCCACTCTATACACTTTTGTTTTTTTACATTCTTTTGACCATTTGTCTTTCCAATGAGCTCTCCGTCACACACAAAGCCCCTTCCTCAGGACTCCAGCAATCCCTCACAGTCACTCTGCTGGTTACCACTGCCTGGGGATTTGCCAGAGAACAAAGTAACGAAGGGCGAATTGAAGAACACGGACAGGTCTCGGATATCTGCGCTGACTCTGCTCCAGCAGCAGCATTATCAAGTGATCCTGATAACATGGTCTCAGGCAGGGATTACCCAATGACCCAGGTATCTGCTCAGAAGTCAGTCATGAGCTGGTGGTGGTGGTGGGGAGCTGACAGGCTGAGGGAGGGTTTGGGTAGTGATAAAGTGGAAAGGGGTACTGACAGTGATATGGACGCTGAGGCTGAGGGTGACAGAAAGAGGCGGGGGTGGAATGGGGGGGTCTAACTCAGTTTCTGTCATTGAGTCAGTGGACAGGAATGTTGGGCTGCATGACAAACCCTAAAAACCCCTACGGGTGCAGCAAACACACACATATACACACACAATTCACACATACACACGGTTAATCCACGCCCTGCGGACAGGTGCTCATTTCATTACATCATTATCATCATCATCACCATCACACATTGCCAGTCAACACCCGGCCATCTGTAATCTTTGCACCTCTCTCCCCGTCTCCTTCCATCTCAGTGTCCTCTGCTTTCACTCTTTTGGCATTTTTTACAAAAACGTTCTCCCTCACACATGACATTTCTGCTCTCACTGACAAACTGGTTTGATTTCTGTCGACAAGACTAAATGTGTGGGTGTCTCTGTTTGTACGTGTGAGAGGCAAAGTCTGATCATCTCTCTCCAACTGTTTCTTTTCCATCGATCCACTCCATAAATCAGCTGGTCGTTTAACAGACAATTCATTCACAACCATTTCAAATAGGGCTGCAAGTAAAATTATTTATTGATAAATTTGTCAATTATTGTCCTATTGTCCCAATTAGACAATCTGAAATATTGCCTTGACGACGGTATAACATAAAAAATCTATTTCGGTTGTTACAATTCATCCTAATTCACCAGATTTCCAACATCTATCCAAACCTTGTAGCATGAGGCAATAAGTCAAAACAGTCGCCAAAAAACTTTAAATTGCTGTTTTCATTGCTCTTATTATAGATTCTTAAACTGAAAATATTAGTTTGATTCTAAGTGGACAAAACGAGCCATTAAAAGACGTCAACTTGGCCTCACAATCAACAATGTAATTAAAGGCGCAGGCAATAGTTTTCTCTCATTTACAGTCTAGCTGCTGCAGTCGGGACGTTGACGGCGCTGCAGACGGTCTCCTCTGGTTACACCTTGTTGGCTCACATTCACTAAACTCATGTGCCCTTTTTTCCTGACATTTTGACTGACACTTTCATGAGCTGCCTGTGCATTAGCGGTCTTGCCAAGCCAGGGAAGGACCGCCCAGCCATCTCATACTCCTATTACACTCGACTTGCCGGCAGACAGGGACAGGACACAGGATAGCCTGTTGATAGCGGACGGAGAATGAGCCTTACTGATCTGGGAATGTGAAGAGAATGTTGAAGCAGCGGGACGGAAGGTTGCTGTGCCCATGGACAGGGCGGAGAGGTGAGGGAAAGGGGTAAAGCAGTCATGTCTGAGTTTGTGGGTAGAGAAAATGAAGTAGACATTTTATCCTACCTGGGTTAAAGTGCCACTCGTGTTCCTCTGAAGACGACACCAGCACCATCAGGACTGTAACAACAGTGACAGGAAACAGCCGCAGGGAAGGCAAGGCCATGACGGCAACAACACACCTGGTTACCTGTCCGGAGACACAGTGACGGCCACAGGCATACCTGTTGCAGAAAGAGAGCTATTTAAGTCAAGATCCACTTTGAGATTCTTGTCTGTGCCTGTTGACACTGCACCAACCACAAAGTTTTCATTCTCACATACTGTACAGTAATATACACCTGCAGCTCTAACCCGACACTGCTGAGCTCACACGCTCCTCATCTCTATCACAGACTCAACTCTCACAATCAAATCCTCATCGTCCAGGGCACATAGCATGTCTTAGTCATTTGTTTTCTCAGCGTTCGCATGCCGAGCTTGAGAACGGGCCAGACTGCAGAGGAGCGAGCACAAAGGCACATAACAAAAGCCACTTTTACACCCTAATTTGTTTTTCTCTCTGGCAGCTGAATGTCGTGATACAATAATACTTTCAGAGAGGGGAACAAGCCGTTAGGAAATTGAAGATGGTATAATTAGCTGGCCCCATTTACTCCTAAATTATTTATCATCAATTATCCAAATTACTGATTTTAAACCTTCTTTCCCTTAATAAGAGAGAGTATATGTGGAGTTCCCCGTTGGAGATAATTGTTTGGAAGGAGTAAAAAACAGATGACGCTGCAAGATTGGAAAAATTAGAACCAGTGAGTGTGAGGGAACAGATGTCGACTTATTCCGAGTTAATGGGGACACAAACATAGTCTGAGCACAGAGCAATACAAAGTTAAAAGACTTCTTGTTCTACCACATCATTAATGGCCAGTTTCTTTTAGAGGTGTTGATTCAACTTTATGACCAATTTGGAAGCTGAGGTTTTGTCGCAGAGGTGTTTCTAACATTAAGTTTAACCTCAAAAATGCATAATATTAGGAACACATCTCTGTATAACACATGCCACTTAAAAGCCTCCAAATTTTTCATAAAGTTGAATTAGAAACTCTCTTATGATGTCATTTTCAAAAGGGACACAGTACTCTATGCTTTCTTTTTCAAAACCCTCTGTGCAACACACATGACATTTTAAAAAACAACTATATGAATCATAAAGAAATCTTGAAAAAACAAACTTGCAGTCGAATGTTTCTGCCAACCAATTTTTCCAGAAGATAATGATGTCACAGTTAAGTTGACCTTTTCAGATCTTTCAGATATAAAATGTCATCACTTTATAATTGTATCCTGTCAGTTACATGTCTTAAATTGTGTCACAACTAGCATATAAATTATTGAGCCAAAAACGTGGTTTGTGAGGTCACAGAGACCTTGACGTTTAACAATCAAATTCTAATAAGTCCATTCTTCAGTCCAAATGGTCACTTGTACCAGATGTAATACGATTTTCATGAAGCGTGTCTATGATACTTAGCGTCACAGTGACCTTGACCTTTGACCTTTGACCACCAAAATCGAGTCCGTTTATTCTTTATGGACCAAGTGAACATTTGTGCCCATTTTAAGAAACTGTTCCTGAGATATTGCTTTTACGAGAATTGCATAGCAAACAAGGAAAGATAATGCCTCCTGATGGATGTTGCCTGCATAGAGGTTTAAAAATAAGCACATTTCATAGCCCTTTCCATTGTGCATATTTTGTTTTTGAACGTATTGAGGCAGACTGCCAGTGCTGGAGAAAGAGGAACGAAAGAAACTTCATGATAAGTGGAAGTCTGAAGTGGGGGTGACAGCTGGGAGAGACAGAGGGGCCAGGCCGCCTTCCCTGTAGACCCTCTGTGTTTCGGCTTCATCTCTGACTAGACTGGGACAGCCCGACAGCTGACACACAGCTGTAGTGACAGAAGATCGGAGGTGGGGAGGGGGGCATGTATGGAAACAGAGTGAATATAAGAGTAGAGTTAGCTCAGGGACACCAGGGCGGAGATGGTGGAACAAGAGCAGTGATGACATGGGTACATGTGTGTTTGGGAGGAGGGAGGCGGTGTAGAAAGTGACTTATGGCTGCACAGTCAGTGTGTGTGTGTATGTGTGTGTGTGTGTGTGTGTGTGTGTGTGTGTGCCTGGGGACGCAGGGTGTGTATGCGGCCATAGAGGAGATCTCAGGGATCGCCAGCCAGTGCAGCTGTCCTGAATGGGAGACGCAACGCACCCGATCCACGGTGCATGTGTTCCAAGAGGGGAGAGAAACACACAGAGAAATAGAGGCTGACATCTTTCCTTCCAAAGTATACATGTACATATGCCAGATGACAAAATGGTGAATTATGGTCTGGCAACATGTGTGTGCGTAGAAATCTGGCGACAAATCCAAGGCAATCACCATGACAACCACCACAATGTCAAAGAATATTATCCTCGACAGTGCCTCATCGCTGTTTTGTCAATGAAGGGGAAACAGGAGAACAAACTTTTTACTCGGGACGTCATAAACATGGGAAGGAAACCAGACAAATGTTTCAACGAGCTGGAACAAAAGTGGCCACAGACGTCCAAGAACATTGTTGCTGGAAAAGTCAAGTGTTGCTGAACAGCTGTGGTTAGCGCTCACGGAGAGGGAGAAGGGCCCGCTGCGTGCTGGAGGAGACGCCACAGTATGGAGCCCAATCGACGCTCTCACGTTTTGACTCATGGCTAATCCATGAACGGGACTAAATGAATACTTATGAACAGCTGCTACTTCTGTCCAACCCATCGAACCACAACAACACGGTGGAGAGCAGAGAGACACACAGGAGAACTTTTTTAGTTAGCCACCATTGCATCATTAGAGATAGCTTGCCAGAGTCTCTATAATTAGATTGCTTCAGTGAAGAAAGTGGCAACCCTGCCTTGGCACTGGTTAGCGTCACTTCAGGATAGGCCCTCACGTAGGAATCAAATGTTGGCGTTCGTTATTCTTTCCTCTTCAGTTCGGTAATAAAGCCTGTCAAAATGTCAGCAGTGACCTTAAGATCAGGTGATTTTGTATTTTTAGCTCATTAAGTGTATGTGTTACATCACCACCAGACATTTTCCAAAGCATATCTTTACTAAAAATAAAGGTTTTTTTCAGGATTTCCAACCATGAACTCCAGTCTGTCAGAGCAGTATGAAACAGGCTTGAAGAGGCTTGAAACTGAAGAGAGGTAATCAATCACAATCAATCACAATCAATGTTTAGTTCATTTTTTCTCTCTCATAGTTACAGTAACAGCATCCGAGACACAACAGAGCTGCTGAGCTTTCATTCACAGTCAATGTTTGCTGAGTTTTTGTTTTGCAAAACAAACTGAATGTTGAGATTTTCAGCAGCGAATTTAATAATGAACTGTTGATGTTGATGACATCCACACTAGTAGTCTAAAGTTTTTAAATGAAACTGATCTCCATCCAGACAAGTATTTTAGCTCTGTAACAGAAGTAATCTCCACCCACCTGAATATCACGTGGCCATTCACATAGAATGATCATACATGTTGGGGTGTAAACAGGAAGCAGAATGTCTATTTGGTTGGTTGTTGCAGGAAAAACTATGAACGAGGAACGACATCCAACGAGGAGGTGGCGATGTGGTTAGTGACAGTAAGTGAAAAATGCTCAATAGTCTTTATCAATGTGTTTTACCAGCTTGGTATATGATTTATTTAAAATCTTCATTAGAAACTTAAGCTGTTAAATAAATGTAATGCAGTATACAACACAATAATTCTCTCTGAAATGTATCAGAGTAGAAGTATGAAGCCGCATAAACTGGAAATACTAAAGTACAAGTACTTACATGTGAAATTAAAAAAAAGAAACATTCGAGATTTACAGTATTTGTGACATTGTGTAGTGTAAACTGTCTAATCATACTATATCTCATGCCCTGCCTGGTGGGATTGGATGTTCTTTTTTAACAAAGGGGTAAAATATTGAAATCTACCTTGGATAAACTCAGCCCCCCCCATCCCCCAGGGTCTGCTTGTTTTACAGTGCAGCTGACACCCCTGGTTATGACTCATCCAGTAAATGTTAAGATATCAGTCTGAACCTTAAGCCATGCCACATGAGCAAATAGAACAGAGACATTGACACAATTGAACAAAGACAATAAGCCAGAGAATAATAATGTAATAAGAAATATGATTTGCAACACACGCCCCTCTCTAAGCTTTCTTGTTCCAAACACAGATCACGTGTTTTGTCCCCAATCATGGCCCGATATTAAGTTCCACGCTGCATCTGTTAGACGTGACTAATGGCTGCAGGGGAGACGGGAGTAGTGAGCTCTTTGTTTTGGATTTCCATCAGTGTGTGAGGACAGTGGTGAGGTCACACGCACCGCTACCCTCTGTGTCCTGGAGAGAAGGAAGCACAAACTAATCTTCAATCCTCCCAGCACTTTTGAAGGGTGGGAAACAAGGTCATTCGATGGCTACAAACAGGCTTGTTTCTGTGCGACTCAGAAGAAGTGTGAGTGAATTGCTCGTCGCTGCGGGGCCACTGTTTCCTTGTTTTTTACTGAAAATGCACTCAGAGGGCAGGCATAAGTTGTTTGGCTGCAAAAAATCTGTTCAGGGGGTTCCTTTTTTCTCCTCTTGAAATAATTGCCTTCAGCTTTGTTTGGTTAAATATTAAAATATCACTCAGTGTGATATTTTTTTTCCCTCCCAGCAAGGACAAAATACATACGCCCCCTCTGCTGAAGAAAAGAAACCAAGAGGTTTGAGATAAGGTTGAGAATCGGCTCCAGACACAATCCTGAGTTTGCCTTTCACACATGAAGAATGCAGCAAAAACATTCAGGCAAAGAGTGTCGTCTGGGTAGAGCATGAAGGAGGCAGAACATCATGTATAAATCTAATTTTTGTGTTATAGCACAATGACACCAGCATCAGCATCTTCATCCTACGCACGTCGGCATCTTCATCCTAAGCACCTTTCTGAGATATTTGTATTCTTTTTTTTTCAGTTTTGCATTTCGTCGTGTCTTAGAAACATCATCAACATGGCTACTAGCTCTCGAATTTTCCCTCACATGGGCACATTTCCCAAACAATTTACTCAGAGGCTGGCTGGAAAAGTTCCTGAAATCAGATGTTTGCGTTTTCACAGACTGCCCCTCTGGAAAAGTTCAGTGCATGTCTGAAAACATCTTGAAGTAACAGTGTGTGAAGTTTGGTGCCTTGCTCCTCTGTTGGTCATAGTGCTGATCACACACTGGTCATCACATTGAATAACTGTGTGTCATAATATTCATCTATACAAGGAAGAGCCAGTCACATCTTTGGAATCTGATTTTACTGAGTTTTACCACAGGAGGAGGAAGCAGAGGAGAAGGATGGATGAGTCACTTAAACTAGGGAAAGAGAGCTGACAGGAATAGTGGCCGAGTCAGAAAAACAAATTAAACAGCATCAACCAGAGAAGGAGAAAGTGCAGCATCAGACAGAAGGATGACTTCAGGAGGCGGTGAATCATGATGAAGAAACACGGTGAGAGGATTGTAAAATTAAAACAGGCTTCCTGGAAGAATTGTAAGAAACATGAAATGACTCATTAAGACAGCTCAGCTCTCACACAAAAACAATTCAATGCAAACCTTCCCAGTGGCACAGACGCATACAGGCAGTATCATACAGCAGCAAAGCAACAGAGCTCATAACAAATCTAATTCACAAACTAACAATGGTGATAGTTTAGCAGAGCTGAGGCTCAAGGGTTGTGTAAAAACAGATGATAAAGAATGCAACACAGTTAGAATGCAGCTCCTCTAAGCAGAAATCAATCATGGGTTATAAGTGAAACTTCTTTTCACTTTTTCATGGATACATGGAAGCAGATCACTTGGCCCCTCAGTCCATTCCAGTGGCAGCGCTGCTCAGCATATGCTCATGGTGGACAGAGACAAATGGTGACTGATTACCACAAGTTGCTCTGGCAAGTGAAGAATGCCTTCATCAACCGCAGCCACACAAGTCTTTTTGAAAGTGTGGAGACTTCTGGTTTCTTTCTGTTTTGTTTTGTGTTGAAGTGACATGGTGGTCGGGAAACATTGAGAAAATTCAAATCCTATTTTTGTTGTGGTAAGGGTTTGATTTGTTTCAAACGATGCAACCATCACTGCCCTCATATTTCCATGCGTCCTATACGTTATTGTGGTTGTTCAAGCAAAACATTCACCCGAGACTGAAAGAGACAAAAGCAGCTTTTGCCCCTGTGCCCACGCAAATAACATCATATAGATGCCTTTAGCAACTCGCCAAGTCTCTCCTCAAAAAGTTTGAAATGTCCTCCTCAGGTCCTATGGTCCAAGTCCACAGTTCCTTCAAAAGCACAGGGTGACACCAAACCAAAAACAATCCACAAAGCCACTTATTTATGAGGGAGATGAGCAGTTTGTGGTAGATACTGTTCAGAAGCCTGACCTGAATACTTGCCATATCATCTACATCACTATTTGAATCTTTTTGTGTGTTTTCTTTTATATCAATAATGGTTATTACAAGAGTCATTATTATTATGCCTGTTGCTGTTATGCAGGTGTTTCCACAAGGATAGGGAGAAGAAAGACAGTGGGAAAAGAAAAAGGAGGGTTCAACTACTATCTTCATTAGAAAGCCTGTCAGAGACATCTTTCCTCTCGCTTGCCTTCTCTATGGATGTACCTCACACCTCATCCACATTGAGCAGGTACTGAAAACTGAACATTCTCTTTGTTCCACACAAAGCCCAAGAACATTACTCAAGTTGCTGCCACCAGCAATGAAGATGTCCCCTGTCTGTGCAATCAATGAAATTCCTATTGTGTTTTGTCATCGGCTATTTTGCTAACATTTGGCAAACACTGAGGATGGCTCTCTGTTTTTTAACTCAGCAGGACACAACTTCTCAGCTGAGTGCACCACACACACACACACACACACACACACACACACACACAGGGCGAGAGAGAAAGAGAGAGAGAGAGAGAGAGAGAGAGAGAGATCAGGGGAGGGGAATCGCTAAACTATGGGCCTTAAACTCCCCACGAGAAAATTCATAAATACAAAAAGCAAAAAATGGAAATGGCAAAAAAAAGAATCAGTTTGTAACATTAAATAGGAGACTGATTTCCTTCAGGGTAGTCCCGTCAAGTTGCTTGTCTGTCAGGTCATGGTAAACGGTATGCACACGTAACTGTCATTGCTGACAAGCATCATGGCGACTGTCAGGAAACGTAGATGGGGAATTAATACATCCCACATCAATACCTTAATACAGACATCTTAAAGCCAAGATGACAGAGTTTGTATATCTTAGCTTGACTTCTGGACAGTAGGAGTGGGTGGAGAAGCATCGTCAAATCTTTAGATACAGTCTTTGTTCATTACACCTCGAAAAAATAGTGAGTCATAATGAGTTACAAGGACAAATGTGCTTGGATCAAAGAAACAATCTTTTCATTGGTGCACAACGAGAGGATTATACAAAACTCACAACAACTGAGTACTAATTTACTAAGTAAATGATGGTGCCAGGCATTGTTCAACTAAACAAAAGAATACAGTGTCCAAGGGGCAGCAGCAGCATGGCTGGCTTCCTAGGTTATTTGATGAGGTAGGCCTTTGTGATTTTTGAATTCACATTTTATTTATCATGACAAATTTCGGGATTCAGCGAATATGAAGAGCTGAGATTTGACAAACAACAGAGAACATAGAACTGCTAGCACCTCTGGCAATCAATGTGATTGACACAGAGTCCGTTGTTTATGAGCTGCGTTGTGTGAATCAGAAAGTTCTCTGTCTTTGTGCACGCAAAGGAAAAACACAAGGAGAGCGTTTGTTATCGTGTCTTTTGGGAAACTGGTTTTGACTGACAGAAACTGTAACACGGATTTGGCTCTCAGGGCCTGAAGCTTCATACGTGTCAGCACATGCAGTTAAGACTGTCCTCAGCTCTTTTTTCTCTCGCTATAATTCGACTAGAATGAGAGGAGTGCCATTTTACTTTCTGGTGAAAGTAAGTTGGTGAATGACCTTTTTTCCTTTACTACACGTGAACCCAATTTATCTGCTTCACTGTTGCACTGAGAAAAGACTTTAGCTGAAGCGTGAGTGTGAAGATCATAATGAGAATCTAGCAGGTGCGTGGTAGCATTAGCGTGTTATTATGAGAGGGTGGCAGCAGAGCTCGCTATGTGGATCCCTGGTTCTAGTTTGACACTGAGGCTGTTTTAGGACTTTGGTGTGATGGCAAACTGCAGCCCACTTCCCTGAATTCAATTTGCACTGACTCAATGCCACCTATCAGAGGACAAGTAAGAGGCAGAGGGGAGGATGAGGTGAGGGATGAAGGAGAGGCATGTGACAGCACAGTGCTACTCTCACAATGGACAGAGAGAAAATGACGACAGACAGAGACACAGACAGAAAGTCAGAATACGCACTGTTGGAGGAAAAATCCCTCCAGTATTTGAACCAAGAGACTCATGAGGATGGGACAAAGGCAATTATTTTCCCACAGGAGGGTACAAATTAATCATCCGGTGAGGAGCTATTAAAATGGAGAGAAGTGAAAGAGGGATAGAGGGAGGGAGGGAGGGGTCGCCCAAAGAGAAACGGTACAGCAGAGAGATCAGGTCAAACCAGAATTTGTTCAGCGAGACTCAGCATTTTGAGTCAAAGTGAGAAAAACAGTCTGGCCTAACGCAGCCCTCTAACAGATGTCTTCTCATTTCTAATGAATGACAGCTGAGCAGAGAGAAAATCTTTTCAGAGGTGTTTGATGTTTAGCTACTGGGGCGGGGAAACAGAAAAATACCCTCACGGATAAGCAAATTAGGATCCAAGCTGATTAATGAACTGATTAATATAACGTCTGGGCCTTACTAAAGCCCCAACTGAAATAAGCTAAATTACACATCACACAGCCGTTTCCTGACGCTAATGTGCCTCACACAACTCCTTTGAGAGAGACAAGGTCGGCCCACTCAACTCGACGTCGTTAAACTTCGATTCATCATCTGAATATTAAAGAAGTAGGTAAACTTTGATGTTGAATACAATTTTCTTCCATGTTCAAACAAGGCTTCAAAAGCACCTACTTTGCCAGTGGGCATTAGTAATCATTAGCTGTGTACTGGGCCACGAGAGGCACGGTGTGTTCTGGCAAGTGGCAAGTTAGGTGAAAAACACCACAGTGAGAGGACTTTAACCAGGATGAAAAAAGAGGGAAAGACAGAATGAAGGGCGGGAAAGAACAGAGAGCACACTGGCTTTTAAAGTTTCCAGAGTTTCCAGCTTTCATAAGGTTCATCTTATTTTTCCAGAAGCGATAACTTGAACTGCCAGTTGTTGGCAGGACATGCAAGGGATGATTGACAGCTGGTTTCAGCTCACAGGATTCTGCACTTGTACAGAAGCCTAACCCTTTTTCTAACTGGATCATTAATTCAGCATCGTAGGATTCTAAAGGGGGATTTCGCTGATTTTAAAGTCTGTTTAAAGGATCTTGGGGGAAAGCACTTTTTGCAATGTTGGTTGAAGACTAAAACTTTAAAAATGAAAAAGAAAATCTGGAGATGTGGAGTTGGAAAAAAGATTTCAAGTTCTCCGTAGCCAGCTCCTCATCTTTACTTCAGCTCTACACTGCTTTAATCACTGCTTTCATAACATATAGAATCTCCAACTAAACTTTTGGTTGCATTGTGGGTAACGTAGATGTGAAATAAGGAAGGTTTCTTTGTGGCCTACATGTGTAACTCAAATGGGTGGATCCTTCTGTCCCAGGATTCATTTCTCACCCAGCAATTGGGCGAAAAACTATTGTATTTAAAGAGAAAATGGCTGCGGCAAGTGATGAGACCCAATTGTGCTGTGCTTACACTTTGAAATGTAAGTATAAGGCTTAAATTCAACCCACAAAGTCCTCCTTCTTCGGAGGTGACGGTCTACACTCCCCTGAACTGGGACACAGCTGATATCTCTCAAATTTGATCACTTATTAAAAACTGCCCATCAGTCATTTAGGTTTTTTCGAGTGTGATGATACATCAGAGGAGAATTATTTAAAGAGGGTATCTTATTATTCCTGAGAAAAAAAAACAACATTCTAAATTAGAGAAGTGTTACCTTCCAACTTTTAGCATATGTTGACAGATAATTAATCATATTAAATGTGTATAAGCACCTGAAGTATGCCATCTTTCATATTGGGACATTTGCAGAAACATTTTTAAGAGATGCCTTGATAAGAGGGTGTGGCTTTGAAGAAACCTCAGCAGCAGTATCACCCCAGTGTGCTTACATTCACACAACAACATTGCTATCTGACCGAAGCAACCACGACGAGAAAAGCAAACAGATAAATGAGGAAGCTCACAGGGACGATAAGAGAAAAGGGAGGATGAGATGGACTAGCAGGGGGAGGAGGGAGGAGGATAAATGAAACATCTAGTGCTGCTTCAAAGGGAGTGGGGAGATAGGAGATGAGGAAGGAGAAAACGCGTGTTCCATGTCAGATGTGGAGGGAGGCAGATTGCTGGAATGATCAATTAGGGGATCAAAGCTGTGCTGGATGTCAGAGTGAGATGGAGGGACAGGGCAATGAAGGCAGGCTGGAGGAGAGGGGGGGGGGCTGATCTAAAAGATGGAAGAACTTTGGAGATTCATAGAGAAGAAATCAAAACGGGAGATGTGAGAACTCACTGACAACGAAAGCCTGAGAACACTATGGATCCCGCTTTGAAGTGTCACCACCCATAAGAAGATGAGCTTGTTTCTCTGACAGTCGCGTCGGGCTCGTTCTGCATGTGACCGCACATAACAGCAAATGCAATTGAAAAGTCCAGTTGTCTAGACATGAGTGGGGAACAGGGTGAACAGTGTAGTGCTGCCTTCAATTGGTTTCATTTCACATTAGATGGGGGCCATAGTGAGAGGAGGCACCGTGTTGTCTCTTTGTACTTAAATTAATTCTTCCACCAAGCTCGAGGTTCCTGCTCAGTCTGTCGGGAGCCAATTACAACAGAACACAGAGCAAAGCCGAGTTTCTGCCTTACACACAATTGTTATAAGAGAAAACAGTCCTTTGGATATAAAACACCAATAACATCATTGTACTCTTTCATGTGGTTTACTAGCCACATTAGCCACATTGCTATAAAGACCAGGCATCTGTGCGAAACATGCAATTCAGTCATTGTGTGAGATTTGCCTTTAGATTTCTATTCTTCCCCACCTGTTTAAAGTCTTTTCAGAAAAGTCAACGACCAGAAACACACACACAGAATGGCATAAAGCACCGACTCCCACCAAAACAATGAGCCAGATAGAGCACAGCAGACTGAGGTCAATGATCATCCAGACTAGGCAAACCAGCGTTCCCACTGTGGAAACCAAAATCCTGCTCCTGTGTGTGTGTGTGTACGCTTGCACACAGGGAGAAATCCATGTGTTTTCAATCACCAAACAACAGCAATAACACAAAATCTCCCAAGACTTTTGTTGATTTTTCTAAAAATTCTCTTAAGACCAACAAAACCAACTAGAATGGCACTCAGTGGAGCGCAAAGCTCCACCAAGGCCCAACCAGATTGCTCACACAGATATTAGTCCCCCTAAATATACCTGATTTTATGTGAATTATTCCCCAGGAAACATCCTATCTCGCAGTGATATAAAAATCCTGGATCTGCCCCCTGATCCTGAGTTATTCCCTGATCCATTCCGTAACTTCCCACAAAGTTTCATGGTAATCCATCCAGTAGTTTTTCCGTTATCTTGCAGATAAACAAACCAACAACCAAACGGACAAGGGGAAAATCATAACTCTCTTGGTGGAGTTAACAACAGTCATTTCATCAAACTTGTCAGACCAATCACTGTCCTCTCTCCGTACTTCTCCACAAATCATACATGATGCAATTAGAGTCACCTTCTTCTAACCCTGCTATGAAAAAGGCAAATCAATAAAAAAAAAATGTTCCCATGGTGTGTGCATTCACAATTATACTCACATCATTTGTTTATCCAAGTGTTTAATATACTCTGCCTCCCCTGGACTGCTGGATTGTGCTGCTGATAAAAAGCAGCTATGTCGGGCCAACAGCTCTCGTGGGATGCTCTGGGAGAATTAGCAGCCAGATGCCCATTAGACAGGGCTCCAGCAGACCTGTGCTCGCCGTGAGGGACTGTATACCAACACTCAGTGTTCCTTCTCACTTAAAGCCTTTGCTACAGAAGCGAAGAGGGAGGAGGGGCGAAGAGAGCTAGGATAAAATGGCCTTTTACTGCCTCTCTATCTTTTGGCAAATAGCACATGGAGCCACACCAACCCCCCACCTCCTCCCAAAGGTTTAACAATGCTACTCCTCCTCGGGCCTGCCTGCTCAGTCCCCCCCCACTCCCTCCGACCAGCAAACTACCCACATCTGACGGGAAAAGTGAATGCCCGGTGCACTGCACACCCACTGAAGCTCATTGTTGATTCCTCTATCAGGCCACGTCTAACTCCTCGCTGCATGCACAAACACACAGGAACAAGCTGGCAACAGAAACAAACGCAGTCACACCCCAATGTTCACCTCTCTCATTCCTTCTCTTTCCGTCAAACACAAATAAAGAGGCAACGAGCTGGAATGTGCACTTTGAGCACAACTTTCCATTGACTTCTGCACCATTCCTGCTCAGAAAAAGACCAGTAATCATCTATTATGATTCACTCTCACCTCCCTGCTCTTCTGGCTCATGAAAATACAAAACATCCTGTTCAAAGTCTAACACTTCTGGCAGCTAAACCACAAGGGTCTGACATGTTCTCTCCTCCAGTGCCAGGCCGCCTCGCTTCGCCATTGCTCAGGTTTGTGCCTGGTAATTGATTCACTCCACAAAAGAACAACTGCGTCATGTACAAGGCCAGAGGTGAAGGGAACCAGAGGTGATGGTCTCACTGGAAGTCACCTGTGGTGCTGCGAAAGGTCACAGGGGTTAATGGCTGGTGATGGCCCTGGACCACCTGGATGTGAGGAGGTCAACCTACACATTAGACGTTTTTACTGAGGCTTTAGAGCTCCACATGCCGAGAGGAATTACTCTTGTTGAACTTGTGAGGTTTGGTGAATGAGGTGCGACATGGGGCTGGTGAAGAATGAGTTTAACAGGCTGTGAGTGAGCGAATGACTGGTGACAACCAGTAACTGTCAGTGTGAGAGTGTGGGGGAACATTTGTAAATGATGGAGGAGATAAAAAGTCCATTAAGGTGGATATAAACATTGTGGCAGCAATAGTCACTGCACCGATCAGGGCTCAGAATAATGTTTTCTCTGCTGCCAAGGGCCCACATTTAGAGAGATGTTGGACGGCACGGTTTGCAACAGGACGCGACTATGATGTACACTGTCAGAGTATTTCAGCCACGCAGACACACACACGCAGAGACCCAGGGCGCAACGTTACACCTCATATGCGCTTCTAAACTGCCAGTGGCCACCGTCCTGAGCTGTCGTGCCCGCCTCACACCGAGACTGATTGACGCCAAACCACAAAGTGGGAGAGAGACACACAGACAGACAGGCAGACACACGCACACACAGAGAGTGAGAGAGACAGCAGGAAATAGGCTATCCGCTGCAATATTATTATCATTATTAGCCGGTGTTTAATGCGTAAAGTGCGCGTAAAGGAGACGCGTAAAGCAGGATTTGGAGGAGTGTGTCTGTACTTACCTAAAAAGACACGGAGAAGTGCGCTCTGACAGCGGTGCAGACTTTTCTGTGAAGTCTGCGTGGAACAAGGTGAAGCTGCGTTTCTGCCCTGAACCAGTGAATAATCCAACCTGAGCTCCGGAGCAGCTGCGAGCGACTTGTGTCAAAACTCAAGAAAACAACCGAAACACTCCTGCGCCTTTTCTCCCCGTGGATAAATGCGCACTCTCACTCACTCTCTCGGGATAGAACTGGACGACGATGAGAGAAAAAAGTAAAAGCGACGGTGCGGTCTCCGTTGTGTTTCCCTCCGCCTGTGGCCGCTCACTGAGCCCGATCCCCGGCTGTGTGTTGCTCCTTCCCTCGGTCCAGGGGCTCCGCGGCTCCGCCAGCAGGCGCCACCAGGTGCTCATTTACATAACTACACCGGCTTCGTCCAATCACAGCCCAGAGCAAGGTGTCTGATTGAATATCTCAACAAGGCCTACGTCCAATCAGCGCCTCGTGTGGGCGGGATCTGTGACCCTGACATTACTGTAGAAAGAGATTCAGTGTAAAGGGGGAGAGGGGGGAGAGAGGGAGAGGGGGAGAGAGGGAGAGAGGGAGAGGGGGAGAGAGGGAGAGAGGGAGAGGGAGGAGAGGGTTTGTTTCTTTGTTACAGAGATTTGGGAATATGACACATGATCCAGCAGCACACAGTGTGGTGGTTTCACCTTGTTAACCCTTTGTTCAGTGGTCCAGTGTGTAATATTTAGGTGAAAGGGATCTAATGTTATAATCCTGGTGATGTTTTCACTACTGTGTGATCCTCATCGTAAGAATAGTTGTTTTCTTTATCCTAGAATGGGCCCTTTATATTTAAATACTTTATATTTACATCAGGTGCGAGTCCTCTCCATGGAGGCCGCCATGTTTTTAACATTAGTCCAACATGGACAAACCAGACACCTTTGAGTTTTTATGAAAACCGATGGCTTCCATAGTTTCTCTATCGTGTTTAAAAGGGGAGGGTGAGGTGAGGGGTGTTCAGCTGCAACATGTAACTTCACCAGTAGATGTCACTAAATTCTACACACTAAACCTTTAAATATCATATAAACTTGTAAACTACTTGAATTATCTCTTTGACCTCTCAGCACCTGGATTGAAGCATTTAATGCAGACCCACAGCAGCCTGCCTTGAAAGAAACTTTATTACAGAGCGGTGGTGGTGTAACTGTATACCATTACTGGCCCTGGGCTATAATGACTCAGATTGAAGGCTTCGCAGTAAAACACTGCAACGTAGCTGGGACCTGGAGAGTTGTTGATATGACACCCAGAGGCAAGGCTGGAGTGAGATAGGAATTCATGTTTTTTAAGAGCCACATGTGCGTGTGTTTGAATCAAGAGTTGGACAAGTCAGACAGAGACCGACTGAGGTAGAAATGTTTAGCAGCGATTACAGTGTTCCTGTCTGTGTGACTGACAGGGAGGGACACTTAAGCTGGGGCTCCATCACCAGCCACGGACAATAAAGGTTATTTAGCACATTCTGACCCCACCCTGGATAAACACAGAAGAGAAGCTGATACACTCTGCTGTGTTCACTTCTTGTTAGTCTGTGTGTGTGTAACTGTATTTGTGTTAATTGTATACGCCAAAAATGTATTTAATCCATACAGTGTAGTGAAGGTAGGGCTCAGCAAAGTGGTCAAAAATTACATCGAGATAACATTTTTCATATTTGATGATATCAATAATTATCATGATAAAATCTCTCATTATTATTTCTTTTATAGGTAAAGATTGGTTTTTGCTCCTGAGTGAAGGTTGTGGTTTTAAACTCTTCTGACAAACACTTAATTAAGAGCAAAACATTTCACAAATCTGAGATCCATCATTTATATGTCAAACCTCCTCACTGTGTTTATTCAATAAGAATTATATTGGTATATTGAATCTTTGTTGTATTGCTATTGATGAAAAATATATTACGGTAATTATTATACTATTGAATATGCCAGCAGTTCAAAGTTTTCTCTTATCCTGTGATGACTATGTATCCTGACAAATTGCGTCAGTACCTCCGCCAACAGGGTTATGTTTTCACCCCTGTTTGACCGAAGTTGTTATATTTTGGTGTGTTCAGGAATGTTTAGAAGACTGATATTTATGAGTGTTTGCAATTTGGAGCAGATCTAAATAAGTAACCATGAAATAGTGAATTTGGGCACTGTTGGGCCTTGGTGGAGGAAGGAGACAGTCTAGCTGATATTGTTTAATTGTCCAGCTTCATGTTAAGGTCACAGCTCCCTGCGCAACTCCCCCGTTCTCACCCCTTCACCCTCCCTCTCTCTCTCTGCATGATTCTTTGGGTTTATAAAGACTTTAGCTGGACTTTTTTCTGGCCTGGACTCATTTTCTCTGCATATCATTAACAGCCTTTCACCACTTTTTAATTCAGAGCTAAAATCCACCAAAACCCTCCTCTCCCCTGTGTTTAATGGTTAAACTTCACTCTGTCAACAGTTTTCCTGTGTTTAACTTGATCAAGATTAATTATTGTTTTCTTTATTTTCCTACAAGTGTCTGTTTCATACAAGTATTGTTTCCCTCTCAAGTCCTTGTTTTCCAGTAAAACTAAATACATTTTAAAATGATTGTGATGGAGGTATGAGCTCAAGTTAAAAGGGTAATGATCAAACCACTGTTGACATTCGAGAGTTATTATCTGTGACATTCACCAGCAGAATGTAAACTGATTCCCAGAAATGATCCTGCTGATAAACACAGTGATTCTGGGTTCTCGGTCTTTCTCACTCTTGAGAGATTTTCCCTTCTCCTTTCAGTCGTTCTGTTGGGCACATAGTCCAGCTGGCTCTGCTTTGTTCGTTGTCCGGGCAACAGCAAATCCCCTGGCAGAAAGTATGACCTTTTTCTCCATTACTTCCTTTGTCGCACCTCCACTTCTCTTTCTTCTAGCTATTCTAAATTGTTTTATCTTCCATTTTAGATCTAGAAAATGTTCAGTTCCTCTGTAAAGTTTTGGTTTGTTGTCACCAAACACACACTCCCTCCTTCTCTTTTTCTTCCTCCTCTCTCTCTCTCTGTCTCTCTCTTTCTCTCTCTCTCTCCTCATTCTGCTTTGACAGAAAACCGGCGAAGCATAAAAAGCAGGTCTGATCCTGTGAGGAATTCACTTGTTGGGAGAAACAAACAGAGAGAGCCAGAAAGTTGTATCGCTCATGAGTCAGCAAGGACAGGAGAGCATTTAATGCCATGTGTATGGCAGGATAAACAAAGGGAGAGAAGAACGAGTTTCCTGAGACATCAATCATCTGTCCAGACAGAGAACAGGGGGTTTTCAAAAAGAGAAAACTGTGTGAAAAGTTCAAATAAAAAACTTTTACTTTTTAAAAGGGTTATTACGTTCAGCAGAAAATTGGCATTTTCCTGCCATAATTCTATTCAGGGGGGATGACAGATGATCTATGGCCTGTCGTTCTCAATGTACAGCTTTAATTTATCACCTCTCAGACATCACCTCAGTCAAAAAACACAAACGTCTGAATTAGAAATAGGAGAGTTTGACTCAAAGGCCTTTCATGGGACAGCACACACACACACACACTCACTCACGGGCAGCCTGTCCACCCCCTGTCGAGGTCTGACAGCTGTGCAGGGCTGCAGGATTCAGACAACACAGATCAGTTGCAGAATGCGAAGCTTGCAGTATGTTGGGAACCAGCGTAAAACCGCATACCAAGCATTCTACCCTCTGAAACATCTCTGCCAGTGTCTTTTTCACTGGGAATCTCTGAAAACCAATAAATGTCTCAGATTTGAGATGGTCAATGAAAAACCTCCAGAGAGCCGCACGGCTCCATTTACCACAAAAATACTTCCTTTCTCAGCAAGCTTGTGTGACCTCAAGTCCGTGTTTGGTTTAAACATACACGAATGCATGTGTGAGTGTGCACATGTGTGTCTGCGTAAATGTACAACTACTCATGCACCCCCCCACCCCTATAATGTCTGTTTACTGTGACTTGTCTGTGCTCCGTCAATATCAGTGTCACAGGCCCGGGGCAGGTTGTATTTGATTGGCCCCTGGTGAGGATCTGGGAGCGGTGGAGGTGTCAGGGGTCGCTGGGGTCAGCATCTGCTCCAGGGGGAGTTTCCTGGGTGGGTGTGTTGCGGTGGGCATCACAGCCCTGGAGCTCTCCTTTTAGGTGTTCACAGAGGAAAACACTTGTGTCAGCTCCTCTCACTTTTAGTCTCTTCCCCTTTGTCTTTCTATTTTTGGATTGGAGATTGTTGTATTTTCTTCACAAGTGAAAGAGCTTGTCATCGTGTTAGTGGCTCTGAAAGGCTGCATGTATAGAATTGCTTTACATGTTACCCCTCATACCACTCATTGGCGCTGAACACATGAAATTGTGTTTGTCTTAGTTTGCAGGTATTTGGTCAACGCAGTGTTAATTAAAATGTTTGACCTGCAGGTGACGCCAGGAGAAACATTCCTTCAAATCTTGACCTTCAGGTGCGAGAGAATAAAAGTGAACTAACTAGAATGGCACTCAGTAGAGACTGTACATCCACCAGGGCCCAACGGTCCCCTTAAATTCAATCAAACTACACAAACATAGTGTTCACGAGATAGGTGGAAACCTGCTGGTGGCGCTAGAGGTAAGTCAGGGGATCATCAGCTGTTTGATTCATCATCTTGGGACCATGAAGAGTTTGGAGATCAAAACAGATCTATGATTCATAATTAGAATTTTGTGATCTTGTGAGAGGAAAATGAGGAATTTTTCGAGCACTAGATTTTTATTTTGAAACCAAAATATTTCTCACTTATACAGGAGAGAACTTTCACACGGATGAATTTTTGCAGCCTCATACCATCCTGCTGCTTCTCTCACAGATTCAGTATCTGCTGCATAAATCCTATCCTCTCTGGAGGCGTCCTTGTGACCGTGCAGCTGGATGTGTGTGAAGTGCGATGAGCTCAGTGTTGTCAGGGGAATGTGTGGAGATATGGGGTGAGGTGGGTGGGAGGCTGTGGGTGAGGTGGGATTGTCCAGATGACCCCTCACACAGTCAGAGGAGTCTCTGGAGACCCTCTCAGCTGTAGCCGCGCACTTGTGCCACCTCCTCCTCATGGCTGGAGGGGCGGGGGGGATGCACACTCTTTTGGGGTGTCAGGTTTCCCCCCCCCCCCAGAAATCCCCTGCTATTCATCTGTGCACACACACACAAATCTAACAGCGTTGAGGACTGCTGCCCCTGCTATGGCATTCTGGAGGCTCCTCATACAACTGTCACCCTCTGTTCAAACTGTCACTGCAGCCGCTCCAGGATTTTACTTCCCCTTTTCCTTCTCCCCCTTTCCCTCCCTCCTCTCCTCACCTGTCTGAGCCACAGCCGCTGAATGAATGGCCTTCTTCTCCCCTCCCATCTCTCTGCTCTGCTAACATTAGTGCCCGCTGTGGGAATTGTTCACCACAGCCGCGATCGGATGTGCTCTGATGTTCTTTGTTTGGCCCTCCACCTTCTGTCTTCACCAATTACATGTTTAGTCTTTCCACACCCCTGCTCTCTGGCTCAGACGGTTTAAACTTGGCAGAACGCTGCCTCTCACTGCCATGACACGTTCCCAGGGTCTGTGAGAAACAAACATATAATCATGGCTATCCTTTAATTGACTTTTATCAATATCCAAATTGGCCAAAGCCCAAAGGAGAGACAAAACTGAGCTGAGTTATATGAGCAATTTTAAATGCCATGCACGAGAGTTTATCACCATGGTAACTCAAGTCTGATCTCTCCCCATCTCCAACCCCTGTATGTCAAACTCTGCCTCCCTTCTTTTAAACTTTCATCCAGGCTGTTGCTGGCTCTTTCCAGTGAGAGTGAATGTTGTGGCAGATTTGAAGGTGCCGAGGACAGGGTGGGTGTGAGGGTGAGGAGGGTGAGGAGGAGGGTGTGCGGGGAGGAATCAGAAGGGTGCAAATGAGTGCCATTGCAAAGCAGTGAGAGGTGGCGCTAAAAATACCTATTGACACATGGGCTCCAACTCACAAACAGGGTCAGACACAAACACATATACACACACGCACACACACGCACACACACACACACACACACACACACACACACACACATGCACACACACACACACACACACACAGGCCAGTGACCAGTGAGGTCTCATTCATGCACCAGCAGACAGACGCACACACACACACACACACACACACACACACACACACACACACACACACACACACACACACACACACACACACACACACAGTCATGTCTCCATGATTTCAGAGGACATTACATTGACTTATATTGATTCCCTGGAAACCTACTCCAACCTTAACCACAGTTACCACTTGTGAAACCCTAAACTTAAACATGTCCTCAACTTGAAATGTAATGATTTACGTTATGGGGACTAGTACCACACACACACACACAAACACAGACACACACAGACACAGACACACACACACACACACACACACACACACACACAAACACAGACACACACACACAGTAAATTCATAAAGCCACACCTATTGACAGTATAAGTGAGCTATAAAACACTGAGCCCCTCTGAGTTTGTGCTGGCAGAACTTTGTGTTTTGCAGAGCTCTATCTCAAACAGAGAGCCGGTCCTTTCCACACTCAAACTCAAGTCCACTGAACAAACAAACCCAGCTGCCATGTTGTGACTCCCTGCAGGAGGAATATGGGAAAAGCGGCTCTGTCCACATCGTGTTGAATGCTCACTGTGGCAAATATTGTTTCTGAGTTCACCCCATGCTGACATGCTGCTGGGATAGTTTGCCAAGCGCTGAGCACCAAAAGAAAAGAGTCTCTTTTCTCTTCATTGTGCTCGGATAGCAGAGTCATTATAAAATATGGGTGTGGTATGATCACCTGGATGAGTTCTTTATCCATCTAAACTGTATATGTCTGCACTGACTAAATCAAATTTAATCCGAAGGGAGCTAAAATCTGTTTCGTACGAAAATGTCACCAATATTTTGACTCGAAAAGCTCCAGTGATTTTCTGCTGTTTTCATCTCGGTGGTTATGTTTTCACCCCGGCCCATTTGCTTTTGTTTGTAAGCAAGATTACACAAAAACACCAGAATGGATTTTCATGAAACTTGGTGGAAGGATGTGGAATGGGCCAAGAAAGAACTGGAAAAGGATTTTTAAAATATCTTTAACATTGCAATATATACCCTCCACTGTGTGCTATTCTGCTTTAAAATCAGTGGTTTAGTACTCACCCTACTTAAATAAAAGTACCAATACTACAATCTAAAATACTCAAATTACAAGTAAAATATGTACATTTAAAGTCATATTTATAAGGATATGTAAAAGTACTCAATCTGCAGAAAAAACAACCCCACTTGACAAATACGGAATATTATGTCTTACTGGTGGATAAATGTGAAGAGGAAATGTGAAGAGGAAGTGTGAAGCTTTTTACCAATACAGTTACGTAGTGTAGTTGGTTCCTAACCAGGCGGCCCACTCCCCTCAGGGTCACATGATTAACCTGGGTTGTGAGATGATTAATGGGTCAAAGTTTACAGAGGAATGTGTGTTTAGTGGAATCACTAACAGCTCCAAGACATCTGAACCATGTGACGAGAGGCCTCAACCACACACAACACACTGTATCTGCTTTAATGTAACATCCTCATCTGAAATGTATTCATTATAAAAAGTCATGTTCTTAGTTTCTCTCCTCCACTGTTGATTATCTTAGTGGAAAGCAACCAGAGAAGAAGCTGAGGACGACATCCAGCCTCGCCACCCCCCACAGCGCTGCTGGAGCATCAGGACACCAATGGGGGGGCAGGGGTGGGGACAACTGCCTGAGCTGTAAATCAATGTGTGTTTGTGTGTGTGTGTGTGTGTGTGTGGTCTCTGTATATGTGTGCCTTTACTTAAGAGAAGTTAAGCAGCAGCGGTGCACAGATTCACCTACTGCAGAGGTACATGAGAGAGGAAACAATCCAATAAAACTGCAGGAAACTTTACTGTGAGACCAACAAGTGTTAACACACACAGATAAAGCTGTTTGTACAGTCGGTGACTGCATGCATCCACATCACACCTTTCATAAAGGTGATAAACTAAGCATTGTTCAAATTACACAACACCATAAACACCACACATTATTCACATGTGCACAATCAGCTGAATGCACCTGACTATTAACTGCAGCTAAGACTCGGAGTAGTGCTGGCTTTCATAGCCCTCTAGTGACCACAGATGTGTACCTGCCAGATGAGATGTACTGTAGAAGTATAATTCTCTTTAATAGGGAAGTATTGCAGTTTGATTGTGTATAAAAAAGTCAGCTGGGAGATTGTATTTAATTAAATTTTTCCAAACACTCTTGTATCTTCACTTCTCACTCACTCTATCTCACCTGTATGTGTGTTTGCATGTGTGTGTGTGTGTGATGTTTAGCCCCAGGGGAGCATATAAACCCAGACTAATGAATTTTTCTGCTCTGCCTATGCTCTGGCTCTCATATGCAACCAATTCATTACTGCCTGGCCTCACCCACATGTTAGCTGGGGTCACACAGGGAGCAGCACGGGGCCAAACACAAGAAGGGGGGTGAAAGGCGAAAGAGGGCAAGAGTCCCCACAACAACCTGATTGCATCATCAGAAAGCATTCCAAGAAGAAGCGGTTGGAAAAAAAGAAAAGAGTGAATTCAAACCACATGGGCAGAATTTAATTAACAGTTTTGAAATTTACGGTGTCACGCACCAGTAAATCTGAGGTCTTTGTCTGGGTGTAATAATTGCCAAACATGTTTGAGGGCCACAACATAGTTGGAGCTCTAGTAGTGGAAATAAAGCGGCCCGTGGCTCCGGCTGTGAATTGGAAACAGTTGCTGATGATTCCTCTCTTCCCTCCTCAGAGTTTATCTAGTCAGCAAATAGAATCTCCAGCTATGGTGCAAGTTGGCACTGAATCCAAATTATGCAAAATGCGGGGAATTCCACCCACTTCCATCCCGTAAATAATGATTATGACAGTCCTCAGCGCTGACTATCATCAGACTGTCTCAGCTCTCTGATGAAGGGTGCCCAGTGGGTCACAATAAACATAATGAGATAATACTGTGGCAGCAGCCAGATCCACGCTGACAGCAGGGCTGGAAAGGCGTCGAGAGCTGTGAATAATTTTGACAAACACAGTCATTCCACAATAACACAGACATAAAGCATTCAAATTGGACGTTAATCTCAGGGATATGTTTCAAATTTTTACCAGATGACTATAGACATACATTTATTAGAAGCTGAGAGAGGTGATACTTTATTCCATATGTTTCACAGCAGCGGTGCACTGAACAAACCTCTTGAGTCATTTTTGAACCATTTTCTTTGTCCTGATCATATTGTGCTTTTTTTTAAAATAGTCATGTAGGACACACCGTGAAATAAAACTGAAAAGTAAAAGTGCTTTGATAAACAAATCCTGTTATAGATGCAGAATCACAACTTTTCCCTGTGCAGAACCATTTAAATGCCTCTTTACAGGACAAATAAATCACATTCAGTGCATACCAAAGTATTTCTTATAATGAAATATGGGAGTCTTTAAATGTTTTCTTTCAACCTGATTAATGACACCGTAGCTTCTTCATATTGATTTATTCATTTTGTACACCTCCTACACAGGTTGGAGTCTATCACACAATCTCTCAGCCATAAAACCTGGTCATAACAGAGCTAATGGTAGTGTGGCCATATGTAGAAATATTTAGAACAGCATTACTATATTAATTATCTCAACATCTACTTGACATTCAGGCTGTACACCAACTGCAGTAATTAGTTTGACAAAGCTCATCTACTTCACAAACCTCCCTTCATGTGTTTGTTTATTATTTAATTTAAAGGAATAGTTCAGAGCCTAAACCGTGATTATGTACATTGGAAATTAGTTAAAGTTACTTGAGGCAATGTGTGTGGGTGACTTTTTTTACCCGCAAAAATAAGTTGTAGAGAGCCCGACCTTGAAAGAACAGACTCTCCCCGAAAATATAAAATGTATAATTAAACACAATAAGACCCCACTCGCAAACACAAATATGGTTTTCAATGATTATCTTCTTTTATTGCAGAAAGCAGTCCAGTTCATCATCAGGTATAGTAGGAATGAAATGAGGAATGCAGTAAGTAGCCTGAACACACCTCAAGCCTTCACAGCAAAATCTTCAGATACAGTCAGTTTTAATTTTTCAAAACAACAAAAGAAACTCCACATCAACACAGCCAAACATCCGTCGTGTTTATAACATTATGGTAGTGTTGAGTAACTGATTTAATATTGTACCAATGGTAGAAATGATTGCATGTGGCTGCAGTGTGATGCATTACATAGTAACACAGCACTGTGCTATAGGCTTCCCTCAGTGACCATGTGAATGAGGTACGACAGCAGCACACAATAATTATAATAATAATACAGCACTCAGGATTGTAGCGGGGCCGTTGCAAATCACAGAGAGAGAAAGAGAGAGAGACTGGTCCAACTTTTCTTTAGAGATGTTTCGATACCAGATCAGAAATGCTCCTGATACCACCGAAAATACCAGGTGGTGACAAAATACACAAATCTATGATAAGATCTTATACCAGAAATCACTTTGTTGCTCTGAGACAGCAGTTGCGCTGTACTGCCACTGGCAACAGTTTCAAGATCAGCAAAGAAGAAGCAATTTCTGGTAGTGGAGTAAAACCAGCAATTTGTTCCTGCCAGTCATCACTTATGATATGTGATTTGTTGTTCTTATAAATGTACCGGTGTTGGACCAGTGCTCGGTATCTGCTGATACACAAGTCCAGTCACCATCAGGGGAAAAATGGTATCGGAACATCTCTACTTCTCTAGAGAAAGTTAAATTAAAAATATGAGGAACATTTGCAGCAGATGTTGTAATAGCATTACAGGACCATAGCTTGAATCGGACTAAATCTTTATAAAACAACTTGATGGATGGAGTGTGTAATGTTATTTATAAAGACAGATAGATTGAAGCTGTAGAGTCTCTCTCTCTGTTGTTAAAGTAACTGTCCAACATGTTGGTAAATGCACTCATTCACTTTTTTGATGAGATTTAGATGAGAAGATTGTTACTACTCTCAAGTCTGTATGGAGAATATTAAGCCACAGCTTACAGTACCTCTAATGCTCAGTCAGGTGAAGTTAATACCTGAAAGCCTGGTTCCAAGAAATACTTGAGCACATAAGTGTTATTTTTACACTTTAGTTTTTGCCCAGCTTTAATAAACAAGATACAGTATGGTGATAATCTTTGGAGGTGCTGGTAGAGCTAATCTAGCTGTTTCTTCCTGTCTTCCTTTGTGCTGAGCTTAACTGTCTCTACCGTCACATTTGCCGTAAAGACACGAGAACGAGAACAATTTTCTCATCTAACCTGGCAAGGAAGCCAATAAACAGATACCCCAGATGAATTTTTAAGCAGCCTCAATTCAATCAGTTCCACTGTGCCGCCATTGGCTTTTAAACGTGTTGAATGGTTGCAGCTAAATCCTGCACTATATCCTGTAAACCTCTGTAAGCATCTATGGATAATATTTGTAGTAGTTAAAACACTACAGGTTAAATTCCTGAAACGGCCTCGTCCAGCAGTACAACACTCATTCCCCTCCCCACATTCCAAGAAAAGTTCTGAAATGACCTGTGTATTGTGTAGAATCAAATAAAATATAAATATACTGGTAACTAAAAATAGTGTGAGTAAAATTGGTTTTATCTCCCAGATCCCACCCTTTAGTCAAAGTTGAGACATAGCATGCTCGATAAAGATGATTTAGAGTCGCGGTCTTAAATCTCAAGCTGCTCTGAGAGCCAAACGGCTGCTCCAGTGAATGACATCATATTGACAGTGCATCGGATTCGTTTAAAGAAAAAAATAATTCTTGAATTTTGGCAACTCAGCTGTGAGGTCACTTATCAAAGAGAATGAAAGCTGGTTGGTTGATTATTCCAGGCTGAGGGAAGTTACTTGTTCATTTGTCTTTTCAGAAGTCCATGCAAAAAAGAAAAGAAAAAGATAAAGTCAAACCAAACAAAGCCAATTCCTTGAAGCAACATTAATGAACAAGCTTCATCTGTGAACAAGCAGAGCAGAGGCACAACATGGAATACATGAAAATGCTCTGTTCACTCTGTGGAGGAGACAGGGTGAATTCATTAGAATAGATCATATTAATGTACAGAGAAGGTAATGGAGTGAATGCGCAGGAAAAGGGAGAAGGAATGCAGGTTTTGGAAAAAGGAGGAATGAGAAATTTACTGGGATTGCCGGGGAAAAGTCAGGAACTTATATCTTCTGCACGTCTTTCCCTTCGCTTTCACTCACACTGATTTTCTCGAAGGACGTTGTACATGTTGACAGTGAAGCCAGATGGCTTTTCATCCTTCCGTCTTGGATGTCCAAACCCCTCATCTTCATCATCCCCATCCTCATCATCGTCTGCATCCCTGTCTCTCTCTTCCTCTGGCTCGGTGCTGGACTCTGCGTCCTCCTCCTCATCCCTGTCTCCATCACCTTTCTCATCTGTCATCCTTCCTAGTAGAGCCATGATTTCCGGTAGGTCTGGGTGATTTTCCCAATGCTCTGTAGACCATAAATAATAATCATGATAAATCAATTCTACCCACCTACTGTTTCAACTTCGCAAATACACTTGAAGCTGAAACAATTAGTCATGGGAGAGCATCTTTTACCTCTCAGGCAGCTGTAGCCAGGTGGTCTGAGGCAAAGGCACAATCTGCCATCAATTGCCAACCGCAGGAGACTATTGGCTGCACGATAAACGTCATGGCGAGCTGCTTTTGCAGTCTTGTATCCTCTCATCTCTGCCCAAGCTAAAGAACGCAAAAATTGATGGAAGAGAAAAGTCTTGATGACAGTTTAACACATGGGGAAATTGTACCAACAAGTATTATCTGTGCAACCATAATATGACTTCCTGTGTGTGGTGGAGAAATGCATCAAAAAAGAGTTTTTCATTTAATTTAATTAATTTAATTTTACAATTGATAATGGACCATTATTCTGCACAAACTTTTACAACCTCACACAATATTAGATGTTTAGTGTCTCAGTGAATCATCTTACCTTCACACACTTCCCAAGCAGTCCATCTAAGCTCTTCTGATCCCTGGTATCTCTGATGGGGTTTATCTTCTAGCAAGCTGGGATGTTTGAGCTTCAGCACAGAGAGGAAGGGGGTCCTCTCACACAGATAACCAACTGAGCTGTAGGGCTCCTGCACCTGAGACACTGGGTAGATGCCTGCCAGAATCTATAAAAACATAAAACAAAGGCTGAGATCAAAGCAGAAAAACAATAGTTATAAGGAAAAGGCTCAATGAGGAAATTCAAACAGAGATCTAAAATCCTTTTTGAACACGGCTGTATCCAAAAACCGAAATGTTTGAAAAATTGAAGAGTCATTGCACAAAACAAGCTTGGAATAAGGGGGGGGGGGGGGGGGGGGGGGGGGTATGGAATCAATAATCAATTTACCCAGAATTGTTTGAATGCTCTGTTCAACACAATTATGTTTCCACTAAGCCTAAACGGGTGTGTGAACTCAGAGTTACCGCTGCTTTCTAGTGCACAGAGTTTGTACCTGTAACTGTTTGTTGACACGCGAGGGAAAGACCAGTCCAGGGCAGTCGCACAATTTCACTGTCGGGGTGAGGTAGTAGGTCTGGAAGTATTTGGTGTGGCCTGGTGTTCGAGACACACTCACCACCTTCCTCCCCACCAGGGTGTTTATAACAGACGACTTCCCAACATTTGGAAAGCCTAGGGGGGGGGGGGGAAAGGATGAGTTTATGATCAGTCTTTAATATCAAATAATGGTCTTCAGCTCAGTTTGCTCATGCAAATTTAAAGCTAAAGTTAAAGAATGGTGCGGTATGGAATCAACCAAATTACAAACTTTACTCAAAAGACCCTGTTGTCTTTAGTTATAAATAAAATGAAACAAGACAACCTTGATTGTATTACTTTCTGTACATCTTTTGTCTGTAATTATTTGGTTTAACTACCAAAAGACAGTTGAGAAATCCCCCTTAACATCTTCCTATTCTTCTTTATGGATTTGTTTTAATAATTTGTTCAGTCAACCTGGTTACACGGCTCAATCCACACAGGGATGTATCATACCTATACAACCCAATGTGAGAACACCATCTTTGTAGAGCTCCTGTGATGGGCTGCTCATCTTCATAGCACTGTCACTTTGATGCTCCACTAGCACAGACTCCGCTCCCTCATCAGAATGGTCCCCATTGGGTCCCTCTGAAACAGCATCTCTCTGAATCTTCTGATCCCAGCTGGAAAGGTCAACTGTGAAGATATGTGGACAAATTAATGCCTGCGCTATTATGAGGGATTTAAGATAAGTATGCAAGATGATGAGCACATGCCCACCTCTCCCTGCTGTGATTTCCTGACAGGCTTTCAGGATATCTGTAGGACCTCCACCATGACTCCAGTCAGCCTTCCTTCTCATCCTCTTCTTCTGAAGGACTATAAACCAGCAGAAAGAGAGAGAGATGGACATTTTAATGTCTGTCTGATGTTGAATTTTTATAGGCTTCACTACAATCCAGTTTTTTTTTTCCTTCCCCATGTTCCCCCTCTCCTCACCTGTGCTGTAGGGCTGCCCAGGGTGGGAGGTGAAGCAGACTATTTGCAGGTGGGGGAACTGAGAGGTCATGTAGTGTTTCCAGGCGATCACCAATGGAGGAGGACAGAGATCGGCTTTGTTCAACACCAGCACCACCTGCTTCTGCAGATCTCCTGTGATGTGGTGGTACAGGGCTGGAGGGAACTGCAGCACCTAGGAGGTTCACATGAGGACACACTTTGTTAAAATAGTAATTATGAGCCATTTGATAATAAACCACCACATCATGTCATTATTAATAGGCTCAAGATGAGCTGTGCTGATTTGAAGTTAGCAGTGAAACTGGAAACTGGAACTAAATTCACGCCACATTAAGTAGATTTGGAATAAAACAGAAATAAAGTGACAGAAGCATGAGTCTTATGATTTGTTGAGAAGAAATGGGTTTCTGTTTTACACACACACAATTTATACAGTATTTAGTAGTTTATAGAGAATACAGTATTTGATTAACAGTCTATAATATATGAGATGCTGCTAAATTGAACTGCTGATTGAACGGTCTAATTTTTCAAAATATGAAACATGACACATTAATTTATCATCAAACAATATGGGCCAAGTTTTGCTGTGACTCATACCAACTTCTCATTTAAATTTGATACTAACATTTTAGTTTGCATTAGCAAAAGGTGAGATAACATTCTCATTTACTTTATATGATTTGACTTGAATTCTACTAACCCATATATTTGTTAAAATCTGTTACTACTTTTATATCTACCCAGGGTACAGCATTATATATTATTATTATATTATATCATTATTTTTGTACCTCCAAAAAACACAAAAAATTTAAAAATGACACCTAAATAAATGTATAAATAATAAAAGCATCAGGTTTGGATATAGATCTTGACTGTGTCTCCATCTAGTGGCCTGATCCATTATGAAGGCTTATGGTCAAACAATCACCTACCGGGTGCCTGATGTCCACAATGAGCAGAATAATATCAGACATCTCCAACACTCTCCAAAACTGCCTCCATGTCTGAAACAAAGAAAATGGAGTGGGAAGTAGGGTTAGGTTTAGTATAGCTAACAAAACAAAGTTAAGAATTTACAAATTCTGTTGTGTTTCTCAGCATCACAGTTTATTATGAAAGAATGGCAAAGGAAAAACTTCTTAAGATTGATATTTGTTATCAAATTTAAAGTATTCTCAATGTTGATGCTATAACATCAATATTAGGCCCTAAATGCAAAACAACCTGTTCAAACATGAAGCGTATTCATATGTGTTATACATGTTATCATTTTGATCCTCTGCACCACTTAAATAGCCATTATCTCTATAATAATCAGTCACTTATTACATCACCAACTACTACAGCGCTGCGTCTGCTGTGATGTGCTGCCTGAGCTCAGCCCACACACAATTAAATGATCAGCAGGGTTTTTTTTAGATTTGAAAAACAATGTTATCATTTCACAGCCTGAGCAATGGAACAGCATGGAGATACGATTTGATGATTCTTTGTTCCCAGAGGAAAATACTAAACAATATGCAGCTAAGTCATATAATTCTTACAGTTCTCTACATGATGCAACTGGAAGGACACATTCACTTTAACGTTCATCCTGGATTTATATGTTATATAACATTGCTTCTTTCCTCTGAAAGATATGAAAGTGAGTCTGCAGGCTGATTCATGTATTTAATTTAATTATTTAGTGAACAGGCATCTCTTTTCACACAGTAAAGGTATCAGCAAATGAGTGATTTGTTGCTGCTTCTTATTTAACACGTTAAACCTATTTATCTCCTCCAAAACTAATTAACTGATCCTGGTTCACCAAAAAATTGGTACGGTTGGATCTGTACTTTATTCCTTGTTGAGTGAATTAACACAAAGGATGGAGTTGCATAGTAAGTGCCACGTTTCCCACATCTAACCGAAATACTTATAATTATCACCTTTCTAATTAATTTAAGGTCCCTGAGAAAATGCTGGAGCTTGTAAAACTGTTTCCCCAGTCCAGGACTTTAATACCCCAAAGTCCTTAAGAGCGCATCGTGTTTGTTAAATTACTCACCTCAAGATTGTGCTCAAAGTGGCTGAGGGAGCCAAGTGGTTTACTGGAGTGAAGATCATCAAGGTATTCTCTGAACGACTTCTCCTCTTTCCTCAGCAGGCTCTCTCGTGTCATTTCATAATTCCAGGGTGGCCGTCGTGGGAAACCAAGACCTAGCATTGGATAATCAAGTTTCAGTGTGTCAAGCCGTGACCCACACTCCATTCACCTACTCCGCTGTTTGGCTTATTTTGAGTCTTGTCATGTGTAAAGCATTTAAAAAAACAGCTAGACCTTTCTCTGAGGGATAGATGTCATCGATGTTGACTTCAAGTTCTTTGTCTGACACTGGAGTCAAGAACTTCTCCATGGCCACCTTCTTTCTCTTTTCCACCTCCTCTTCACTCTCTTTCTCAAAGTGCAGTCTGAACCTGAAGAGAAAAGTAAGAAGCACATTGTTAGACTGTGGGTCACACATCGTAAACGCAATTATTTAACATCAATTTCAAATTGGTGGTTTGCTGGAAAGCATGTAAGATTTTTAGATTTCTATATATTAAAAAAATATAACAAGATGAAGGGAAATCACAGTGAGTATTAGTAATGATTCTGAAAACACACCTGTTGGGGTTATATCTAACTTCTCTGCTGAAGGGCTGCTGGTTCATTCTTCTGACATCAGTGGTCTCACTGTCAGAGGTATCCGACTGTCGCTCTCCTCCTCGTTCCACGCTGGCATTACGGCTGCTCGGACCAGAACCTGTGTCACCTAGAAATGAGGGCCAAATGGCAGGAATCACAGTCAAACAGAGGCATACAGCACACATCGATAACAAGGTCTACTTTTTACACTCACACTGGCTCTTTATAAATGTCGATTAGTGCTGCAAAAATGAGTATATCAATCTAGTGAATTTAAATTAGTTTATAATGGGCTTTGGGGGATGTATGGGCTCTACTGGGTCCCATTCTAGTTTTAAATTTTATGAAATAATAATAAATGAAGAAAATGGCTTATTGTCTTGTGGGTCAAGGCAAAACTGGACCCATTAATGAATTAACCTTCAGACCTAAAGGAAATGCTGAAATTGAGTTATTAAGTCAGCAGTCTAAGAAATAGCAAAGAATCTCAAAAATATATGAGATGGTTTATTTGTATAGCAGCTTTCATGATGCATTTTAAAACATAAAAAAGAACGAGCACAGAGTAACAGAAAGGTTACGTACATTAAAATGCTAAACTCACTTAAACCTCTTTAACACATATCCAGCTCCTGGGAGATCTCTCAATCAAACTAAGATCACCACTAAGTGGTTCCAGTGGTGAAAACAACCTGCTGGTGACAGTCCTGTAACTCTGCTGCATGTTGTGTCGTTAGCTAATAAAAACCATGTTGACGCTTCAGCCGCACACAGGCAGGTCACTGTTGTCAACACAGGTTCTAGTTGTATGATCCTGCTGCTTGTTTTACCCGCTAGCTAACACCGAACATGCAGCGTTGGTTTCCATGTGAAACTCTCTCGTGCTTTAGCTGAACGTCTCTGTTAAATCACAACTCAAACCCGCAGACAGACAAACCCACCATCAGCCTGTGGAGCACGTTTAGTTAGCTGTGCTCCACGGACCGTTAGCTAGCTGCTAACGCTAGCACGGTGAAGCTAGCGGCAGATGTAGTTACCTCTCTTCCTCTCCCGCTTGACTTGCAGCTGTTTCTTCTTCTGCTTGTTGGTAAATGGCTTTTTTCGGGGCATGTTTGTAAAAAATAAACGACCTGTTTAATATAAATGTTTCTCTGTACACTGTGTGTCGCTTCCTTCAGCTTTACCAACTGACGTTATTTACATGCGTGAAGTTTCTCGACTCCTACACTTTCCAGTGACGCCATATCCACTGCAGAGAATGGTGGGCGACACCACGGCGAGGCGTCTCCAAACCCGCACTCATCTGGATCATTCTGGCTTCATTTAATCCTTCCGGTGTACAAATGGCTTTTTTAAAGAGTTGACTAACTTCACTTTGAGAATCATTACAAACATTTACTGTGTTTACCGTCCTCTTTATCTAACAGTAACCCCCCCCCCCTCCTCTTCAGTGGTACGGTCCACTTTTGTAAACACCTCACACATTTGCACATTCCTGCAGAGCAGAGGCTGAAGAGCAGGAACACACCTGAGCCCACAACAGCATCATTAAGTCACATAAGATCAACATGCATCACATAAACAACGTGATGTTTACCTCTGTTTAAAGTCACATCCATCGAAAAGATCATCTTAGTTCTACTTTGCAGTACCACCCACACAGCAGTGACTCTTTTATGCAATCATCTTTGAATATTTATATATCATACTAATTTATCAATCAATCCTTTTTAATCTGCATTGTTTTTCTCCTTGTTTAGTTTGAGATTCCATTGTTTTTATTCCATTTTTATTTATTTGCTGCTTTTGCTTAGTTTTTAGACACTAGTGTTCCTCCCGGGACCTCAGTACTTGTTTTCCCTCTCAAAAACTAAAAGGTATAAACATGAATGGATGCAGAGCTGAGAAAATATGATCGATGAATAAATGTGCTGATCGACATAAACATTTATCAAATGCAATTTTGTGGCCTCTCAAAGATTCAGTGTGTTAGATTAAGGTGAAAGGGATATATAGGCAGAAATTGATCATATAATAATACTGGTGATGTTATCGATAGTGTTTCATCTAATTGTAAGAGTTGTTGTTTTCTTTACCCTAGAATGGGCCTTTATATTTACATCAGGAGTAGATCCACTCCAGAGGGTGCCATGTTTTTTTTTTTTACAGGGTTAGGGTTCCAACCTGGACAAACCTTTTGAGTTTTTATGGTTTTTGAATACTTCTGACATTTTGTAGACTGAATAAAAGCTACTATGGCAAACAATTATTACCTCTGTCATAGGTTATGTTTTCACACGTTTTTTTACTACCAAACGGATTACCACAGAATTTGGTGGAAGGATGAGGTATGGGTCAGGGAAGAAGCCATCAAATCTTTTGAGTCTTATCTTTATGGGTAGATCTAAATAAAAATCTGGATCTAGTGAATTTAAATGTTGGTTAATGGTTATATGCTGATAAGCAAGGCAACAGATGTAATAACAACCAAAAAGATAATTTGATGAGTCAGAATGGGGGTACAAACAACAGTACAGATAAAGATGTGGGTATAAATGCATGACAGTAAAAAACTTGCAGCAAACTGGGACAGAAGAAAAAAAATATGCTGATGAGAAAATTTCAGAGGGTTTATTGTATTAAAAGCAGAAAATCCCCATAAACGTCAGATGTGTCAGTATGTCTATAAAGAAGTATTATAAATGTTATTGTGGTAGTATAATAGCAGGTACACGTTTGTAACATAACTTTTAGGACATACACACAAAGCAGTACAATAGATTAACATGAAACGTGAACTGGCACATTACTCCCCTGAATGTCATGTGAAGGCCTGTCAATGGGTCTGAATAGGTTCCATGGATTTAAACACTATCATTATTTATAAACTGGTAGTGTGTGTGTATATATATATATAAATATATATATATATATATATATTCACACACTTGATTGATATTTTTCCTTCCTTAAAAAGAAATAACCTCTACATCCCTTTTCAGGTCAAAAAGAATGAATTGGATCCGTATATTACATAACAAAATAACAGTAACGACACGAGTAAAAACTGTAATGACTGTATGAAAGTATAAAAATTTACCTTCACAGTTAACTGCCAGTTTCATTAACAGAGAGACCATAAATTGCTATGGCCAAAGCTGTGTTTGTAGGGAAGAGCAGGAGGTGATAAAACAACAGAAGTACTGTTTCTTTGACTCCCTTCCTATTGTAAAACCATCACTGTGATGGACTGAATCATACTTTATTGCAGCTTTTACATGCATTTTATACTAAGACAGGACAGCTAAGCAAAAGGAAAACAAATCAAACAAGGCAGAAAGAAAATAAGAGACAAACTAAAAAAATAAATCAAAATTATAGCCTTCAGTATTCTGTGTCACCACTATAATTTGTCCTGTCTGCCTCAAACCATCGTTCAGGCACAGTCACATGATCCAAAGTTCTTGTTTCACCTTAGTATTGCTTTTATCCTTTGACTCGCCATCCTCCATTTCTTGCATTTTTGAATTATTTCTAATTTCCAAATCCCCCACACTCCCTCGTTTCATCACCTCTAAGAGTTGAGGTGCTCTACTTGAATGGTGGATGCTGACACAGTGAGACAGAGGTCCTTGTGAGAAGTAAGGTCAGCCACGCTGACTGGTTTGTACTGGATGTCACTGGCAGACACTGTCTTATACTGGTGAAGGTCAAACGGACAGGGTATGTTTTCTGTCTGAGGGTAGTTACTCTGGCTCTGTCCCTGCTGGCCTCCACCCGCTCTTCCATTTCCAGCTCCCCCAGAGCGGCTCGATCCCCCATCTGCGCTCTCTACTCGGTTCTGAGCTCCAGCCTGGCCCTGGTTCTGGTTCTGTTGTGCCGACTGCGCTGCCACGACTGCTGATGCAGTCAACTGGTCTGGGTTGTGTTTCTCCATGTGTTTCACCAGATACGTCTCCTGAGATGAGGGGAGGATAGATAGAGGGAAACAGTGGACACATGACTACACATAGTAAAGTAGCTGCCAGGTGTCTGATGCCAGTGACAGGATTCATAGTGTTTCATGTAGAAATGCTCTTCAGAAATATGTCTTACTGAGGTATAAGTGCGGTTGCAGAGACCACAGGAGTAGATCCGGGCGTGTTTGACAGTGTGTGTGGACATGTGCACCTCCAGGCTCGCTGCATCTACGTATCCTTTATTGCAGTTGGTGCACTTGTAGGGCTTGTCTTTGTTGTGCTGACGCCGGTGAGACTGAGAGACAAAGACATAAGATAAAGGTAAAATAGTGTCATAGTAACAGTTTAGTCTTCAGGAAATAACAGACATGACATATAGTGCTTGACCAGAAATCTAAAATCTTTCACACCTGTAAATTTGAGAGTTGCGTGAAGGACTTCTCACAGCCTGGTTGAGTGCACTTGTACGGTCGATCTCCAGTGTGAATCCTGTATTAAAAAGGACAAACACACTGGTACGTACACGCACTCCTATCCCTTTACGGGTGATCAACACCGACAGCGAATAGACAGTTGAGAAACCCAAGAGCAATGACTGACTTACCTGTTGTGTTGCTGAAGGTGACTGAGCTGTCTGAAGCACTTTTGACAGAAGGAGCAGGTGTAGGGTTTCACTCCAGTGTGGATACGGACATGTTGGGCCAGGTAGCTAGAGTTGGCAAAAGACTTGGTACAATGGTGACACTTGTGAGGCTTTGACTCTGTGTGATTCCTGATGAGAGCAGACAGGAGGGTGAGAGAGAAGAAACATGACACGTTTTGCTTTCATTCATTTCTCAAAACCTTTCATGACATACATCCCTGTAAAAACATGTTTGGACACTGAACAAACATCAGTAAAAAAAAAATCTACAATAACACGACATCAACAAAACTTGACTCTTATAGTTCAGGACCTGCTTTTAGTTTAAGATATTTGAAATGTACAGGTGACCAATCTAATAAAATACATTTACACATGATAATATCTAGAATATATTTTGATTTATTAATTTGAATTCATGAGTGAAAATCAACATGCCTCCAGAAATGAAAACTGATTTAAGGACACCACAAAAAAAGCAACAGCATGAAAGTAGAGCATGGCAGCAAAGGATTTCTACTGAGCATCATCATTCAATGGAGAAAGTCAGAAAAAGCCGACACGATGGAATTCATGGGTAGCTCAATGGAACTAAGTCTGCATCAAGGTTTTCATTTCAGCATGTATTTCTAAATGTGTACGTGTGTGTTTCTGTGGTAGAAGCACTGGCAGAGGAAATGACAGAACATGCAGACAGAAGGTAAAGGTGTTAAGTGCAAACGCTACACAAAGGCAAGAATTGTGCACAAACACACACACACAAATGAAAAAGAAAGAACAGGTCAAATATTCTCATTGTTTCAATTCGTATAAGAGCTCCATGCATTTTTAATGGCCATTCTGATTAGTGTATAAATTATGAAAAATCTTTTTATGGATGAAGCCCGACTTAAAAGGTGCGATTTGAATTCTAATTTTACGAAAAGGTCACTTCTGGTTGGAAGTGGAAGCATGCGAGCCAACATCTACATGGCAGTGTAATATGCATCTGCACACCACTCCGCTCTCTTCCCCAGGAGGAAGCAGAAGACACGAGTGCGGGTTTCAAGGAGGAATTTGGCAGGACAAGTTAAGACGACAGGGAATATGGTACGGGGTTGGTAACAGGGGGAAAAAAAGGTGGGGGGGAGGGGGGTCTGCAGTACCGTGTGTGCTGCTGTAAATGACTGAGCTGCCTGAAAGATTTCTGGCAGTAGGAGCAGGTGTAAGGCTTGGCCCCGCTGTGGATGCGGATGTGCTGGGCCAGGTAGCTGGAGTTGGCGAATGACTTGGCGCAGTGAGGACACTTGTGAGGTTTGGCCTCTGTGTGCGACTTGGAGTGGATCTGCATATCAGACTTACTGAAGAAGGTCGCCGCACACATCCGGCACCTACAGGCGGAGAGACACAGAAATGGGGGGAAGGGGCGGGATGGAAGAACAAGAGGGAAGAGAAAGGAAAAATATACCAAAAAAAAAAAAAAAAAGAGAAGATACAAGAAAACAAAAGGAATATGAGAGAAGGGAAGAGTAAGGAGGGGGCGACGGAAGGAGGGAGAGGAAAATCAAGCAATGGTCAACAGAAAGAGGTGAGACAAAAAACAGAGAAAAGAAAAAATGAGTGAGAGAAAGAAATCAATGAAGACAGAATTCGGCTCGGTCAAACGTAAGGGACACATAAACACAGGGAAAGATGTAAGGGGAAATATCAGTGAAAATTGAAGGGGAAAGGTACGTATATAATAGATAAAGTGAAAGAGCAGGAGACAAGAGTGCTCCAGAGATCACAACTGACAGAGCATGCTGTATAAAGACAAAGAGGACAGCAGAGAGCAGGTTCATGTCCAGTGTGCGCAAAAGAGCATCTACGTAGCACTGACGTATTTGCACCACAAATACATTAAGAGAAGAGATTAACTGTCCACTACGAAGCAGGCAGCTTCTGCCACAACATGCAGTGAGGTGTGTTTAGAAGAGGTGTCTGGATGTGTGTCAGATGCTTCTATCCAGCAGCGCCAAGTTCACTTATAAAAGCACAACCACTCTATGCTGATTTCAACTGGATACAGAAGAACAGGTGTGCTTGCATTCCACAGCTAGAGCAGAGAGAAACAGGGATAAACAGCGGATGTTGCTTTTATCTTTCGCAGTGTACCTGTACGTCTTAGCGCTGTCTTTCTGGCCGTGGTATTCGTCTTCATTTAGGTCATATGGGTCTCCACTGTGATGCTGCAAAGATGCCACCTAATAAAAAAAAGATATATATTAAAGTCTTACTTATCCGATCACAATATACTTATTTTTATTTATGACGCACTTTTAAAACACAGTTACAAAGTGCTTCACAATAAGCAAGTCCATATATCTTATCTTATTATCTTATTATATAAGTATATAAATAAACAGTCCAGATAAAATCAGCGGATTGTATTGTGACAATTCAAATCGTCATGACTTTATCATTTTTATTATCTTAGATTTACATCTCTTATTTTCCTACCTGGCCACCAGCTGTGAGATGTGCCAGTACAAGTGTTTCATTTCCAGGACCGACCCTGGACAGTGTCGTCACCTTCTTCTTTCTGCCTCGTTTCGAGGGCGCTGGCATCACGACCACGTGGGACATTCCATCCGCTTCTTTTTTGTCTGTGACAAAATCAAAAGCAGAACGTTAAGATAAAATACTGGACTTGCCTCTTAGAAAGTCTCAATCAGATATTACTGATCTGCTGCTTATTTCAAAAGGACAAATTTATTGATGAAGGCATGTAAATGAAAATCTCAAAATGTGGCTTCCGAGAACAAATACATTATGGGCAGCCCATCACAATACCTCTCATATGGATTTTGGGGTTTTACTCTAAGGGATAGAACAATAAATTACTAACAGCCTTGATGAGAAAGTATTTGCTGCTGATACCGTGGTTCTTTTATTTGCACATCCTGAGATCAATATGTGCTTTGAACTCAAAGAGCAAGCAAAATAAAATTAAACTGTATAACTTCTCACAGCTCTGATCATGTTTGAAACAAACAATGTGGAAAATTAAATTCATCCACCCAATTATTCTGGTCCCTTGTTTAAAGAAATAATGCTGCACTGAAACTATAAATTGCAAACAAAATGTGTGCTTGTGCAAGGATTTATTAAATGAAGGTCAGTTCTGTTGAAGGGAAGCTCTAGTAAGGGTTTCACTATTCTCTGCATATAATCTGAATGTTTACATTTATACGCATGTATGCCATTATGAGTAGCTCACCTGTCGAATGGAGTGCTGACACGATCATGGTTGTTGCTGGATGACCGGAGACAAACGACTGAGATGAGGTGGGAGAGACTAGCGTTCCCTGAGGAGTTGTGATGACTAGACCCGCTGTGAAGTAAGAAATAATCACACTTTACTAAAGGACAGTGTCACATCCAAGAATTAAAGTTGATAATTGTGGAGAATTTTCTCTCTAAGTATACAGTTTGAGACGAGCAATGTCCTGTTCAAGAATCTCAAGAATTTCGTTTCAATAGGTATTACCGACATGTTACGATAAATGGTAGTAAAGTACTGCTACGTTATTTGAGGGAAGCCCTGAGGATGACGCACAAGGTGACACAAACAGAAGCTCTTTACACAAAGTTGTACTAATCAAATAAATCCTTTAATTCATTGCTGTTAGATTATGATTCAGAATTTAACTTGGTTAGTATCTTAGCTCAAACAAAAACAGCCTCAAACTGACAAACGAGCCAGAGGTTTCTCCGAGCAGCAGCAGACTCACCTGCTGTCATGATGCCCGTGGAGGGGACAGGCAGCACTGTGATGTTCTGGGTGCTGTGAGGAGGGTGGAGGTGTGCCCCACTACCAGCCTGCCCTCCTCCATCTGTCTTGGCCCCAGAAGTGGGGATGGTGAGAAGAGCTGTCTGATAGTGGGATGTCGATGAAGGAGGGAAGGAAGCATTCTTTTCCTGCTGCTCCTTCACCTTGTTCAGGAACATGGCATTCTCAATCTGTCGGGGGGGGATTTTGATTAGACATTGATTCGACCGCACTGGGCCCCTGGAGTGATGGCTGTTTTAAAACACTCTTGGTACAGCTAGCTACTGAAGTACTGCAAAGCCTATGAAGAATGAGGATTTGTGTTTTGTCCAGTCTCACCTGTCCTGGCACAGTGGGGATGGGGGACCAGAAATATGACGAATTAAAATGAGAATCTTCCATCATTTCTGCAATAACACAAAAGAGCACAAATTAATATCTTTCCTGACTCGACAGAAATGCCAGCACTACAAATACGCAATCAACAGGCCACAGGACAAAGCAGTTAAAGGCCCAATCGATCTGTTAACAAAAGAGAAATATCACAGTCTGACTTTATGACTATTTACAAAAGTTGGAGTTTATTGTGCTGATGTGGTAGAAGGAAATATTAGAAAAACCTTTTGGCATAAGGCAATACAAAGCAACAGCATCACAAACTATAGCTGCCAAAATGCCCATGAAGTTGAATCAGTATGTCTGTAAAACAAAAACTGAGCATTAGAACCGTCATCGTGGTTTAGTGTTACTGCAGAGCTGCTGTATAGACTAAATTAGCTTTAGCTAGGTGTAACTAATAAACCGGAAAAAGAACATTATATTACTACAAACATGATTTAGAAATAGAAAGAAATACTCAAGTGGCCCATTCCTCTGCAGTCTCAGTGAGTCTGGTGATGTCCCACACCTGCAGGGAGATCTTTATCCCTTATGATCAAAACACCAGCAGGAATAATGAAAGTTAGGTTTTAATATAAGGCCGCTCTTTAAGATTCAAGGTAGTAAAATGCATAGGTAATATCAGGTAATAAGGACGGAGCTGCCTCAAGGCCTCGGAGTATATTCAGTTGATTTTGCACTTTGTTGGTGCATACTCAGAATTACAATATGCCCTTTTCTCAAGTCATGGCTGTTGGACGGTGATCAACATGGACAAGGATCCTGAAATTGAAGCTGCTGTTAACATCTATGATTTCACTACTGTTAGATGTCAATAAAAATGTTTTCATTGAGATGACCAAAAACTAAATGTAACACAAGCTGTGGCAGAGGAGACGGTCTGCCCAGATCACAGTGAGGCTTTGAGGCCCATGCCCTGTACGACCCAACTGGAAGAACCAAATATAAGAACCATCAACAGGTAGACTGACTGAGAAGATGAATTATGAAAGATTAAGTAACGAACTAATCTGATCAGGCATGATCAAGAGAGAGAGAGAGAGAGAGAGAGATCATCGATATGGCTGGTTAGCCTCTGGGTTAAGGCTCATTTTAGTTTTAAACAGTCGTAAACTCACGGATGTAGATTAAAAAGTTTGCCCCTGGGGCTCCTGAGACGGTTTGTCCAGATCATAGTGAAGCTTTGGGACCCACGCTGCCCTGTAGGACCCAACTGGAATATTTAAATACAAACAAGGAGATGAATCAGAAAGCTTTAATCACTAAATAATCTGATAAGGCGTGATAGAAAGAGAGAGAGAGATATAAAACCATATGGATATTTAACTCTTTTAATCTCGTTTTAAATGCTTTTTTTTGGTATTGTCTTATGTTGCTTCTACAATTTGTCATGAAGCCTTTGATATTCTTTGCTCAGCACCTGAGATATTTAATAAACTTACCTCAAACACAGAATGAACATGTTAGTCTCTGACGTTAGGGTTCTAATTGTTTTACACCGTCGTAAACTAGTAAATGATTAGAGATCATGCACCTGGATTATTTATACCATCGTTTGTGGTCAACTTTCATTTCTGGACATCCCGTTTTTATGGTTTTGAGCGCGGACCCGCGGTCATAAAAATAATGTTGTGTTATTTACATCCGGCCCAGCTACTTAGCTCTTAGCAACACACACGAACAGACGTGTGTAACTTTGATAAAACAGCTCATATCGGACACATGTTTTCAGTGCAGCTCCGCAGCAGGACTCCATTTCTGCTGCTCGCATGTTGTGGTAAATCAGGCCTGATCATCACAGTTAGCAGCTCAGTGTGTGTCCGTGTGTGTGTCCGTGTGTGTTTCGAGAAAAATAACAAGAGGAAAAAAACCCAAAGGATAAAAAAAAAAAACTGAAGCGAAGGGAAAAAAAACCCCAGCAGACCCTCCTCACACACTTCCGGCTGTGGAGACGGTGAGAGGCGGCAGCAGAGTCGCTCAAATGTGCCTGAAAGAAGACAAGTAAGTGCGGGGAGGATGGCGGCGTTTACCGGAACCGATGAGTCCGTCTCCCCGCCCGGAACTCCTGTGCGCCGGGACGCTCTGGACACGGTTTCCTTACGTCTCCAAATTCCTGCAAACCGATCAAGTTTTTTTTATTTTTTTACCCCCTCTTGGTTTTTTTTTTCTCCTCCGGTCAGCGGCCTCGTCTGAGCTTCACTTCCTCCGGATAAGGTCGTCAGACAAAAGGAGGCTCTGCTGTGACGCCACTTCCTGTTACCGATCGTTTTTTTATCAAAATGTGTAAAATAATCCATGTGACGCGTCCGCTGATCGGAGCCACAACATCTGTACAGATGTGACCGGAAGTGTTTGTTTGTTGTGTTTGAGTTTGTTGTTTGAAACGTTTCAGCTTCAAGCTGTGATGGAGGAAAGCGATGAGACCTTCACGTGCTGCAGGACACAACACAGGCCCTGCACACACCTGGTGTTCACATCTGCCCCGAGAGATCCGATCGCAAGTGGCCAGCGATCGAGTGTCCTGAAGCAAGACACTTAATCAATCAATCTATAATTTAATCATGTAATCAATCAAATTTCATTTGTATAACCCATAATCACACGGGGGTGGGGGGCATGTAGACACCTCAGAAAGGGATCCTTTCCCCAGGATGAACAGAAGTGCAATAGATGAGAACATAAACAAACTAATAGTATTACAACATTGATTACAAGCACCAGTCTCAACAGTATTAATTAATAGAGTTGTGAATGAATTGAGGAGTTATTGTCAGTAGTGGTAGAATATGTGAGTTAACGTATTGTATATCAACCAATCTTGTTTTCTTTTTTCTGTGTTTCGTCTTATATATTTTATATTTTCCTGTTGTTGCCCAAAAAAAAAAAAGAAAAGAAAAAGTTAGTCAGTTTGATTTTACGTTCAAATCACATTAACGACTCTGGAAGCTGAAAATTACGAGCTGACAGAGCGGCAGTTGAAGGCATCGCGGCTGCTCACTGTGTGTCCTCCAGAGATCAGCGCACGAGCCAGAGTCACTCTCAGGTCGTGACGTGTCAATAAAAACCAAACCATCAGCTCTCCTCAACACACACACGTGTCCCTGCGAATGAATGATAAATATGTACAGTCATATTCAATGGAAACAGTTGTTTTCAAGGCGATACCTTAAGTGATCGCACGGTGGCGCTGCATAGACAGTTATACACGTCTAATGTATCGTCAACATCCGGCGACACGTCCTCCTCACGCACCGCCGATGATCTGTGCGGTACATTGAACTGGTTTACCCTTTATTTATTATTTATTAAGCCGTAATGTTGTTTATTTGACACCGAGGCTCAGGTCCCTCAGTTCAAAGTGTCGATTCTCGCCTGTGGAGAAGCTCAGTGCTGCAGATGGGGGAGGTGAGGAAGCTGCAGAAGAAGTTGAGACAGATTGAGAATCTGGAAATAAAGATCAGTCTCAGCCCAGAGGAGAGAATCAAGGTACAGGACCAACACGTCCTCTGACTTATTCTGTTTCTTATCGTGTCGTTGATTGTGATCAGCGGATCAGATCCTGAATAGGTTTTAATCACGTGTAACAACAGGTCGTGACTGCGGCTCACACACAGTTTCAGTGTAAACTTTATAAAGAAGACAGAAGAGTTTCATGTTCAAACATCTGACGTGGTTCATCACATTAATGTGCAGAGAAGCTAAGCTCACATGGTTAAATAAAGCTGATGTTTATGCAGATGTTTTATATATATAACGTTGTAAAGCAGGGCTTCTTCAAGCTATAACAGTGTTGATATCATACACAAGAGAACGTGGAAATAAAATAAGTTATTAAAAATAATGGAGGGAATAATTTGACAGCTTTTGCCTGAGGAAGCCAGAAGATCAGATTTTCACAACTTGAGAAAAGTGTGTCACGAAGAAAAGAATCATCAGGAACTTCAGCTCCACTTTGTTTAAAGGCAGTTTTCTCAATGTTTAGTAGATTTCTTCACTGAGCAGGAAAATGAATACACACACATCAGGATAATTGGCAGTGAAGGTTAATGGTGTAGTTACATTTACTTTGTCTTAACTTAGTATGTTATGAAGTAAGAATAAAGTAATGAATAATAAACAAGGTAACATTGTACTTTATTCACAGTGGACTATCTCCTTATCAAAGTCAAATGAAGACAGATTTTTATGTGGTGGGAGAAAGTTCATGGATTTAGATTTTTCACGTTTACACTTCCATTAAGTTGGAGACTCACAAATAGTGGTAGAAAATACCACAAAATACTATATATGCATTAATATAGATAATGCATTAATATAGATAACATTAGCTGTAGTTAGCTCAGACCAACCAAATGTGCTATTGTCAGTTATACTTCATTAATAATCATTAAATAATATTTCAACACAAGGACAAGGGTTAAAATTGTACTTTTACCTTGGACACGTTTACTTTTAAATCCATTTAGCTGATAATACTTCGATAAAATACATATGTTCTTTTAATTTGCAACAAGTAAAATATGAAATACTTCTGTCACCATTGCTACTGAAGGAATAATCAAAGCCAGACAGATATTGTGACATATTCTCTCATGTAGGTCAATCTCCCCAAAAATCGAATCCTAGCCAGGGAGACAGTGTCCACAAAAAGACACTCCCTGCTTAGTAAATGTCCAAATCCTATGAAAAAGCCACAAATTTCTGTTAAAAAATGTGTAATTTCTAAGTCCGAGCTAAGAGAACCAGGCTGACATGTCTAATTCAATCATTCATGCATATTTCATCAGTCAGGAGCAAGGCATGTGTTGCCAGTTGCAGTCTAATAAATCATAACATGCCAAGTATGTTGGTTGAGCACATAAGCAACTTGTGGATTTAGTAGCTTGGTTTACAACCAATCTCGTGCCTCCTTCCCTCTCAGATCTCCAGGAAGGCGGAGCTGCGTTCCAGATTGGCTGAGCTTCAGCTGCAGCTTTCTGGCCCGCAGCAAACTCTGGGGATTGTGGGAGACGGGAAAAAGGAGAAGATGAAAAGACAAGTGTAAGGAAGTGAGGGAGAGGTACCGGTGGGGGGGGGGGGGGTGCGTGGGGTGTGTGTGTGTGTGTGTGTGTGGGGTGGGAGCATAATTCTTCAAAAGCAACAACATTCACTTTGAAGCTTTTGATCTTTTTGTATGTCTATCCCAACACACTGGAGGTCAAATACTGTCACGCTTTAAGAAATTGGCAACTGTCTACAGTTCATAATGTGGCGTGTAAACATCACTCGGGGATGACGTCCTCTGTGTTAAAGATACTCGAGGCCTTTGTGCAGATTACTGAAACCAGCATGTGGATGTTTATTCTCTCACATAGAGACTCAGAGGTCATTAAGAAGTACTGCTATTGTCTGTGTGGGTCTTGGAGATCCTCCACAGGTTTGCTCCCTGTCACAGAGGACGCTGTGTGCACTTTTTTGCATCCTGATTCTTCATTCAGCATTTTCCTCTCCACACTGGCTCAGGGAGGATGCTCCTGGGACCCTTCAATCACAAACCCCTCCAGCCTCCAAGATGCTTAAGGGAGAGGAGCAGTTTAAAGCTCAGACAACGCCATCACCCGCTGCCAGGCAAGGAGCGGAGACGGGCAGAGAACGGGAAAAGACGGAGCCGGCCGAGGTGTCGGGAGGCTGTTCGGACTTTGACGAGGAGCAGCAACGGCGGCAGGAAGGTGGAATAATTAAGTAACACAGCTGAAGAGATTGTTATTAGGGGTGATCTCAGACAGCTGAAAGTACCATGAGATTAACATCTAAAATCAGATTACACATGTTTGCCCTGAGGAGTCCTAACAATCCCACGTGGCTGCCAGTATAAAAAAAACAAACTAAAAGGCGGCTTTGACTTCCCTGAAGACAGAAGAACATTTGCATCCTTGGAGCTAAATGAGCTCCACATGTTGCAGGGGCAGACTAATACATATTGAAGATCTGTGTACATTAACAAACTGGGGTGCTGATGAGTCAACATTGCTAATTGCATAAATAATATCTTTGCACAGAAGCTGAATTCACATCCCTCAAAGCATCATGGGAGAAGGCAAGGTTCCGCTTGAGGCTACTGGAGGGTCACAACGATATAGTCACCTGTGTGGCTGCCGTTGACAACCTGGTGGTTTCTGGAAGGTAAAGTGGCTTCATTTGCATAATGGATGTGCAAAGTGAACATTTCAACCTAATTTATCACTTAATACACTGCCGCTCCTTTTCCCTCGCTGTCTGACATGTATTTGTTTTTCTTCCCCCGCCTCGAACGCTCGGGCTCAATCCTCCTGCGGTTTATGTCAAACGCCTTTTAACTTTGCTTGTTTTTTACTGCCTCCTCTCACCTACTCTTTTACTCCTCTTCTATCCTCTCTCTCTTTCTCTCTCTCTCTCTCGTTCTGTCCATCTGTCTGCTCCCCGCAGCCGAGACACCACGGTGAAGGTGTGGCACGTTCCCACGGCAACCGAACACAAGAACCTGGGGGGCCACACTGGGGGGGTTACCTGTCTGTCTGCACCTCCCCCTGAATACTGCAAGAGGCTGGGTGAGGACACACACACACACACACACACACACACTTTGTTACATGTGCGCTGATGAGAGCTGAGTAATGCCTGTGTCCTGCGGTCTGGTAATTATAGGAGCAGTTCATCAGATCAGGCTCAGTGAGTGATAACCTCACTAGACACTTTGGAAAAGTTCACTGTCTGTCTGAAGCAGGCAGCCCTCCATCACCTGAACTCCAGCGGCCTCCCTGGTTCTGGTTCTCCTCCTACACCCGCTACCCCAACTTAAAACACCAAGTCTATAAATGATGCAGCTCAGTGGAACTATGTAAACGCGGCACCCATTGACTAATTATTTGCTCCTTTTTTATATCGTGTCTCTTTTCTCTCTGTGCCTTTCTTGCAAACGGTGTCTTTTTTCATTTTGTGCATCATCATTTATTTACAGCTTCCTTCCTCAGCTTAATCTTTTTGTCCTCCTCCGTCTCCCTCTCTCTGATCCCTGTTCTTTCCTCCCTCTCCTCCTCTGTCCCCTCCCGCTCTTTTGTCTCTGTTTGCCCTCTCATCAGCCCGGTCCCTGGCTTTGTCCGACAAGGAGAGGTTTATTTTGAGTGGCTCGGCAGACTGCTACGTGAAGATCTGGGCCCTGAATGTTGGTACGCTCACCCACAGAAACAAACACACAGATATTTTACTGTATATGAAGGTAGAGGGTGCCTTTGGGCTCAGTCTGGAAAACCTGTTTGTGTGTGTGTGTGTGTGTGTGTGTGTGTGTGTGTGTGTGTGTGTGTGTGTGTGTATTGTAATTAATGTATGCCTGGCTGACTGGTGGTCTGTGACTTGTCAATTAAATTAGTATTTTCCTGTTACCTCCAGGGCAATGTGTTAAGTCTATCTACACATTCAACGCTGTGACTGCTCTCTGCTTCGTGCCAGAGGGAGACGGCTACATCATCACTGGATCAGGTGTGTGTCTGTGCGCACACTATGGCGAATGTGGGAAAACTAAGAGCTTGTGGCACAGTGGATAGAATAAGTGGTGTCCCATCACATGTTATTTGTATCTATCACTGTACATGTGCAGTGTGTGCTTTTAGCAGACATGCTTATATGTATGAATACATTTTATACGAGTGTGAGTGTCTTATATGCCTACTAATGTGTTGGCAGAGTCTGCCACTGTGGCATCATCTGCCAGTGAGTTAGTCAGTGTAGCAGAGGGCTATCAGGCTGAATCAGAGAGATGGAGGCACACAGTTTAGGCAGTCAGGCTCAGGTGGGTTGACCGTGACCAACTATAATGACTGCCAGCCGCCTGTCGGCACATGTTAACCTCACATTCTGTCACCCTGCAGACGGGGGGAAAGTTCAAGCCTGGAGCTGGCACACTTTTGAAAACTGCCAGTCAATCAACGCTCACCAAGAAGCAGTCACCTCCATCCAGGTGGGTGGGTCACTCACCTGCTGGTCATGACACACTGTCTGCCCTGAGGATGCTCAAGCTGTTTAAATTTTCGGGCTTTTTATAGAACAAAATGTCTGACACAAAAACACACTGCTTCTCTCTCTCTCTGTAAAAGCTGCTTAAAGTAGCTTCTGAAGTCTTGGTTATTAATTTGTGAAAAAGCCTCTGCTCAGGAAATCAGATGGCTACATTTCTACAAGCCTTTCCTCACACAAGCTGTCCTTGTTTATTGCTTTCAAAAGGAAATCAAAGATATTTATTAAGATGTAAGCTCGGCCAATTTTAGAGAGCATACTGTACAGAATCTGAGCAAAAAGGCTTTTTTTATTATGAATATCGAATCCACAGCTGTATATTCACACTTTTTTTCTTCCAATTTGCTGTCATCAAAATATGCCTGAAGCATTAAAGCATAGCGCATCATTGTTATCCTCTTTGTTGTTTATCATGCAAAGCACACAATCCATTTATAACCAACAGCACCAAAGAAATGTACATTTTAAAATGTTCATACACTTCTTTTCCTTTTACAACATAGACACACTCTGTCTTTGTCTGTCTATCTCTCACATGCACACACACACTCACATGCACATGTACACACACACACATACACATAAAACTGGGTAAAGACTCACATCACCATGACAACCATGTCTCCCGTGCCCTCCACAGTCTCAGGGTCCGCTGGCGTTCAGCGGCTCAGCTGAGGGAGGGGTGTCTGTGTGGGAGAACCGGTGTTCGGATCGAGACCCCCTGAGGCTGCTGCACCACTGGAGCGGCCAGGTGACGGGCTGCGGAGGGGGGCCGGGTGGGCGCCTGACCCTCAGCCCGCGGGGAGACAAAGTGTTCCTGGTTTATGGTCAAGCCTGGCTCAAGATCCTGCACTGGAGGACTGGTGAGCTCTGGAATGACATGGGTAGAATGTGTGTGTGTTTGTGTGTTTGTGTGTGTGTGTGTTAGATAGGGAGCAAAATAAAGAGTGAAAAGGGAAAGTAGATGTAGGAACATTTGCATAATCCTTCCACCTAACATCTGTTCAATTATCACAGGAACAACATCCAGACTGACCAATCACAGCAGCATCACCGGGGTAACAGATTGTGTCCACCAGACAGGAGGCCTCCTAATTGGCTCCTGCTATGATCTGGCAAATGGAGAGAGCACGCTAAATTGTGAGTCCCGGAGTAAACCATGTGCAACCACAAGTCATTCACTTCACTCCAAGAGCGTGACAGCACAATGGAAGACTTAAGATAAAATCGAAACCACTTTGTTTTCCTCTGTTGACCTCCTTCATCTCCTGCTCCCTCCATAGTGTTCTCTCTGCCTCAGTGTCGCTACCTGGCCTCTCTGACCTGGCCCGATGCTCCCAGAATGCTCTGCTTTGCGGCGTGGGCCACTGGGAGCGGTGACCACCGGTGGGTCACGGGAGGTCACGGTCTCATTGTTTGGGAGCAGCTCCCCAGCTCCGGGAAGCAAAGGTGGGTGCGACACCCGCAAACACTGCTCCGGAAAGTTTAGTTTTAAAATACTGAATAATATTCGGTATTTGAATATTCATTATTTCTTCTGAGGTCAGTTGCTAATCCTGGAACTACACTGGGATTTAACAGAGCTTGACACACACTTCTATTGATAATAGGTGTTTAATTAATTGTGGGTGTAAATGTTACAGGGGTGACGTCACGGTGAAGAGAGACAGTCGATTGGACTCGTGCACGCTAGAATCAGAGGAGGAAACAGAAGATGATGAGGAGACTGATGGTATGGACACACACACACAAACACACACACACACGTGCAATTTCACACATCCTCAGGTCATCATTTCATTGACTCACACACTTGATGACTAACTGTGGAATCGCAGTTTCCACTATCATGTTAATTTTAGATGATGCGTGTTGAGACGAATCTGTCTGACCCCCTTGTCATCTGTAGATTACGAAGATGATGATGATGACAACAATGAAGGGGCAGACGGGCGGTGTGATGGCACGGAGGCTGAGGGGCTCGGTGCGTGGCTGCGCTGTGTTCTCCAGTGAGTGCTGGTTTCTCACGCTGAGGACACCATGGCCTGCAACCACGGAGAGGAAATGAGAGGGAGGGAGGGGAGTGAAGTGTGACAGACTGAGTGTCGGAGGGGGAGCATATGGATGGTGTGTGTACATATGTGTGAGTGATAGGCAGATTGTTTTCTATGTAAATATTATTTCCATGTACAATAAAGCCGTCCCACTGTGACTCTGACCTCCAAATTTGCATCTCCTGTTGCCTTTTTTCGATGTCACTCTGACCAGTCTGTCACCCCGCTCTGCCGGTGCATCCTGTGTAAATGAATGGAAATTGAATTATAGTCCTTCTTTATGCCCCTCTCTCTCTCTCTCTCTCTCAACATAATTGAAGAGTTTTTTTTACCTTCCGCCTTCAAAATGAGGTTATTAATGTCATTCTCAGTATCATTTCTGTTTGCTTCGTCAGATTCATTTTCTTTTTCTCCGCGTCCATTTAATTGAACCCATTTTTTGGTAAAAACACACATAATTAGCATTTAAATCTCTTTCCTACAGTCTCTTGCCCTCCCTACATCGCTCTCTCTCCCCTCTTGTACTCTAGCAGACTCTACATGTCTCAGTCGCTAAGGCAACCGATGCTTTTTTTCCCTCCTCACTTGCTCTCTGTATCTCCCCCTTTCTCGCTGTCTCCCTCTCATTCCCTTTCTCCACTGACAGAGGTAGGCATGATAACCGATATGTGTCAGAGTGTGTGTGTATCTGTGTCCGTCTCCCGGCGTTGCTCGTGTGTCTCTTAGTGACATTTCTGTGGCATTTAGGCAGTTAGTTGTAGATGGGGAAGTTGCCTCTCTCGGCTCAAAGTGCCATATAGAGTGCTGGCTCTGTGCACGACGCCTCTAATGATGATTAATGTGCTGTGCTCAGGTGTGTGCACTCTAAGTGTGTGTGAGGGAGCAGAACAGACAATGTACTTCAGGGTGTTTTTTGCATGCAGATGTGGATTTGTGTGAACATGTGGTGCACAATTGACTGTTAAATTTAAAAGCCCGTCGTAGCCCCTGCATGGATTTTTTTTTTGTTGAAAGAAGGTGACAGTTGGCTTTGTGACAGTCTTACTGCTGGTGTCTATGTTTACATGCTTTTTATCTGAGAACATAAAAGATGGAGAGAGAAAAAAAAAGCTGGACCCTCCCCCTTCTCTCCCTCTCTCTATCCCTCTCTTGCCCCTCTGTCTTATCTCACAGAGAGAGATGATCGGAGGAGCAGAGTCTCAGTGAACAGAGCGAAGCGATGGAGAGATGGTAAGATGAATAGTTTGTGAGGTGAAGGAGGGATGTATGTGGTGCAGATGCATAAAATGTCATGGTGAGTGATGGCTAGCATGGGAATCAATGTCTGAGTGCTGGAGGTCATGCAGGGTGCCTGCGGACAGTACATTTTCTCAGATAACTTCTCTGTCACTCCATCACCTCTCATCTTTTCTCGCCTTCATCTCTCTTCCAGCTCCATCTCTCCTGTCGCACGACTGACTGCCCTCGTCTCCCTCCTCCTGATTGCTCTGGTGACACAGCCCTCCACCTGTAACCGGGACGACGCTGAGGGCGAGGAGCAGGTGGACGCCCTGTCGGTCCAGCAGTCCGTCACGGCACAGGTCACACCCACGCCTCTGTGGGCGGTGATCTGGGGTCCCACGCAGCAACTTGAGGACGAGACCTACCACTTCCTCTCAGGCCAGGAAGCTGACCCCTTGCATCATCACGGGAGCCAGCAGGAGGCTGGCGCCGCTACATCCGAGGACTGGCCTCATCCAGGTGCAAGCGTGCAGCCCCGTGAAGAGACACCTTTGGAGTCCAGGGAGGAGGAGGAGGGAGTGGAGGATGGAGGGACGGAGGCGGAGGAGACGGAGCCTGAGGAAGGTGGGCGTCAGGGGATGCACATGAAGGATTTTTAAATCAAGGTGGCCGTGAGCTGCAGTTCATATGAACACGCACACACACACACCAGGAGTCCTCCAGGGAATTAGCTGTCACCGGGGTGAAGGCTGACACCCTGCTGAGTTTGTGGTGGGGAATGCCTAATAAAGTTCTCATCACTCACAGGGAGGAACTGGCCGTCAAGCTGCGAGATAGAGGGAAGACGTCATGGGATTGGTGTTATAGTTGGAGGCTAGAGTCGTGCACATCCAATTTCATGTTTCAGCTGGCTTCACCATATTTCTTCTTTTGTTCTGGATACAATTAGAAATGGTCACGGTCTGAGATTAGTAACGTGTGTGTGTGTGTGTGTGTGTGTGTGCGTGTGTGTGTTACAGTGGACCCTCAGTTCTACGTCACCGTGACCATCTCCTCGCTGCTCATCCTGACGGCTGTCGTCATTATAGCCAAACTCTGGTAGGAACCAAATCTCTCCTCCAAAATCTTTTTTGTGTGTGTGTGTGTGTGTGTGTGGGCATCCCTCAACAAGTGTAAGTGGTCGGAGCTGGACACATGTCCCACAGCAGGAGGAGGACACTAGGGCATCTTGTTTTTTTCTCAGGTAAAAGTTTCTGACAGAAGAATTGTTAAATGCAACAAGGTGCAGATCAGTGGGAGCTGCTTCCATCAATATGGTGGCATTTTGTATCTCTGAATTCTTCCCTTTAAGACTAAAAGGATTAAATTAAGTGTTTGATCTGAAAACATTTTGCAGACCTCCTAGATTATATTTGCTTGGAACAAGCTGATTTAAAAAAATATATAATAAGGGAGTTTCTAATTAAAGCAGGGATGTGTTGAGGTTAACTGTAGAAGGATTTTTAAGAGGCGTTTACAACCTGGGGGTCACGAGTTGAATAATAAACCAAGGGAAGCAGAAAAAAACACAAAATAAGGCTTAAGTTCAATCTCGTTTTCTCCTTTTAATTAATAGATATTTGAAGTTTCTCTAAAAAAAACACAAAAAAGAGAAGGACTAATTGTCCTTTTGTTGAAGGTCTGGTTATTAGTGAAGAAGAATCAGTGACAGAAACGAATCAGAATTGTGCATTAGTGTTGAGAGATTAAAGGAGAAGTGGGGTCTTACTCCTCGTTTACCCCCCAATGGCTCAAGATGAAAATGTACGGACTGGGCCACATGTGCATGTGTGTCTTGTCTGTTTCTCATGAAAATGCAACGGCTCCACAACATGTATATCCTCCCCCCCTGAAGTGAGAGCTGAGTAATCGCTTACTAATGACTTGTGTGTTCCTGAAAGTCACAGTTGGCACAGATGTGTCATTTAGTGCCATTAGAGCGGCAATGATTGAACAGTCAGTCCGGCCATTAGGACGCCGACAGAAAAAAACAACAAAAAACCCAGATCTGTTGTCTCACAGGCGTGAGAGGGGCCATTAAACCTGTCAGAGCATGTGAACATGGAGGGGTTGTGGTTGGGGTGAGGGGTGAGGGGTGGGTTTTGTACATGTTGCTATAGCGCTTTAGAAGCAGCCATTAGCGCGAAATGGGGGGAGTCATCTCTGTGATGTAGTGGAGCACTTCCACGCTTTGCTGATCAAACCAATAACACCTGGTTTATTTAACCGCTGGGACTCCACTCTCTTCCCGTACTCTCCTTGTCTTCCTCGCCATTTATACTCCTATTACCCCCCCCCCCCTGTATTCCCCTTATCAATCCATCTCAGCCACATTTCTGTTGTATCATACTTTGCCTCAGTCTGTATAATTTGTTCTCCCCCGATATCCCCCATTTTTCCACGCTCTCTCTTAATCTCAATTTTGCTCCCACACTCCTCCATTATCTCCCTCCTCCTCCTCCAATGTAGGCCTCCTTCCTCTTTTTTCCTCACACTTTTCTTGATTTCTTTCTCAGAATACCTCGTGTTCCCCCCCACCCCCTCTCCTCCTCCAGGTTTTCCACTCACTTCCAGTTATCTCCATTGCCTCACTCTCTAACGCAGCCTGTCTTTGCACAGCCGGCGCTCCTCTTATCTCCCTCACCAGTCTCCTATCTCTCCCAGCGCCGCCAGTCCGGCTGCAGATCCGCAGATAATCCTCCGGCTTGCCGTGAGCTGATACACGATAAGCGCCCCCCCTCCCCACTATTCTCTCTGTTCTTGAAACCCGCCTGCCACTGTTGTTTCGATTACTTACTTCTCCAGGCCCCCGTGCTGCCGGTCTCTTCCACAGAGGGCCTTACTAAAGTGAGAACTGTGGAGGGATTCAGACTGGAGACATGGCAGCAGCTCGTCTCTATACACTGCCACGTGCTTCAGTGTCATAAATGTGTAAATAATGCCATGTGTTAGATGGGGGTGGGGGGTGCAGATGGACTGAAGTCATAGCCTATAGTGGAAATTGGCCCCAGTCCACTTCATTATGAGTATAGAGGAGCGGCATATGTGCTCAGTGATTCTCCCGGCCCTAAAATTGACGGTGTGGCTGTAATGTCATCAAGCGTGACTGTGTGTGTTGGATGTGTGTTTGTGTGTGTTCACGCTGCACAGGGTGTGTGTGGAAGTGAGCCAGGAGAGGACAGGTGTTACTGAGGGAGGACGAGGCAGCGAGAGCAGCTTTGTTGTGCATCTTAAGTATTCTTAAGAGCCTCAACCCCGCTGACTCTCCACCGTAACTCACCCATTGAAGGCACGCCGGCTCACTGAAGTGTCAGCCCCTCTGTCCACCGCCTCACCTTGTTGCATCCCTCCCATCCCTCCCTCCATCCTCCCATCCCTCGCTCTGCCTCCCTCTCTCCCCTCTGACAGCGTTTTAATGAGTCCGATGAGTGCACTAATTCTCTCTCACAGTGGCAGTGTAATGTGTTCGCTGATGCTAAATGGCTCGGCTGTTCTTGGTGCTCTCTCACTGTGTTCCTCCGTCTCTCTCTCTCCTTCTGTCTTTTGTCTTTCTGCTCTTTTTTTCCCCTCTGTATCCGTTTCTCTTTGTGTCTTCTCTCATTTCAAACTCTCCCTCTATCATTTCCTGCTGTCTCTCTCTAACCTTCTTTCACTTTAATCTTTCTTTTTTTGTCTTCTGATCTCTATTTATATTCCTGTCTCTTTTACCTTAATAATCTTTTTCTTTTCCCATCCCTCTTTTTTCTCTCCTCCACCTCCACCCTTCTTCTTTATTCCCTATCCTTCTCTGTATTCTTCCTTTTATTCTCAATCTTTATTCCTCTTATTCCCAATTTCATTTCCTCCCTCCATCCCCTCTTCCCTCTTTGTTTCTTTCTAACCTTCTTTCACTTTAATCTTTCTTTTTTTGTCTTCTGATTCCTATTTATATTCCATTACCTTAATAATCTTTCTTTTCCCATCCTTCCTTTTCTCTCTCCCACTCCACCTCTCTTCTTCACTCTCTATCCTTCGCCGTATTCTTTCTTTTATCTTATATGTATTTATCCCTCTTTTTCCTAATTTCAATTTCTCCCTCCCTCCATCCCCTCTCTTTCTACAACCTTCTTTCATTTTAATCTCTCCAACTTTCTTACTTGTCGTCTGATCTCTATTTATATTCCTGTCTCATTTACCTTTATAATTCTGATCGTTTCCTTTTTACTTCCCTCCTTTTCTCTTTGCCCCTCCACCTCAACCCCTCTTCTTCACTCCCTCGCTCTGTGTCCTTTACATTTTTCATTTCTTTATTCCTCTTTTCCCCAATCTCAATTTCCACCTTCTCCTCCTCCTCCCTCTCTCTCTCTCTCTCTCTCTCTCCATCTTATCCGCTGGACCACTCTTTTCTCCCAGTTATGATCGCAGTTGTTCCCAGCATCCACCCCCACTCTCTCGTGGCGTGGCGCCCCCCCTCACCCTTGCGCTCCCTCGCTCGCTCGCTTCAGAGGACAGCCGGCAGACGTTGCACAGCACCTCCTCCTCCTTCACCGACAGGGAGAGGTAATGAGTCGCCTGCACACACAGAGAGGGTGTGTTTGTGTGTGTGTGTGTGTAAGTCTATAAGTCTGATGTGCATGTGTCACTGTGCACCTCTGGACTCAAGAAAACTTTGTGTGTGTGTGTATGTGTGTGTGTGTGTGTGTGTGTGTGTGTGTGTGTGTGAAGCAGTCTTATTACCCCTTGTGTGTGCACTGTAAGCATGTACACGGACTATAATTGGACAGTAGTGTGATTCTCTGTGGAGTATTCAGGCCTGAAGATGTATCAGTGTTTTAAACTCTCTCTCCAGATGAGTCATCGTGGGCCTGTGCAAAGCTGGCCAGCCCCCGTCCACCAAATGATGCTTGTATTCCAGGGTATTTAAAGTTATTCTCAATCAGGACAATTATAGAGCTGTACTCCAGTGCCCCCCCTCCCCACACACACTTCCCCCACACCTTCCTCCACTCTCTCTTTTTCGTCTCCCCCCCTCACCGCCACCATCCCTCAGTCCCCTGTGATGCTGCTTACTGTTTGCGTGTACACCGCTTTTCCTGCTCCGGGCCTCTCTGCTCCACTTCTCCTCTGTCTTTCCTCCCATCAACAGGGCTCCAAAGCAGCCCACCACCCTCCTCCTCCTCTTTTTTTTATTTCCTTCTCCTCCAATCCTTCCCTTTTTCTCACTCCTCTCTGTCTGTGTCTCTTGCTGTGTCAGGATCCCAGTTGTGAACCTCTGAGGTGACTGTTTTTCCATATGGTAAACATTTCTACGGGGCCCGAGGAGGAGCATCAACACGACCAGAGGACGTGCCCGCAGTGCTGTTTTTATTCTTCTCTGAAACTGTGAAATGAATTCAGGGATCCCAGGTGTGCAGCCATGACAAAACTCCTTGGCTTCCCTGAGGTCTGAAAAACACAAACTCATCTCCCTGCTATACTTCCTTCCTTCATATTCCCTTTGTTGGGTTTAAATTTCCTTTTCTGTGTCTCTGCGTCACTGTCACCTGTTCCGTTTTCCATCCTCTGAATGGCCTCGAGCTCTTGCAAAGCATCCCGACCACTCTGTGCATCGACCTGCCATGACTAATTCACAAACAAGCCGTTTAACAGCCATCGCAGCATCCCATTGCCCCTGAAATGCCCTACCTGTGCTTCCACAACTGTTTCCATTGATTCAGCCACACACACACAAAGCTGTTCTGTGTTCAATCTCATCTAGGAGACTGTTCCTTCATGAAGTAACACTCAAATTCAGCACAGTTTACAGCAGGCTTGTGTCTGGCTTACAAATGGTAAAAAAAAAATAAAAAAAAAAAAGCCATTCTGAGCATCTCTAAACAGAACGAGGTATTTCACAAAGCTGTTTGGCACGGCTGTAGCCAACAGGCAATGCGTTTAACATGTCACGCTCCAAAAACTGCTGTTTATTCCCCGCTTCGGGCGCCTGGAATGCAAATAGTGTGGCTTATTTCCCCCCGCAGTGTAGAAGAGTCTGTTTTGTCTCAGTTTTTCCTCATGATTTGTTCTCTTAATTATCTGGCTGACGTGCACCTCTTTGTTGAGCCTTTGCGAGCACCCTTTGTTCCCGCTGGACCATGTATAGGTGTGTTATAAGCGTTAAAGTACTTTCACTTGGCAGAGATTAAATCTTCAAAACGGGAACAGATAGAAGAGGCATTCCTGTTGATAATCGATGAGTCCCAAAGGTTTCTGAATGATTGTGTCTTCATAGAAAAGAGAACTCAAAGGACTGATGTTGCCACAGCAAGGATCCCCCCCCCCCCCACCTGACAGCCAAGACTCCCAAATGTTGAAAAACAACACCGCCATCATTTCATGATCAAGTTACTGTATATCAGCCGTCTTGGGTGCACCAGGGGAAAGTGGGTACATCAAGCAGCAACATTTCTGTCTCTCCAGTGAATCTGCATGTACAAAGTTAGGACATCTGTGAGAGTTACTTCAAATCTATTATTTATAAATGTCTATTTTATCTATCAGTGAAGAGATGTCTTATAGAACGTTTCAAAGCCAAATGTCAAGTGTGCATTTGGCAACTTTTCTAAGCAGCTTTGAGACATGAACCCTCCACTGACACACATTTCCACAACAGACATAGTACTGGTGGCATCATGCGTGGCTCGTGCAGTGCTCCAGATATCCAGTCTTGTGATTTTTAGTAGCATTCCTGTAGAAATGTGGTCTGTACCATGGAAGTTCAATAAAGACTCAAAACTGGTGTTTTAGCTTTGCCTCTACTCTGTTTATTTCTGTGCATGCTGAATGAATTCCCTGGGGAGCCGTGCGATTTGTTCCTTTATGGGAAGGATAAAGCTTACACTGTGCATTTTAATAGCTACTGTATCCTAATCTTTCTCTGCATGAATTGAACATTTAGTCCACCACCTTGCGATGATTTGGAAACATGGGTTTGGCATTAAAAAGACCCACATGTGCCAATCATGTTTTTACCAGTGAGGAGCTGCTGAAAGGGGCGTTTGAAGCTCTCCCTTATCTCTTAACCTCATATGGATCCCGCTCGCTTCGGAGAGATTAACACGATGCTAAGCAAGAATTTCCTGTGTAGTTTTTCAAACAAATGTCAATAAAATCAAGGCCAGGCGCGAGAGGAGAAATGCCACTTGTGTGTATTGAGATTCCTCACCAGCCCACTGCACAGCCAGTGTTTCCATCTCCTAAGGGCATTTCACTGATCAATCAAAGTAATTGATTGGCTGGGTTCCACTGGCAAGTTTTAACGACTGTCTAGTTATGAGACCCGTACCGGCAGCCGGTGCCGCAATCTGTAACCGCGACGGGCAAACACTGATGCAGAGGTTAGAGGTGTGAACTAACAAATGTGGAGTCATCACTTGCTTACTCACACAAGACTCACCTGCCACTTCCTCTTTACATTACACGTACAGCCCCCCCACACTCAGATAGACAGACAGACAGACAGACAGACACACAGACACACAGACACACACACACACACACACACACACACACACACACACACACACACACACACACACACACACACACTCAGACACAGACAGACACACACACACTTTGAAAGGTGTACAGCTGTTAGAACTCACAGCTCCAGTCTGCCAAAGGAAAAAAAAAACTGTGAACTAATGTAGCTCAATCACACTGACTGAAATTAACACCCCTATTTATAGAGGTGGGGAGGGAAGTTGGGAGGGACTGGGGAGACGGGGGAAAGACGGAGGGTTAAATGAAACAGGATCATAATTCCTCCATCTCTGTCCCGCTCACTGTGGCTGCTGGTCATTTAATTGACGCCATTAATGTCAAGAGCAGAGAATTGAGAGAAAACGGGATCCAAGAAGTGAGAGATGGACAGGGGCGGCACGATGACGGCAATTCTGACTGAGTGATGGAGATATATGAGGGAGGGGGCAGGCAATTTCAACATTGAAATCGAAGCTCTGGGCAAAACATACTTGTATGAAATATGAATGCACAGTGTGTGTGTGTGTGTGTGTGTGTGTGTGTGTGTGTGTGTGTGTGTGTAGCCATGCTGGTTTGCGCACAGGGGAAGCCTCAGCTCTATAATACATTAGTCTCTTTGGGGACATGCCCTAATTAATGGCTTGACCTCCTAACGGGTAGCCCCTTTCCGCGAGTTAACATTTAGCAATGCACCCTCCAGAGATGCTCACTGAAGTGCATTTAATAAAAGATGTGACAGTGACATTAACGAGACAGTCGGGATAAGTACAGGGCGTTGTTTTATTTCCCAACTATTTATATTCTGATTTCAAACATGTCTTAACTCAGCAGAGAGAAGAAAACACAAAGCAACACAGAATGAATCTGAACCAAAACAACATTTTTAAACTGATAGAGATAAACACACACACACACACGCTTCAAATACACTGATCCTGTTTCTGGTCAAAGACTGCCTCTGCAGACTGCGCTCTCTTAATGTGTTCTAAGTGTGTGTATATAGTGATAGTCCACCTGTTAGGTAATTAACAACTGCAAGCGAAGATGTCACACCCATCGTATCCATCAGTCAATTGTGTTTTTCCGAATCCGTGAAATTAGGTGATAAGAAAAGTTCCCATGAAGCTTCCTGGTGTTTAAGTGTATGTGACGGGGGTGTCCGTGAGCATTGGTCACATTGTTTAATGTTTCCATTTGTCCGTCAACACGTCCACATGTCCATTCATCAGTGACAGTGTCCATCAGTGCCACCGTCTTCCTCCTGTCCTCAGTTGGACTTGGACCAGATCTTCCCACTGCCGCGCAGCCTGAGTGAAACAACCCAAAAAAAAAAAAACAAAAAAAAAAAAAAGGGAAAACACTGAATTTCTGCGTTTTTGGAGATTTATCAGAGAAAGATTTAATGGTTTACATGTTTACTTTCCACTTCCTCTACTGAAGCAGCACATTACTGATGCACTCTGGTGTCTTTGTGCTACGACATCTAATGAGTTTTCAGTATTTCTGCATAAAAACTGTTCTCAGTGGATTTCCTATTTCTTTATATAAAATTATTTTTTTTCAAAGATCCAATTTCTTATAACTGCTGCACTATTAGTCCCATCCTTTAAATAGCTTTACAAATAATGGTGTCAAAACTCATTTTAATTCCAGGATTGAGGTTAAGCTATCATTAATTTGGATTTCAAAACATTAAGTGAATCTTCTTTGAATGAAGTGCACTGCTGAGTGGTGGAAAATTATAGGGTTCCATGCTTCATCAGAATGTGACAGGCAGCCAGGAAATAATCACTGCTTTCTGTTCAGCAGCAACAACATAAACAGCAGACGAGCAAAGCATCTCGTTTGATCGCTGGAGGGGGAAATGGTTCTTTTAGGAACAGAGCACACAGGGCATTTGTATATCCAGTGACATTTTACAATCCTGGACAGATGTGAAATTAGCCATCGGTAATTGGACCGGATGGAGGCAGAACAGAAAGCGAGTGCCTGATAGCAGGGTTAGAGTACTGCTGCAAAACACTGATGTGCATCTGATAATAAAGATGCTTCATGCAGACACACACACATGCTCACACACAGACAAACCACTTACACCGGCAGCTGTTTTTTTTTTTAATGTTTATGGAAAAATGGAAACAGCAATTCTCTGTCGAATTAACTTCACACTCTACAAGAACATTGGACTAATGGTTTTAATTTAGTGTTTGAAGTGTTTGAGTCCTTACAGCGCTGTGGTTATAACTAGGTAAATTTGTTTTTATAAAGCACCTTTCAAAAGCCACAGTTACAAAGTGCTTTACAGAACAAAAGACGCAGCAGTGATGAAAAACTTAACAGAAAGAACCTCCACATAAAGCTTTTTGTTCCATTTTCACATCTTAGAGGAGTAAATAGCATTTCAAACATGAAAAAAAAAAAAAAAAGTCAAACTAGATTCCAAAGTGCAACAAGTCTGAATAAAACATAAATTCAGAAAATGCCAAAACATACCAAACATATTTTGTTTTCAATTTGTGAAGCTGTAGAAAAATGACTGCAATTTCTAAGCAAACTCTCAGTGCTACGTTTTATGTAAAAAGCTGCCACACTGAAGTTGGGCTGATGACTCCAGTCATGCAGATACTATTTGGCTGCCTCCCATGCATGAAGCCACACGACCACGGTTAACAACAGGTGATATCACAGGACTCACCCTTTCACCTTTGAACTCTTTTTGCCTGGTTGCCGAGGTTCCTGAGAGGAGGCAGGGTCTCTTGGCTCAGCAGGCTGGTCTGCGTCCTGATTGGAGGCGGCTCCAGCAGGGGCGGGGCCTGATGAGGGAGAGGCGGCACTGGCCTTTAACGTTTTCTGTAGGTTTGAAACCTGAGGGAAAAGTAAAGGGAGATTAAGAACGGAAGGTTGAACAAGACAGATGAGTTAAGATTGAACATAAAAAAAAACCCAGAACAAAATCCACAGTCCATGTTCTGTGTAAAACGTTTATATTAAGATACTATGATGCTTCAATAATCTGAGTTGTTCATGTAGAGTGGATATCTACTACGATTACTGTTCTTTAGTATTAATGTCTCTCTGCCTTTCCTTGCTGCGGTTGAAGGACAATCGCATAAAAAAAGAAATTTTATAGTAAGAAGTCCGTAACCTTGGAGGATACCAGCTTAATTCCTTCAACTCAGACCTCTGCAAGGGTTGTATGAACAAGATCAATCATTAAAGTGAGCAAAACCAGTTTTCAATGTTCATATGGGTCCTTAACTTTTATTTTAAACAGACAAAAATAACTTAGTGATATGAACACACTGCTGTATGACATGAATCGTGAACAAGATGCAGAAAAGGAAACATGCAGTCAGGAGAGAAGTAAAATATCACCAGTGACTGGAAGCATTGAAACAGAGAGTCACATTCACTGGATTTTCTGGAGGGAAAGAGTTTGGTGAGAGAAGTGTAGGCTGAAGGGATGAAGGACTGACCTCTGTTTCCACTTGGACTTTGACCTTCAGCTGGCTCTCTCTGTACTGGTTGGCTCTCGAGACCTGCTCCTCGATACCGCACAACACCGCCTCGCACCCTGTACACCTGGACAGGAATGGAGAGACTTTTAGTTAGAAAACAGATAATTAAGACATAAACCTCAAGTGTGCACGGACACACAGTGGGCATACTGACCACTCCTGCAAGGTGTTAACTATGTTTGGGAGCTCGTTGGGGCCGAGGTCACGGCCCACGCTGCAGTCAACCTCCACTTGCTGGTTCCTCTGGTCCAGTTTACCCTGGATGATGTCACAGTAAACGGCCTCGATCAGCAGGTCCTCCAGCTCCCGCACATTCTTCAGCTCCAGCTGCTGCAGAAGGAGCGAGTACGGCAGGCACTGAGGGGAAAAATACACGAGAAAACCTTAATCCTCATCTTTCTTAACCAAAGTAAACAGAGAGAACATTTAATTCCACTTTAATGGTTTGGGAGATGGGAGATGACAACATTTTTTTACAGTGATATTGTTAATTTGTCTAAATGTCACTGCCAGAGGAAGGAAGGAAGAGAGGAGAATTTGTAATTTAACAATCCTTCACAGGGCAATTAGAGAGTTCAAGAATACATGGAGAGAAAGTAGTGACATATCACAGAGAATCACAGGGGGCAGGAGTGAAAGGAGTAATGGTAATAGAAAGTGAGATTAAGTTAAGGAAAAAAAAAAAAGGACAGTGCTGGTGAGAATAATGAATCAATTATATATCACGAGCAGAGAAAGAAAAGGGCATCTTAAGAAGAAGGCTGGCATGGATGGAAGGTGTCAAATTAGAGTTGCCTTTAAAAAGAACAGTTAATACTTTATCATGCAGATAGAAGGAGGAGTAAGATATTTAAAATGTCATGAGCATCAGAAGTTGAGCTGGAAACTTTTTCTCTAGAAACCTGAGGCTTGTCTGTGGCTTTACTTCTAATTTAGCTGATATAGATACAAAAACAAAAAATGGATTATGCGTCTGAATAAAATAGCAGAGCCAAATTTAAACGCAATGAATTTAAACTGTGAATACATCATTAATATCTTGCTGTATGACGCCTGGAGCAATGTGACGGTGGCAGAAATTAGATATTTTTTCTTGAGTGCCTCTGCACTTTTCTGCACGTTTTCTGTGAAAAACTGGAAGGGAGAAAGAACGAACCTTGAGGTTGGAGGCCAAGCTGATGATGGACAGATGGCGGAGTTTGTTTCTCTGTGCAGGGGTAAGCTCTGGAAGAGAGGCTGCTCTCTCTACAGCAGCAGACAAGACCATGAAATAAAACAAAGCAGTGAGTGTCACATAGCTGAGGGTCAAACATTCTCACATTGTTGAGGCCCTGCTTATTAATTTACACATGGACATGCAGGTGAGAGTGGAGCTGTTTAAGCAGTCAGAGAACACAGCAGTGAGAAAGTCTGTCTCCAGCAATTGTGTCTTCTGCTGCCTTGCTCCCCTGGTGACAGGACCCCCCCCCAAGACTGCAGCTCTGACAGCTACTCTAAAAGGGCTGCACTACACAACTCTGTGAAAGTAAATGTGCTGTCTGTTGACATGACTCAAAAGAGAAGGAAGAAATAAAGTAGGCTACAGTCTTTTTACAGGCTATTGGTTGAAATTCAGTACAAAATTAGACATAATTAACATTCCACTTCTTGTTGAAGCTTCTCGATGCATTACAGAGACGGCAAATTGAGTCAGAAAAGATTCGATTATTGCCCATTTGTGCCAACACTGCAGCTACAGACACCAGCCAATCACACCGCTTGACAAAAAGTTGCCCTAACAGATAAAAAGTAGTCCAGTAATTTTTTTTTGCTGTGAATAACCTGCCTGCAGTGTCTCAGGTGAGGGCGTTTAAAGCCTCTGTGTCAAGGTGCCTGCCTTGCAGCAAAGAAATACAGCTCATAATAAAAGAGTCACAGGCTGCCATATTATTTATTTACACTGTGCTGCCACTGCAATACCTTTGTAGTCGCAGTAGGTTCCATAGGCAAAGAGGTTCAGGAGCTGGTACATTGGTGCATGAGGACCATTCTCCATCTGAGGTTATAAGGAAAGATGAGAGAAGGGAGAAAATGGTGTGGCAGGAAACAGGTAATGAGACAAAAACAAAAAACAGTGCAACTGCATTTTATCTATGCACACTGTGAAGCTCTGAGGAGAGGTCATGCTGAGACTCAGCAAGAGTAGAAAAGAGAGACCACAGACCTTGCTGCATAAATTCAGACACATATGAATTAATCACTGAAGGATTATATTCATACACCTGGCATCAAAATATATCCACAGTAGAGCTTTAACAATTCTGATCTCGACACCCTAACCTGGATAAAAACATCTGCAGGAAGATGGAACTGCTATACCCAAACACACTGCAGGTGCAGCCTGTTGAGCTCTCATTTATTTACTAATGTAACAAAACTGCAGAATCTTGCCTGCCTCCTGAGGACAGTAAAATCTTTGTGGATGTTGGATGATGAGAGAGGTGGTGCCCTTGAGCAAGGCACCGCCCCCCCTCCCCAACATCCACTCCCCGGGCGCTGGCAACAGCAGCCCACCGCTCCAGCATATGTGTGTACATGGCATCTGTCAATGTGTTTCTATGCGTGTTTCGACAGGTGCCAACTGGATGGGTTAAATGCGGAGAACAATTTCATGTATGCATGTAAAGTGTTGACGTGACAATAAAAGTAAATCTTCTTCTTCTTCTTCAATCAGGAAAAAGTGTTTCCAATGGTCGACTTGAAGCCATCACTTGATGTCTGTCTTTGCCACAAAAAACAAGAATTTGGACATTAAGGCATCTGTTAAACTATAAAGTTTTTTATTATGTTTCAAACTGTTTAACCTGTTCATCTGAGTCTTTACTAAGACTAACAGCATAAATGAGCCTGGCTGCAATTCATCTGATTCCTATACATGTCATGAGGAGGATGTCGGAAAAGTACCAAATGTTCTCTGCTGTTGAACCTGTTTGAAAAGAAGACACCTTTAGAAATGAATGCATTTATTCATTCTCTGAGAGGAAGGCTGTATGTGAGGAAACATAAATAGACAATGTTATCAGCTCAACAAAAAGATCAGAAAAAGAATGTGCTGTGAAAATTAACGTGGGAGATTTTAAACTCCTCAAAGGAGTTTATTGTTTTAAACAGTTGAAAATAACACACCTACTTAATTTGTATTAATGGCTGCTTTAATCATATTTAATTGGACCTGCTATGAGCAATTACAATTCAAAAATAAATTACATATTCAAGCAGAAAACCACAGAGGGAAACAGATAAATGAGATGATTAAAGCTTTGTGCTAAAACAACATACCATTGCTCTCTTTTGTGAGTTAACATTGGAATGCATTTTTATAATATGGTGCAATATTACATATCACTTAAGTATTTTATTGGTCTGAGTTTTTCCCTGGCTGTTTCTCGTGTAGTCAATAAATAAAATGTGCAGCAAATTGCTGATTATCAGGCATTAAACTTCAGATGTAATATCTTCCGCACAGTTTTTCAGCAGTGCCACTTTTCTTCCATATTACCTGCAAAGGACTGTGATGTGGTGCTTGTAAATACAATGACTAATATAATTAGACTTAAACTCCTAACAAAAGCCCTCTCTGAGTAAATCAACACACTGCTCGTTTTTTTTCTTCTTTTTCCTGCGACTTTTCTTTGAACAGTTGAACAACGGTGTTGCACAAACACACTCTACTATAGCAGCAGTGCGTCACTCTTAAAATAGGGTGTTGACTGTGTTATTTAATTTATGTTAGTGACGTTTGAATTTGATGGCAGCATCACATGCAAGAAATCTTTATACAGATGTGTTAATTGGAGTGGTGAATTTGATAACACCATTAGGGCCCAAACGTATATGCATTGCCATGTGTGTAGATGATAAATATGGTCATATGTGTTTTTTCTCAAACGATGTGGTCACATGGACCGTGTTCAGACCTGGTATTAACATCCGTCCTGAGTGAGTCATCAGACACGTGGGTAAAAACGACATCATTTGATCTTTGTGAACACTAATTACATACATCATTATTTTCATGTTAAGCGGGGAAGTGAGATGCGATCACAAGTGGACACAGGAGACACATTCAGGACGCATTTTAATGCCACGTGTGAACAGACGTACTTAGGGATGCACAGTTGTTATCGGATCTCTCAGGACAGATGTTGATACCAGGTCTGAACAGGGCCATAATCAGTTCACCCTCTGATAGTGGTTGATCAGATTCTCAATGTTTCTTGGACACATCAACACTTGAGGGATTAACTGTCGGGCTGTAGTTTAGATGGACTTTAACGACAGGTCTGACAATGTCTTAAAAGATAGTGAGCGTGAGGAAGATGAAGTATGAGAGAGAGCGCGTGTTTACCTCTCTGACATTAGGCAGCTCCAGGATGTCAGAGAAGACGTACAGGCCTGGGGTCTCCAGCAGAGAACTGACAGCCTGGGCCAGTGCCGGGCCTGACAGAGACAGGAGCTGCTCCACCTCCATCTGATGCAAGAGGACACAGACAAGACAGACACAGTTAGCAGGTCAGACTGAGGTAAGATGGAGAGACACACATATGAGCTTTGCCTTGGTCATTTTATGGTGATGGAAAAATGCCATCTATGCACAACATGTCAAACTCTTCCATAAATATACTCTGGTAACATTCATAGAACTCTATTGCTGATCACTTAGACTCTACAGCTTCAAACACATCATGTCATACCCTTTGAAACATGGTCCAGCCACTTACGAACAAACAATACTCTCCCCTCATTTACCGTCTAACAGCCGAGTAGTCTTCTTGACCAAAGCACTTAACCCTCAAATTACCTGGAGAGCCACTCAAATAGTGGAAGAATAGCTTGGTCGCACCATTGCGGGCAACAAGTGTAATGAATGTGAAGCAGACCATGTATTTTCATCAAAGAAACATTTCTTGCATGAAAATCTGCTTTGGGCTGAGGGCAGCACCAGAATAATTACCTAAGTTGTGAAAGGAATATGTAAGTGCCTCCAGTAGATAATTATATACCAAAAAGTGCATCCAGGAAAAAACAAATACACAAGCACAAACAAAAATCTCCTATCAATGTTTTCTGCATATTGTCCTGACTCTTGCTCACACACAAGTTTTACAGTAAAAACAAATTACAAAAATAGCACAGCTGGATGTCAGTTTGATTCCAGTTTCCATTTCAAAAGTATCTTAGCTGACAAACATCCGAATGTGAGATGATGTCCTTTTGACTTTGATGGGATTTTTTAATATCTTAATCCCAGTGGACACATCCTGGGACACAAGGGAAGTTTAGTTTTACAGGCGCATGATAAAATTATTGCAAATGCATCGGACCAGTTTCATTACCTGAGGCCATTTCCTAAAATTAATTCAACTGAGAGTCTAGATGTACCCAAGGCTCAAAAAATGTGTGGTCTGACTGGCTCTTACTCACCCCAGTCAGAGCTGATGTGTTGTTGTATCATCCTAAATCGGATGGATTTAGATACACACAGACATCTTCCATATGTTTTCCCACTGGACCATCATTAAGAAGGTCCAAAGAGCATATTCCCAGGGAAGCTGAACAGCTGAGCAGGCATGTGCTGCAGCCAAACAAATTAACCTACACTCGGGTTTCAGACAGACCCTGGTTTAATTTTATGGTTGTTGTTTTTTTAAGTCGAATAAAGTTCTGAATCTGAGGCTGGATCAATGTTTATCTACTGGATTTAAAAGAAGGTCAAACATGACTATGTCATCTCATCAGTCAAAAATTACTGGAGGAATATGTGGCCTTGGTCAATACCATAGACTGTATATAAAGATGGATGACATGCTACCCCCCACTGAGCCGCCATCTTGCACATTTAGAGCCACAGTCTGTGCAGTAGCGATGGAGCCACGGTTGTGAGGTCTCACAGATATTTGCACTCAACCAATCCATCTCAGCTGTCAATCCTGACATTTCCAGTTTTCCACCCATCTTTATAGCATCAAATTACTAATTAAAATAAAACTGATCAGGAGCCCTTGATCATCAGTGTGATATGAACTACCTTAAATGACAGAAACCATCTTAGACGTGAACTTTGACTTTTTAATTTGGTCCATGTCCCATCCACTAACATGGGGGAGAGAGGATTTATTATTATACTGCAATTGAGACGCTTTGCCATCACTTTTGTGGGGCTGTCATGTTGTCCATCTTAATATAAAGTCTATTGTCAATTTGCAGCTGTCTAGACACAGATTACCTTGGTGACCACTGAGATCTAGAAATAAACTAACTATAAAAAAAAAGTAAACATTAATTCATTAATTTAAGGTATCTCAAAGCACAAAAGGACACAGTTGCTTACAGTGACTGCTTTGTCATACAGTAATGACCATAGTCCAATTACCAAGTGTCTCCGTAGGTGTTGAGCCACCTCATGCTGCTAGAGCAGCTTTAATGCATCTTGACATTGATTCTACAGGTCTCTAGACCTTACTGGAGGAAATGACATCATTTTTCCAAGAGAAATTCCCTGTGGGATGTTTTGGTGATGGTGGTAGAAAACACCATCTAACATGTCGGTCCACAATCTCCCAAAGGTGTTCATTTGGGGTTATGATCTTGTCATTGCAAAAGCCACAGCATTTGATTTGCATAATTTTCATACTCAACCCATTCATTGACCATACGTGCACTATGGATTTTCATCCTTTTCACTAATGTATCCTGCAGTTTGTCATCTGTATATTTAACTGTGAATCCTCTCAGCCAATGAAAATAATTTCAATCAAACACTATTCGCTGCAGTATCTTCTGTTCTCTTTTCTGTGGTATAACAGGCACCATGGACCCTACTGAAAACATTTTACATCGTTTGATTATAACTGGTATTGTTACCAGCGACTTTATTTTCAAAATAGATTTAGAGATTCACCAGAATAAAATATCATAAAGGAATACTGAAGAAAAACGAACACACAATAGGCTACTAGGAGGAAAATAATTGAAAATTGGATTTGGCAGCTGGAAGCTTCCAGTGTTGTACAAACTCACTAAACAGCACTCACATCAATAGGCTCACAGCTCTATTAAGAAGTGAGTCATCCATTTTCACCATAATCCTTTTCAACCAAAGGGACTTTAAATGGCTCAGAAAATATCTCCAAACCACTTAGAAGATTTGAGAATTTACTGAAATGAAGTGGAGCGTGCTGAATACTTTTTATGCTAAATTATGCAATGTTTCAACAGATATGGGGACAGGTACCTTTATGTGTGATTTGGCTAATGAGCAACTTCAGACTGATATAACCAGCAGTCACACATTTAAAACTCATACTGTACAACTAAACATTGTTCACACGCACAACACATTATCAACATTATTGTGAATGTCTCAAGCTGTTAAAAAATAGCAAAGACGCTGGGAAATTAGATAGAAAACCATGCACACCCATTTGGCCCAGTAGATGTATGTTTCTGCACAGTCAGAGACGAAATGACACTAATAACCTTCAAGCTACTTAGGGGAACAAAATGGAAAACTGTATCTTAAGGGGTTTTAATTGCATGTGGGCAGCTGTAAAGAGATTATTGCAATGTCACAGTAAAGTGAAAAGATTTTTTTCTAATTGTAAAGCTATAAAAGCTTAAGATTAAAGTATTGAAGTAAAAGTCTAGAGTTATTTTAAGACAGGAAAATAGGGCTGCACAAAAAACCACATCACTAAAGGCTGGGTTCAAATGACATAAAATGAGATAATCCTTTATTAGTCCAACATGGGAATTTGCTGTTTTACAGTGTATAAACAGTGTAAACAGACTATAGACATAGAAATAGTACTGACTGTATTGTCATAGTATTATTGTTAATATTCTGATTATTAAAAAAGTTTAGTTATTAGGGCTACAAGACACATGTCTTTTAGTTTATTTGACTAAGTACATAAACACTTAGTCAGACAAGGCTGAAAAATTCTCCTCACAATTTTTCAATGACTATATTTCTTGTTTAGTCTAATGAACAGTGAATAATATATTGATTTTAAAATGCTACAGAGCAGAGAAAAGCTGCAATCGCTCAGGGAATCAGGAAATGTTTCAACGTTGCCAGTGTTGCATTACAAATTATTCAAACTATAATTTCATAACCAAAAACAATGCCAATTATCTTCTCAACTGCAGTATAAATGTATAAATTAATTTCAGCATGAATTGATATAACACAAGGTTAAAAAAGCACAGCTCTGATGTTGTCATATTCCTGTCTCTCACAATGAGGAGTCAACAAGATTTCTACTTGGTGAGCAAGAGTCAGGCCAAAACTTAAAGTAAATGTCACGCTAATGTTTCTCATATCAGCAGACTGATTTTTGCTTCTGAGTGAAGGTTGTGGTTTTAAACTCTTCTTTAAGGGCAGAGAACAACAAAAACTTTAACAAATCTGAGTTCAATCAATTGTTATACCGCCTCATTGTGCTTACACAATGCATAATCAACATATTGATGTGTTGCACTTTCTTTGAATTGTTACACATACAATTTAACAAAGCAATAATTATTGATATTGTGTTATTGTCCAGTTCAACTTGTGACTGCAAATATAGTGAGATTTAATTGTCATTTCAGAAACAGCAAAATACAAAATACACAAAAATCTGAAAATATATACGAATTACAAGAACTTACATATCATGTATTTGGCACATAGTTGCACCACTTCCATACAAACAGAACGACAGTGTGACTGTGACACTACTTTAAAAGTCTGAAAACACTTGAATGTAGTAATTGACCCTGTCAGATGGAGGATTTTCACCGTTCACTAATAAAATATGCAATCAAACACATTCTCAATCGTAACCGTAGGTGGTGTTTGAAGACAACACACAGATAGTGTGAGGACACTATGAAGGAATAAGGTAAATCGAATCTAAAGTAAGACTCACTCAGTCGAACCTCAGCCTCTGTATTAGCGTTAGCTCAACTGCTAAACCACTCGGCTAATTTTAAAGCTAACGGTCTTATTTGACAGGAAATGCCAAAGTTGACGAATGAAGAGCTAAGTAGACAACACACGCGTGGTTTCGGCCACGAGGCTGCTTTCACGTTTACGCTTTTCATTTGAGTCTGTGTCGTTTTACTTTATCGAAGCTCAATGTGTCATGCTAGCTCGGTAGCTAACGGCTAACCAGGCGGTTTTAGCTCACCGCCGACGCTAGGCCTCAGACGTTTTAAAGCCTCTCTGGTTGTTTAAGTGACACCGGCACACAGTCTGAAGACACGGGGGATACGACACGAGCAGAAGTGTTGGTATACAAAGTGTTCAAATGTTGAATAAGCGTAAAGACTCACCTTGTTGTGTGTTTGTAGCAGAGAGACCGACGTGACTGTCAGAGCACGTACGACAACAAAGCAGCGTGTCCTCTGATTGGATACTAAAGGGAAAGAGGCGGGACATCAAAAGCTGTGTCCGTGGTTGAGGGAGAACAGCGTCATCTAGCGGCGATGCGATGTATTCCACCTGGAACAGACCACATGTTCCTCAGCGGTGGATCCAATGTGAGGATCGATGCCCTCACTCGGTCCTAAAGTGAGAGGTGAGGGGTCACTAAGTTACGGTGGCCGAGAGAGCTCAACATAAATTAAGAAATCACATGCAAACTACCCCCCCCCCCCCCAAAAAAAAACATTAACAAGGGGAAAACGTAGAAACCTCAGAGAGAGCCACATGTGAGGATCCCTCTCCCAGCATGAACAGAAGGACAGCAGACACCGTTTGTAACTGAGAACAACAACAACATATCACTTAATCTTTTTATTTCAGCACTTTAGCTCTTTAACTCATCAGGGGGTCTGGTGTCGTGTTGGAATTCTAGGCTTCTTGAAAAAGGCTGCATAACAACATCTGGAGCAGAATCTAATTATTAAACGTATTATTTACAACTGCAGATTTACTATGGTACAACATAGCTGTTGATATGGAGGTAAAATTAAAGCTTCTATTACATTCTTAAGTTTAGAAGCTTCCATGTTGCGTAAATAAGGACTATTTTTAATATTTCTCAGCCCCATTATCAACTGTGAGACAACATGTAATTGTAAATGTTGATTTATAAGTAAAAGTCTGCAGGTGTCAATGTTATTAATCAGTTTATGGATACTGGTCCACGTGTCCTGCAGCCTTTTTCAAGAAGTGGTTTAACCTTCCATTGGAGGGGTGTCCCTGGTGAAGAACAGAATAGAATATCTTGTACTAGAGAATACATCTTACCCGGAAAATAAAATCATATAACATGTCCATAATTTACATCTCATCACATTATGGGATATGTTGCACATCTAGAAATTCTCAATAACTTGGATGAAACCTCTCAAAAATATATGAATTCAATAATACACTAATTGATTATTCATAGACCCTTTCCAGAAATTGTGTCCTGATTCTTCAATACGGGGGGTGTCACAAAGATGACTCTTTGGACTGTAAAGCAATTTAAGTAATTTTATTTTTTGTGATTCAGAATATAAACCTATTACTTTTAGGTTTTTCTTTCACAGCGTTGTGTAGTTTCCAGTTGTACATGAGGATTCAGTTGAGATGAATTGCATCGATCTGGCAGATTCGTTTATAGATGTGATCTCGAGGAAAATCAAACCTTGTCTTTGAGTGGCGGTCTGAGGAGGCACAGTCGTCTCCGTGTTCCCGTCCTGACTGCTGGTTATCTGGGTCTGAGCTCCACTGATCCCAATATCGGTGACAGGGCGAGAAGACGCAGGAAAGTGGGAGAGATAGGGCGAGCTATAAATTACGGCTGTGAACATCTCTGACAACTGGGAAAACAAGCTCACCTCACACAGCTCCCTGATTTATTGATGATGAAATGCTGGAACTCACATTCATCTCAGGCTTTGCTGCTGAATTTAAGAATTTTAATCCTTTTTAAATGTTGTGAATGTTTCTTAAGTGACATGTTTATGACTTTTCATAGCTTTAAGATGGTAAAAACATGTTGTTTATTTCATTAGGGATAGTTTAGACTCTTACTGGGCAGTTTATTCACAATCATTACTTTATGCATGAGATGTTAAATGTAGGGAATTTGTGTTCATTTTAAAATTTTGTGCTGTGGTGTGTTGTCATCTCCACTCTCCTTCATTCACTAAATCAAAGAGCCTGATCCAGTAGTGGTAATCACATCCAATGGTTCTCTTCACTTTCTTTTTCCAGAGCATCCTAGAGATAACATAAATTCATAATGCATTCCTTAACCCTAAAATCTAATTTTCATTCAAATATACTCTGTGGAGGTGAAGGTGCTCTCTCCGCCCCTTCACCTCCACATACTCATTCAAGTATTTTCCATAAGACGAGACAAAATGTGCTTTTTCAAAAAAAGGTGCTCACTCATGGTCTACAACCCAAATGTAATCACACAAAAAATCAGTGTTTTTTAATAATTGTATTATTATTATAATTAGAAAGATCTTCAGAGGAACCAAACCCAGATCTTTACCACTTTAAAGACCTAATTTATAATTCAAAAAGTGTACAATGGCATATTTGCATACTTAAATGGCTATTTTTTCAACCAGATACTGTATTTTGATTTGTTGTAGAAGGTCTTATAATCTACTTCAGTGTGTCCCACTGAACCAAATCAAGCACAGTGTGTTTTCACTCACACAGTCCTGAATAGATTGGGTATACAATGAAGTAATGTATGTAGGAGGGACCAAAGATGTGCAGAACCTTTAACATATAGGCATGTATAATGTGAAGAGTTTACAGACATATGTGATGAAAACAAACTTCTCACAGGTGACTCAGTTTTCCGTGGTAATATTTGTAGAGTGAAAAGCAAAGGGATGAATAACTTTAACCTTCAAAAGGCCTCTGAAGTCCTCAAATTCAATCTAACTTCTATTTTCAAACCCTAAATACACTCAGATCATGTGACCTTGCCTCAACACACACACACACATACACACACACACACACACACAAACACACACACACACACACCCTCAGTGCACAGTAACCCACCCAATTAGGTGGAGTGAGGAACACCTGCGCTGGTCAGCAGGGCTCTGCAGAAGAGTTCATTACGCTGCACATAGCCACACACACGCAGAGTAATGGTTTCACCCCTGACTGTGTGGGTATGTGCACAAAATAACTCAACAACACATGGACAGATTTTCGCCAAGCTTGGTGAGCATATTACTTGGAAGGATATCTCTAGATCAGTTAAAGGTCAAAGATCAAGTTCGATTAAAATATGGAACGAAAACCACACAACCAATAGTCCAAGGTATCTCCTCAAATATTAGTGCTATACAGATTACTTAACCTTATAGAAATAGAATAATAATAGTGTTGTCAGGACAAACACACACACACACGTACATGCTCAGTGATGGCCTCCCATCTCTGCAGCTGGCTCTGCTCTTCAGTCAGTCCAGCTTGTCACGACTGAAATAGTAACACTGATCCCTGACATGAAGTCCTCCTTCAGGACACTGCTGAACTGTTAATGAGAGAGACAGAACAAGACAAAAGGACGAGGGAGACATAATGAATCAAAGGCAGCAGTGAAACGAGGTCATGCACATGTTTGATCTAAATCTTGCCCCCTCTCTTTGAACAGCTCTGTCCTGGGGTGGTGAAGTCCTGACACAACTGGATGCAACGATTCAATTCGAGTTCAATTTCAGGTCTGGAGATGATGAGGCCGGGGAGGTACCTGGCTCTGGCCTGTCAATCACTGAGAGGAGGACTGAAAAAAAAGATATAAAGAGTCACTTCTTTTGTCGAGATAAGCAGTTAAGCAGTCACCACAGTTATTGCAGTTCATCTTGAGGGGAACATAAATCTTATGATAATTCATCCAGCAATTGTTGAGGCATTTTCCTGAAAACTATAAATGTCAAGATGATGGTGTTACTACGGGAAAAATCATGTGAACATCAAAGTGAAGCAGGGATCATCCTCTGGGGCCCATGACTGTCCCTGCAGAACGTCATGGCAACACCTTCTGTAGGTGTTGATATATTGGACCAGTTTTCTGATTCTCCTCTATCTTCACCCTGTGTTGGTCCTGTGGACATTTTGTGAATCTCTGTGAGATTTTATTGCTGCTGTTTCTGGAATAATTGAGTTTATATGAGCTCCCTCGAGCTGTAAGGAAATGATCATTTTACAGTGTGAACATCGTCTGTTTTTTTTTTCACATCATTTTCCAGATTTCTGTCTCTTTTGTTTATGTTGCCACTTCCCCTTTGCCTACAGAAACATTAATACATTATAAGAAGACTAATTCATGTGATATTAGTCATGAATACAGATAATGGTGGTAAATTTAGGCTATTTGGCTTTTATCAAGAGAGACAGTATTAATGACAACATGTCAGATAGTGTCTCAGAATGAGTTTGAAATTTGAGGAAGGATCCAAAAGTCATTCTTTCATTCTGTCGTTGATTTAGCAAATTGTTTACAGTGTTTTATCTCGATTCATTCGATTAGAGTTAATGTGTGTTGTACAAATGTGTTTATCTAAAAAATCAATGTTGGTTAATACAAAGATTGCACAAAAAGCAGCACAATATACCAATATTATGGAAAGTATTTCATATTTCATACTTCTATACCTTATTCACATTGCTGAGTAAAATACATTTCTATCAAGAGTCTTATAATAACAGATGTTTCTATTTGTGTGTGTGTGTGTGTGTGTGTGTGTGTGTGTGTGTGTGTGTGTGTGTGTGTGTGTGTGTGTGTGTGTGTGTGTGTGTGTGTGTGCATGTGTGGCAATAGATCAAGCACGTACAGTCCCAGTGGTGTTTGTTTTAAATGAGCAAGTGTCCTCACAAGCACATTAACGGGCAGAGCTGCCAAAGACCGTTGGCCCAGCAGGAAATATATTTCACAATTATGGACTTTTGTGTTTTTTCTATTACATGACCCTCACCGGACTGGAGAGAGAGCACTTTGTCTTTTTTATTGCCAATTATAGGTGTCCAAAAGCACACTGAGCTGAAATAAAGAGAGAACAATCAGCCGGATGGAGGAATAGAATGAGACTTGCAAGAAAAAGAGGGCAACTGACAGGTATACATGCTCAGACTGCAAGAGCGGGAAAGACAGGAGGTTGAAAGACAGTGTTTAAACTCACAGTGAGTGTGATGTTGCCGCAGATGGAGGCCAAAAAACCAATAAGCATCAGAAGAGCTGTTAGACTCCTCACACTCTCGCTGCACTTCAGTCCCTGGGAGCCTGATTAGACACAAAATAGTCCACAGCATGTTCGCTGCCGATTCAGTTTATATTTTAAATCATCTGGTGGAGCTTGTGGAGTTCAGACTTTGAGTAACAGGAGATTACAGACCTGCTGCAAAACCATTTGACCAGAATTCAGCCTCATTTACTTTTCTCAAATGATAAAATGTCTGAACGTGCAAACAAACTTCTTACTATCGTCTTTTTTCCAGACAACTTTATTCATTGATGGTTATTGTGACGTAGAGAGGATATCAACAAATAAGGTAAAACATGTTTCAGAGACAAAATAGCAACTCTGTCTCTAGTGGATAAGACATGGACCAAACTAAAAGTCAAAGAATGTGTTAAATTAGTTTTCTGAAAAATTATTTGGTTGAGTATGGATGGAACCATGATGCCGGGGCATCATCCCACATCGCTGTGCAGACTCTGGATCCATCTTTATTTACAAGCTGTTGTCTGGTGAAAATCTCAAAACACCTGATGTCAGACGAAGATGACACAAGTTAAAGATGTTTGTAAAAATCTTTCCAAAGTTTAATATAATCACAGCTGTATTTTCCCTCATTATGTATGTGCTGAATCACAAAGTGGCATAAAAAGGAAATGTCAAGAACAAATACCTTGGTTGTTGTTATGTACAAGAGTAAATGTACACACTTGTGATCTTTGCTACATGAACACATAAAACACTGTGGCTGTGTTGGAGGACAGGCCTGTTCCCTCCAGGTGCTGGCTCCTCTGTGAACCCCTGCAGACAGCTTTGGTTTTTTTCACTCTCTCCTCTGTGGTCTGCAGTGTCCTTGTTAACGCTCTCGCTTTGTCTCTCTTTATGGCGGAACTCCTCCGCTCCCTAAAGGCTTTGGTGTCTCCTCTCTCTTCCGAGCAGCAATATTTCTCCTTGAAATTAAATTTGTTTCCGCCGGTTGATTTATTGAGCCACGTCCCTCTGCCCGCAACACTGCAGCAGTGTTAAACAAATGTCCTGGGAGAAATGCTGCACTACACCCACCAGCCGACCCCAGAAACAAATTAGTGTTTTGTTGAGTGTTTTCTGAACAAAAGAGGAGACAAATCATTTCAGGTTTTTCTTCTGTGTGTTGGATTTCAGTTTAGTGCTTCTGTTTTGTCATTGTCAAACTGCCACATATAACATTGCACAATCCCAGTTGTATATTCACCCTTCTGATGGCTCTGATTCTAGGAATGACAGATTTTGGGCAGCTGTGGAGAGCTCAGGGGGCGAGGGCGGGTCGTCCACTGATCAGATAGTTGGTGGTTTGATCCCCTGCTCCTCTAGTTGTCCCTGACTCCTGTCCTGGCAGTGTGTTGTAGCGCTGAGTTGATGTGGTTTGTACTTTAAAGCTCGTGGTCAATAAGCCTGAAAAAGAACTATATAAATACAATCCCTTTACCATCTACCATTACAGATGCCTCATACATGACATCATGTGAGAATGTGACGTGCAAAAGACCAGAAAACTTTTAAAAATGCTCATAGAAGCAGCTGCCTGTTATTTTTTTAATGAAATACCAAACTCTGAATCAGTACAGACGCTCTGACGATAAGAATTTGTGGCCATGTGCAAACACAAATTTTCTCTCTCTGAAACATTCTCAGAGATAAACAACGCCACAGTCCTCCTCTGCTTTAATTAGTTTTGGTCTGAATAATAAAACCTCGTGAAGTACAAGAGCTGACAGTGGCTGTGGGAATAAGCTGCCAAGGAAAAAATAATAAATGGGACATGTCGAAAAAAAACAACAACAAGTTGACAGTTTTTTGGAGCCACAGAGTGGGCATCTGGTGTGTGTGTGTGTGTGTGTGTGTGTGTGTGTGTGTGTGTGTGTGTGTGTGTGCGTCTGTGTGTTGTGGTGTAGAGGTGATATTGTTGCAGCTGCTCTACTAACGAAGAGAATACAAATAACCCTCAACAAATGCATGCATGCATGTGCTACACCAAAAAATGCTGAATCACACTTTTTAGTCCTTCATCTTTGCCAAGGAACTTTGCTCATTTAACAGTAAATAACACTGAACTGGCAAATGTTTGTTCATCTAATCTGATCCGGCAGCCTATCAATGGTTTGGCTTTACGATATTGCACCATCTGTATTTCCAAGATTTGTCAAATAGGAGGCCGATCTGTCTGGAAGATTTGCGCAATCTGTACTTTACGTTCTCTTCTCTTGGTACACAAATTGCTCTATAAAACACCCAGAGGGCAGAGAGAGAGAAGGAGAATCTGTGATGTCCTGCAGGTTGACAGCCATAATGAGCCTCATCAAACCCACAGGTAAGCTCCACTTACACAGCGTGCAGAAGTGATGTGTGTTTGTCGGGTCCGTTTGCATGTGCGCTAATCTTTTTAGTCAAATCTTTTTACCCTCTGCTAACCGTCCAACAAGGTGCCAGAGTCCACGTCCTGCTCTCTGTTTTAATCGGCCTGTTGGTTTTTGGAGCCGTCGCTCAGGCCGCAGACAGTCCAGAGGATGAACTGGTCACCCTGAGGCTGAGATTCGACTCTCTGAAGGATCGCTACAGACTCCTGTGTGAAAATTATTCCGACCTGGCGAACAACTGTTCAGCACCAGGTACTGTGCTCCTCTCTTCCAGGCTCCAGCAGATAGATGACAGTTAGTTCAGCTTTAGTTTGGACTCATAGGTCCATGTCTGTCTGAAATATAAAATAATATACAGGACAAAATGCAGCATAAATATATAAAAACACAATCTTCACACTCATGGATTCAAAAACATGTGGTTTGCACTTCTCCAGCTAGATAATCTTGAGCAAAATATTGAATGCATCCTTTTATGCCACCCAAAGCTTTTTCAGTTTTGCATGACTATAGCTAAAGAATAATTTGTGCACAGAAAAACAATCATTTGTTGATATACATTGTTCGCACACACATGTTCTGGATCTTTCCGTTAAACTAACTTGTCTGATCATTTCCTTTTTTCTCTTTCCTCACAGTGCTCAACTGCTCTGAGTGTCCTGCAGGGTGGTTTCAGGTGGCGGATCAGTGCTTCCAAATCAGCACTGACAGACAGGACTGGTTGACCAGTGCAAATATCTGTGCACTAGGAGGCAGGCATCTTGCCATTTTGAACACAATGGCACAGCACGTACGTGTTACTGTGAACTGCTTATGCTTTTTTATTCTGCATTTCTATCTATTTGTTCTAAAAAAGGTTTAACATTTGATTGGAACACCTTTTAGGAAGCTGTGGAAAAAGAGAGCAGAAGGATTGGAGGGTTTTACACACACTACTGGATTGGACTGACTGACGTAGAGAAAGAGGGAGAATGGAAATGGGTGGACAACTCAACACTTGAAAACCCGTAAGTTTGAAATGATTCAAATGCTGTTTCTATACTAACAAGCAGCTGTGTTATGGGTTTAATGACTTAAGACCTTAAGCAGCTGCAACATTTGCAAATCTACAGAGAGAGAGCTGTAGGAGTTATAGACTTATGATGAAGGCCTTGGTTTAGGTATCCCACACTTAGAGAGATATCATATATTTCACATGGTGAAAAAATGGCAGTTACTATATTAAATTTTTAAGCAATGTGATCCCACTCTCTTGTAATATATCAGAAACACCCAAAGGGAATTTCTTTGTATCTGACACAAACGTTCTCTTGGACTCAAGTTTGACCTGATTAGATGGTGAAGGTTATTGTGACCTCCCACAATCATTGTTTGCCTTGTGAACACGTTATCCTCAGAACGCCTCAAGAGAATCCTTTCAAATTTGTCAAAAAATCTTAACTCAGACTCGTGGATTACCTGAGTAGATTTTAGTGGTCATAGGTCAAAGGTCATGGTCATGATGGATTCACAAAACATGTGTTTGACCTCTTCAACATGATATCTCAAGTCTGACTTTATGGCCAGTTGTAAGAATAACTGATTAGATTTTAATGGTCAAAGGTCAAGTGACCTCATATGAATCTGGAAAAAAATGCATGTAGACTGAAACTGCTCTGAATCTCAGAGGCCTACAACTGCAGGGCACTAATTCTTTCTATTTCAATCTTTTTCTCTCCCCCAAATTTGAAGATCTTGGAACATCCTGAAATCAGAGCCAGACAACAACCTGTCCGATGGGCCTAAGGGCGAGGACTGTGCTGTGGTGGACAGCCGCTCTCAGAGCTGGTACGATGTTCCCTGCTCCTACAAGTATCCTCGGATCTGTCAGATGGCTGCCACCCCACTCCACTGACACCAACCTTCACCCCCATCTCCAGTCATATGCAGGGTCACTCATGAAAGAGGCTGATTTACTCAGGACCCTGTTTTATTTTAAGTAATAAAGTATAATTTTCTGCTACAAATACAAGAAATGTGTACATATTTATTGTAGCAAGTAACCAAGCTTTTCAATGGAGCATCATAAAGAATATACATTAAAAAAAATACTGAAATAATACTAAATATACTAATTCCAACATTAGAAATGTAATCAAGTGAAATTAAACAGCCACTAGAATCATAAAACAATGACATAAATTGAATTGAATATTAGATTCGTTAAGGAATTAAACACAATCCAACCAGGTTTATATATACAACTGTAAAATACGTTTATTTTTTCTGAGTCTCATCTGGCATCTCAGCGATGACTGAACTCTGATTCAAACTTTCAGACCTTCGTCTCTCACAGCGAACACAGCTTCACAGTTTAGTAGATAGGACAGAAAAATCCATCTTATCTGGACAGAAATTCAATCGGTGGTCGTGTCCTGTTCTCTCCCCCTCTCTCTGGGAGATATCATGTTCTGTAGAATCCTTTGGGCTTGGGGCTGAAACAGAGAGTCACAGGTTTCTGTTTGAGCGACAATAGGTGAAATTTAAATGCTTATTTTATTGGTGCATCTTCATTAAAACACCCTATGGCTGCAATTGTTCTTCAAAATTTCAGTTGAGAGTTAGTGAGTGTAAATGTGAGTGTAAATGTGAGTTTGGAGCCATTTCATCAGTCCAGGAAATGGTTAGTACGTACTTTTTGCATCGGCAGAGTTGGTGCCTGAGGTATCTCTTCTGTCAACCACAAAGTGAAACAGACATAGAGAGATTGAGAGTTAACTTTATAATACCACACTAAAGGCCCATTGTGCTTTAACGGAAAAAGATATAGAAATTATTTGACTGTACACGTCTGCGTCTGTGGAGGATGAGAGCGAGGATGAGGAGGAGGAGGATCACGATGACTGAAGCGATGCATGCGATCACCAGCATCCACACATTCAGTTTGGTTTCTGCAAACAACAGAGAAGGACAGTCTTCAAACAGGATACAGTAGAGAATGCACCGTGTAAACTCAACCTTCTGTAGTTTAAAAAATGTGGCCACGAGGTCACGTTGATGTTATGTTTCCTGCTCCGCTCTCACTGCCTATCCTCACCGATCGTCAAAGTTATCACGGCCGACGTAAGCTGCTTTTCCTCCTGGTACAGCGTACAACTCCAATTCCCTCCATTGTCCGTGCTCACTTCTGGGACGGTGAGATGGGTGGGGTGCAGTTGAGATTTCAGAGATGGCAGGGATGTTTTTTTAGGTGGGGACCACTGGAGATGGAGGTCAGAGGGCAGCGGGCGGCCAACGCTGCACGTCAGGTTGAGCTGCTGGCCAGAGAGGATGTTTTCTCCCGGGGAGGAGATGACTGGGGAAGAAGGGAAGAAATAATTTGTCGTTATGCTTTTATAGTTGTGCTTATAGTTGTGCTTTTTGAAGCTGAGGTCTTTTGAATCTGACCGAGGGTATTGTTAATATCAATAATCATAATATGTTTAAGAAATATAGACACATCTCATTATATAACAGCATCATTGTCCCACCAACACTTCACATAACGTTAACATCTAAATAAAACAAATAACAGGAACATATAGAGGCTCAGTTTTAATGAACCTCCAGGATCGTTTGCATTGATTCTCTGTGGGGATCGATCCAGGGGATGAGGTGGGAGTGGTCCTCTGTTTTTCTTATTATTCATATTTATATTTTTTTCTACATTATGTAATGTTTTGTGTGTGTTTGTTTGTATTTTCACGTTTCTTTGGGAAAAATGTAACTATGGAAAATATGAGCAGAAAAAAAAATCTGAACATTGACTTGTTGACTGTGGGAAAACCAACAATTTGTTAAATTATCAATTATCAATTAAATCATTATAATTATCATGTCAAACTGTAACTGGTTAATGACCATAAATGAATTACATTTAATTTAAAAAGTCACATTTTTTACAAGCTTTTTCCCTGACACCTAATACACCAAGGCCTGATGGGAAACCGTATGATTCTTAATACCTAAATAACATTAAGAAAAAATATTTTTAACTCAACACATTTACCTTTATAATTAGTTTAAACTGTGAAAGGTAATATTTCCAAGTGGTCTCATGTTGTTTCTTCTAACTGGCTTGGACACCACTTTACAAAGCAAAGCTGAGTTGTGTTAAATAAAAAAAATAAGCTCCCAGTCAAATCACAAATCAACAGTCTTTTAAACACGTGCAAAATTGAATTTGGTCTGGTAGGTGGAGGTAAATCCCCAAAAACAAACGCTGCAGCTGAGATCATGGTACAACATGGTCCGAGAGCAAATGAATTAATCCATCAGATCAGAGGACTTTAGGGAAAAAAACTTAAAATGACAAATGTTAAATGCTCAGAACACACAGTCCAATTAAAACATGTTGTTTTATAACGTTCCTCTGGCAGAGGGACTGCTCGTTATACTCTATTAGAACAAGTGGAGCCAGACTAGTGCATTAACCAATGAATTAGAATAGTGTCACACAGGGACATTTTCAAATAAACTCTGCAGACAGATTAAACACTCGCATGGTGCAATAGAGCAGAAGCAGAGAGGTGGCAAATGAGTAATTGTGTCCGACTTTGTCTTGAATGACAATTAGAAGGACGCAAACAAACGTGATGTCAAATAAAATAAACGAGGACGCCGCGATGATAATGAACGAGCAAACAAAATTTCACTTGACAGATGTGAGGGTAACACAGAGCTGGGCTTGTGCCGAGCAATTCGTTTAGACTTACTTTGCAACACCTGCACGTGTATTGTCCTGTTCAGGGTCACGCCATTTTCAAATTTCATAGTGCACACGTAGTCTCCTCCGTCTTCTACTCTGCCCAGTTTTCTGGTCAGATCCAGATTTCCTGTTTTGGGGTCTTGTGCAGGACTCAGTTCTCTGTCTTGTTCTCGGGTCCAGCTCAGTGTATCTTTCAGTGAGAGGGAGAAGAGCCTCTGAGCGCCATCAGAATCGAGGCCTGAAGATGTTTCGGGGAAGAATTGCCAGTGAACTTCCTGCACACCCTTAGCTTTGATCTGTAGCCAGGAGATTTGAGTAGGAATCGAACAGGGGATGGTGATGGGTGAGGATGTAGACGTGTATTGAGGAAGTGAAGGAGCTGGAGAAAGGTCTAAGTAAGGAGGAAACAAGAAATAAAGTTGTAATCGGAATGAGGGTTGACTTCTGCGAAATTCAAACTAGTGCTTTCACAGTAACTCACCAATAACAGTTACATCTATTTTGACCTGCTTTTTTTTTGCCACAACACAGGTCCACTTGCCATGGTGTTGGTTTGTGATTCTCACATCGACTGTTCCCTTTGTGTCATTCATTATCTCTCCTCTGGGATTCATCCAGTAGATCTCAGGCTTCTCGCTACTCTCTACATCGCAGGACAGAGTCAGAGATTGTCCAGGCAGCAGAGGACCGACTGGGTTCAAACTCACTGGGACAGAATTTAAGGAGAGCAAAAAACTTTAGGCTTTAATCAGGTAATCTCACCAGAATTTCAATTATTTAATGAGTAGGAAATCGTGATTTTAGCTCCACTACATAGGCTAGAATTAAACAAAGCATCTGCCTCTGGAGTCTGTTTAAAACAACATAAAGTATAAAAGCCCTCTTCTGGGTGAACAACTTTATTTTCACTCTTACCCTTGATTTCGATAAGTGTGATGGGTTTGATATCCAAAATTGGATCCTTTGAGGTAATTTTACAAAAGTACTCCCCAAAGTTTTCTGGTTGGATTTGTTTGATGACCAGTGAGACATCAGATATGGCCAACTTATTCCAGGATGTAGCTGCAAGGCAAGAAATAATGATTTTTACTATCAGAAGCCCCTGAAATTAAGAGCAGTCGATGGTACAAATAGGTTATTATACCTATGAATAAGTCAATGCATTGTTTACCATTAGTGAGGAACTGTCCCCCCAAGTGATTGAGCCAGGCAAGTTGAGGGCCGTCCTGTTTACCAAAACTCCAGTACACATATTTATATGACTTGATTTCCACTTGAGGCTTTAGGGTGACCTTCTCTCCTACCTGAGCATAAACCACCTCACTGGCACCTAAGAGAATGAGAGGGATGTCATGTGTTGAGAAATATCCTGCCCCAAATTGAAATAAACCAATCAGTCGGAATCAGGACATCGAACCTGATGTTGAGACGAGCGCAGCGAAGAGAATGAGGACAAACTTCTCCATCACAGTCACAGGTCTGAAAACAGGTTTAGAAACAGGTTTAGAAACATGTTCATATAGATTCCTAATCATAATGATAATCTACATGTCACCTGTTGTAGATGCAACACAAATCTAAATGTTTTATATTTAAATGACATCACTAAATTGTAATGAAATTTAAATAAATATCACGCAAGCTTTGGTCTATTTGCTGATTTCTTTGTTAATCCAGTTAAATAAGCAACACAACAGTCAAGACAAGAGACCATCACAAAATCGCAAGATACGTCTGACGTGTGAAACCTCCAAGGTTTAAAATGTGTGTGCTAAGCTTTCTTATTTTTAGATTATGATCCAGTTTTAATAATAACTGTAAATTGCGTGTTGTCAAATTTATTTTTAAATGGTTTATAGACATTAAAGTTGTAAGAATCTTTAAGCAGTTTGTGCTCAGTAATAGGGCAATTAGACAATTATACACAATTGTGTGTCGTCTGCGTAGCATTACATTTTCCACCATGTTAGGGTATATTTTGGTGAACAAGGAGCACGTAGAGCCAAAACAACGTATTATAGATGATTCAAGATTATTTTTCCTAAGAAGGGATCTGATTAAGGCAGTCACTAAACACTTTTTTTAAAAATTGTATAGACAAATTTACAAAAGCAGCTATTTGAAAAAATATATTATTTTACTGTAGATATATCCTTGCTCTTATCATTTTGCATGCTATACTATATGAAATTTCGCTGCTGAGTGAAACCACTCAGCAGGAAGCAGAGAGGGGTCTGTGGTGGTCTCAGATTTAGAGATTTAAGAAGATAAAAGAAGAGAAGTTCAGAGAGTTGAGAGTAGGCGGCCTGTGGTGGGCTTTGGATGAAAAGACACAGACAAATGTTAAAGGGAAGACAGTCACAGCGTACGCTGGGTTGTGGTGGGCCTTGATTCAGCTAAGATTCTTATCCCACCCCACCCCACCCCACCCCACCCCTGCCTCTCACACCTCCTCTCTTCCTCTGCTGTTCCACGAAAGACGGATCTCTCCACGCTTAAACAGAGAAAAAAAAAGAGACCACAGCGCCGGCAGTACAGATATACTGTGGTTTAAGATAGATGTTTCTCTTCTTCTTTCCCTGTACCGCTCCCTCACCTCCCTGCCCCCACACTTCTTTTATTTCTCCATGGTGAACACAGTATGTCATGAATGTGCACAAAAATCGTTTCAAAGAAGAACCCTTAAACAATTTATAGATTCAATTAAAGTTTTAACCAGTCCCCCTTCAAAATAAAAATTGAATGAACAAATTTAAAAAACAACTGAAGCCCAACTTTATATACTGCTTTATTTGAGTCGAAGATAAAGTAACGTCTGATCAAGTATTTAAGTTGCGATGTTGACCGACAGGGACTCAATGTTTCCAGATCTTATGTCACTGCAAGATGAAATCAAATATTTATGTTGTACTATTTAACGCATTACACTGTATAAATATGTGAAGGGGCACAATCAGTGTTTGCATCTGGTTCTTAAAGATAACATAACAAGAATCGCTAAAGAAATATATGAATTAAAAAAAAGGAAAGTATATGCTTTGCGTCTTTTGAGTATTTTTTTTTAGACATTAATATCTGAGGTGATGTGTGTATCAAAGAGAAAAGTCTCAGAGCAAATGGTTTATGTAAGTTTCAAGTATAATATGATAAGATCAAGGATTTGAAACACATGAATATGATCCATATGTCAAACTGTCAGATTGAAGCGATGAAAGAAAATAAATTACGTGGCATCATTTATTATAACTGCGATAACACACCACACCTGTGGAGCTGTAACCCAGAAACAAGTCAGACGATGGTGTCTGTCGTCAGGATGGAGGGTGAGGAGAGGGGGAGGGCCAAACCCAGGGGAGAGGTGAGTGGGGGGAGGAGGAGACAAAGAGAAAAATGAAAAAGCAAGAGAAGAACTAGTCGAATATATTTTGATATCTGTTTTGTTTTTTTTACTCTTTAAAGTCCTGCAGGATAAGTTGAGCATCTTCTTACTTTTTTGAAGTTCCCTCCTCAATAATTTATGTTTTGAAAGCTGCAGTTTGAACGAAGATCTTTTTTTATTCTTTTTAAGAAAATGTGAATGCGACGATATAGTTTTTCAGAGTGTATCTCTGAATATTCATATTGTTTGTAAAAGTCAATTTAAAATGAAATTCATTTTATTTATTATGATAGAATCCAAGTGTAGATTTATAATTTGTAAAGTTGTATCTATAGCGGTTGACCTCTTTGTGGCGGTCAGCTGCCCAGCGCAAAGCGACTGAAGATGTTTGACAAACTATAAAGAAAGAAAGAAGAGATTTAACAAAAGCAACAATGAGTTTGTAATGACAATTTTATAAAAATCTATTTTCAAGATATTTGTTGTTTTTTCATTTATGTTTAAGACTTCAGTGTTTCCCATCAGTTTTATTCAAAGTGTTTTATTGGTGCGTACTGTTGATCCATTCATCTTGTCTTGTAGCTGCATTAGAAAATAAACATAAAACTCTCTGAGACATTTCAGCCCCGCTGGGTCTGCTCTTAATGATTATGCTGTTGATTCAAAATCAGTATCAGGTTGGAGAGAAAAAATAAAACAGGTGGTGTAAAGAGTAAGTGTTTTTATATTATCAGTTATATGAACATTAAGCTAAAAAGATTTAAAATAAAGTCATTATACTTACGATCGTCGTCGCTGAGATGTCCGTCGATGTTCACTGATCTGGTGTCAGGAGGAAATGCTGAATATTTATCAAACAAACCCTTTTTAGAGCTGTTGCACCTCCCTCACCACCGATTGGTCTAGAAAAAGAAACGCAGAGTTGTTGATCAAGGCTAAAGTCAGAATCCTGACCTTTGATTTGTTGTTACAGAGGACGAGATCACTGAACCTCTCTTTACCATCTTTAAAAAGTTAATCTTTAAATTAGGACAAAAACATACACGTTACATTAAAATATTGGAAGATTAAAAAAAACACAGCCCATCAACCGTTGAGAATGCCGCCATAATTTAACCAGCATGTTAACAGACTCACAAATAAACAACTAACCAAAGTAAATTTGTTTAAATTGTCAAAGGAGTCACTGCGTAATAACATGAATGAGTCCCACTGAACTCATTATCTTTTTTCTAGCATGTTCTAGTTCGGTCACTTTACGTCCTAATTTATTTGAATCTCTCAGTTGAATTCCCCCCTGGTGGTATATTTGTTCTGATTCAGAAACATAATTAGTGAATCACAATACAAGAACTATGAACTGCGGAAAAACCTCCCAAAAAAACAGTAAAGTAAAATTGAAAACAAATTGATTTCTTCATGCGGTAAATGAAAAATTAATTATTTTGGGGAAACTGTCATCAACACATTTCATCTTTTAGGATTTCTCTCAACTCCATGACCATTCCCTGTGCGTGGCCTCACACATTAACCTACTCTCACTGTAGACATGGTTTATTTCAAGAAAAGTGTTTTTATTAATGGTAACAATCATTTATTTCTGTTTCAAATACATTGAGACGTCTTCTATAGGAAGCAAGTAAATGCTATAGTTACGTGCGTCAGAGCAGTTTCTACTTGATGAATACGTACGAACACTGTAAAACATACTCTTCTTTCATGTGTTGAAACAACCTCTAATATATTTATATAGTTACCCACAGTATCTCCATCTTTAATTACCTCTTGATGAGTTTAAGAATTACACAACTTACTTTACCTCAGTGTTTAATAATTGGACACAATCAGCCGCTGCTTGTTAAAGCGCTCCATTAAAGCTCCATCACAATATCTCACACTGCGACTGACTGAAAACTTTAAGCACTTCTTTTTCAACACATTACCTCAGCAACCTGTGTTTGGATCTTTGATAACCAAAATAATTTGACTGGAATTCAGAAAAAAAATCTGACGGTTTCTCCATCAGATTCTGGTCTTTAGTGAGTTTTTGTTAATGAAACAAATGAAATCACACAAACAGTTGGTGGAAGAGATTTTCCCTGATGTTCTATTCTGAACTAATTAAATTAGTATTTGATGATAAAACTCAAATTAGTCAGATTAAACAAATGAGGACAGTCTGGTGCTTTAACAAACTCATACAATTTAACAGGCAACAGGTCTATTTGTTTATTTGGCTGTAATATTACACAAAATGCACAGAATCGATTTGCATGGTGCAAGTACCCATTACATTCTGATGCAGATCCAGTTGTCTTATATCCAGTTTCAAGAAGTTCAAGAACAAGACAGGCACATGTAGGAGGATAGCTCTGCCTTTACAAAGTGGAGGTATATGTTCTCAGAAACTAAATTTAACTAAATATAACCCAATACTTTAAGATATTGCTTTCAATGGACCCTGCTCCAATCATTTTTTAAAAATCAATATCTGTATTTTATGCATTTATCATAATAATGTTCAGCTTTTGCAGCAACAGATATTCCAGTTAGGTTTATGGGCCTAAAGTCTTGTTCCGTGTAAAATCAGTGTGTCAATCCTCCTGTGTCGTGTTTTGCTGAAATAAAGAAAATCAATTGTCAGTCATCCTGTGTAAAAATCTGATTACTCTCTGCAGGTTCCAGTTATTATGTCATTACTTATTGTGCACCTGTGAAACAGCCAAACATCTGCTGGTGCTTTTCCCCGAACCTGCTGTAAAGTTTCAGAAATATAACATCCGTGTATCACAGCCTGCTCGTACTGTCGTCTGAGTTTGTGTTGAACAGCTTGTTATCAACCTAACTGAGGTTTTATATAAATATATCATTACAGGAACCGTCACTGTTACAGTATCACTGGTATCATTACCTCCACCACCCCTGTGTGTTTGTTGGTTTGTAAGAAAGATTGAACAAAAGAAAAGGCTCCATTCAATTTTGATGTGGATCTAGGATTTGTTTTTTGCCAGATCAAACCTTTAAATTTCAGAAATGTTTTCAACAGTTTCCCAGGGAATAATTCATGGATCCTGAAATAATAAAATCAGGCACATTTAGGAGACTGATGTCTATGATTGTGTGAATTAAAGATGCCTGTTGGGCCTTGGCAGACGCATGTACTCTACTGAGTGACATTCTGGTTAAAGTAGTTTTATCTGTCACATCTTAAAACCGATCGCATGATTTGACAGTTTCTGAAAAGATAAAAGCAGGTGAATAAAGCTTGATTGGCAGCCACGGTCGAAATGAGGTTAATTCTTTTGTTATTTTTCAGCAAGATTTTAGAAACAGCATGAATGATACTGAAAATGACATTTAAAAGAACTGCAGGCCTGAGCTTGTCAGAAGTAGAGAGAACAAAATATTTAAAATGCAGACGAAGTGACAATGTAGAAAGCATCATAACAAAACAATACCTCTTTATTCAGAGCTGATCTGCCTGAGGACAGTTTGCTGACTACCTGCAGCTACGGGGATCTTTAAGGGACTTGAGCTGTATGAACAAGTGTCGAGGTGGTTTAGAGACGTGAACCACAACAAGGACAAAACAAACACGTTGCACACGTCTCATGTGTCTCTCTGAGGTTTTCTCCGCCTGCCTCTGTACTGCTGTCATGAAGGCCTCACACCTGCTTCTGTTCCTTCTGGGCCCCAAATGAAACCCCCCTCTGTTCGCTCCTCACAACAAAACCAAAGTTACAGCTGCCACACAGAAACATCTACTTCTAGTGGGCCTTGCTTCAATGGATATTCTCATGAAAACAACATCTGGATAGAAACCGTCACATAGAATAGATTGTAAATGTGACTGTTTCTTCCTCTCTGTGTTTTCTTGCAGAGATTTTGATGGAAAACACCTGAAAGTGAGGATTCCCTCATTAGTCACATACATAACGAGGATGTGTGTGATACCATGACTAAAAATGACAAAAAGTGTGGGCTTCTTGCAAGAATGAAGGATGATTCACTTATTTTCATATGTACCTTTTGTGCCCCCGTCCTTTGTCTGCTCCTACAGAGGGTTTCCCTGACGCTCTTCAACAATCTCATATGAACAATGTAGCTGCTTTCACGCCTTGGGTTGCATGTGAGAATGTAAATGTTCGAGTAACAGGCTCTGGGTATACTCCTGCCGGCCCTCAGGATGAAAAAGCAGAGCCAAAGACGTGGAAATCACCAAGGAAGATGTCAAGAGAGTTTTTGATGATAAGAGATGATATCATGCGTGAAAGGCAAATCTCTGGAGAAAGTCTTGACCCAATCGTACGGACATTCTCCGTAGTTAATGTCCGGAAAGGGCTTGTACGTAACTTCGGCCGTCAGGTGTCTCTCAATCATATCGATGGAAAAAGACGTGGGATCATGGGAGTTATTGTCTTCACTATTACTGATAAAAATCTATCTGACACGATTCAGGAGCAAATCATATTCACAGATGAGGTGGTGTTTTTACTGAGGTTACGCAGCTAATGGAAATAAATAGTCCTGATGTTTTACGGGTGACATACAAACAGTGGGAGGAAAAAACAGCCGACTGGCTAACAATGTGTTTTTCATGCGTCGTTGGTTAAAGCAGAGAAAGGTAGAGCTACAGGTAAAGTGGATACCACACAATTAACACGCAACCAAAGCGAAACATCAGGTTACCTTGAATAAAATTGTGGATCTTTAGGTATTTTAGTGTAGAATTGTTACATATTATAATATATAAGTGTGAAACTGAAGCAAGACAGGAAGACGAAACACCAGAGGATGTGTGAGGCCCTGAGAAGACGTGAAGACACAGTGTTCACACTGGAATGACAGTTTTGATGGTTCAGATATAAACAAAATGTCAGTGGAAATTATGTTGAAATCAAAAACGAGTGACATTCTGATCAATGACTGAAAACGTGTCTGTCATGCGGGGGACTTCATTCACGTTGCTTTTGAATGCTCAGGGTTGTGAAACAGTTGATGAAAACAGAAACGTTTCTATGTCTCTCCCACTCACCACTTCAACTCCATTGCCTGCACACACCAGAGGTTTATAGGCTATTTACTTATTTACCGTCACTGTATTGTTTGCAGCCTGCAGCGCGGATACGGAAAAATATGATTATTTTCCTTTTGGACGTAGATTTAAAGTCATTCAAAAGATGAATAGTTGTGATATCGAGTCATGTTGTGTTTTACTGGTGAGAGTCTGATGTGTGTGAAGTTATTTTTAGATTTTTATAGGAAAACAGCATCATGGCTCAGCACGAGTCGAGCAGCCAAACTGTGACTGTGAAGCTGTGATTAGGTTTAAACTAATGAGTTGAGTGATGACGATGGTTTACCGTGGAAAAACCACTGCACTGCACCTACGCACAGAGGAATGCAATGTTTGATGATCTCCATATTTACATTCCTGTAAAACATCTTATTGTCAAACAAAGCTGTCAGAAATAGACCAGTCACCAAAATAAAAAGATATAACACTTGACAGCTGTAGACTCTCTTTCCTGTAATCCTGAATAATCTAGGAAACTTTAGTTGTCAACTAACCTAACCCTTTCTTTTCTCTTGTACATTCACTTCCTCAGTATGTGGTCGGTTTAATATGTTCGTTAAAATATTTTGCATCACTGATGGAAGAAGTGGAAGTACAAGCAGGAGGGACGAACAAACACTGGTTCAGAAATTTCAGTTTCATTTTGAATGACTGTGTTTGTGTCAAACAACGAAAAACACTACTGAGTAATAGCTGTGGAAAGGGAATCCTTATTTCTCATGTGAAAACATCTCCAGAGCAACAGAGACATTTTCAGAAGAGAGTAAAACACACAAGGAGCCTGTAAGTGTGAGGAACAGTGACGTGCTGCTCGCTACTAAGACGAGAAATCATACATTTAACGACTTTTTCTTTACTGGGCAGTAAACAGCGTTACTTCATTTTGGGTCTATATTCCAACACATTGAGTTTACAGTTGTGATTTCCAGTTTTATGGTGTTATTGGGATGAAGAGTGCAGGAATCATTGCTCTTGTTTGTACAAAGTGTTTTAAATGTGAGGACGATGCAGGATAATTATCGTAAACATATACAAAAGACAAACAAGGAATCTTTGATGGCCAAACTGTTATTTTCTTACTTCAGTTATTATAAAAACTCAAAAAGGTGTTTAGTTTGTCCAGTCTGGACTAATGTAAAAAACATGTTGGCCTCCGTAGAGAGGACCCCCCTCCATGTAAATATAAAGTATTTAAATATAAAGGACCTTTTCTGGGGTAAAGAAAACTACAATTCATACAATTTAGACGAAACGAACTAGTGAAAACATCATAAGGATTATTCTACATTAAATTTCTGCTAATAGTTCCCTTTGACTTAAATCTTGGACCTTTAAGAGCAGATTCAAGAAGAAAGCCTCCAAGACAAGCAAAAGATTCATCGTTGGAGTATAATTCTGTCCGAGTATCAACAAATAACAAGTTCCTGCTGATATCTGGGAGTTGCAGATTTCAGCCGTACAATATAAATATATATAAATATATCAGGGGAATATTTGCACAGCTGTGGCTCAAGGGGTTGGGCGGTCATCCACTAACCAAAGGGTCGGTGGTTTGATCTAAGGCTCCATGCTGAAGTGTCCTTGGGCAAGAGACCGAAGCCCAAATATAAATGTGTGTGTGAATAAGTGAATGTGATGTTTTGAGTGGTTGCTAAAACTAGAGAACTCTGAATGTAAAATGGAATTTGTCAAATGCATTCAAGATACTTTATATCTTCTCGATATCTAGAGACTACTTATATATGTTATACTTTTACTATGATAAGTTAAAAATGTTAATAAAGCTGTAAAATAGTCCCTTTGGAAAACTTAAGCTATTCCCAAAAGTAAAAGAAGTTTAATCGCCTGACAAAAAAACTGAAATCACACGCAAGTCAGAAAGTAAACAAGAGACAGAGCCGACCTGATCTAAATCAGATTTATAGCATTAGTTTTTTTTCAGTTCTGTTTCTTCAGGAGCAGATGGTTGAAACCAGATGTTAAAATTAATTGAAACGGCTGAATTAGAATCCCACTGCTACGAGTTCGATGTGCCAGCGTCACGTTGAACGTTTGTGTTATTTTATGTTCAACATATTGATATAATAGATAACGAGCCATAACATTGTAATTGGTCACTTCTGGCATAATTTAGACCTTATTCATTTTACAGATTTACGGTAACAGTGCATAAGAAATGCATGAACAGAACAAGGCGTCATATTCACGCTAATAACATAAAGCCATCAATGAATGTGAAAATATCTGAAACCATGAATACTCTCTTCAGAACAATATTTGTACTGTTAATAAATATTTATGTATATATATATATATATATATATATATATATATATATATATATATATATATATTGCATCCACAAATATTAGTATTATTTCTTTTAAAAACATATTGGAAATATTACAACATATTTCAATATGTTGTAATATTTCCAAATAGAAAGACTTTGAATGGCAGTTACCATTATTTTAAAATACTTCTATCAAAGACTTAATTATTGTTAGTACAATTATTATTTAATTATTGATCTTTGCTAAAGGCTTTAACAAGCATGTGGCAGCAGAGAGGCCACAAAGCTGTAGCCCTTAGCAACAGCTGATATCAGCAGTTGACAGGAGCAACAGACAAAGAACATAAACGTTAACGTCTTCCCGGGTTCAATACAATACATACATGTATATTTTCAGAGACACAACAGTTTGTATGTTTGTCTGCTACTTGCGTTAGAGCAATAACTTTGCATCCTAACAGCGTCAATGATCTCAAAACCTGCAGCATGATGCCATTATTATTGCTCTTTAGACTTTCGGTTCAGACTTTCTGGTTCATGGAGAATCAGACCCTCAGACAACGTTGTGAAATAATCAAGGGTAATGAAATAACAAGGAAATCACACAATGTTACTGAACTTGATTCAACTCAATTGCAATTTCCAGCTGAATATCACAAGTCACTCAGCAACACTAGAAATATTCCTGCTCATCATTTTTGATTCATTGCAATCATTTGGAAAAACACAACCAACAAAGACGAGACCAGGACAAGACACAGCTTAATTTTTAAACTGCGGCCTTGAACAAGACCAGGTTTGAATGCTCCAGCCTGGATCTCTGTCAGCGGCGATGAGATTTGACGTTTTAGTTGCTATACGTAGACAAACAGATTTCTCTCCTGACTTATGTCTGTTCTGTGTAAAAACTCCCTCAAAGCAACTAAATCCAGAAGAATACTGAGTAAATATACACAAAGTGTGTTCAGGAGTACTCACATGTGATGTGTTCAGTGCAGCGATGAGTTGAGCTCTGACATTTGGTCGGCTTCATGCACTGCAGGTGTCTCACACACACACACACAGACACACACACACACACACACACACACAGGAAGTCAGGCAGCACTATGATCCATCATGTCGGTTAAGCACTAGATAGATGACATAATGTAGTTTAGGATTAGGATTTGTTAAGTAGCCATAATTTACTTTATGGTCAACTTACACACATCAACCCATATTCATTTTTAATAACATATGAATATATACATGTATAAATATCAGTGTATGTATATATGCCACTGGAGGTGTTGTGTTACTGTGTGAAACAGGTGTTTACTGTGTATTTCACATTATGTAGCACAGCACTGGTATCAACACCTGCGTCCCTGCACCAGTTGTGGGGCATATACTCAGATCTTTGGGGCTGATGCAGGTACAGTTTAAAGCATACATCATAGTAACAAAGAAAATGTAGTTTGATATTATGTTAGGTCATAAAAATTATCCAAGGGATTCATAGGAAACGACTGCACAGTCAGCTTCACTGTTTCACCCCCGAAAGAAACTTCCTTCCTCTTTTTCATGAGGATGGAATTAATTTACAAACTCTGCTGTTGGGTTTCTTTATAGTTTATTGACTGAGGGGAAAAAGCACATTTCAGCACAATACTCAAGCCATTTCAATACTCAAGCCATTTACAACCTACAAAAAAAACCCAGAAACTATACGACACATACAGTACATCAAATACACCAAAATACAAGAAAGAAGGGATATTTAAATCACTTTGAAGTTATGCAGTACAATCGAAGGTGACGATGCCGGATGATGCAGAGATACTTGTTCGAATGCTGCACAAGAAATAACTACAGATTATATTTGATGAAAAATATGCTTTACATTTTCATGCAAGCGCCCATTTACATTCATGCCACGTTCTCACAGGAGTTCTCTTTCACTTGCTCGGTTTTTTTCTTTTTCTCCACCTAATCCTCTGTTCCCGTCCCTCTCCTTGTGTCCCTCCTCTCTTCTATCCATCTCTCCCATCACTCCTTTAGCAGGGGCTTCAGAGCGAGGGTTGACGGCCTCCCTTTCTGACGTCCTCGCTGTGCTTTCGCTGCAGCTGGCCGGCTGTGATAAAGAGCAGGGGAGAGGAGACGTTTTCACGCTAATTATGAGACAATAATGAAGCTCTCTGTAAACGGTGCAGTGAAAATGAAGGTCAAAGCATCATTAATATGAGTGAATGGAGTCTCTTAGAAAGCATCTGTAAAGTGAACTGAGATTACTGGAGAGGAGTTTTTTTATTTTCATATAGAAGCAAGTGAGGAAAATGTACCTGTTACACTGACAGTAGTTCTTGGGCCCCTGAGATTGTCGGCCATTCTTCTTTTTCTGTAATTTTCTCTACAGTGGAAAAAAAGAATGTCATCAGCTTTGTCTTTGTTTGTTCCACTCAGCCACTCCTGCTCCCTTATCCCACCCGCTGATTTCAATCAACAAAGCAGCACATGAAGATTCCCGGAGGCGACTTTCTTCATTTACCTTCCGTCTTCTGATCCTCCTGCACAAAATAATGACGAGCACCATCAGGAGAACCACGACCACGCAGCCAGCTCCAGCTACAGCCCACATCCACCAGTCGAGCTGGCCACCACCACCGGTAGTGCCAGTGCCACCTGGTTGAGCAAAGATAACACAGCAAAAGAGGAAAGTGAACCAATGATGCTTCCAGTGAAAAGTCACTTTCAGCTATTTTTGGTCAGAGGCCACAAAAAATACAAGCAGTACGCACAGTTGGGGCACGATGTCTCAGTGTTGACCTTTGAGTCTTGGTCTGGGGGGGGTGTTACAGCAGGTTCTGAAAGGAAAAAACAACATCTTTCATTTCTCACCGACCACATGGGGAGTTTTTGTTGTGTTCGCAGGAGCATAGAAGCCAGTGGCACACCTTCAACTTTGATCTTTAGGTCCTCTGTGTACATCACCCCACCAATGGACATCCCACACTGCCAGGTTCCTGCGTCTGAGAGGGTTACGGTTTTCAGAACGTTGGGTGACCCCGTGTGTTTACGTCCGTCTGGCCCCTTCCACTCAACAGGGTGGTCTAATTCCAGACCTTTAACCTCACACTGGAGTGTACCATTGCTGCCCACCTGCAGCTCTTCAGAGGGGCTGGCTGAGACTGACAGAGGACAACAAGTGAGAACACAGTGAGAGTCGAGAGGAGGAAAGGGCAGCTATGATGAAACGAATGAAAAACCTTATAAATATACACATTAACATAACAGGAGGAGTAAAATTGTAAAATAGTTGTATCACAGGAAGTTTTCTAAAAAAGATAAATCACCTTGAATATTTCTCAGCTACACATTTGTAACAGGAAGTTTACAATAAAAACAGTGCAAAGTGAGTTTTATGGATGAACGTGGACAGGGAGGGTTTCTAAATTGTATAATGGGAAATGTAGGATCCAGTGCTTTTGAAGCACAAGAATCTGGATAGTTTGGCTTCTTTTTTGTTTGTTTGTGTGTTTGTTAGTTTATTTTTAATCTGTCTCTTGTGACACTCCTGACTTAATAAGTCTAAATGACTAAATAGTAAAATACTGGTATACATAAAAGAAGTGTGTAGGTAAAACTGTAAATTTGTATTTAATGTCTTTTATTTATTTATTTTTGCTGTTGAGGCCTTAAAGTTACTTTTTTTGTCATTCACTTCAAATTATTTTCAAATATTGGTTGTTTTTTATTTCCCAATCCACAATTTATATAACTTAACATAGTTAGAATATTCACTTTAAGCAATATAGCATATGCTATCAATAACACAATATCTATTGTGTTTTTATTTACTCTAATAAATTGCTAGAATTGTCCTGAAGAGGTAAATCATGTGCAATGCTCAAATGTTCTTTGGATCTGCTGCAGACCTGAAACCACTAGAAGTGTGTGCTTGTGAGAGACCCCGTCTGCCTTGCAGGTAAACATCCCACTGTCTTCGTTCCTCACAGCAGAAATCACCAGACTATTGTCATGCCTCACACTTGACCTGTCCTTCATGACACCTTGGCATGAAACAGAGAAAACATGTCAGTGGTGATTTTGAAATGATTACATGTCCTGTTATGTGTTTTTATTACTACCTTTGCGAGGTACGAAATTCCCTTCAATTTCATAAATCAGTGCATCTTTGTGATACCACCCCAGGCTATTCTTGTAGGTGCGGACCCCACAATCCAAAGTGACGCTCTGCCTGGGTTTTGTTAGGATCACAGTGGCTGCAGCAGAGAGTGCACCCAGCACTGAGGAGAGAACATCACACTGCATTTAGTTCCATATATTCACAGGAGGAGACCTCAAACTGAGTATTAAGGGGTCAGATGTGAACATGAAAGCTGAATGTGACGTTGATCAGGTTGAATTTGGGAATTTTTTTGGAATCTAATTATGAGTAAAACGCAACAACAGCTGTTTCCCCAGGTAGGTGCTGTGTGTTGCATGATTTGTGGGATAAATAAAGGAATCTTAATCTTAATCTTAAGGTTCAAGAGGTATAATTGATTATAAGGGACATATCTGGATCTATAATATTTTTAATTGAAAGTATTATTTAAAGGAGAAGTAAAACTCACCAAATCCAAACAACACAATGACGTTCATTCTGAATGTTGGATCTAAAAATAACAAAAATAAGACAAATGAACTTTTCTGTGGAGACACACAGAGATACCAAAAGCAGCATCCGCTAACATGAGCATTCAGAAACATGTGATTACAAACCACGAGCTGCCTCTCTACTTCCTTCCTCTCTGTGTATTAGAAAATAAGAAGAATTTGCTTCAATTGTACTATGTTCAAATCAGAAATCATGTTTGGTCTCTTTTGTGTTTAATTAGCACGATCGATTAATCATATTTAATATGATCGTGCGTCAGAAACTTGAAAATTGAAATCTGCTTTTCAAACAGGGAAAGACAAAGATTTAAGATGATCATGAAAGTCAAAATGAGTTATTAAACACTTTCTGCATACCTTGATATGTTCATAATTTTTTTTGAAAGATTGTAAATTTATCTCAGCACAGTTTTATATTTTAATTTAATTCAAAAATGTCTCATTTTAAAACCACAAAATGTGTCCTTTTATTTTTGTTAGTTACACTCGTCACAACAATTATGATCTAGCCTGATAATTTATTGATTGAAAGTCAAATAGCTGTTTTACAATTATAATAATCCAGAATGAATTCTCTTTTTTAATATGTTATCAACGACTGAACAGTAAATATGAATAGAGATTGTCTGAAGGTCTGGAGACACAGTCACACACATTGTTCTTCTTTAAATTTATTGTAGCATTTATTTTATCTTCTACTGATCAGGTGTTTTAATTAAAAAACACTAGAATCATTTTACGCTGAATTGCTTCATTTTTCCTCAAGGTTTCACTTTTGCACGGAGCAAAGTTCAGGCTGTTCAAACTGAATCCTTTAATTTAATCTAACAACAAAAAAGCTTGATTTTGTAATTCAGTATCGGATCTTACCTGAATTTTGCAGCAGTACAGTGTTTTTCTGGCCGTTATTAGAAGTCGAAATTGTCCCTCATCCTTCACTTCACTGAACTCAAGAGGACGAGCATACAGCAACTATAGAAGGCGGAAGATGTTTACAGAGGAACCTACACTTTGGAAAGATGTGGGCCAATGCAAACCCCAGCTCTCTGGGTTTGCTCTTCACGTCTGCAAAATCTAGGTCTGGGATTCTGTGAACTGCAGTTTATTTTATGTGAAGCAGACACAGGTTTTGGGAAGTAGCTTAAACTCACTTATGTGTAAATAACGAAACAAGAGAAAAATAGATGTTAGAAAAATCCCCAAAATATATACAATAATTCATTTTTAGTTTCGGTATTGAAATAAAAAGTGAGAAGTCCAAGACACATTCATAAAAATAAAAAAGGCCAAATGACAGAAAGACAGTTCTTTATTTGTCACAGCAGAAATAACAAAGGATGTTTGCAAAAGAAAAAACCCACAAAAAACACTCAGGGATCACCCTCACCAAACGTTTAACAAAAAAAAAACAAGTTGATTTGGTTTTGTGACTTTTTTTATTTAGTTTTCGTAACACACATTTGAGCCGTTTCTTCTTTAATGCTTGATTTTCTGACATTTCCTCTTGTTTTTGTATTTGAACTGTTCTTACACCCTCACTGAATGAGGAGGAGGAGGAGGAGGAGGAGGAGGTGGTGGTGGTGCACGGCCACGATGGTGAGACCAAGCTGCAACCATCCAATAAAAGAAGAGGGGGAGGGGACGTGACTACTGAGGGCAGTAGAAATCAACAGGAAATGGATTCATGTGAAAGCTATGAAACTTACTAGTAAAGATCGGAAGGACTTGTTCCGTGAACCAGGTTTTCTGAATTATCTGGATGCATTTGCTGAGAAAACGTTGTTTAACAGATGTGTTTCACTCAGAAAAGTTTTCCAGATAAATAAAGAGACTCTGCTCTTTGAACAGGCCCCTGGTTTATCCCTAAGCCCCACACACCTCATCTGTACATCTGCACCAATTGATTTGACTGTGTATATACGCAATCTGAGAGATTTATTTACATTTTTTATCATTTTGAAGCGTGCCAAAGCATTTGAGCTTGGTGGGGATGCGACTTTTCATGTTGTGTTGTTGTTGCGTTTGTTTTAGCGTCCACATTTGTCCTCCATCACTCCAAGCTAATGGCTCCTTTGTCTCAGTCAGCCACCCTCCGATAGAAGTAGAGGTATCCCAGGTCTTTGGGAGGTTTCTCTGAAGCACACACCTTCTGATCATTGAAGATGACCCACCTAACAAACACAGAGGATATTGAAAGTGTTCACAAAGAGTCGTCTGTTAACACCTGCTGTTACCAAATAACTAAAACCGTAATAATAGAACATATTAAAGAATTGAAAGTGTTCAGAGACAGATCTACTGGTACAGACGGGAAAACCTCTATTATCCAAACATGAAACAGATTTGCAAAGAATAAATAAAACCATTAACACTGTGTTGACATTACAACTATGAAAAACGTTATTGTTGAATCCAGACCTGGAGTATGCTGCGCCCTGGTGAGTCACTGTGAAATCTGCTACTCCATAACATTTCAATATGACTCTTATAACATTTCCTCCGCCATAATAGATAATGAACAACTGGTTTGAGAACAAAATGCATACACATCCTTTGACTTTTAAAAATGTAATTTTGATGCCTTGAAACAGTAAAAATTCTCTTTAAGTTAGAAACAAGTGGGATGAACCCCCAACTCACTGCTGATCCTTCTTGATGTGACAGACGTAGTGGCCGCACATTGTGCTCGTCCCCATGTGACTGATAAATGCAAACAGCTCGTACTCTGGAAAAACAAAACACAAGTTCAAACGTTATTATGAAATACATTTGATGTATACATATGATCAAAAGTATCACATTAAAAGACTTAAGATGGAAAAACTGCTCCCGCTCGCTTGGACTCACTTCCTGGTCCGTCTCTGACTCGAGGCCCAGGGGGAGGTTCCCTGCCCTCGCTCTCTGCAGCCGAGCGGCCTCCTTCAGACACATCCATTGACTCCAGGTCATCCAGGTGCGAGAAGATCCAGTCCACTGCACGTTCCAGAACATTACTCTGACGAACAAACACCAGTTAAGAAAGATGGGGAAAAACAGCAAAACAATAATCAGTATGTGTACTGTTTAAGTGCAATATTTACAAAATACATTGAATGGATGGAGCTAAATTTGACACAAAGTGGAAGTTGCATCCACATAAAAAGTATTTCAACCACAACAGTCCTGAGGATATATTAAGTTAAAGACATGCAGTATTCGTGAGACAGTGAAGCCTAATGCAGCTTTAAGTGAAATCCTGCGACTGATTTTGTTGAGGTGTAAAAAAAATAAAAAAATAAAAAAACTCTGGGTACTTTCTCCAAATAGACAAAAACTTGGCTTCATTGCTGACTGAATTCAAAGAAGGCAGCTGTGCCTGTATTGGCCCAGGTCTACTTTGAGTCTAGCGGCCTGTGAAATTAGTAAAAACCTCGTCTCGAGCTGGAAGGAGTTCGATTCTCACCGTGGCTCGGAGTGCTTTGGTTGCCTGGTCTCGGCTGAAGCCCATGGAGACGATGGTTGCCAGGTGCTCCTCGGAGAGGCTCTCTGTGGGAGTGGTGCCGGGGCCGGAGCTGCAGCCTGGCAATACCAGGGGGGCCGAGAAGTCTGTAGCCAATCAGAAAGAGAGGATGAAGACTGAGAGGAGCCGTCAGACTGATGATTTGCTTTCTGGTGAATTCCCATTGCTCTACACATGTAAAGCGTCCTTGGGTCCCTTGAAAGGCGCTATATAAAAATGTAAGTTATGATAATTATTACACACCTGGGTCATCCATATGGCCCATGATCCAATTCATGGCAGCATCAATTCCAGTGTTCCCAGTGTAGTACACTGCTTTCCTGCAGGCCTCCAGCGGAAATCCCATTTCACATAACTGGGACACAGTGGAGTCATCAAGAACTGGAGCTGAGTGATGGGAGGAAACAGTAGAATTACTTGGATGCAATTTTGGAAAATGTATATTGTTTTGTTTATTGATTTTCAGAAATACAATAATTGTTGCTCTTGTTACTTGTGTCCTGAGCACTTCCTCAATATGAACAGGTTAAAAATAATAAAAAGGCAAAATGTTATAAAGAAAATATTGGAAACCAAATCATATACAAGTACTAAAACCAAACCATTAAAATATGACTTCTTTATTATGAAATGCAACGAAAAATAACCTCACATGACACAAAAGAAAAAATATATAATGGCAACAGACAGACTCAAGAAAACAGAAAAGGCAGAAAAGAAGAAAAGCAGGAAACAAGGGTGGACAAATAAGAGTGTCACAGAGGAAGGAGGAAAAGAGAAGAAATGACAGACAGACTGACACAGCAGTGGGGAGTAGAGTGAGTCGTCGTCCTCGTTGCCATGGAAACCCAGGATACCTTTAACCTCCATATCAGGGGTCACAAGTGGGGGCGGGGCCACCTCTGGTAGAAGCTCCTCCCCAGGCTGCTGGCCAATGGCACGTAGTGCACTCAGGTCCAGAGAATCAGGAACATCTATACTCACGTCTGAATGGAGAGGACAAAAAAATAAGAATCACATCTCTGCAATATATAAAGAGTTCCTCTGATTTATTTCAAACTGCACTTGCTGTGCTAATGATGATAATGTGGGTGACATCACAGTGACATTGCTTTGCAACTAGAATCCATGAAGCCCATCAGGTCATTTTTTGTAGAGGTTGTTGATTGGAACCATGAAGGAGCTGCTCCAACATAAACTGTGGACTATCTGCAGCATAAAACATGATAGTGCCTTTACAACACAAACTTATGTGTGTGATTCATGTGTTTAAATGTTTCCAGGGCCTCCAGACTCTACACACATACATGTACAGTACAAAACTATACATCTCTGCAACAAAAACTTTTAATAAAATATTTGATCACCCAGTTTCTTGGGTACCCAGTCAAGGCCAAAAGTAAACTTCTTAATCTGGATAACCAGGTGGTCGGGGAAAGAGGCAAAGCGGGTTGTTCTGATAAAAGAGACAAAAGCTGATGTTAAAAAATTCATCAAGATTTTTTCCAAATAATCTCTGTCATGTTGTGAATAGGCATTTTTCATACTTGGTAGCAGTAGTTTTGGCTTGCACGGCTGAGCTCCAGAAGTCTGTGAGGATCTCTGGTTCGCTGAGGGCTGCCATGCAAGATGTGAAGGGGATTTGTGCACGCACTGTTGGGGCGGATGAGTCCCCCTCCTCACGCCGGCGCTCTGCCTCCTGAAGCTCTTCTGTAACAACAATAAACAAAGTTTGAAAAACAATTGAAAGAAACATGAGCCATTTAAAAAACACAAAATTGTTCAAGAAGTATTATCATTACGAAAGATACAAAAGCAGGATGTATTGTTTTCACTCATACTATCACTCATACTTAGGCATTATCTGAATACCTTATTGTTTAATTACTAAAATTATACATAACACTTCCAATTCGAGATAGACTGAAACTGACCAGGCTGACATATCAGCTCATATTAGCTTACTGCAAACATGAAAGAGATAAATACTAAATATAAAGAGTGGTTGAGATATTCATAGATGGTCCATACTTTAGTACTGACAAGTTTATCATTCCAACATGTTCAACTCAATAATTTTAGAGTTATCCTTACTTAAGAGTTCACATTATTTCTTTAAGTTTAACAAAATACACTAATATAACTTCTCAAATATCAATATCAGCATCAAAAATTGCTGCAAATAATATCAGCTCTGATTTATATAGCTGATTAACTGATGCAACAAAGTGGATCTGGTCAATGATTTGATTTTGAAGCTGTTAAAATATGATCAGTGGCAGAATCACTTTGCTCTGGAATGAGAGGACAGCTGTCCATAATGTGTCCTAAATTGACAATTTCTTATAAGGATAACAGATTTCTTTATAACGCTGAGAATTAAACTAAAATTAATTATTCACAAATCATCTTTAATGGCGTTGGGGCACCTTCCTGCAACCTGGCACATGTTAGTGATGTAAACCAAAGCTAGTCTCTACGTCTGCACCCCACAACACAGTGGATATAACTCATCATGTGTAGATCTGGAGAGTGTATCCCAAGAGCCCATCACCTGTGTTGGTAGCCTGGTCCATGGGCACAGGAAGCTGAACGATGTAATCTACCCGCTGTGTGTACTTGGCTTTCTGTGATTGCTCACACACAATCCTCTCCTCCACCAGGAACCTGAAGGCTTCAGATGGGTTGGGACCAGAGCGACAGTTTCTCTGTGGGTAAAAAGAAACAAATGATATCATGAGAGAGGAGAATGATAATAGAAGTAGAAATATAACAGAAGCAGCAGCAGACTGCTACTTTACCTCCACCATGTTTATGAAGTGCAATAAAAACTCCTGAGCATCCTGTTGACGATTGGTGGAGAACTCTGGGTGGCCCCGCCCAACAAGTGCTTTAAACATTCGTGGTGCTATGCCAATTTGGTCTCCCTGCAAACCAAGCATGAACAGTCAGATTCTTCCAATGGTGACAGTTAATAGGCAGATGGCATTCACACTCATTTCTGAATGTAATTTTAAATTTGTTCTGGATATATGTTAAAACCAAGATTAAATCCACTGGGACTTATTTTGTCCTCTTACCCTGGGTTCAGATACTCCGTTTTCATCTCCAGGGTCTGGTGCTGGTTTGCAGTACTCTCCTGACAACAGGCCGTACCCGAGCTTGGCTCTGAGATAAACAAACAAAGCTGACGTCACTGCACATCCAACAATAAAAGTCTAACATAGGAGGAGAATTTGGATATAGACCTGAAGGTATTTTTGGCTTTAAAGTAACATGGTGAAATGTCAAATGGGAAGAGAAGACTTTCACTTAACTGTCTGTATCGTGACAAAAGTAAAACGATTGCGGAGTACAATAAGTCACTGCTCTAGACCTGACTGTTGTGTAATCTTAATGGTCAATGAGAGTTAAAGGTGTCAAGTTACATTGGAAATGTAGCAGACTGTACCAGACATAGGTTTCACTTTTGTTTTCACAATGAGGCTCCATCGGGTTAAGTCACAGTAGAAGCAAAGCTCTTTTCTGTCAATATCAGTCTATCTAAAACCTACCAATATCAATAGAGCATTTCAATTTAGGGCAAAAAAAAAATCAAGAAAACATTTCTAACATAACTGGCAAATAGCCATGTTTAGAATGGGCACTAAGGTAGTGGTAATGAATGAGCTTATAGTATAAATTCAGCGGCCAGGTAAGGACACTCACACTTGGGTTTTGAAGTCCTGGGTGGGGTCACTAGGAGCTTCATCTATGATCTTGTCGATGTTGGACACGTACCTGGAAGAAATCAATATGTGAACCTAATTCTTTACATTCAGTATCTTACCATTAATGCTGGATCTAAACATTTCTAAGTTGAGAGCTAAATCCAAGACATGAGTAATAACAAATTCATCTCTAATCAGCTGTAATCATGAATATTGAAGCATCAACATAGTCCTCCACTACTGAAAGGGAAGTAGTCAAAAAAAATGGGAGGAACAGAAGCATGAAAAATAGGGTACTGACTTGGTCTGGAAGTCTGGGACAGTGAAGAGCACTTGCATGACAGAGTTGAGGTAGCAGCTGTTGCCCAGGTTCTTCATGCCAGTCAGGCCGGGGCCAAACAGGGGACGTAGGGTGGTCCCTGACTCCTGGATCACCTCCCACTCCCCCACACGCTGGTTCACAGCAATCTCCAGCTCTGTCATTGTCCGCTCGGTCTGAGAGCAAAGAACTCAATTGGATCAGAAAATGAAGGATGCAAGGTACAAGCAAACCAAATCTTTGCTGCAGCCTCCCCACAAAGTTTTGAGAATGATGAGAAAAATTAGCCGAAATGAAGAAGTGATGACAAATGACAGACAAGCGAGAAAATACATCAACACTGCACTTAGTGCTGCACTTTTTCATTGCTCCATTGAAGCACAACTCCTCCACCCCCCGTCAGTGCAATATCATTAGGCCCGTGCTGCAATACATTAGCAAGATGAGAAATAACATTACAGTACACAGTGAGCGCCACAGACATCATAGAGCTTCTGTGAAGACTGTGCTCTGCATAAGGAGAAGCAGATGGCAAAAAAGTAATGGCAGCAGGAAAACAGAGTAGAAACAGGTGTGGAGGAAAATATCTGAAGCTGGGGAAATTAGGTTGATGTGATGTGTATGGCATCAAAGTTAAGCCAACAAGGAGACGTGTGATTATTATTAAAGCTCATCAGTAATAATAGTGCAAAAAATAAAACAATGTTATATTAATTAAGAAGAAAAATAATCAAGAAAAAACTAGAGAGAAAATAGTCGGCCAATTATTAATAACTAACAATGTTTTAGTTCATAGGATGACTGTCAGTGTGTTACTTCCTACAAGTAAATCCAAAAATCTCTTCTTTCTTCTTTCTATCTGTCGGACAATTTTTCTTGACATCGGTTCAAAATTGGTGGGTGTGTTTCTGAGACCCGGGAGGTGTTGACTGTGAGGGGTTTTGGATGAGCAGTTGTCGAAACCACAACTCTAACCCCCAATTTAATCAAGTAATACTATATAATCAATGTCTGCTCTTGAAAGCAGAGCCAGCAATAACTGTGTAGATGTCCAGCAACAGGGAAAAAAAAGCAGTATCTCTCACTGAATGTATAACACAGAACTAAATACTTTCATCTATAAGAATGAGGTCTGATGAACCATTTGTTATTATGTTTGAAAGGAGATAAATAAAACAAAGTAAAATCAGTTTCAACTTAAAATTGTAAGAAGTTACCTTCTCCATGGTCATCATGTTGATTCCAAAGTGTGCAAGGTGCTCTGGTAACTTGGCATCCAGTACCATGTCATCCTCATCATAGGAATACACATCTGGAAATACAGAACATTGTGTGAGTCATTTTTGGCAAATTAATTATGCTTTATATACTACAAAATAATAACTACTAGGGTTGTGGAGATAATATTCCTATCACTATACTACATTTGTATTATTATACATAGTAGTATAACATTTATGTTTAATCTATTTGCCCCAACGTACTTTCACATCTGACTTTCCAGCATTTAACCAAGACTTGCAACATAGACTCATGGCTGCAAATACACTAACACACACGCCACACTGACTGCACCTTTTGTGTTAATCAATACATATGTTTTTTAATAAAACTAAATTGCAGAATCCCTTCTCTAAAAAGAAGAAACATTATGTCCTTGATATGTAACATTATATCATTGTCATGTAATCCATTTACCTGCTCCATCGGGAGTGATGGTTCCAAGTTTGACAGCAAGTGGGTATCCCATCTCCTGGAAGTGAAGAAGGGCGTGGTTGTTGCCCCCAGAGCCATCAAAATATCTGCGACCACACAGCACCTTGCCGTCTGTCAGGTTCATCCAAATATTCTCCTGGAGGTCACAGACCTCACACCGCCATCCACTAAAATGATGAAAAGAAGAAGAATGTTAAAGTTATTTCACGAGTTTTTAAATAACTGTTTTACTCTTCCAGACACAGCCCTCCAAGATCTTGTGGGTTTGAAATTATAAAACTGAACAGCTATTTCTATCCTACTTGTGTATCATAGAAGACACAACAGAATTTATAAAGTAATGCAATCATGGATCTGGATTGCAAAAGTGCATTTGCCTGGACATTCTATTTGCTGACTTTAATAGAACATGTATAACTACGAGGGGTTTAACAAGTCAGCTATTGTATTTGCAGAATTCCTTTTATCCATTTTAAGGGGAAATATAGGAGCAGCTTTCTTTAAAAGGAAATGTAACATAGGTTTACTTTAGGAACAGTTCTTCTCACCTGGGAGGAATCTTGACTCCGTTATCAAGCTGTTTAAGGTCAGCAGCATGCCTCGACTCCTGTCTCACCTCTCCATCCCACTGTTGAACTTGTAATGTGTGAGACACTGAGTCAGCTGCCATGATACCCGTCATTGACAGGGACACCTTAAGGGACAGAAAATGTATCAACAAATTAGACCTAAACACTCATGATGAAACTCCTTAACTACTTGATTACTGATGGTAACAAAGTTTATTACACACACTGTGCATCAGTGTGCTCTAGTATTAAGTTATATATCTACAACACGCTGTATGAAGGCTAACTTGTCAAAGATCTCTGAAGATTGTTTATGTTTGCAATGGTATCAAATCTAACTTGTAAAGTATTATATTGCCACATAAACATGACAGAACCTTAATCGAATGATTTCTCTTGCCAAGTAACACACAAGATATCTCACCCGCTCCTTCACAACATCAGGCATGGTTGCAAGGCCCTCTGATGTCACTTCCTGTCTGTCAGGTAAAATGACCACCTTTACATCCTCCTCATACTGCTCCTGCTCTACATCAAAACCTCCTTCAATACCTGGACACACCAGAAACCAGAGGGGAGGTAGACATGGGTCAGCTTTTGAAACAGAACAGCTGGATAATACATGTTTGCATGAATACTCTCTTATGTGCTCACCTATGGCCAGTCTGGTGGGCTTTTTCTTGGGCGGGTGTCCAGATCCTGAGTTGACATCCTCTTCCTTCTGTGAGAATAACATAGGATGTCAGTGGGTGTTGGGATTTGTTTGCTGGAAATGAAAAGAGACGATTCTGATGCACACAAATTCTTTAAATGGGTGTCAGCGGGAGATGAAGAGGTGGCCACTGTCTTAAGGAAACCACCTTAGCTTTGCGAGTCCGGGTGATGTGCAAGTAAGCCCTCTGGCCGGAGCGAGCATAGTGCCTGTCCACATACTGACTCCCGAAGCCCAGGAAACTGTTCATGCACACATACAGGCCTCCGTCACTCTCCTGGAAAGAAGAGAGACAATGGTCAGAATCACAAGCTGTTCCTTTCTCACTCCATCGTGACACCACAAAAAAATGTCACAGCATCAGCTGCTACACATTAGCCAACTAGCTAACACCTGCATTTCAGCTAAACACTGGTTTAATACTGGAAAAGTCAGCTGGAAACACTGGGATGTATCTGTGCTACGTTGTATGAAGAGAACTGAGCAGAGCCTCAACTGTCCTGACCCTAAGAAAACATCTCAGTCAGCTTGCTAGCTAGTTTGACAGCATACCCACTCACACTGACACTGCTAGCTAGCAAGCTAACGCAGCTACGTTTCCGTTACAGTGCGTTATTAGCTTAGCTTGGCGCTAGCTTGCTAGTTAGCCGCAGCAGAAATAAGAAGGAAGCCCGAGCTTTAAAGTGGAGCAGCGCGGACACAACGTGAGGCCGGACAAACACGGGAGACGGAGGGAGGGAGGGAGGAATGAAAGAGCAGTTTGGAGGCTGACGTTATGGTTGAAACAGGGACGATCGCTCACCGGCGAGGAAAATGACAAGGCGCATTCGTCTTTGTGGACGCGGTCCCCGGGCTTCGGAACCCGAATTGTGGACAAAACCGACATCAAAACCTCCCCAACGTCCGCCATGGCGAAGTAGCTGGTTCTGCCTTTAAGTGTGGACCCCCGGCCTCTGGATTCCCCGGCTCGGAAGAGTGTCTAGCCCGTGTTCTGGTGCGTGTGTTCGGCTGAATGAATCATGAGACGCTGCCTTGTGTTGAACGAAAGGCCGATTGAACTCTGCAGCCCGCTGGATACCGTAATGTGTAGAAGAACTGCACCCGTCGAGATTCATAACAGGAACAACTCTCCCATCTAGTAAAGCTTATTATAATTAAAGTTATTGTTTAATAATACATGTGGATAATCGATGAATCAATAAATTGAACTTGTTCACCTGCATGTATTGAATAAAACAACTTACATTTACAAGCACAATTTTGAGGCTCTGATATTTTACATGTTTAATCCTATTTTATGCCCCTTGTTCTTATTTTTCTGAATTAATATGTTTGGCTAAAAAAGTATGAAGAGTTTATAAACTCAATTATCTACTCAACAGTATTTATAAGTGCAGCTGAAGCAATCAATTGATTAAACTAGTGATGAGTGCAAAAAATGAGTGCATTGCAAAATCAGAAAGGAAAAATCCATCTATCCACCCTTCCATTCACACTCCAAACATTCATCCAGCCATCCATCCACACATCCATCCATCCATTCATCTTCCATCCGTCCATCCAATAGTGTTGACTTGAGCTCACTCGGTCACACTCGTATATTTACGGTAACGTCCTTTGAACTACGCTCATGGCTGCCTCTAGCGGCTGCATTGAAGAGTACACCAACTCCACAGTTGGTGGAAACTCTTTGGTTCAAGTTTTAACGATCAACACGAGAAAATCAGATTCACTTCTTTCATTCAAATAAAACCTCTTTCTCACAGATGTTAAAATAAAGAATCCATAATATCCTGAAACTGGAGGAGGAAACTTCAGCAGACTTTCTCCTTCTTCACCAAAACATTTCCATAGTCCCTCCTCCTCCTCCTCGTCCTCCTCCTCCTCCAGCTGCGTCCTCTCCTCTCAGGACGGGTTGTCTCCGGGGCCATGGCGCAGCTCTCTGTCCCGCTCTCTGTATACGTGGCGTTTCATTTGGTTCTCCGAGCATCCCTCCATGTCGCCGCGGTGGGTCCGGCTGCGGGCAGCGGTAACCTCCTGTCTCTCCTGCAGCCATATGACCGGATGTATTACAGTGGGGTCCGTGCGTACTTTGGAGAGGAGTGGGCGAAGGCGGCGGAGCTGCTGGAGAAATCCATCCTGACCAAGGAGTCGCTGCTCAGGGTGCGCAGACAGTGTCACGAGGAGTGTGGAGCAGCAGGGACTCAGGGTCTGTTTAAACTGGGTAAGTTGTCTTTCTATAGTTATGATGGTTGAATACCAGGACATTGTGACTGGTCCTCACAAATTCAATGGGTTGTTTAAGATCCAGTGTTTGAAATATGAAATAATCCTGGTGATGTTTCAACAACTGTGTGATCCTCTACATTGTAAGAATTGTTGTTTTCTTTACCCTAGTCTGGGATCTTTATATTTAAATACTTTATATATATGCCAGGAGCCGTCTCTCTTTACGGAGGCTGCCATGTTTTTTTTGCAGTTGTTCAAACCGGACAAACTAAACATATTTTGAGTTTTTATGACAAGTGAAGGAGGGGAAGGGTGAGGTGAGGGGTGTTCAGCTGCAACATGAAACTTCACCAGTAGATGTCACTAAATTCTACACACTGAACCTTTAAGACTTGGTTTTAGGGTTAGGGTTAAGGTAAGGGCGAGTGTTAGGCATTCAGTTGTGTTGGTTAAGGTTAGGGTAAGGCGCTAGGGAATACATTATGTAAGTGTGTGTGTGTGTGTGAAACTGACAACAGTACATCAACACTGACACAAAAACACTGTGGCACAAAAAAGGATCAATATCAGAATGTGTAGAGAGGAAACCGTGTTTTCTCTTTTACTTGTGGCAGCATTGTGTAGACAGACGCACAACCTTTCTCAGTCCTGTTCCATAGGGCTGAAAGTCATTTTTCACTCTGCCACCTACTGATGGGGATTTTATGAAAGGCATAAACGATGACAAAAAAAATTGACAGTGTTTTGCGTTACGACAAACTGACAATGTTACGAGACAGCAGGGCAATGGGGGGCTGTAGGATTTTGGAAACTCGATGAAGCCAAAAAAAGCCGTGCTGGCAGAGCTGCTTTTAAATTTGAGGTCAACCCTTTTTAAGGTTTTAATAAAACATGTGAAACACACAGACCAGTGTAGACCAGTCACCAATCACACCTGATGGACACCACTCCAGTTACTTCCTGACACAGTACAGACTGATTCAGTCTCAGTCTACAGACGCCACTGCTCCATGTTGGAGACATTAGAGTCAGCAGGTCTTGAGCCCCACATCCCAACAGATGATAGTGAAGATGAGTCTTGTGTGTTGACCAAGTTTTATATATAAATATATATAGTATTCAAATAGAAAATCATATTATTATGATTATTAGACATTATCATCCTGAGCAATGGTATATTTCACTTCTGAAAATGATCATGTCTTTCTTGTGTATTGATAGACTCTGAGGAGGGGAGTCTGTGGGACCTCTGGGCCTTGGATTGGGTGCAGCAGAGGGCTGAGTGTTTGAAGTTCTGTGTTGGACGCTCCGTCAGCCCTGCGGGGCAGCTCCCTGTTTCCACAGACATAGAATATGAATTCGGCACTCGCAACCCTTACAACTTTCTGCAGGTGACATACTACAAGGTAAGCTTTTCTCCAGGCACCAATAAAGGTCTGTGATGTTCTAACCCCTGGTCCTTTCTCATCTCCCCTGATAGATGTGGCTTATTTGAAAGTGGCATTTAGAGTCAAGCAGCTTCAGGTCTGCAATGTGATTCTCTAAAGCAACACCCCCATCTTTCTATGTCAAACTCTCTCCTCTTCATCCACATCAGTTGGAAAAGTTGCAGAAGGCGGCTTCAGCAGCTCATACGTACTTTGTTGCCAATCCCAGTCACCTGGAGATGAGGAACAACATTGAGAAGTACAGGCGGATGGAAGGAGTGACCGAGGAGGCCTTCCAGGATAGAGAGATCGAGAACGAGAGGCACTGGGTGAGTGAGGGGGGAGGAAGGAATAAAGCACCAAGATTGTATCTATTGAACGGCTACAGTGGGTTATTTCTACATCCAGAAAGGTCACGTAGTGTATCGTCAGTAAAGACAGGCAGACAAAGAATCAGTGAGTCCACTACAATATAACAAATATTTGTATATATTGTTTATAATAGTTTAATATTTGAATTTTCCATTTTGATTGAAAAATGTTACACTTTTACCTTGATTACAATAGTTCACAATTTTCTTTTGGTGAATGAGACTGATTTATAAGACTCCGACAGTATCTAAGTGTATTGAAAGATAAATATTTTGAATTGTTAACTAGGAGAGCCAACCATCGCCTGAGGGATGGAATTTCTCTCTCTCTCTCTCTTCTTTCTCGTAGAAGGCCTCTGTCTGAGCCGCTGATTTAGTCTATTCAGACGCACTTGTTATAACATGTTTCAGCTTGTGTGAAATAAGGTTCAATCCTCCATGAAGTGGTCTCTGCTTATGCCTCATAATTTATACACGGTTTACCTGTCGATCAACAGAACTATTTTATGTTTTAAAGTTTGCATTATTATAACAAAAGCAAGTAAGGAAGTATTTCCATCTTATATTCTTCTCAAACCCATGAAACCCAGGTCCTTTATGATGCTGCAGTGCAGTATGAGGCCTCCTCTGACTGGAGGCAAGCGTCAGATAAATGGAAGGCGTGTGTGAATGAAACCCTGAGGCAGACGGAGGAGTGCAGGTTGCAGTGTGAGGTGGCCTCCCAGCGGCTGCCAGAGGACAGGGGAGTGAACAGTGCGGACGGTGTGTTCGAGAAGGCTGCAGGTAAGAGAGAGAGAGAGAAAGAGAGGGAGAGAGAGAGAGAGAGAGAATAAAAGCCAGTCTGATTGTTATTCTGTGACACAAACATAAAGAAAAGACATAGCGGACATTTTTTTCTTCCCCAACCAGCTCTGTCTCTCTCCCTGCTCTCGTGCCGGCAGTCCTGTGTGACTCAGGTCGCCACACGACCTGGAAGGATTTCTGCTCAAGAGGACTACCTGCCCACACAGCTGGAACATCTGCACATTGCACAGTTTAAAGGTCAGCATTTAAAGTTCAACATGATGATTAATAAATGTGATGTGATGATACAGCAACCGATATGCTTTTGTGAATAATATAAATACAAATGTTATAAAAATGTTAATATTATTTATATAATGTTAACACTAACTAGACGTTGGTTCAATCCCCAGCTCCTTCAGTCTGCAGATTGTGCCTGATGGCCATGCCGGCAGTGTGTGACTTCTACTTTGAGGCACTTTGAGTGGTTGATAAAACTAGAAAAGTGTTATATAAATACAGTCCATTGACTTCTTTTTATTTTTCATTCACGCTTCCCAACAGCTGGTGATATTAGTGGAGCCGTGCAGACTCTGCGCTCTCTTCTCCTGTTTTACCCCACGGACAAGGACTCTTTAGACAACCTGCAGCTCTACTATGAGACACTAGGAGGTGACACAGAGTCACAAGGCTCACCGCCTGCTCAGGTACCACTCAAGGTCCTTATATTGAAATCACCACTGCAGTGATAATAATTATATCAGTTACCTGATTTATTCTCTTAATTCATAAATGTTCTCAGCTAAAGGTTTTTTGAAATGTTTTTGTCGTCTCTTTATCCCAAAGAATGTGAGGAATCACCATTTTTCTGTGTTTTCATACAGGAAATTGTCCGATATGTCAGTCGCTCCTTGCAGGAGAAGAAGCTCCTTTATTTCGGTATGGAGAACCTCGACTTCAGTTTTACTGACCCAGTAAGCAAAAAAAAAAAAAGGTTTCTGATGAACGTGCATAAGAATTTAAACTTTTCCTCAAAAGGGTTTAATAATTGTTTTTTGATGTAGGATCTTTGGACTCCGGAGGATGTTGTACCTGAATCGCTGAGGGAGGCTTGGAGGTGGGAAATGAAGGAAAGAAAAGTGATATTGCACTTTTGTTTCTAATGTTGACTGATTTTTGTGTGTTTTAATGTCAGAGCTGAAAAAGAGAAAATTAACGAGAAAATAAAGGAGGGCAGTCAGGAGGAGGAAGTGGATGACAGCGGCTTTTTCGCTGGTGAGAGAGACATTCCAACTCTTGTTGTTGCTGTTTTTAATTCACCGCTGTCCTCTCTCAACCTTTCCTATTCGTCCTCTCTCCAGGTGGTCCGGTCCCTCAGATTGGCGTGACCATCACCATGGACGACAAGATTTTGAATGGGACCAATCGTGTAGTGTTAGACGGAGTCATGACTGAGAAGGAGTGCGACAGAATACTGCAGTTAGCAGCGGTAAGTTCACGTTGTAGAATTTTCAGACCTCGATTGGAAAGAATCAGGAACACTCTCGCCTTTCATTTCTTCTCATCTCCGATAGTCTGCGGCATCAGCTGGAGATGGTTACCGAGGACGACGGTCTCCGCACACACCACATGAGACGTTTGAGGGCCTGACAGTGCTCCGGGCTTTAAAGGTAATAACCTCATGAACTAAATGTGAATCATATTATAATGGTGTGCAGTGTTTTCAACATAACTTTGAACCTTTTTTTTTACAGCTGGCTCAGGACAGCCTGGTCAACCAATCAGATGCCAGGCTGTTACATGAGCTGGGCGAGCGAGCCAGAGTCCTGCTGCATTCCTACTTCAGGAGCCCCTCAGGACTCTACGTGTCTTTCACACACCTGGTCTGTCGCAGTGCTATCGCAGGTAACTCTTCTGCTACACTAAACTAAAACACCTGCAGCGTTTCCCTTGTGTTCTGATTATTTGAACTTTAACGTGTCCTGTTGTTTTGGGTCAGTGATACATTTTGTTTGTTTGATTTTCTGTGCTCTCAGGTGACCAGGAGGGCAGATTGGACCTGTCCCACCCCGTCCATGTTGACAACTGCCTCCTTGAGCCAGAGACAAAACAGTGCTGGAAAGAGCCTCCAGCATTCATACACAGAGACCTCAGGTACACATAAATAACTTCACTCTGTAGTTACTGATTCATGTTGTCACAAACTTCACATATTAATAATAAAACATTTTAGACAAACAGAAAAAATGTTTCATTCAAATGAAAATGTTTGAATCACGTGACATTACATATATTTTTTTATTTCACTCCTTCACATAGAAGAAGGAAGAGACCAGGGAAGATAGAGAAAATACTGTAGAGCGTTTGTTTGTTTGTTTGTTTGAAGGATGTGATATGGATCAGGAAAGAACCCATAAAAAGTTGGTGTGGACATTGTGTTTCTTTGTTTTTCAACATTTTCCTTGATTTCTTAGAGAACAATTCATGGATCTGAAAAAAACTGTATCTTTAGGATATTTATGAGTTTTCTGAATTCAGGGCAAATTAAAATAAATAAGGGGACTGGATTTATGAACTCTGCCATGTTAGTTCTGATGCCACGCACCTTAAACCTGTTTCTATCACAGTGCTATTCTCTACCTGAATGACAACTTTGATGGTGGACAGCTGTTTTTCACGAATAGAGATGCCAAGACAGTAACAGTAAGTCACTCTTCAACATTTCATATTAGAAAGTCATTCAGAAATCTGCGTGAGTTAATAATTTATCCTCTTCATGCCTCCAGGCTCAAGTCAAACCAAGCTGTGGTCGACTGCTGGGCTTCTCCTCAGGTCCAGTGAATCCCCACGGTGTTACTGCAGTGACCAGTGGTCGGCGGTGCTCGCTCGCCCTGTGGTTTACAAAGGAGAAGCTCTACAGGGACAGGGTGAGCATGATGACGACACTCAGCAGTGACCTCCATCCTCGGGTCGAAACTGACGCCTCCAGTCATGTGATTGTTGAGGTTGTGAGATCAGCTGGAGACAGACAGCGATGCAAATCCTGTGGTTGCTTTCATATCATTGACACTGTGGTCACACCATGTCAGGGTCCTTTTGGGTCATCGTGGTGTTTATTCACTTGGAAAAGATTATGAAAAATGATGTATCAGTTTGTAAACTGCTGATATTTAAGCTTTATAATTTGGTTTGAATTCAGGCAATCAATCATTTTGAAAAAGTGCAGTTTCATCGCTGAGACAAAAGGTGATCTTGAAGTAGTCAGTCGTTCTCACAGTTCAATGCTTTGTCATGTTGAAAATCATCAGGACTGTTGAGCCATTTTTCATCTTACAATAGGGACTGACAGCAAAAGTTCCACAAACTGTCGAGATGATCTGACTCTGAAATTCAGGAGTTCAGTGAGACTCATCTTTACAGTGAGACTGTGCAACGTTTAAAAGAATAAAGAACACATTCTCCTTCTTGAAGATAAAAAGTCAAATTCACAGGCCAGAAAACAAACCCTTATTGAGATCAGTGCCCTCTGAGGGTTTTGCTGCTGCAGCCTTATTTGGTCTGCTATGACCAGCAGCTTATGGTGGCTAATATTAGCTAATGTTAGTAAGGTATTGGTGTGAAACCGGCATTAGTGAGTCAGTTTTCTGACTTGATGAGACTCATCCACTTGTGCTACTGTTATACCTTCAGACTTTCCTTTTCACGTCAGAGTTGCCACAGGAAAATAATACTTTCATTGCTGTATTTTTGTCTCTCTCCCTCAGGAGCGAGAGGAGGCAGAGGCCTTGTGGGAGGCAGAAGGGCAAAGTGTGGTGAAGAAGGACGAGGAGGAGGCGAAGGGCGGCAGCACCACCGCCACCAGGAACGCTCGGAGCCAAGCACCAAAGGAGAGGAGCAGAGGGAGAGGCAGGGGACCGGGGGCCAAAGATGAGCTGTGAGAGAATGAACTAACCTGAAGAGACTAAAACTGGAACACATTTTCATTGCAGCCATTCCAGTGGAAAAGACCCATAACAGAATCAAAACACCAAAACATTTACACCCATCTGATTTTAAAACATGTTTTTTCTTTTTTTACATTCACTCTCTTCACCTTGCGTTTTTCATGTTAAACTGGCATGTATGTACTGTATTTATATTGTATATGATGAAGGTAAGTGAGGGAAACACTGCCCGTGTCTGATATCAGAAAAATGAAGAGAATAAAGACGAAATGAATGTGACTTTTTATCAGTGAGTGATCCGTATCCACACAAGTGAGGTGCAGAAAGAGCGTTTGAGCAAGAGACAACAAAAACTGTTGGAAAGCAAAGTTGTGTAATCTATTAAGCGATAGCCTGAGGTCTTCTGTGGCTGCCGGCTGAGTAAAACTGATAAATGAAAGATTTAAGGTTCATCTCAGTTTTTGGTTAAGAGTTGAAACGTGATCAGACAGCAACACGGCAGCAGGCGACTGAAAGTAATTACATCAGCACGGTGCATCAGAAACTAGAGTTCAGGGCAGTAAGAGGGAGAAGAGGGAACAGAGAGAGAGAGAGAGAAAGAGGTGCACAGGGGGGAAAGGATAGAAATAGAGAGATTACTGTTAATCCCTCATAAATGAGTGCATTTGTTTATGAAGCTTAAAAAATCTCCCATTTAGAATATGGAATAGTAATCCAGCAAGAGATCATTTAATCATTCACGTCTAGTGGAGTGACACTCAACCATCCACCTCCATCTTATCCGTCCCATTACAACCAGTGCCTCCTGTCGGGGCCCCCTCCTCTGCCACCGTCTCGTGCATTAGGTACAGAGCCAAGTCCTGTTTATGGCCCATATTAACACTCTCTCTCCCCCCTGTGTTATAATCCCCCCGCCGCTGCAGAATTGGGTCGGCAGGACTGTTTAATGGAGCCTTGGTTTTAACCTTTTCCCTCCGTCACACGCTGAAAACCTGCTGCACCCTTAAAAGTCTGCATTAATCTCCTCGTAAGTAGGTGTTAGGTCTGTTTAATGCATCTAAGTTATCCTCCCACTAAGCACCCCAGCCGTCTACTGTTCTAATTACACATTGGGCAGAAAAGCAGAAAGTTTATAGTGGTGTGATGTGATGTGACGTCATACTTTTGCATCTTTTTTATCATTAGCAGAAATTATGTAAGGCCTAACAGCGCGGTTATAAAATTAAAATCACAACATCCTGCTGTCATTAGAAGTGAGTGCTGTGTGTGGTGAGCAGTCGACAGGATCACTCATCCCTCGTGTTGCACTTCCACGCATTAACTTTCCCACTATTTTGGGCCTACACCGTTATTGAGTGATTTCTGGCGTCACTGGATGATGCTTTACGCCATTTTTAGGTGTAATAATGACATAGAAATTCAATAATATGAGGAAGAAAATTTGTGTCACAATGTGTCATTTAATTCCAGTGGCCACACCCCTCTCACACACGGCCATTCTGCACATCATTCATTCAAAACAAGGTCAAAGGTCAGTGATCCTTTATGGGAAACCATTGTTTTAACCCTCTTAACTTATCTCTTTAAAAATAAAGCTACAAACTGTGAAATCACAGATTTTATAGAAATAATGCAACATCAAGACATCACTGGTCTTTAAATAGCAGCTGAAAATAACTGTCTTTATCCTGGTCTGTGTCTGTGCGCCTGCTAACAAATCTGTTTTTTCCTGTTTTCGGTTTAATCTTACGCTCCGTCTCTGATCCATTTCTCTTACCCTAACCTTAACCTGAGCCTAAACCTAACATTAAAACTTGTCTAACCCTTAAAATTGAATGATTTGCCTTTTAAAGATTTGCTTTTTGTTCCCACAAGGAAGACAATGTGACTGTAAACAGATTTATGTCCCCACAACATGAGTAAAACCTGCACCACACACACTTCAAACCTTTGTCTTCCATACACAGAAATTAATGCAAGTGTGCAAACACACAAAGGCTCATAATCTACAGTATCAGAGGCTGGTTAATCGTCTGAATCTCTTGCCTCCAGGGTTTGGACAGAAAGTAATTATGTGATATTTGTCTCTCTCAGGAAACTTTACTTTCTAAGGTCAAAGGTCAAGATCAACTACAGCAGCATCCTGGGGTACGGTGATTGTTTTTCCAACCCAGTTCAAATTAAATGACACCAACTTGATCGTGATGAAAACATATAGCGAGCGAAACTTAAACCGGAACCCATACAGAAGTGGGCATGGTTTCATCTAAACTGGGTTGGAGAAAATAAACACAAACATCCCAGGACACCTGGTTATCATTTATTGAAAAGCAGATGGCAGCAATAAGGAAAATATGTTACAAATATTACTCTGTAACTCTGCATGGACTTATTACTTGTTGCATCATGTTTTCTTCAAAGCAAACATGCTATGTATTGTAGACACAGTACACTTTATGCAAAAAGTAAACACAGCTGCTGACTCACTGTCAGTGGAGCATTGCAAAGGTCTTCAGTGGACAGACACTTCCAACACTGAGACCCTTGTCTTGCTCACAGCCACTTCAGCTGATTCCAGGGGCTGATACCACGTGGAGGTGCTATCTCATGATACTGAGCGAAAGGTGTTTCATAACTAATACAGGTGATATAGTTTGGTGGATGATGTGCAACAGCAGGAGGGCACACGCTTTCTGATGGGCAAGAGGCAAACATGTGAAAGAGTTCAGAGGCTGATGAAAAAGAAGTTAGTAGCTCTTGGTCAGAATTGACAAGAAAGACCCCTCTCCTCCATCCTGCAGCCATTTCTTTTGTTATCATTGAACCCTGTCTGATTCCCCTCTCTGCCCCTAAATGTTCTAATATTAGCTTAACCCCAGGTTTACAGAACACAAACCCCTCTGCCAGTCACAGGTCTTTGAAACACCACCACAGCACCATAAAAAGCCATGTTCCCGACTCCTCTATTTATCGTCCTTCCCCTCCCCTCCATGGTTTCCATCTCTTGGTGTCTGATTCGGATTCACCCAGGCCCTGTGTGTCTCGTGACCCTACAACCATGCTCTGCACCTTGTTTGGTTCCCCCCACTGTCTCCTCTCCCTTTCTGTATCTTTCACCCCCACCCCACTCCACTAACCCCCTCCCACCCCTCTTTCTGTCCATCCCAGGGTTTATCCCCTCATCACTGATCTCCCTTCATCCCTCCAATCCTCATCTGTTCCTCATAGGAGCAGTGGAGAGAGTGAGTGACGGAGGAATATCCCGCTGTGTGTTTGTGTGTGTGTGTGAGAGAGACGCCAAAGGTGAATGAAGCGGGAGAAAGTGTGGTGAACTTATGACAACAAGCAGAGGGAGACCGCTGGAGGAAGAGTGACTGAAGATCGACCGACACACCTTGAGAGGAGGCTCCTCATTGGTGAGTGGATGGTGCGACTGGATGCCGCTGTGTACACACTCTTGGTAGTTGTTTGTGTGTGTGTGTGCGTTTGTGTGTGTGTGCAGGTCTGTCACACTGCTCAGAGGATGGCTCAGATAAAAATTGCTCGAATCTGAAAACATATTTTTCAATCACATCCTCAACAATTTGGCGAAATCCTTTAGCTGTGAGGTGTTTTTTTTGACTGTCATGATCATATATACTCAAATTAAATGATCAAAACATTTTCCAGAAAGTTGAGGATCTTTAAAAATGATCTTACAGGGGACGCCATTCAAAATAATGTTGACACACACTTTATGAACTTGTTTTTTGTGGCAGACACAGCTGAGGGATTTACATGGGATCAACATACAATGCTGGTTTTGTCGTGTAGACTGATAATCTGAGTAAAACAAATTCCCATGTGGTCTGATTCCTAATACTGTCAGACATAATCTGCATGATAAAAAACTGTGATAAATTGTTTTTGTGGATGAAGGCTATATGGATATATGAATCAGAAGTGCATAGAAAATTATTTGGTCTTGTATATTAAGATTGAATTATATGGATAAAATCGTCCATCGCATGTGATTATTATATATGATTATGTGATTCCATGTTCTAATACTGATTATATGATATAGTAAAGCTATTGGAAACAGGCTGTAAATAAAATACCTGAAAATCAAGGTACTTTATCAAATTTAAGGCAAAAGTCATGCAAATCCAAAATAACCAGAAAGCATCTTTGACTACAACAGTCTTATACACCCAGAGATACTTCACTCTAAGCTACCAAAGAGCAAACAACGTCTGTTGGTATGCAAATTTGTTTTATCTCTCATGGCACGCATGTTCTCCAATAATTGTACAACCCAATGTTTATCTTTGCAAATACTGCAAAGATAAACAGCTCCAACACTGGCATAAAATAAACAAGAGAAATATTTAAAGACTTGTGTGAGTTTACATGTGCATCTGTTTGTATTGTCTAGGGAATGTACAACTTGTGACCATGACCTGGATTCACAGACATGATTTAGTTTTGACTGGTCGGGCCTGAGCTCTCAAACTGCACAGTATCGGTGTCAGTGGTCAAACTCAAGTTCGTAGGCCCAGTGGCACTGAAAACACTCCCCGCCTCTTACCCGCTCCCATCCAAACAACTCTCTCCGCCTCCTCCATATGCCCCCTCCCTCATTCTCATCCCGCTATCTGCTCCCTCCCCCCGCCCCGCCATCCTCTCCTCCATCTCTTATCCAGATGCAAAGAGCAGTCAGTAATCGGATGAGAGCAGATTTGATTCAAAAGGCTTCCCTTAAAATCTCAGCCAGAAGGATTTAAAACTCACTCTCCTGCCACCCCCCCCCCCCCTCCTCTTTTCTCTGGCTGTGTTAATGCACTTCACCATCCAGCAACCCCCTAGCATTCATTTAATCACACAGAACAATGGCAGGGTCCCAGGGACAGAATGGCAAAAGGGTAATAGCACAACTTAAACACTCAAGCATTCATTACAACCCTCATTATTGAAGCAATTTCCCATCTGGAACAAAGGCCAACAAAAATCCCTGGTTCCCAACTTCAGGGAACAGTTGTCATCAGTTTCAGACAGGACAGCCACACAGTAGATGTTCTGTATCACACCGCGATGATGTCCACACATCAGCTCTGTAACATGTTCATTTTCACATGTATGTTATGCTATCTTCCATTCATCACAGAGGCAAACAATTCAAGCTAATCTCTTTCTTTTCTAGAGTCACTCCCACCTTCACTCCCTTCTTCTCCTTTTCACTTCAAACAAATTAGACGCAAATCCACTCGGTCATGTGTTTTGACAGGGACACTCATTCAAATAGTGAAAGAGAGAGAGAGAGAGATTGCTGCAGGGACGCAAACGATAAGATCAACACAAGCATTCCCTCTTCTGATCAGAACTCGAGGTAAGATGGTGAAAATGTCGGTTTTGAGTGGCGGTTTTATTGCATCGAAAGAAAAGAAAAGTCATTTCTGCATGTGTTCAGGAGGAAGAGGAGGAGGAGGAGGGTGATTTTATTGTTGTTGAGGTTGGTTATATTGTGCTGCTTCACCGTGAACTCAGTTTCATTTCTCTGCTTCTGTCAAATCAGATCGTGACTCGGCCTTTTTTCTCTCAGGCCTCGATTACATTTGTCACACTGTATGAGTTTGTCCATTAGGTGATTGCTCCAATCATTTAATCATGACATTACCAAATTCAATAGCCATCAACATAAGTCGGCAAGTGCACTGAAGTGTTAAGTGGCACAGACTCCACCCCCACTCAGTGTCATGAGCTGCGTATTACAGGACATTCTGGTTTGTGTGTACATTCAGGGTGAGGATGTGTGCTCACAACTTCATCTGAAGAGCAAATACTTTCACTGTTAATGTCATGCTCAAATATTCATACTCTCTCCATGTATTTGCGTGCGTGCGTGTGTGTGTAGGCGTGTTTTGTGGGTTTTTGTGTGCTCCTGCCTGTTTATTAAGTTTGCAAAGTAGACATGGGCCAGTTTGACTTGCAAAGTAGCGCTTACTTGGAATTGTTCAGGTAGGTGCAGGTCAAACTCTAGCATGAAGCATTAGAGCAGGCAGAGCTGCTGCTGGAGGATAAAGGTATGATCACAACTATATTCTTGAATAATTTTATGTGAACTGATGTTCTGTTTGCTCTGTTTTTCTTTCTACCCCTCTTCTTCCTCTTCATTTCAGGCTTATCTGCTTTCCTGACCTCTCTCCCTGTCTCCATTAGTGACCGTACCAAACAACCATCGCCATGGGTGAAATGGAGCAACTGCGAAAGGAGGCAGACAGTCTCAAAGACCAGATCACTGTGAGTAGGCTCATCCTGTCTGCAATAAACCAAGAAAATTATCTGATCGTCCGTGATATCAAGTGACTTCTGTTTCTCACCATGACCTGAACTTCTCTTTAAACAAATATTGTCATTATCCTGCTATAACTGCATAGTGGATCAATCAATCACCTCTGTTTGTGTCTGTACCCCAGGCGGCTCGTAAGACCATGCAGGACACCACGCTGCAGGAGGCGGTGGCTGGGATCACCGTGGTGGGCCGTGTCCAGTTGAAGACCAGGAAAACGCTAAGGGGTCACCTTGCCAAGATCTATGCTATGCACTGGGGCACTGACACCAAGTAAACATGTTGTTCATAAGTTGACCTGCTGTTTTACTTTTACAGCCAAGATCAGATGGTGTCATATTTAATTCGAGTGAGAAGAAATCTCTGAATTAGATTTGTGACATACACATGGTGCTTTAAAATGGAGGAATTAGTAGGAACACGGTGCACACCGTATGGTAATTTTAATGTTTGCTTCCTTCTCACCCTCTGTTAATGTGACCCCTGCAGGCTATGTGTCAGTGCCTCACAAGATGGAAAACTCATAGTGTGGGACAGCATCACAACCAACAAGGTAAGAAAACACGCAGATAAACAAGATATGAAGCCATGAATGTGTTTTCTCAGCTACAACTGAATCAAAAGTAACTGAGGAAAAAAAAAAAACGGCTGCATGTATTTACCCTCAAATGCACCAAAATACAGAAGATCATTTCGTAAAGATATGAACATTTCAAATCCAAAGAATTTCTCCAAAACATTACATATTTACGACTAAACCGGCAATTTGTGTTTTGTTCAGCATTTAACCTCAGCTAATCTGCGTCTATAGAATTGTGCTGAAGCGATTTAAGATTTAATCGACACTAACAACCTGCTGAAAACATCAGATTCTGATTTGCGTGTTGCTGAATCCTGACTGGTTCAGACAAGCAGGTGACATCACATCACAAAGAAGTGAGAGAGGTGCCGACGATAATAATAAAAAAACAGAGATCTCAAATGTTATATACAGAAAAGATCTCTAATGTTTCTAATGCAGTAATTGAGAGTTTATTCAGAAATGTAAGAATAATGAATAAATATCATTTAATATTTAGATTCCAGGGGATTTAAAAATAAAGCTTCCTCCCAGATACAGGGGTTTGAGTTCATTTGTGGTTTTTTGAGGAGAAAGAGTCAAACAGTCCGCTGTGTGTCCTCAGGTGAGCGCCATCCCTCTCAAGTCATCGTGGGTGATGACTTGTGCCTATGCACCCTCGGGAAACCTTGTGGCTTGTGGTGGTCTGGACAACATGTGCTCCATCTACAATCTCAAGGGCAAGGACGGAAATGTCAAGGTCATGCGTGAGCTGGCGGCGCACACAGGTTCGGACGTCACAGCTTGGAAATGAAATCACTTGAGATCACTCTGCTGTTCGGTCCTTGTCGCGTTTTAATATAATTTCTTCACGATTTATCATAATTCATTTCTTTGGTTGCCCAGGTTACCTGTCCTGCTGTCGTTTCATTAGTGACAGCGAGATCATCACCAGCTCTGGCGACTGCACTTGGTAAGAATATAGTTCGAGTAATTGAACTAAAGAGAATGTTGCATCTTAATTTTTCACTTTAAAATTGAAATGCATGACGTTTTTGTCTCCTCACAGCGTATTATGGGACATTGAGACAGGAACCCAAAAGACCATCTTTGCAGGACACCAGGGAGACTGCATGTCCCTGGCTGTGTCCCCAGACTTCAAGTTTTTCATCTCAGGGGCGTGTGACTTCACGGCCAAGCTTTGGGACATCAGGGAGGGCGCATGCAGGCAGACCTTTGGAGGCCATGAGAGTGACATCAACGCGATTGGGGTGAGAATGAAAAATATTTCCAGCTCTGCTTCACGAAAGGTGTTTTTCTCAAAGGAGGCCTGCTGTCTAATCACTTCTCCTTTCTTTCACAGTTCTTCCCAAACGGTAACGCAGTAATAACAGGGTCTGATGATGCTACCTGCAAGTTGTACGACCTGCGAGCAGACCAGGAGCTCATCACCTACCAGGACTCCAGCATCATGTGCGGGGTGACCTCCCTGGCACCCTCCCTGTCTGGACGTCTGATACTGGCCGGCTATGACGACTTCAACGTCAACATCTGGGACTCACTGAAAGCTGAGAGAGTCGGTGAGTTGGAAAATATAAAGTTAAATGGTCAACAGGAAGCATACGATATGGGAGGGGAAAAGGGGAAGTTCAGCTCCTGAGTGATTTCTTCTCAAGTGATGCTTACATGTCTTCTCTTCTGTGTGGTGGCCCAGGAGTGCTGGCCGGTCACGACAACAGAGTGAGCTGTATCGGAGTGTCCTCTGATGGCATGGCGTGTTGCACGGGGTCCTGGGACAGCTTCCTCAAGATATGGAACTGAGGCCATTCCTCACCATTGAGCAGAGAGAGAGCAGTTAAACATCTGCCGGGGGAGAAATTGAAGAAGATAAAAAAGAAATTGGAGTTTGAGGGAGGGATGTGGAGCCGCATAGGGTGAGAAGAGGGTATTTTAATTGTGCCAAGTCCTATCTGATGTTGGAGGGGGGTTGTAATGTGAAAAAAGAAATTCTCCTCTCTCTCTCTGTCACATTGCGCTCTCACCTTTTTTCTCACTAGTGGGTGAATTTCGCGGTGGGATATTGGGTGTGGGGTTTCTGAAAAGACCATTCCTCTCATTAGTGAATTCTGTTGTGGTTCAAATTAATAACACATGCACATTTACTGCAGCCATTCAAACATCACCTGCTGAGGTCAGTTGCCAAATGGAAATGGTAGCACACTGGATGAGATAGAACTGAATACGTGTCAAGTTACAGCCTGTGTAGTTTTACACCAGCTCTGCTAAAATGCTGTATCAAAGCCTAAGTTAAGTCATATGAAGTGAATATGAACATTTGCATTTTGTTTTGTTTCAGACTGTTGTTTGTTCTTAGTTTTGGTAGATTCCCTCCACGCTTACGTTTAAATTCTTTACACTTTCTAATTTTAATTGATTTTTAGTTTGCAGATGTCTACATTAGTGTTTGAGATGTTTTTGTATGTGATTGATGGAAAATATTCACCAGGATCTGTGGTCTCTAACCACCGGGTTAGACCCGAAAGTGCTTTGTGTAAACTGTTGAACTGACAGATGGGATAATAAAAATGATTTCATGGTTCATTAAGCACTAACAAAAAAAAAGAGGGATGACCCATTTGTCTCAGGACAGGACTCTTTATATGAGTGTTGTTTTTTTCCCCTGGAGGATAAATGCTATTGTGTGGCTGTGTGAGCAGTACATCTGAATCTGTATATGAGCTTGACATTTCCTTATTCATGATAACAGATGATCTTGAAGGAACATTTGTGTAAATACAGAAACATTTTCTCCACGCTGTGACTTGGATTTGGACCTCTCTTTACACTGTTGAGTAAAAGCAATATTACCTTTCTGAAAGAATGTCTAATAAACCTGGGATTCTGCATTATACAAGTCACTAGTGTTACCTTTTTTCTTTTATTTATTTTTTTACACACTGACTGCAGTTCTGCTATGGTGTTTAACACGATTATAGTAAAATCCCCCTTCAGTATATTGAAGTCATTTATCTTTTTTTTTTTTTTTTTTTTTTAAAATCATACTTGTGTTTCTGGTTTTATTTACAGGCACACTAATGTAGCTTCTTTATAATTAACTAGACAGAGAGACAAGAGACAAAAAAAAAACTGTTTCATAGCCAGGAGCGATGAGACTCAGAAAGCACCTGGCAATGAAATGAGAAATGAAATGAGTCAATTTAACAAATATTTGTGTTTGTGCAGAAATAACTACAAACATTTTAAACACAGGAGAATATTTAATTATTTCAGAAAAATACAAGGAAAGCTAAATAGCGGGGGGGGGGGGCACTTCAAAATAAAAGATTAAAAGCTGAGGTATGAATGCAAATACTTTTATTTATATTTACAAAAAGCACAAACAGGGCAGAAAACTGCATAAAATAGCAGTTAAAAATAATTACACAAAAGGACAGAAAACTGTACAAATAAAAGAATGTTTTAAGAGATATAAAAGTAGCAGGAATCTGTGCATGGCTGCAGTGAATCATCTGTTCTCCTTATCCAGAGCCACTGCCAGCACTCTGTGGCCCACCGGCCCCTGTCTCTGCTTGTCTGGGGTGGAAACCTTCAGCTTCTTCTGGAAAGTTGACACAGCAAATTGATTTACTTTGTCTTTAGATTCACTTTTGAACGATTAAATAACCAAATATAGATGCAATTTAGTTTGAGTGAATATGGATCAATAGCAGCAAGTGCTTGCTTGAGTATAATACCTGAGAACGTTGGTCTCTGGGCGAGTTGCTCTCCCTAAGGATCTGCAGGGGGGAGCGGCCTTCGGTACCTGGACAAAAAGCAAAAAACATTAGATAACAATAACTTGTCATATATAACATGTAGGCACAAGCTTTCTACACACCTTTCTGCTTCAGTTTTCCAGTCTGTCCCTTATTTTGATTGGCTGCGTTCTTAACGGTCACACGGACAGCGAGAGGAGAGGAGCCTCTTTTGCCCCCCTGCACCCCTCTGACTCTCAGCCCAGAGGCACCGAAGCCTTTTCCCAACCACTGCGGTTTGAACACCACCTGACTGGGACTCTTTGAGTCAAAGGTGGGGCAGCGGATGCCACTGCAGAGCTGTTGCTGCTCTGGGCTGGGGATGACTGGTGGCTCTGATGAAACAGATGCAGGAGGTAAAGAACATCCTGTAACAAGCTCTTTAGTTTCCTCAGAGGGTGATGGTTTCTCTGCTTCATCTGGCTGTGCAGGGGATGTCTGCACTGGTGACTCAGCTTCAGTGGTGGTTGGTGAAGGCCCAACGTCAGACTCTGGCTCAACTACGATGCTAGGAAGGGCATAAGAGTGATCCACGCCATCGCTGAGAGGCTCCACTTCCACACTAGGAAGAGGAGAAGCATTGTCTTGGTGCACTTCAGCAAAAATCTGTGATGAGGTTGCTCCCTCGTGGCAGGTTATCAGACTCAAGCTTAATCGCTTGTGAAGAGGAGACTCCCTCACCTCCTCCGCCTCCTCCAGGCTGATATCTGTCTCTATCTCCACCTCCACCTGGGGCTCTGGCAGAACAACAAAGGGGCTTGACTCACCCGCGTTCTGGAGGGGGCGTGACACAGGGGTGGCAAGGAGGTCGGCATGCTCAGCCAGGGAGCTGAAGGTTTTGGACGACTGAGGAGACAGGAGGGGCTGGGTGGAAGCCAGTTCCTCTGACTTGAAGACCTCCTCCTCCACAGCGTCACTGAAGCATTTCTGAGGGGCTTCAGAGACTTTGCCTTCAGCCTCATTGTGGAGGAACATGCCCAGGCGACGAGCAAAGGACCCGACTTTCGCTGGGGAGACAAGTGGAAGAACATCATCATGTGTTGTTTTTGAGGCGAGGAAACTCTGGTACTAAATAAGGTGAAGGTACTAAATATTTACCTCTCATGATCTCTCTGACAGGGGTGCGGTTGATACCAACAGAAGGTGAGCGGGGATCAGTGAACTCCAGTGGACACTCACTTTTCGCTGCAGCAGAGGGTTTGGTCGCAAGCCCACCAACCTGGGAAAAACATTTGTTGTGAAACTCTTTAAATGCTTCCCACAGCTTTCAGAAGGGTCATGTGGTGGGAAATCTTCCAGACAACCTACCTGAATAGGAGTGCGATCGATGCCTGTCGAAGGAGAGCGTGGATCCGTCAGATGACCCAAGTGACTGTTTTTGATGGCAGGCTCTGGTTTTACCGGTGCACACACGGGCATCTTGCTCTCACTGGATCCCATTATGGTTATCTAAGGTTAACTGGCTCACAGGTAAACAGAAAAGAAGATTTACTCCACAGAAACTGTAACAACAGCATAACATCAGACGCTCAACACACACAGACAAGATAAAAGTGTTCACATCAATCAATATTGAAAATTATAACAATGGATGTCTCATTATTATTTATTTTAAATTTCAAGACAGATTTTTGCTCCTGAGTGAGGATTGTGGGCTTGAACGATAAACAGCAAAGGATTTTACAAATCTAGGGTTTAATAATTCTGTGTTATAGCTCCTCACTGTGTCAGAACAATGCATAAGCAATATATTAGTTTAAATATGGACTTTTTTTATTGATCTTGATATTGTTTCATTGTCCAGCTCTAACAATGCAGGATATGATGAATGAAAAACTTGCCCTCGTGGCTTCTATACAGTCATACAGTCATACAGTTTGATACAACAGGAAATGAAAACAAGACGTAGAACAAGGTGGAGATAGTTTGGGGTCTTTTTTTTTAGCTTAGACTACAGATCACACATGGTCAACATACACAACATGAACTCACGACAACACAACTTTGTAGTTTTACTGATACCACGGAACGATTAGGTCTCAGAAACGTGCAAGAAGCTAACAACAAGCTAGCACAGCTAAGGTCAGTTAGCACGCTTCGCTATCCCGTTCTTAAACAGGTTAAAGTTTGAACACGGCGATAGAAAGTGTTAAACCGAGATCACCGACACTATTTTCTCTTTATATGAATCATGTGTTTCTTAACTCACCTCAAACAACACGGAGGATGTGCGGCTCAAAGTCTCCTCTCTGACTCCACAGCAGAAACACACGAGTTTGAATCCCAGGTTATGGTTTGAATACATTTAAATGGCTGGTGACGTGCTTGTTATTTTTAAACGAACCAATCAGCTCGCACGTCCCCTCCGCCTCCTCGGCGCTGATTGGTTGGTTTAGAGCAAGGGCCTCTTGAAACTGGGCGTGGCGTTCTGATACATTTGAAAGTTGAAATAAACGAAAGCTTTGTTTTTCTCCTGTGGAGAAAAGTTGATCGTTATATTGCGTCTGCAAGAGACACGTGATGCTGTAACACAGAACTCAGGGAAATCTGCACATGATCATAGGTTTCTACTTTGAATGATGTGGAACATGAAAGATGCAATTCTTCCTTTTAAAACAACGCTTTTCTTTTCTCCATATTGTCAAATATCAGATCATTCCTCCTGAACAGGCCTCATGCGATGCTGTACACAGATATTGACTGGAACACTATAGAGTGTGCCATCGGAACAGTTATACTTATAGTTATAATCAGTAATTAGATACATTTAAAAACATCTTCTCACTTTGTATAAATAATCATTAGATTATTCAAAATCCCAATCAATGATTTTCCTCTTTATGTCTTTGCAGCAATCAACACATTACATTTAAAATGGATTTAAAATATTTGAATTAATGAGATTTAAATTCTACATTATGTATTATTTCATTTCAATTTCATCTTCACAATTTACTCAATTTTACAGTTGAAAAAATGGTTTGTAAAATCTAAAGCCTGAAGTCTACGTTTGTTTATTCAACTAAACCTGGCCGTGTACTACAGTGCATGTTTACTATGACACACCTCATGAAAATATTAGCTTCTTGCTTTATTTTTCAGGTTAAAACTCCAGCATTCAATTCTGTACACACTTTCTTCTCTTGCATAATAGTTTATATATAACGATATATATATTTACTATCACACTGTAAAAATGTAATTCAAAGTAAACGCAGTCCTAGCTTTGAAACCCTTGCTATTATCTATTACCTTAATCCAGGGGTTTTCAAAGTGTGGGACATTCCAACATTTTACATATAGTTAGTGTTAGTTTACCCAGTTTACCACCATGGCAAGTTTTACTCAGCCTGTAAAAATCCATGAACTGTTATGACACATCTCCACTTTAAGTTTCTTTCTGTCAATCAAGTCATTTTAAGTATTATCCATGTCACTCCACTAACATGTAGGGGCAGTGTGTATGACCTGTACTTCAGTCAGCCACCAGGAGGCAAAAGTTTTCATTGTGTGGTTGTGAGAAGATCTGAAAACCAGTTACTTTGGCTTGAGTTTGGAAACCACACATTTACAACTGAAACCCTGAATTCTAAACTGAGAGGGTAGAAGTTAAAAGGAGGTGGAAGTTATCAGGTGCAAAGAGAAATGCTTTAAAGTTGCATTATGGGAAATGTAGGTCACAGAAAGTGTCTCTAACAATAACACTCTAACTTATGAAACTTTATAATGAAATGGAAGTAAAAAGAAACAGCTTGATGTCAAAAATACAGATTACATGCAATATAAACTTTTCACAAGTGTCCACACAAAAGCAGTCCGGATGGGTTACTTAATGTTTTGGATGTCAGTTACAATGCGAGTTAAAAAAAGACAACTCCTGTCATTCTGAATCTAAATAATCGAATAACTTTTTATTTCCCAGGTTTATTAGAAGTACACAATGTGCTTGAACAAGGAACATTTGTTTAAATATATTCAATGGTGTGTGTTCAAAGCTATAGAGCTAAAAGTAAACATGGAATGAAGTCAAGGTTGTGAGATCTAGGTGAAATGGATCTAGTGGCAGAAATTGAATATAAAATAATCCTAGTGATGTTTTCACTACTGTGTTTCATGTTAATTGTAAAAATTGTGGTCTTTACCCTAGAATGAATCCTTTAAATTGAAATCCTTTATATTGACATCAGGAGCAGGCAGCAAGGGGAGTGAGATGTGAGGGGTACTCAGCTGCAACATGCAACTTCACCACTAGATGTCACCAAACTCTAGACACTGACTCTTTAAATGTGCATCTTACTGAATCAGGAATTGGACATGGATGTTTGATATGGAATTGGCCCCTCTGTGTAAATTGTGGCCCCTGATTTATGGAAATACTACACCAGCCTCTGGATTACAATACCCCCAAGCTAGCTTGTCCTTAATATCTAAGTCTTTACTTTTCCCTTCTGGACAGTCTGACAGGTCTTGACCATGACCTGACAGACATATACAGCCAGAAGCGGCCACACTGAAAGACATGTTGGTCTAAGGTTTAATGATAATAATGGTGACTGAAGGTAAAATGTCAAGGTCACGGTGACATCCTGTTCTTGTGAATGTGATCTATCACAAACACCAATCGGTTGTACATTACTTTTCATGAAGCACTGTGGGAAACAATGAGTCCATTACAAACGGTATCAAAAAATCAATAAACATTTGGACACCATTAAAAATGGTAAACACACCATATAGTGCGTATATAGTGATTAGTGAGCCATAGACTCACAGATGGACTGATTAGATTTCAGTTGGTGGAGGTGAACTTATAAAAGATGTTTTGGCCTCTTGAACATGATACTTCAAGTCTGTCAGTTGATCATTTCCTCACATTTTGAGCAGTTGTCACTTTCACGAAATTGAAGATGAACAGATTAGACTTCAGTGGTCAAAGGTCAGGGTGACCTCATGTGAGTCTAGAAAAGAAATGTGTTTTGATTCAAAGATGTGTTTGAATTTAAGATCCAGGTACTTCTTCACAAAGCTAGTACCACTGTACTCTTTTGTTTCTCTACTCGTTCTTGAAGCTGCAGGACTCCTCTGGACCTGAATGACCCTGCTGTGAAAGAAGACATTCTCAAATCAGCAAGTTTCCAAAATCCACCCTGAAACACATTCATAGATCCAGGACAGATGTAACACACAGTTCGATGATATGAAATAACCATGAGGGACATGGGTGAATCCAAAGAACTCCTGCCAGAGAGGTTTTACAATGCAAAGCAGCCAGAACAACATAAGGAAGTGTGATCATGTTGACTCTTTTGCATTATTTTTAGGATGTCGAATAATTCTTCCAGGCAGTGCTGCTGTAGAGCTGCTGTTTTTGGATGAGATCAGGAAACACACAACATGCTGGGGCTGAGTTGGAACTGGGGCCTAGAAGGACTGGATCTGAGACATGTGGTGCAAAATGTTGTAAAGATGAACACTGGATACCTGAAAGCAGGCTTAAATATTCAGTATGGTTACAGCCTGAGGAAAGTGAGTTCGTTCACTTTTATTTGTTTAGCACCAAATCATAAAAGAGATTTACTCAAGGCACTTTTCATGGTAAAGTTGAGACCTTGTAAAATTATAGAGAAACCCAACAGTTCCCACAATGTGCAGCACTGACGACTGTGTAGAGAAAAAAACTCTCTTCTACTAGAACTAAAAAAACCTCAAGAACCAGATTCAATGTGAGCGGCCAAAGAGAAAGAGGGGAGAGAGAGACGAGGATCTATTGTCAGACTGGTTGTTGTAATGACATTTTTTTATAGATGATAGCAGTATAATAATAATAATAATACTCATCATCATCATTTCTTTCTCTTCTCTTTTCATCCTTATTTTCATGTGATCTACCTATTGGATGGAATTAGAGGGGATCACAACATTAATAGATAAACATTTCAAACATCCCTGTCACAGAGGTATCATTGGATCCACAGTGTGAGCAAAGATAAGATAGGATACAACAAGATAGACTTTATTCATCCCACACTGTGGACATTTCTATATTACAGCAGCAGAAGGGTATTAAGATAGAGAAAAATATATATATATAATATATACAAAAAGAACATAAGAATTAAAAATATACACATATATATATATATATGTATGTATAAATAGAAAGAAAAATGTAAACACTATACAAAGATACCGGAAATTCACAGTGATATTGCACATGGGAAGTGGAAAATATACATTGGATGTAACAATTCAAAAAGTATTGCACACACACCTAAAGATTGAATATGACACATGAGATAGATAGATATGTAGGATGTAGATTCAGAAGAATGAGAGGAATGATTATTACACTGTTTTTACGTGTTTGTTGAAAAGTCTTATGGCTGATGGGCAGAAGGACCTTCGAAACCTCAACACAAACAGACATCCATTCACTCACCATCTGCACAGGGGTGGAGGCAGAGACCAGTGTTGGTCCCTTATGATCAGACCTATCTGAATAGGGAAATGCCACCAGAAATAAATGAGAAAAAAAATAGTTGTTTGCATCTTTTCCATTTTGCATCTTTGCCTTTTTGCATAATGAATGAAATAGAACACTGACTGTTCTATTGTCAGTAGAAGAGGGGGAGCTGGTGTTAAATTTTATCCCGAAATCTGCATGAGAACTGATTAGGTTTACTGTTTGTGATGAACACTGGCACAAACAGTCCACAGAGCAGCATCATGATGGAAGGGATCTTTTTTGGTGTCTTGTGTCTCTCAGGTCAGTGAATTTTTGAATGTTTGTATGATGTCTAACAGGAAATCTGAATCTAGAGATTAATTTGAGTCTTCATACATAACACAAATAACTGGTTTCATCCTCAGGGTGCCTCACCTTCTCCACGTGCCTCCTCCATCAGTACCACTATGTGTCTGATGCAATGAATTGGACTGAAGCTCAGAGCTACTGCAGAGGGAGGTACACAGACCTGGCCACCATTGAAAACACTGAAGAAATGAAGAAACTTAAGGACACAGTTTCTGCTGCTGGTTACAACTCTAAGGTTTGGATTGGCCTGTACAGTCAGATTGACTGGAAGTGGTCAGATGGGTTCACAGGGAGTGGAGCTGAATATAGGAACTGGATAGGGTCTAACCCAAACTATATTGCAGCCGACGAGCTCTGTGTGGACATTACGAACACTGGAGTATGGTATGATTTTTACTGCCATCAAGAGATTGCACTTGTCTGCTACAATGGTAATAATGTGTTTTATATTGATCTTTACTATACAATATGTCTAAAATATAATTTTGAAAACATTTTGTGATCTCAACTTTTGTTCTCTAACTTAACTGCAGGGACATTAGAGGATTCTGACTTTGTGGTAGTGAATAAAACAAAGAATTGGACTGAGGCTCAGAGGCACTGCAGAGAACACTACACAGATCTGGTCACTGTGAGGAACAAAGCTGACAACGACAAGGTACAGAACTTGATGCAACATATCCAACGGGCATGGATCGGTTTGTACAGAGATCCTCAGATCTACTGGTCCGACAGGAGTAGCTACTCATTCAGCTCCTGGGCTCTGAGTGAAAACAGACTTGGCTCGATGAAAGTCATATGTGGTGTTGCAGATTTGCAGCAGGGAGGAAACTGGAGGTTATTTTCCTGTGAACAAAGATTTCCATTTGTCTGCTACAGCATCCCAAGTAAGAATCTTTTTTGTATTTCTAAGTTGCTTGTTTTTGTTTTTGAAAGTTTTCTGACAGGCCTGATGAAGCTGTCTTGTAGGCAACATAGAGCCCAGAGACCAGACACTCCGCCATCTGTGCCTTAAATCAAAAGTCTGAGTCTTGTTCTATCACCACAGGAAGAACTGTAGGTTTCACTAAACTATACAACACATTATACCTGTGTTTTGTTTCTCTCCTCGCTCTTTGTCTGAGCAGAATTTGAGACGTTGGTGAAGGTGAGGGTGAAGCTGCACGACTCCTCTGTGAACCTGAATGACCATGCTGTGAAAGAACAGATTCTGAAAAAGGCAAGTCTCTAAAATCCACCCTGAGACATTAACTCATTCATGGACCCTGGACACATGTATTACAGAGTTTGACATCATCAAATAACCATGAAGTCAATGAGTGAATATAAAGAAGCAATGCAAAGCAGCCACAACAATGGAAAGATATAGAATAAAATGTTTGACTAGTCATGATGAAAGTGTAACTTTGTGACCTGATGCTGTTCATGTTTCCAGAGCTGCAGGATTCAGACAAACCACAATTCTTCTTCTATTATTATTATCATTATTAATATTATTATTATTGGTATTGTTATAATTATTATTTGAATTGTTGCTGCTATCACTAATAACATCTGTACATTCATAATTATCACTCAAATTGTTTTCATAATAACAACTAGTCTGTCACAGCTGAAACCTGATGGTGCATGACCTGGTCTCTCCTCCTCCTATCTCTCTCTCTCTTCTCTTCCCTCTTTTCATCCCTCCTCTCTTTCACATTTTTCTCTGCTCAGCCCAACCGGTGGATGCAGATTTTGCCCACATTGAGTTTGGTTCTAGAGTTTCCTTTCAGTTAATGAGAGAGTTTTTTCTCTGCACAGTCGCCAAAGTGCAGCTCACAGTAGGAACTGTTGAGTTTCTCTACACTGTTTAAAGTCTTGATCTTCTATGTAAAGTGCCTTGGGATAATGCATGTTTTCATATATACGCTATAATCTAATTGAATTGACTAAATTAAAACATAACCCGTTGTCTTAGGGATCAAAGGAATCTGTTTTAAAGTATTTCAAATAGCTGATATTTGTTTCCCAGCTCCAGGAAAGATTTAACGAGAGAGGACTGAGTGGCGTCACCTTGGAGTGGAAAGAAAAGTCTGATGGGAAAGTTTTCCACAAGGAGGAAAAAGGTGCCGACAAGAAAAAAAAGACAGAGCTCTGAAATTTGAATTCAACTTTGAATGCTTGCGCCAATGTTTCATGTCTGCACATATACACGCCACTATCACTGTAGTTAAACCGTACCAATGAATGCTGTTGTAGAAAAACTAGCCTTAATGTGCTCATATGCTTAAACTGTTCGTCTGTGTATAAAGAGCATCAGGAACTATCTGCAGCCCGGGGTGAATGTCAAATGAACAACAGACACAGGGAGAGTCTCCATCTGAAGGACAATGTAATTAGTTGCTAGGCAGGTTAATAATGTTACAGCTGATGATGTCTGATACTAAGGGAATGACAAAGACCCACAACACAGGTCAAGCCCATGTAAAACAGATTTCTGGTTGCAACTGTACGCTTTCACAAGACAGCACCATATATCCAGCATAAAGAAATGTAATCATGTGTGCACCCTTACTGGAATGATTGTTTGTTGCACATATAGTTAACGTGTGGAAATGTAAGAATTTAAAAAAAATGCAGATGGACATCGCTCGAATCTAATGGAGTCTGGAGACAGGATCTTCGAAATCGAGTAAGGCCTGAAACAGAGGCCTCCAAACCCCCAAGATTTATAATGGTGTCAAAGTTGGACCAACAACCACCACTTTAATGCACCATTAGAATCGAGCCCTGACGTGACTGTGGGGGGAGACAAAGTCAACCTGGGAAAGTATGACACCATTCGGTTCGGGACGAATCAGAACTTTTGAACCAGAAAGGAAGTAAGAGAGATCCACCTCCTGATTGGTTGAACGGGCAACAGCAGAGACGAGGATGAGCATATAAGCAGAAGGTTTGAAGATCAGTCGTTAGTTGGGTTCTGGAGCCAGCTCTGGTTTACATCTTGTAAAAGAATAAACTCTACTGCCTTGAACTCTGACCATCTCCAGTGAATTCTTTTGACCAATACTGAAACTCCAGTAAAAGCAAAGTATACGTGTTGAAAAGAAGTCTAGACTTAGTATCTGGCCCAGTGTTTGACTTTTTATTTCCAACAATGCTTCCTGCAGAAGAGTCTGACCCTCATCATTAACACTGTTATTTACACTTTACAAACACATCCTTTGTTTTCTCACTCACAGGTTTGCAAAGGGGCAACAAATAACCACAGGTTTTTAAATGATTTCTGAATAATGTCTAAAGGATTAGACTCACATTCAAACCGAGACATCCAATAAATTGACACTGATTAAGTTCAATGCTTTAAGAAACAGTCCTGAATTGTTGCAGTGTGTGCAGTTGCAGCCCCATTACCCCAACATTCCCATAACATGAATGTACACAAGGACTGCACCTACAACACACACACACATATGTGACCCCTCGTTCTGATTTGTCCATATTCCTAGTTACTTATTTACGTTTTCATTTCTAACATGAAGAACTAAAAACTGTCTCATAGCCTTCAAACTGCCTGATTCTTGTGTGGTGGCCTCTTATTAGATTTGTTTTCTGTGCCACTGTAACAACGCTCTGCTTCTTGACCCATGACAACCATGCAACACTGGAGCACGATCTGAAAGAAAGTTTAATTTCTCTATATCAGCTCACAAATAAAAGAATGTCTTGGGATTAGAAGTGATCACAACCACTTACTGATTGTGATAAACAGCTTCACATATACCTGAGACCTCATGTGAGTCTAGAAAAGAAATGTGTTTTGATTCAAAGATGTGTTTGAATTTAAGATCCAGGTACTTCTTCACAAAGCTAGTACCACTGTACACTTTTGTTTCTCTACTCGTTCTTGAAGCTGCAGGACTCCTCTGGACCTGAATGACCCTGCTGTGAAAGAAGACATTCTCAAATCAGCAAGTTTCCAAAATCCACCCTGAAACACATTCATAGATCCAGGACAGATGTAACACACAGTTCGATGATATGAAATAACCATGAGGGACATGGGTGAATCCAAAGAACTCCTGCCAGAGAGGTTTTACAATGCAAAGCAGCCAGAATAACATAAGGAAGTGTTATCATGTTGACTCTTTTGCATTATTTTTAGGATGTCGAATAATTCTTCCAGGCAGTGCTGCTGTAGAGCTGCTGTTTTTGGATGAGATCAGGAAACACACAACATGCTGGGGCTGAGCTGGAACTGGGGCCTAGAAGGACTGGATCTGAGACATGTGGTGCAAAATGTTGTAAAGATGAACACTGGATACCTGAAAGCAGGCTTAAATATTCAGTATGGTTACAGCCTGAGGAAAGTGAGTTCGTTCACTTTTATTTGTTTAGCACCAAATCATAAAAGAGATTTACTCAAGGCACTTTTCATGGTAAAGTTGAGACCTTGTAAAATTATAGAGAAACCCAACAGTTCCCACAATGTGCAGCACTGACGACTGTGTAGAGAAAAAAACTCTCTTCTACTAGAACTAAAAAAACCTCAAGAACCAGATTCAATGTGAGCGGCCAAAGAGAAAGAGGGGAGAGAGAGACGAGGATCTATTGTCAGACTGGTTGTTGTAATGAATTTTTTTTTATAGATGATAGCAGTATAATAATAATAATAATACTCATCATCATCATTTCTTTCTCTTCTCTTTTCATCCTTATTTTCATGTGATCTACCTATTGGATGGAATTAGAGGGGATCACAACATTAATAGATAAATATTTCAAACATCCCTGTCACAGAGGTATCATTGGATCCACAGTGTGAGCAAAGATAAGATAGGATACGACAAGATAGACTTTATTCATCCCACACTGTGGACATTTCTATATTACAGCAGCAGAAGGGTATTAAGATAGAGAAAAAAATATATATATAATATATAAAAAAAGAACATAAGAATTAAAAATATACATATATATATATATATATGTATGTATAAATAGAAAGAAAAATGTAAACACTATACAAAGATACCGGAAATTCACAGTGATATTGCACATGGGAAGTGGAAAATATACATTGGATGTAACAATTCAAAAAGTATTGCACACACACCTAAAGATTGAATATGAATATGACACATGAGATAGATAGATATGTAGGATGTAGATTCAGAAGAATGAGAGGAATGATTATTACACTGTTTTTACGTGTTTGTTGAAAAGTCTTATGGCTGATGGGCAGAAGGACCTTCGAAACCTCAACACAAACAGACATCCATTCACTCACCATCTGCACAGGGGTGGAGGCAGAGACCAGTGTTGGTCCCTTATGATCAGACCTATCTGAATAGGGAAATGCCACCAGAAATAAATGAGAAAAAAAATAGTTGTTTGCATCTTTTCCATTTTGCATCTTTGCCTTTTTGCATAATGAATGAAATAGAACACTGACTGTTCTATTGTCAGTAGAAGAGGGGGAGCTGGTGTTAAATTTTATCCCGAAATCTGCACGAGAACTGATTAAGTTTACTGTTTGTGATGAACACTGGCACAAACAGTCCACAGAGCAGCATCATGATGGAAGGGATCTTTTTCGGTGTCTTGTGTCTCTCAGGTCAGTGAATTTTTGAATGTTTGTATGATGTCTAACAGGAAATCTGAATCTAGAGATTAATTTGAGTCTTCATACATAACACAAATAATTGGTTTCATCCTCAGGGTGCCTCACCTTCTCCACATGCCTCCTCCATCAGTACCACTTTGTGTCTGAAGCAATGACTTGGACTGAAGCTCAGAGCTACTGCAGAGGGAGGTACACAGACCTGGCCACCATTGAAAACACTGAAGAAATGAAGAAACTTAAGGACATAGTTTCTGCTGCTGGTTACAACTCTAAGGTTTGGATTGGCCTGTACAGTCAGATTGACTGGAAGTGGTCAGATGGGTTCACAGGGAGTGGAGCTGAATATAGGAACTGGATAGGGTCTAACCCAGACTATATTGCAGCCGACGAACTCTGTGTGGACATGACGGAACCTGGAGTATGGTATGATTTTAACTGCCATCGAGAGATTGCACTAGTCTGCTACATTGGTAATAATGTGTTTTATATTGATCTTTACTATACAATATGTCTAAAATATAATTTTGAAAACATTTTGTGATCTCAACTTTTGTTCTCTAACTTAACTGCAGGGACATTAGAGGATTCTGACTTTGTGGTAGTGAATAAAATAAAGAATTGGATTGAGGCTCAGAGGCACTGCAGAGAACACTACACAGATCTGGTCACTGTGAGGAACAAAGCTGACAACGACAAGGTACAGAACTTGATACGATATAGAGGACGGGCATGGATCGGTTTGTACAGAGATCCTCAGATCTACTGGTCCGACAGGAGTAGCTACTCATTCAGCTCCTGGGCTCTGAGTGAAAACAGACTTGGCTCGATGAAAGTCATATGTGGTGTTGCAGATTTGCAGCAGGGAGGAAACTGGAGGTTATTTTCCTGTGAACAAAGATTTCCATTTGTCTGCTACAGCATCCCAAGTAAGAATCTTTTTTGTATTTCTAAGTTGCTTGTTTTTGTTTTTGAAAGTTTTCTGACAGGCCTGATGAAGCTGTCTTGTAGGCAACATAGAGCCCAGAGACCAGACACTCCGCCATCTGTGTCTTAAATCAAAAGTCTGAGTCTTGTTCTATCACCACAGGAAGAACTGTAGGATTAACCAAACTATACAACACATTATACCTGTGTTTTGTTTCTCTCCTCGCTCTTTGTCTGAGCAGAATTTGAGACGTTGGTGAAGGTGAGGGTGAAGCTGCACGACTCCTCTGTGAACCTGAATGACCATGCTGTGAAAGAACAGATTCTGAAAAAGGCAAGTCTTTAAAATCCAGTATGACATCATCAAATAACCATGAAGTCAATGAGTGAATATAAAGAAGCAATGCAAAGCAGCCACAACAATGGAAAGATATAGAATAAAATGTTTGACTAGTCATGATGAAAGTGTAACTTTGTGACCTGATGCTGTTCATGTTTCCAGAGCTGCAGGATCCAGACAAACCACAATTCTTCTTCTATTATTATTATTATTGTTATTAATATTAATATTATTGGTATTGTTATTATTATTATTATTTGAATTGTTGCTGCTATCACTAATAACATCTGTACATTCATAATTATCACTCAAATTGTTTTCATAATAACAACTAGTCTGTCACAGCTGAAACCTGATGGTGCACGACCTGGTCTCTCTTTCCTCCTATCTCTCTCTGTTCTCTTCCCCTCTTTTCCACCCTTCTCTCCTCCTCCTATCTCTCTCTCTCTTCTCTTCCCTCTTTTCATCCCTCCTCTCTTTCACATTTTTCTCTGCTCAGCCCAACCGGTGGATGCAGATTTTGCCCACATTGAGTTTGGTTCTAGAGTTTCCTTCCAGTTAATGAGAGAGTTTTTTCTCTGCACAGTCGCCAAAGTGCTGCTAGGAACTGTTGAGTTTCTCTACAATGTTTAAAGTCTTGATCTTCTATGTAAAGTGCCTTGGGATAATGCATGTTTTCATATATATGCTATAATCTAATTGAATTGACTAAATTAAAACATAACCCGTTGTCTTAGGGATCAAAGGAATCTGTTTTAAAGTATTTCAAATATCTGATATTTGTTTCCCAGCTCCAGGAAAGATTTAACGAGAGAGGACTGAGTGGCGTCACCTTGGAATGGAAAGAAAAGTCTGATGGGAAAGTTTTCCACAAGGAGGAAAAAGGTGCCGACAAGAAAAAAAAGACCGAGCTCTGAAATTTGAATTCAACTTTGAATGCTTGCGCCAATGTTTCATGTCTGCACATATACACGCCACTATCACTGTAGTTAAACCGTACCAATGAATGCTGTTGTAGAAAAACTAGCCTTAATGTGCTCATATGCTTAAACTGTTCGTCTGTGTATAAAGAGCATCAGGAACTATCTGCAGCCCGGGGCGAATGTCAAATGAACAACACAGGGAGAGTCTCCATCTGAAGGACAATGTAATTAGTTGCTAGGCAGGTTAATAATGTTACAGCTGATGATGTCTGATACTAAGGGAATGACAAAGACCCACAGCACAGGTCAAGCCCATGTAAAACAGATTTCTGGTTGCAACTGTACGCTTTCACAAGACAGCACCATATATCCAGCATAAAGAAATGTAATCATGTATGCACCCTTACTGGAATGATTGTTTGTTGCACATATAGTTAACGTGTGGAAATGTAAGAATTTAAAAAAAATGCAGATGGACATCGCTCGAATCTAATGGAGTCTGGAGACAGGATCTTCGAAATCGAGTAAGGCCTGAAACAGAGGCCTCCAAACCTCCAAGATTTATAATGGTGTCAAAGTTGGACCAACAACCACCACTTTAATGCACCATTAGAATCGAGCCCTGACGTGACTGTGGGGGGAGACAAAGTCAACCTGGGAAAGTATGACACCATTCGGTTCGGGATGAATCAGAACTTTTGAACCAGAAAGGAAGTAAGAGAGATCCACCTCCTGATTGGTTGAACGGACAACAGCAGAGACGAGGATGAGCATATAAGCAGAAGGTTTGAAGATCAGTCGTTAGTTGGGTTCTGGAGCCAGCTCTGGTTTACATCTTGTAAAAGAATAAACTCTACTGCCTTGAACTCTGACCATCTCCAGTGAATTCTTTTGACCAATACTGAAACTCCAGTAAAAGCAAAGTATACGTGTTGAAAAGAAGTCTAGACTTAGTATCTGGCCCAGTGTTTGACTTTTTATTTCCAACAATGCTTCCTGCAGAAGAGTCTGACCCTCATCATTAACACTGTTATTTACACTTTACAAACACATCCTTTGTTTTCTCACTCACAGGTTTGCAAAGGGGCAACAAATAACCACAGGTTTTTAAATGATTTCTGAATAATGTCTAAAGGATTAGACTCACATTCAAACCGAGACATCCAATACATTGACACTGATTAAGTTCAATGCTTTAAGAAACAGTCCTGAATTGTTGCAGTGTTACCCCATTACCCCAACATTCCCATAACAGGAATGTACACAAGGACTGCACCTACAACACACACACACACACACACACACACACACACACACACACACACACACACACACACACACAAACACACACACACACCCACACACATATGTGACCCCTCGTTCTGATTTGTCCATATTCCTAGTTACTTATTTACGTTTTCATTTCTAACATGAAGAACTAAAAACTGTCTCATAGCCTTCGAACTGCCTGATTCTTGTGTGGTGGCCTCTTATTAGATTTGTTTTCTGTGCCACTGTAACAACGCTCTGCTTCTTGACCCATGACAACCATGCAACACTGGAGCACGATCTGAAAGAAAGTTTAATTTCTCTATATCAGCTCACAAATAAAAGAATGTCTTGGGATTAGAAGTGATCACAACCACTTACTGATTGTGATAAACAGCTTCACATATACCTGAAACAATCCTGAGAGAAACAATGGGACATTATTATTTGATTATCAGACAAAGGCTTCCTCTGATATCAGTGTTCAGTGTACATGAGGGCTGAGGAGTTCCCCCTTCCCCTTCTCAAAGAGAGGAATGTTCTCACTGTTCACCTGAAGGGAAGCAAAGTCTCTGTCTTGATGTTTTTAATTTAGGGCAGGCAGTGGAGGACATTTCTGATGAATGTATTTACATATAGTACATACACAACTGCCCCCCCCCTTTTTTTGCTGTTGCTATACTGAATGTTCCATTCATAATTAAAATTCAAACATCCATACTTTTATATCATCTTATTTATACATTTCAAACATCTGTGCCTTTATTTCAACACATCACATTTTCTTTTTTAACACCTCACATCCCCACAATCTCGGCCCCCTGAAGACCTCTGGCGCCCCCTAGGGGAGGCGCACCCCACACTTTGAAAAGTCCTGCCTTAATCTAAGTAGTTTTCTGCTTACCACACCTTCCTGAGACACCTGGCCAATTTGTCCAATTCTGTCTATTGCAGAAACAACAAGCACATGTTTGGAATCAAAGCTTTATTGCTGAGTATTATATTAAACATTGCAGTCAGGATAGAAGACGCCTGAAAACAATTATAGTGCAACAATTATTTTACAATACACAATATGTCATATAGCATTATTTTACAATGAAGCAAATTGTTTTACAAGAGCGATATGAAAAAGAGCAAGAAATCATCCTCAACGATATTACAATTATATGTTCTTATCATCCAATGCAGGATTAATATCACCCACCCAAACCTGAACACACAAACATACTGTACACACACATACACACACCGTTATCATAACAGTAACAGTCCTGCTGGTTGTCAGTTCATTGTCCTGGCTGATAAATGATTACTAAAAAATTAAATAAGATATAGGTGAATAAAGAAACAAGCCATTATAGCACTTCTGACTACTGTTTGTTCTCTGCATCGTTCTCTTGAGAGCACCTTTGATAAAAGCAGTACTCTTTAACAATACCAGTTGAATACTGTACCTTTAATTTACATAACCGTAGAGAGTAACAGTTCAATTTACAACCTGTTGTTAAAGAATATGAGAGTGTTGAGGGTCATGAAAAACATAACTCGCTGTCCATACAGCTGCTTACCGAGTACGGAGGGGATTCACTCATTCTTCTTCATTTACTTTCTTTACTAAGAACAAATTTCAGATCAAACCCAGTTCTCCAGATCAACAGAGTAGTAGGCAATGAAGAAACTGCCGAACATTTAAAATACAGTGACGTGTCTGTAGTACTACTGACTGGTTCTCTTTTCAGGTACAGACTGCAATGTTTGATACGAGTCATTTAAACACACACAAGCACAAGATGTCTTCTCTGGGATGGTGGATAATTCACAGTGTCTCCATTTCCCTCGAACTGTTACCACTCGGATTCCTCTCTGCTTCATTCACTCACCCAAACATTTACCTCCCAGCAAAACACATTCACACTCAATAAGCGCGCCCCCGGCTGGTTTTCATTCAGTCCCACCCTCCACCTCTCTCTGGCAGAAGTGAGCCAACAATGTGTCCAAGTCCCGGCGATCGGCAGCGGTGTACAGAGAGCTCTCGCCCATCATGCTGAGAGCCATGCGCAAGGTCGACCAGATGTTGTCAGACATCATGGTGGCCGCAGCACCTCCAGGCCCACGGGCAGCTCTCGCCACATCGCTAGCAGCCTGGCGCTGTAAAGACAGAGCTTCAAGGAAGTGCTCCACTGCCTCTCTGAGGATATAAAAGAAGGAAAGCAGGGGAGGGTGACAAAAATATTAATTATTATCTACATCAGCTGCACTGTTATAAAACAAATTAAGACCACATTGGTCATAGGCAGGGTGGGAACAGACTGAACACAAGGATGAGTCAGCACCACACAAAGATTCAAGCAGTGTTTTAATGGTCTTTTCAAGAATGTGATAATAAAGATCTGTGTAACCAGCCTATCTGATTGAATCTAGTCTTGTAATAGCAAACATTCTTTAAAGCTAAACCCAGACAAATTTGCTTTCTAGGGCTCTGTTCACACTTGGTATCAACATCTATCTATCTATCTGTGCTTGGTGTTTGCATGTCAAACCGCACCCGACATAAATATATATCTCTAGATGCGTCCCAGGAGGCCTCACACGCAAGAGAGAGTTGGGCACAGACGGGCTGAGTGAATCACAGCTCTACAATAAATAAGATTTTACTTATATGAAATGGTAAAAAAATTCAATATGTGGCCACATGAGTCCCAGTCCAGCTCTGAGTGTGGTCTGAGTCATGTCTGATCGTCCATGATGGACACAGGTGTGACACAGGGGTGGGAATACTTTTTTAGATGTTGCGTATTTAAAAACAAAACTAATTGCCTCTTCACCTGTGTGCTCCTAAATTGACACAACTAATCCCCAAGTTGTAGCGACTACGGATGAAACCTGGCTGCAGCTCCAGAGCTCTTCTGTAGGCGGCCACTGCCTCCTCTGAGCGGCTTCCATTGGCCAGTGTGGCACCCAACTTATTCCACAGCAGATAATCCTGATGGAGACAGAAGAGAAGAAGGAGGGGCCATAAAAAAAAAAAACTGCGTGAAGACAGACATTAAGACCTCAACTGTGGCTTCTACCCTAACCTGTGGTGTGACAGAGAGAGCAGCGCTGAAACAGTCCACCGCCTTGTCATACTCTCCGCTGAGGTTGAAGAGAACTCCGAGACCACACTGCAGCTGGGGGTCCACCTGCGCTGGGTCAGAGTTGGCTGCAAGCAGGAAAAGGGACTGGACGTCTGAAAACAAAGATCTGTGCAAAAGCAAGAGTCAGAAAGATCAGGTTAGTACACATCACTACAGATATATGGGAATCATCTCTATATTGTGTTTTAAAGCTGAAATCCTACTCACTCTGGCAGCAGTGACCCGAACCTCTCTCTCTCCTTCTCCCTATCTCTGGCACCGTCCTTTTGGCGTTCATGCTCGTTCTGCTCCCAGACAGAGCGGTACTTTGGATTGTGCTTCAGCCAATCCCGAAGAGTCTCACAGGCCTGCCTGTGCAGCGACTCGTTCGTGAAACTGACAGCCAACGCCATTAGAGCAGTCAGGTTGTCGTTCTTCAGCTCTATACATCTAATGGAAGAAACGTGATTATGAAAAAATAATAAACAAAATACATAATAAATAAATAAAGTCGGGATAGAAATAATATGACTTTAAGTTAACCATAGGACTAGATCCAGTCTAGAAAATAACCTTGATTATCACTCACACATGTCTTATGTCATAATTTTCAAAAAAAAAGTCCAAAGAGGAAAACAGTTGTCAATATAAAATTATTTTTAACCGGACATGGTGCAGAAGACCAGCATGTATGTTTACCGTTTCCTATTGCTACTGAAGCCAGTGTATTAACTTGCACAATTACTCTCATTTTGCAATTCTGATTTCTGACCTGCGGAGTGCGCTGATTGCAGCAAATTCCTGCTCGTTCTCAGCCTGACAGGTTCCCAGATATTGCCAAGCCTGCAATTAAGAGAAAACAGATGCAGCCAGGCCAGAGCATCATTACAATAGCTTTCAGTCAGGGGCAAAAGTCCAAGTAACTTACAAGTAAAGCGATTTATTGGGCTGTTTTTATGAGTGATGAAAGAATTAAAAACAGGAAAATACAAATGAGTCTCACCAGCTGGTTGCCTGGTTCTGACTGTACGGCACTTTCAAAGAAGCGTACTGCACCAGGGATGTCCCCCGCCTCCATCCTCTTCACTCCCTCTGACAAAGGGTCCGGGTGAGATAAGTAGGGGTTGTCCTCTTCAAACTGATAACCCTGTGACGAATACAAGAATAACAGTCTATTTCTGTGTGTAGTGTTGAAACAGAGGAGCCTGCAGAGTCACGTGCGTGAACAGCAGTAACGTGCTTTTAGACATCCAGGAGAGATGCACGAGCAGGTACGCGGAAATCCTCACACACAATAACTCTCTGAACAGATGGTTACCTTGTCATAAGAAGTGCTGAGTAGCTGATCGAAGTCAGACAGCCAGGGATGGCTCTCTGCGTCCCTCTTAGCCATCTCCTCCCACTCCTGCTGCAGCTTCTCCCAGAAATCCACATCACTCTGACAAAATGACAGAGATACACATCATTACTTCACTCCTCGTATCATACTTCATCCTGTATTATAGACACATTTGACCTCTACGTCTTCAAGTGAGAAATGACTGTGGACTGATGCTGTTCTGGAACTAAGTCCAAAGAGGGAGTGTTTTGTTTTTTTGTCTCTAATGGGATTAAGTGACTTTATCAAAGGCACCTTGATCCTGATAGTTTCCTATTCCGTTTCTATTTCAAACCTCAACCTCCCAGGATGCACCATGCTGTAACCTCTCCCTTCTCACTGCTCCCAATTAACACACAGCAGCTTTAGCTTTGGTGTGTTTTCAGTAATTCTCGTCTCACCTCCACTGCAGCTTTCGCTTGTTGGAAGTCTGGTCCCGATGTGGCGAACTCATCTACCCAGGCTTCGGCTGACTCCTCTGACACCTGAATAGCAATTAGGAGCATTGACAGGGGTTGACTGAAGTCTGCATGCACTGGCTACGCAAACTGTTATTTGAAATGAGGATGGTTACGGCAAAACAGGCAAAATACAGAGGAAAGTGAATGAAGAAGAGGAAAAGAGGAAACGAAGAAACAGCACAGCACAGAAGAAGCTAATTTTCTCCTACTCCTGGATTTCATCCTAATTAACTCCTCATGTTTTTAAATCAGATAGAAAATGCACTCGACAGCAAAGTAATTCAATGCTGAGTGTATCTTATTTCTTATATGTAGAAACAAACTTTCATATAGCATAGCATACAACGGCAGCTAAAAATCTTAACACCTATCACTGCTGCGACCACAGAGGTCCTACCTGCCTGACGACCTTGGCCCACTGCTCTGCCTGTTTAGCTTTAGTTTTCTCAATCTTCTCATTCCTTGCTGGGGTTTCCAGGGGAAGACTCCCTCCCCCTGTCTTCGTCAGGAACTATGGCGGAAGGCGAGGAGGCGGGTGGCGGTAGGGAATGGGGCAATGTTTTGGGGAGCAGTAGGTGAGGAGAGGTATTTTGGAGGAGAGTGGGCGGAGTAGGAGTTATTTTAAGTAGTAGGAGGAGTAAATGAATGGCGGTTGTTAATTGAGGGAATGGTAAGCCAAGAGTTCAAAGGCAGGTCAAAAATGGGAAAAGTATATGTCAAAGTTAGAGGGCAACTGAGTACAATGGAGCCATGTTTAACAGATATTCATCATGGACTGAGAGCTGCACATGCACAGTAAAATATGGAAGCCATTTTCTGCCAGCAGAAAAAAAAACACTACATGAATGTTGGGCAAGATGAAAATAAAATTTTGAGTAAAAACTCAAACGATTTCGATGATATAAAAATTATAACACCTACAAATGTTGAACAAATTATTGGACGCTAAGTCACAATCAAATAGTGAATCTGATTCAAATTTTTTCAACATAATAATTTAGACTTTTATCTCTATTACAGCATTTCATCATGTATAACTTTTGATCTATTGTTTTATTTTCTTGGTGGAAAGGGGCCTCCACAGAATTGTGACTTTTGGGTAAATGTAGTTTTTAGTTGTAGAATTTAAGACCTGGCCTTTTTCTGACAGAACTGATTGTAATGGCAAAGTCATAGAAAACACGTTAAAACTTAATGCATAAGAAGAGGCAGACAGTCATAGGAGTCCTCTCTTTGCCAAACAGATTCCATCTGCACTGCTGCTCAGTCCTGAGCTTCATATTACAGGCCGTGTCGTGGCTGTTTTTGGTTACATTTGTGGAAAATGTTACTCTGCATCAGAATCTGGTCTGATGAGTCAGAGCCTATACTGTGTGAAAGTGAGCTAAAGTGCTTCCCCGGTGTATTCCCTGTTGCAACCATCCCCTCTCCTCAGTGGGCAGTGACTCGTACCTGGTTGAGGTTGGAGGCCCAGTTCTGAGCCTCCTGGGCCTGAGCTTTATCTGTGAGCTGTCTGTCTGTTTTGCTCTCCACTGTGACACTGCCCTCGCCAATCTGCCTAATGAATCGCAGGAACTACACAACATCGGAAAAAAAAAGAAAAAAAAAACATTTACTATTACCATTGCTAAATGGTCAGGTTTACACTAATATACTGCGAGTTTCTTTCCAAGACAACACGTTTCTTCCCACACAAAGACAATAACCTTGGAAAACCTTAAAGTGAGAAACATTATCAATGTACTGGGCTCCAAGAAACTATACACTAAGAAGATGTTGAAGAAAAAGAGAAAAGATATGGTGATAGATACAAAAAACAAATGACACATGGTATTTAAAGGATCCAATGACAATGTCAGACAGAAACAAACACACTGCTCACCTCTGTGTTTTGTAACTTGGGGTCATCGACCTTTGAGACAAGTTCATTGGCTGTCTCCCTCAGCTCCTCCCCAGGTTGATACTCTTTTGTCCTGTAAAGTTAAAAACACACTGTTGTAAAATGATAAGATCAGAAGAAACAGCACATTGATTTTCTTCTATGTGTATATAAAGTGTGGAACAAGTCAATTCAAGCTGACGAATGTGCTTTGCTTTATTGTAGAAGTCAGTTCTTGAGGTTGTTGATGATTAGACATCTAGGCAGTATAATCACTCACTGTACGCTTCATTGGCTTCTGACACTGCTCACAGCTTGACAAGATCATCAGACAAGGTTATAAATTTAAACGATTCAAATTTTTTAAATGTACAGACTAGAACTTTCGAGGTTTAGAGGTGTTTTTAAATCAACAATCTTTTTTCTAGCAATGCTCTTGTTCTCTTTTACACAGATGTCTTGCCTGTACTCCACAGTGTCCCTGAAGTAGTCATTTATATTAGCCATTTTTCTTCTGCATGATTTCAACACTCTCGATCCATTTCCCCAGCCGCTTTTCTAACCATTCATTTTCCTTGTCTCCAAGGTCTCCGAGCCACAACTTCTCCTCTGACTGCTCCAGATACTCCTCTGCCCAGCGTCCAGGATCTGGATTTCAAGAAAAAAGAAAGAAAGAGAAAACGCACACAGCAGGAGACACATTGTAAAAAGGACAAACTCTGCAAAAGTAAAAGGATTTTTACAAAGCAGTTTTGCTTTGATGTCAGTTTTGACGTCAGCTAAAGTGCATGATAAATGACAGACTGATGACGACTCCAGAAACTTGAAGAACGCAGCGTGTTTCCAGAGTGAAAGAAAGAGCAAGTCTACCTGCAGCCTCAGCGATAAACTCCCTCGTCCAATCAGCATCTGCTGCATCGCCAAGAGCGATGAGTCCCGGTGTGGAGGCAGAGTCAGAACTCGAGAGGAACTCAGCCGTCCAGTCACCAGAGAGGGCCAACGCTGCCACATCTGGAGCTGTGACATCAATGGATAAAAATACCTGAAACTGGTATACAAAATGACAACTATAATAACATTAATAACAATAAGGTAGTGTACCTCTCTGTGGAGCTTGTCTGTAGCTCTGCTGGTCAATCTGCTGCATTTCCTCAAGCAGCTGACCCATGTCAAATGTGTGTGGTGGCCGTGGGGGGGCCTGAAGAAACTCATTCACGAGCTGCGACAAAAATAAAAAACATATTACTACAGCTACTCAAAATGATTCTAATGTTTGGAGACCAAACAGTATCCTGAATACAGAGAGGAACATGAGCACTGACCTCTTCTTCAGTTGAAATTTCAATAGGAGTGGGGGGAATCTGAGAAAACAGTCAAATATCAGTATCCAGCAACATGACTTGGATGAATTATTCATGTTTTGTATGAACTTATTTTTTCCGAAAACTAAACCACCAACAGATGTGTACAGATCACTTACTGTAGGTGTTGAGCGGTGCCGCCATGCCCCCCCTTCCTTGGTCATGTGACTGGTCAGCTTCATGAGGGGATTGGCTCCCCCACATTCTGCCTCCACCAACTCCCGCATCGCCATGGCAACACAAGGATGAGGCAAACCCAATCAGACCACCTGAGAACTGAAACAGAGGTTGAATCGACACATTACTCTTTTTTTGTTTTGTTTTGGACAATTGCACATCATTCAAGCTGAATTCGAGAAAGTTAATGGAATCGTATTTTTAGACACTTCCCAGTCGCACTGAAGCACAGCACAGCATCCCTTAGTTTTTTCTGATCCCTGTAGGGACTGACAGGCCAGAGCAGTTCAGACCTCAAGGGCGTCCACACACGCACACAGCACAGTTCGCCCCATGACACATAACAAAATTCAAGCTCCATGCCTCCATCTGCTGTTTTCCGTGTCATCTCCTGGCTTAGGATGAACCATAAATAATGTGGATACGATGGTTCGGCAGGCACAGACATTCACTGCATATTTCACCCAGCTAGTGCAGTAAGTTAAGCAGATTTTACCTCTAGATTTTATTTTATATACAGATGGAAAAAGACTTAAAGATTTAATGCTAGATTATGATATTGTTATAATTAAAATAACAGAATACAATTAGTGCCACAAAGGTAAGGGTGCTGAAACTTAATACTTCTTTGGGACTGACTGAAATATGTGCTTATGACTGAAGATCAGAAACTGTAGAGATATTTTTTAAAAAAGCTATCAAAGTCTTGGCTATCTTGTGACTTTCAATTATTTCCAGATTAAATCAAACGTTTTGCCAATTTCAAATTATTTTATTTGGGTAAAGTTCTTCTACACTTTTACTTTGTTAAATGAAATCAAGGGTTTTGTAGAAAATCCTGGTTCTACGTTCAGGTAAGGCACTGAACAAGTAACCAGACATTCTGGTGTCATATCAGGGCTAAAATGAAATGTAATAATACAAAGCCTTTGTGTCACAGCCTCAATTTTAACATTAGGTCCCATTTGTTTCCTCTTTATCTGATGATCACTCACCTAATCCTCAAACAGCAGAGCAGTAAAAACGAAAAAATATCCTCCTGAGACAGATTTAGTGACTAAATGCAAACCCGGGAAATATTTTGTCCATGAGGAAACCATCCTGCTCGACTCACTGGCATATATCCAGACCCGGAGATGAACAGATGACAAATCTGTTATATATGCTGGCCTCTCAACTCCTCTAACCCCCCCGGAGGGATTCACAATGGTTACAGTTTTAATAACGAACTGTCGGGAATAGAAATTTAACTCCTTGTCTACTCTACTCTGCAGGGTTTACCTAAATGTGACAGGAAGGGGACACACCAGTCTACAGGTGGACTCTTATATCATTAAAGATGTTTTATTACCACTGATTCCAGCAGCTGCTGAGTGATGATTAGGGTCAAAGTAAAAGAGGATTAGATAGATATTAATACATACAGTGTCACAGACTTCTTACATGACTCAAACCTGCTGCAGACATCACGTTGTGTTTGTGTCCTGCTCATTCACACACATTGTGTTGTGAAGTGTTATTCATGAAGACTTGCATGCAAAGACTCTTCGTCATCATCCTGGTGCAGACAGACTGTTATTGAGTGTGTGTGGGACCAGTTCACTGTTAAACTGACTGAGACACCACAGCTCTGTTCTCTGCCTGAAGCTAACTGTAGCTTCACTCATAAACTGCAGCATTAGCTTAGTCGACGTTCTTTCTTCACAGCCGCCGACATGTTGCTAGTTAAAAAAAGCCAGTTAACAGGAAACACGTGTCAATAATCAACGAGCAGCTTGGCTTTTATCTGTAGCTACAGTAGCTAGCAGTAGCTAGCGGTAGCTAGCTCCAGCAGGGCCAGTGCAGTGTGCGACCACAGAGGCATGAACAGACGGGTAGCACGGTGCTCACCTCGCCGCCGACTGCTGCTGCTGGAGCCGATGGACCGTCCCTCCTCTCCGGCTGATTTCAACGACCGTGTCGGGCCAGAAGCTGCCGCGTCCAGCGTGTCAAACCTCCCGGGAAACCGTGCGAGAGCAGCCGCCGTGTGTTACCAGCGCGTCTCCTTTATTTACCTTCCTCCTCCATGACCCACAAAACCCTCCACCACCACCGAGCCTCCGAGCAGCGCTACGGAGGTTTCAGGATTCTCCAACGGGGTTTACGTAAGAGCACGTCAGCGCAAGGGGGAAAAAAGAACGGTGACCGACTTTACGTAAAAAAAAAAAAAGCTTTTGTTTCTGTGCACTGTGATTGATTGTTTATATCAGAGCGAACAGATACAGGACAAATGGAATCAGTTTAAATTAAATCAATTTAAATTAAATCAATTTAAATTAAATCAATTTAAATTAAATTAAATACCAGTTAGTCCAACATGAATTGATAGGTTTGTTTGTTTCATCTTCTTTTCTGTTTCATTAATATTCTCTCTATCCCTCAGATGTAGATTTGATCAAATAGCTACAATAAGCTACATGTTGCTAATACAAGTCACGTGCTGTGAAATACAAAGGGAATATCTTACTAACTTACTGCACAATGAGTATTGGATTCAGTACTTTTATTTGTAATGGAGTATTCCTGAAACTGTGCTGTTGGTACTTTTGCTGAAGTAAAGTGTTATTCTACGCTTTACTTTTACTCTACTAGATTTAAAAGAAATAACATGCCACAAACAAATGGCTCACAGTTTAAAGTTGATACGATCACCTTCATCATGTTTGTTATTTATTACTATTTTACTGCTTATTTTTATATTCTGAATACAATTCTAACAATTTATTTAGCTTGTAATGGAATAAATTTGATTATGTAGTGGCTAAAATAAATTCTACTTAATTAACTATACTTGCACAACTGACTGTGCAAATAGAAGTAAGAAAATGATAATATTTCAAAATGAAATATTCTTATAATTATCCAGTAGCTTACATTTTTCAAGTGAAATGCATGTATCTAAAAAAATTTCTTGAGTTGTGGTAGTTTGTAACCACAACTATTGGACTCACATAAACAGTAGAATTATTATATGACTTCATTCAGTGTGAACTCTATTATATCAAGAAATCTTTCCCATGGAGACGTCATATAGTGTTTTTATTATGAATTTTGTAATGTTTTCTGACAGTTCTCAATAACAATTAGTCAGCATAATCCATGTCATCATTGTATCAATAATTACAGGTAATGTTCCAATAGTAACATAGTAATAATATAAGTTATTAATCGATGCAATGTTTATTCCTTCTTAACATCACATTCAAAAACGACAGGCTTTATTTACTGACAGGTTTAGCACTGCACATTGATAGGCTACACAGACAGACAGCAAGAGACGCACAGGGGGGAGGGAGAGGTGAGGAGAAGCACACAGTTGTTCATTCATTGAATCAAAAGTTATCAGATGTGGAAAGTAAATAGAATTTTTTTTTTAAGTTTCGAAATGTGATGTGAAAAAATCACCCCGTGGAAAAGATAATATGAGTAAGACGTATTTAAGTATCACAACGATGTGCCCTCCTTTTTTTGTGATTCAGATATTGACAAATTCTTAAATTACAACAATATTACACACAAATTAAGAGACACTCATCAAGCCAGGGATTTTCATCCTTATCACTACTACTATTATTATTATTATTAGACGGTTTTCTGATGCTGTAAAGGTGACGAATCACTTTAGAGAAAAAAGTAATCATAATCTGCTCCCTCTCGGAGTGTGCAGGAAAACAGAAAGAGTGGCTGCAATAATAATAGTAATAACAATAATATTGTATTATTCATCACTGTATGTACAGAAAAAGTTATTACAATCAATACAATCAAAACTGCCCAAGCTGAGCTGACATTCTGGAGACAGCAGGGGTAGCATTATGGAGTGTGTGAGTGTGTGTGTGTGTGTGTATATGTTTGCACGTGTTGTGTTGCAGTTATTGAAAGAGCAGTGTGCAGTGAGTGAAACAGTGCAGTGAGTCATTTAGAGACATTCCAGTGGTCAGTAGGAGACGGGGGTCAGAGGTCATGTTACACCATAGTCATTTAGTGGCACAAGTTGAAACTTTGCAAAGTAAAACCAGAAACCGTCCTGACAACGACGTCGTGGACTCAACACCAAGACGATGTTACTCAGGGTTTTTGGAATATTGCAGGAACCAACTTGTGCCAAGGGCAAGGTTCATTAATTCATACTCCTCAAATATTATGATCAGCCCCAGATAAAGTATGTAGTTGAGACCTGGAGCACTAAAGAAGTCACAATGTTAAAAGTAAAATACCTGCAAGCATATCATTTTTTCATATTTTCTGAAGTTGGAGAGTGATCGTAATGTCTGACCTCACTGTCTTCACTCCGTGGGTGAAGGAATGTGTCGAGAGAGGATGTAAAGAGGGAGAGAAGAGCTTGTGCACAGACTTCTTGAGTCAGTCTAACGAGGGAGCGTGGAGACGTGTCGGGATCAAGGCTTGTGTCTTTGTCTACAGATCTATTCAAGGCCTGCATGTTGTGGATTTGTAAAGAGTTCAGTCTGTGTTCTATAACAAAGATAGAATACAATCTTTTTTTTTCTTCCAAACAAACAAAACAAAGAAACCTCATTCAGCCAGTGTTACACTATACATCACATGACCATCGTGTGATTCAGAACTGGTGCACCACGTACAATTTGGTGGGGTTTGCTCAGGCGGTTAAATTACATTAACTGTATACATTGTGCCATTGAACATTTAGGTGAAGAACAACAGCCTGTTGTTGGCTATAGGTCACATATGGTGTCGAGTGTCAAGAGTATTACAGTGACTGTGTTGTGCGTCGTGTTTGTAAGCATACATTCCTTATACTAGTGGTGTCAGCAGTTGTTGATATTAAAAGTATTGGCGTGTGTGACTCGTGAGCCGGTTTGTGATTTCCATGAGAACTGGTGCAGATATACATTGTGGCTCAGTAGCGACGGGCGGTGCCGTCTCTTCCCTCTTTCTTGATGATGATTCGCTGGTCGTCGCTCGCGTCGTCAGGTGACTCCGCTGCCTCCTCGTCCTCCTCCACCTCCCCTTCGTTGTCAGCGCAGATTCCCATGCGAGACTCGTAGGACTGTGGAAAAAAAGAAAAGACAAACACATGGATGAAAACAAGAGCTGAGCAGGTGTCATCAGTCAACTCTCCATTACTGATCTGGTTCTTGCCTCCATGGGGTTGACGATGATGGTGAGGGCGGAGTCGTCCCATTGGCTGCTGCCCTCCTTAGCCCCACCCCTGGCGCCTTCACCACGGCGATGGATGGAGCGAATTCGGAAAACGCCCAGGATCACCATGACAACCAGGAAACCCACGCACACCATTATGATGACGGTAGCTGCTCCTGGTACAACTGTCAATAAGATATAGAGATAATTATACATAGAAAATAAACCACTTTTAAAAGACATTTTTTAATCTACGCTAATCCAACAATGACGAACAATGTGTGTATCTAGTAAAAAGTTCGGTTATTATCTCAATTATTACTAAAAACTTATCAATAACATAAAAAAGAAGCCACACTGTTGCTCTGGCCACATGTTCTTTCATTAAAGTAAAAACAGTGACATCATCCTCAGGTTACGTTAGGTTAAGTACTCACTAATCCACGACTGAAAATAGCATCCAATGATGCACTATCTATCTCTTTCTGAAGAATCAAATTAAACATTTCTGATCACTATTTAAAACTTTATGTTTTAGTGGGAAAAAATGTGCTTCAAGCTGTGTACCAAAGAAAATTCATTTTTTTTCATTATTTCATTTGCTAAATTTTACATTCCTTCTGTATAATGCAATTTTTTAGTCTCGATATTATGTCACTGAATGCCTGTGGGTTAATTAGAATCTCTCTTTGGATAAGAAAGAATAAAAAATACCACATTTAACTGAACTGACCATCTCCCTAAAGGCAGAACTTAAATAGGCTGTTAAGTCTGTGTGGGCACCATGATTCAACCTGATCATTTTGTCATCCTAAAGTTACTGCAGCGCTGAAACACCAGCCGTCTGCCACACTGTGCACACACTGTTTGTTCCACCGGATCTGCATCAAATTCAGTATGTAATCTTGTAATTGCTTTTTGAGCTCTGCATAGTCAGACCACCGCCAAACATTAAAAATACACTGCTGCCTGGAGGGTGTCTGGGGTCTATGATAAGGATCTGTTAGTTCCTTTCTTCCAAATTAAAACTAAAGAGAACTGTAGCTTTGAAGTGCTGAATTGTAAACTTTGGAACACTCACCCTTTGGATTTAACATTTGTGAACACCATGGAAACCTTTAATGAGCAGTGTAACAATTGTGGGTTTTTTTGTCTTTTACTCTAACTTCATTAAGAGCCAGTAAGAGGGAAATGTCACCAGAGTTGCGGTGTGGATTGGGCAGGGTGTGTCCACTCAACTCCCCAGCGTGGTGGGATGGATGCAGAAACTGCTGCTGGGAGGCCAGCAGGTGGGACGGGTGGTACAGACTGTCCAGAGAGTGGAGGAAGTTCACCTGACGAGGGAAGGAGGAGAACCGTGTTTGTAGTTATTGTGCAAAACACACAACTTTCCTCACACTGCTGCAGCATACACAACATAAACTACATGAACAAAAAACCTTGATAACACACTAGGGGAAAGAAACACTTAAAAAGCATCTGCTGTCTCAACCAAATACGCTACGTGAATGATGTTTGGCTTCACCTCCAGAGTCAACTCATTGCTGGTGTATCTGCCATTCATCTCGGAGCAGGACAGGCGGAACCGCCTCTCAAAGCGAGCTGAGCCTTTGGCCAGTCGGTAGCGGACAGAGCGAAGGACGTCCTCGTACACAGAGATGGATTCGGCACCTGAAAGATAGGAGGATAAAAAGAGAGGAGAATAAAAAGAAGACAGGGAGTCGATACTGAGACGATAAGGAGGGGGAGAGAAAAGTAGTCTGCAGCTGCTTATTGACAGCTGGGGGAGGGTTTTATTGGATGGATGGCTTTAACTTTTTAGGTCATTGTGAGTACTACATTGAATTTCAAAGAAGTGAGTGCAGAAGTTTTGAAGGCCATGAAAAATAATTTTATAGATTTATGTGAAAACAAGGTCTTGGTTATTTTTTTCGTGAGAGTTTTCTGTAGCTTGTATTTTGTGTTTTGTTTTTCTTGGAGTTGGTGACCTGTGTAACTTTTTTAAAAAGGTAGAATTTTTCTTTACCTGTGATGGCAATGTAAGCAGTAGTATTGATGATTTCCAGTCCTCTCTCTCGCACCACATCCATGTCCACCAGAAGCTCCTCCCTCTCTGGGCTTAGCTCCTCCCCCAGTGGTTGCACCTCACAGCCGTCCAAGGTGTGAGCCACAGCGTCGGACATCAGAGCTAAGAGGTGACGGAAATGACAACATCATTAAGAATACACAGAGAATCAGAATCAATTCATTTCTCTACACAGAAAAATAAACCAAGCAGAAAACAGAAAATATCCTCTGCATCGACTGGAAACGTTTTATGACTGACTAACCTCCACCCTCCATCCCCTGTGCAGCCGTGTTGACAGCGTGAGACAGGGAGCAGACGATGCGGAGCTCAGGGAATAGTGGGACGCCGCGGGGGCCTTCGAACTCAGGGGCAGGACGAGCCAGATGAGGGCCGACGCCAGACAGAGAGATCTGAGGGGCGTCAGGCTGGAGGACCACCAGGTATCCCTCCAGCTGTTTGAGCGACAGGCAGCTCTCCTCGTTGAAACATCTGGCAGGCAGAGAGGAAGAGAGTGTTGAAGTGAATGTTAATGGCACAAGTGGCAGCACTACATTGTCACTAGATAACCCGACTATCTATGTAGCCCCATCACATTGTTCTTGGACTGAAATATCTCTGCAGTCATTTGCAGGGGCGTTTTAACACGGTAGGCAAATTGCCTGTGGCCAAAGACAATGGCTGAATACTTTAGTCCACAGCAACCAATTTAGTGAGGACCGCCTTAAATTCAAGAATTGGCTTCATACAGGAGACAACAACAACTATGGTCAGAAACCCCCCGGTGGACCATCAGGTCAACATTATAGTTTCTCTAGATTCACTGCCATAAAATCCAGTACAGACATGAATCACACTCTCAGGTTGAATTTCAACTTTGGTCACTGTGAGCGTGTGACTCAACTCAAAACACCACGAGCGTGGCTGCAGACTCTTCTTAATTATGCATCATTGTGAGTGAGTGATGTCGTTGTGAGTTGGCACAGTGATCCGCTACAAAAAAGTCAAAATCCAGTGCAAAGTTTTCATAATCCACTTCCCTAATTCCACCATGACTGTGGCAAACTTTTGTCTGTTGTGACAAATGTGAAACCGTAGTAGCTCTGCTGTTACAAATTGAATTTTCCTGCCAAAAAAAGGAAAGCAAATCAGATTGATGACAGGCTGCTCACATATACTTATTCATCGGCACTATAACTCAGCATCATATTTGAAAGGGGATTAAGCTGAGAGAGAGAGAGTGCATTTGTGTGCATGTGTGTGTTTGTGTATCTGTTTGTGACACATTTCCACTATCAGAGTGAGCAGCTGCTTATATCGTCCTCTCCAGAAGGGCCTGCTGTTCAGCCATCTGGGTAACTCCTGGCCTCAAATCAGTCTAATCTTTACACACGCAATAAAAGATGCTGAAGGAAAAAAAAAACAACCTCTGGTGCATTTGAGCAGAAACCAAGAGGAAAAAAAAATCTGTCAGTGACCTTGAATCCCTACAATCTTAAAAACAGTCAGTAGGAAATAAAAGCAGCTTGTGGTGTGGTTAATCATTTTAATCTTAAAAACAAGCGACAAAAACAACAGTCCCCAAAGACAGTAATAAGAATATGTGTGATGACATCCAACTGGTCAGTACGCAGCTAGTATTAGTAGAAGACAATATACCACATATATGCCATGGACTGTACTTCCCAAGGTGAATAAATATTTCATCAGCTAAAAGTGACTGCTAAAGCCAGAGAGCCGGTTCACAGTTGTTAAGCATGGATGAGCACTGACCCGCTAACAGAGTTTGTGCGCTTTTTATTTCACGGTCAGGTGATTCAGTGCGATGATGCACAGGGAGGAAGCGTGGGATAGTTGTCATGGTCCGTGCAGGAGCAGAACAGTATTGTGTTAGACTCAGGCACCCAACACATTAAAGCTAAAAATAAAGGGAAGGGTTGTGTGTGTGTGTGTGTGTGTATGTGTGTGTATGTGTGTGTGTGTGTGTGTGTGTGTGTGTGTGTGTGTGGAGGGGGGGGGGTTTAACCATGCTAAAAACATGCTAATGATAATAAAGGATAGTTCAACAAGATCAGGATGAGAACACTCATTGCTCTACACACAGACTGTGTTTAAGTAGAGCTGAAGCGTCTTGATCGCCACCTGGTGGCTGGCTGCAGTGTAGTTAAAACTGTGCCTTCTCCATGTAAATAAATGGGACATGATCCAAACTAAAAAGTCAAAGTTCAAAGAGGATTTCTTTCATTTACAGATGTTCTTATCATACTGTTCAAGTAATCGTGTGTCTGATAAGTTTGGTCTTGATTGGTAAACTGATGCCATAAAAACAGGGTGGAACTACATGATTGACAGCTGACGCTCCTGATTGGAGCGGTTAGACCCGTCCTCTTCATATACAGACTATGGTCTACAGGGAACGACCAGTGAAACAGTCACCTGATCCTTTAACAACTTCAGTTACTGCAAAACCAGGCTAAAAGAATTTGGCGCCCGCAGTTTATTCCGTTGAAGCCAAAGTTCCTTGGTTTCTGAAAGTGCACAGAGATAAGATATTCCCTGTTATCTGTCACTTTGACACATTCTCCATACAATCATTTTTCTTTCAGGCCACACCAGTCCTTATCACAGCCGAGGCACAAGGTCCATGTTTGATGAGCTCAATGTCAAAGAAGTAAGCAGCAGCAGAGACCACAAAGTGATTCTTCATCTGTCTGCTGCAAACTGCTGCAGCACGACTCAGCTCCCAGACGCACAGAAAACTGTCTGATGTAACATCCCTGATGTTGAGAGTGTTTCAGTGTAGCTGTTGTGGTGTCATCGGGGGTTGCATCACTGTCTTGTACTGTTGAAGTTCATCTCGAGGATTTTACAGGATTTATTATATATATATAGTTTATGCTTTGGGTTGCAGTCTTGTGTTTGCACTACATTCTGGTTTCTTCTACTACATCTACATCTACAGTTGGTAGTGAATCAGTAACTCCACCTACTGCATGATTGATTTTTAACTGTGTGGTTGTTGAAAGAGCCCTTAATCATCTGTGTGTGTGTGTGTGTATGTGTGTTTTTGTACCTGAGTGAGGTGCTAAGTTTGAGGGGTCGGACTCCAGGGGTGGCGAAGCGGAGAGAGTTTCTGTAGGTGACCTGCTGCACGGCGCGGTTAAAGCTCTCGATGTCGTCTCCTTCCAGCACCAACACCGACTGACTGGGGTTCACATGAACCTGCAAGGTCAAAGTTCAAACATTCATTTGTACATTCATATTGATTTGCATTGTGTTACCAAGGCCTTGAATCCAGTTCAATAAACTAAGGGCAAGGAAATATAGGTATCAAGAGACTTTTCAACAGCTCTTACACACTGTATTGACATGATTTGATGAATAATATCGAACAGAGACTGATTTTAAAGAGTATTTCAAACACACACACATATCTGATCACAGGATCTGATCACAAAAACACCAGAGGAGTTTAAAAACACATCCCATAAACACCCAATATGTAAACAAGAATAAAATGCAAAGACAAGTGAAACCAGGCACACAGATTAAGAACCTGATCGGCAAAGGTAATGGTGACAGACAAAACTGCCATGTGCTTGTTATCCAACCCAAACAGGTTCTTTAAAAAAACATTCAACTTGACCTTTCTGTGCTCAGTGTCTGTGGTAATCAATACATGACTGATCGTGTGAGCATCTAAGTTATCTTAGATATATTTATATATTGGACTTTTGTGTTAATTCCAGATGTAACCTGGATCTTCTGAGCATCATCTCTCCCTCCCCCTCTTTAATCCATCTCTCTGAGGTGTGTTACCTTCATGCCAGAGCCCAGAGTCTCCAGGTCTCCAAAGTCCAGCCCCTCCCTGCAGGCGTACAGACACTCCACCACGCTGTGAGGCTCCACGCTGCCGGGACGCACCGTCACCCCCGACAACAGGCCATGGTAACCGCCCACATACTTCACTAAACACCAGAGACAATCAAGTGACAATCCAATTCACAGATGACGCAGCAACACAGCCATGCCGACAAGAGAGTGAAAACAAGGAGGTCACCTGAGTCTTTACCCTCCGGGATGGTGTTGTTCAGTATCTCCTTCTGCTTCTCCTCAAGCTCTGCAGAGGAAAAAACAAACAGAAGAAACGAAGAGAGACACTTAAATGGGCTATAAGATAGGAACAGGAAATGAGGGGAAGTGTGGAGGTGTCAGAGATAGACAGGAGTGAAAAATAACAAATCATATAAATAAAGTGAGCTGGCTTGAGTGAGACAATGCAGGAAAAGTAGCTGCAGACGATAGTTTAAAAATTCACCATCTCCTCATTATCGAGCAGCAGCTGGGCGACTTCCACTGTGGATGTGAGAGCGTGAACGTGAATGTTTGTGCGTGTGCGTGTTTTTCAGTGCTAATTGGCAGCCAGAGTTTCCCATTTTAACCAGTGGTTGGGCTGATAGCTGTCTGGCCCTCGTGTTGCTCTGCCGTCCTGAATAATTGATATGACACTCATATTATTAGCCCTTCAAGACAAAATGCATCAGCTAAATTATAGCTGAGTGAAATGAGGGAGTGAAAGGTGTGAGGCAGAAAACATCTCAGCAGATTGTCTCATGATTCCTTCTGAGGGTCTGTAACTTTCCCATCACTTCTGCAGAAGATGGAGATCTGCTCTCTCTGGCGATGTGTGATGTAAATGACATTTTGGTGACGGAGGAATGCAGAGGAAGCAAACACACAATTGCTGCTCGAAGCGTTTATACAAAAATGAATAAATAAATAAATCAGGATCCCTCGCTCGTCTCTGTTGCAGTCATTTCTGTCAAAATCCACCATTAAGCTGGAATGAAATATGTGTCAGACCTGAATTCACTCAGCATAAATTTCGGCTTCTTACCCCAACAAGCGCCGATGAACATCCTCTGGCGGGGGGCGGGGTTGGGGATGGCACCATTGTCATGGATGAGAGCGGGGTCGAAGGTCACGCCGTCCACATACAGGGTCACCGAGGGGAACTGGACGCTGAGCGAAAGGTGATGCCACTCGCTGTCGCACACCTGTTGGAGGGAGAAAGGATGGAGTCAACATGAGCATGAACAATGGAAACTGGTGAAATATCTTTTACCATTCACAGGTTCATGAACACTATTTTACACCTTTAAATAGGTAAAATTAGCGATACAGTAATGTACTCAAGTAGAACTTCTGCTTTCATAATCATTATTAAATAAAAGCAAATGGGTATTAGCCATAAATTGTATTTGAATATTAGAAATAAAAACACTTATTCAGCCAAACAAAAAGGCTCCTGGAAATGATATATTATCACATATATCATTATATACAGGATATTAACCACATATTGTTAATAAAGATGGACAATATGACAGCTGCCTACATATATGCAGTTGGGCAGTTCAACACAGGGTTTTATAATAGAGTAAAAATATTAAGTTATTTTCCACCATAAATTAATGTTTGATGAGAGTTAATTCCTGTAGACATTTGTTTTAGCTTTTTTTTTCTAGTACAGTACAGTGAAAAGCCAAGGAATCCAAAAAGGAAAGACAGGAGCATTATACAGACAGGGGGGCAGAAAAGAGAGACCGGGGTAATAAGATATGGTGGTTCAGACAGAAGGATTTAACAAATCTTCTCTGTATCAGCTCAGCATCCTTTAATCCAGGCTGCTTCAATCTGTCTGGGACCAGTAGCTTCAGTCAAAACAAACAGCCGTCAGCCAGCAGCCTCCACACCAAACCTCATTTTACTCCCATGCATGCAAGTGTGCACCTGATCAATATTCAAGAGACTTTCTAGGAAACAGCCTCTCCTCTTTCTCATGCATTCTGATGCATGTGCCACTTGAACTGTATATGCATGGTTGGCATAATAACATGTAAATGTGGTGGACGATTCTGTTGTATCTAACTCATCTGAGAAGCTGTATTCTACCAGGTAATACTGAAAGTCTGAAAATGAGTTCTGTTTTGTATCATACATCTCTTTTCTCCATGGAAGTGTGTAATAAATTGTTTCAGAAGATAGAAAAAGAAATTGATTTTGTAAATATGTACTGCGTTCTGGGGCGGCACAGTGGTACAGTGGTTAGCACCACCACTCACAGCAAGAGTTTGTATGTTGTTCTTTTGTCTGTGTGGGTTTTCTACAGGTACTCCAGTTTCCTGAAGAATCAAAACTATCCATGGGTGAGAATGTGAGTTTGAATCGTGTTTGTCTCTGTTTGTTGGATCTGTGATCGTCTGTCCATTATCTCTCATCCAATGCGAGCTGGGATGGGCTCCAGCGAACCCCCCGCTACCCTCAAAAAGGATGATCGGTACAGATAATGGAAAGATGGATGAATGAATGGACGACGGACAAATAGATTTACTGCATGCTGCACAAAGGCTGATTTAGCTGTTGACATATAATTTGTTAAATTAGCTTGTTACCTGGAAAAAATATCCCTTTATCACTGTAAACTTCTTTTATTTTTCTTTATGGTGCAGAGTTCAGTAGAAATGTTTCCACATAAACATGTTATTTAATAGTAATAAAATAACTTTCAATGTCATAAGCGATGTTCTTATTTTGTTGTTGATGTTCTTAAACTCCAAAGCTTATAGCTCTGTTCTGTTTTAATGTTATATTTCATTTTATTTTACTTTATATTCCTCTGTGTTTTTAATGTTTATTTTATGTTTCATTGTATTTTTAATGCAAATACAATAAAAGTCGACTTGACTTTTTTTTCAAAAAAGAGCAGTGTAATCCAGTGACGGGTGGACCAGACGACACAGAGATAATAAATAACCGACTATTGTGTCTCCTCAGTTTCAGTTTAACTTCAAGGTACAAACACAGCGGAAACGGCGCGAGTGAGAACATCAAAGCTAAGTGTTGCCGTTCCCCCAGTACCTGCTCCAGTTTCCACAAGAACTTGACGGGCCGTGCAGCCGAGACGTCGGGCCAGTAGAAGAGAGAGAGGCGACAGCCGTGGACGGAGAGGGAGTAGTGGGAGAAGGAGTCGTCTGTGGAGCAGGAGACCAGGAGAGAAACACGAAAATAATTGCAGGTCAGTGTCGTCTTGACAAAACATCTCAACATTATCAAGCCTTTTTAACACAGTAGGGAAAAAAACATGCAATGACTTTATTATAGATTTCTCTTCTAGGTTTTGCTGAACTTGCTGCTTGCAAGCGATGAAAATATCCACATGATGCACACAACATTCTGCCTGGCACTGTTCTTCTGTGGTCCACTCGGCTGCTCAAGTGGGCCAGCTGGGGGTTAAGTGCTTCTCTCAAGAGCACCTTAAATGTAGTGGTCGAAGCTATAAACAGTTTCGAGTATTTTTTCAGGGCGTGATTTTCCCTGCAGCTCTGGGGATTTGAGTGGGTGACCTTCAGGCAGAGAGAAGATATAGCAAACAGGGTTTACAGCCCTATTTAGAGTAAGTGCTCATTGTAAACTCCACACATTCAAAAACACAATTAAAACGTTATCAAACCCCCGGCACTGTGATATAACTTACCATTCTTGACAGTGCTGCACACGATGGTCTCCTCCTCTTTGCGACTTCCTCTGGTCTGAGTGGTCGAAGGCTGGATGTTGGCACCGCCCCTTCGCATCCACAGCTGCAGGGTGAAGTGGTCGCCTGACAACGCAGAGACAACTGAATCTGGCACCACGGCAACATGGTTGGATCCGTTGAATGAGAAGACCAGTGACGAATCAGAGGAGGGGAGAGTGGGCAGAGCTGAGGTCCAGTTGGCTGCAGGAGATGGAGGCGGGAGGAGGTCGACTTCACCCCTGACGGCACCTGGTAACAGAAAAATAAAATAAGGATATCAATCAAATTAATTCTTACCACATGGTTAGTGAGATGTTTATAACATATGAAGCAGCACTCACCACACAGTCTGCGCACAGATCTGTCTGAGTAGCTGTCTCTGTCACAGCCCTTCCCGATGTGGCCAGTCTGGAGCTCTACGGTGGCCTGGATGTTCCACACGGTCTCCTCGCACGTCTCCAAATGCAAACTGGGAAACAGGGGGATGCTACCAGACCCGGGTGTGTACTCGACACGCTTGGTCCAACCTAAAAACAGTGAGACACGCTGAGATGGTTAAAATCTGATCCTCTGTCTGACAAAATGCAAAAAGTAGGAATTTATTGAGAAGGAGTGAATAATATTTGTATGGTGGCCGAGACGTCACTTACAGGAAACACAATCCAAACGGAAGTGAAAGACAACGAATGTTGACAATCCAACAAGCTGCTACTGCTGTGAGCCATTATTTGTGAAACAGGCCAGAAACCACTTCAACTTTGATGTTTGTTTATTTCAGGTTTTATGGTACAGGTCTGTTTTTCCTGTTTTGGCTGCTCCGAGCACCTGTACCGTAACACCTCAAATAGATAGGCATCACTTTTTGAGCGGTTGCGTAAATAAATGGCTAAAACTAACTCTGCCCATTTCATTGTCAACATCCGTTATCGCCGGTTTCCGTTGCGATCGTGTGTCATTGTGTAACTTCTGTGTTCCTGTTTTCTGTTAATGAGCTCGTGTGAGATGTCTTGGTCACTAGGTCACATTTCTACAAAGGCTTCAAATGTAGAAAAAGATGGAGTCCAGTGACGTTCCTGTTCATGTGACATACATATTCAACCCCTTTCATGCACTCTCAAGATATTCACTTGCTGCTATCTAAAGAAATACTCAATATTTCATATTAATGTACTTACAGCTACAAAATGTGAAGTTAGCTGGAAACTGAAATGCATTCTGTTTTCAATGACGACGATCCATTGGAGTACAATTAATAAAACACTGTTATGAATAATGCTATAAATATTTTGTAACACTTTAATTAATTACCTCCCCTTCATATTACTCATTATTCAGCACCGCCTCTTTAAAACTCAGCTCTTTATATAATACACACACAAAGGTGATTCATCCGAGCAGCCTCCCACACACACTCCAACTCAAACTCTTTTAACCACAAAGCAACAGATTCAATCGACTAAAACAACACATCCATGCAGCCTCACGAGACAAAACCCAGGATCATAATCTGGAAACCGAGCGATCTGTGACAGAGATGACCCACCGATCCACCCCGGTTTGCAGGACGGCTTGACCGTGACGACGACCTGGGCGTCGGCCTGGGCGCGGTTCTTTCCGCAGTCGAAGGCGGTCACCCAGAAGGTGTGTACGCGCTGATGCTTGGAATCCAACGGCTCTGTGTTCTTAATGTTACCTTGAATCGAGACAAAGAAATAATGAGAGAAAGAACAAAGGGGAGACAGAAATAGAAGAATTAGTCATCAAACTCCCAGCACAAACAAGTGAAGCACTCATTGATAAAGCTCTGATTAGGGCACATACACATTAATAGACCTACTGTCGTGTTTAGGCCTGAGGTTTAGAAGTGACAGCAGTGGACAGGTTGCAGTAAACAGAATGAAAACTGAAGGAGTTTCCTGTTCTCTGAGATAAAGGTAACAGCGAGTATCTGTGATAGGCTGACAGCGCTCAGCACGCCAGCTGACAAACAACAGGTAAGAGAGGAGACGCTGTGACATGGTGAGAGGAGCAGCGGAGGGATGAAAGAGATAGTGGTGGAAACGGAGAAGAAACAAAGTAACAGGGAAAAAGAAAACAGACGATGACAAGCCTACAGCATCGGAACAAGGTTGGAACAAAAGGTCTCTGTGCTGCGAAACTGGTCTGATCCAAAAACATGAAGGCAGCCACTGATCCTTCTCAAAAAACAACAGCTCAGAGTCAATTCTGCAGCGTCATCTTAGTTCAGGGTCCTCCTCAGCTGCTGTGTCATGTTATAAAATGGCCACGATTAATCTCCCACTAACCAGTCGATGATAACTCGTGACACTCATTCTCTTCCTGAGGAGGAATTTGGGGAATCTACGAGCAGCCGGGAACAAAAGGATTCTATATTAAACAGCTGCTGCAGTGTTTATGCAGAGACAGAACAAAAGTCCTCCCACACGAAGTCTATTTTAACATCTTCTGGTTCCTACCTGGGAGAGAAATTATGTACCTGCCAGTCTTTTCTCTCTGTCGCTACGCAGACATCAATATCGCTGCAGCTTCTGGTGTGTTTTTCATCTTTCGGAGTTAAGATGAATACTGAACTGCAGATTGAATTCTGGGATTTTCATGCTCGCTACCAATGCCAAAGAGAAGAAAGGACTCAGAGAGCAAATGAGCAGAATAACCTGGAGACTGGTGGGAGGAGGGTGTTTCGTTGCAGACAATGACAATATTAATGTGTCCATGATTCCTGCAGCTTCTGATAAAACATATCTCACCGTCGTTGTCAATGGCGAAGGGCACATTGGGAGTGATGATGTCATAAAAGCAAATCTGGCTGTACTGCGGGGAGCAGTCGGCATCCAGGGCCTCCACTCGCACGATTCGGTCAAACAGACGCCCCTCTGGGACAGACGCCTCGTAGCGACGCTCAACAAACACAGGAGAGAACTCATTGACGTCATTAACGCGGACGTGCACAGTGGCCCTGAGGGACGCAAAGAGAAAGACAGACAAGTAGAGGGAGACGGATTATTGTAACAACAGGATGCATCAATGGCTGCATAGTCTTTACAGCAAACAGCCGGAGGAAACCTCACACTGTAGTCACTGTTAAAATCATGAAATATATACTAGTTAGATTCATTGTAAGGAGAAAGAGGCGTGTGCTCGGACTTGTGGGATTTCTTGCTGTTGACTCCATCAGGTCCCTCGCCGCAGTCGTAGGCCTGGATGGTGAAGCTGTGCTCACGCTGGCTCTCGCAGTCCAGCGGCTCCTTGGAGCGGACCAGGCCCTCGCCGGTGGAGCGGTCCAGGACCACCGCCTCAAACTGGACAGACCCCGAACCAGAGGGACCATTATGGACCCGGAAGCCACAAATTTCACCTGGGGGAGGAAGGGAGGAAAACATTAGATCGGAGTAGGTCTGGGCAATAAACTGAAGAATTTCAATAAATAAAGAATGTGAATCATATTGCTTTAATATACAAAGGTTTTGAAATCTTTTTCTGCCTTCAATAAAATCGAATGTACAAAATGCTGCAGAGATCAAACATACATCAGATTGTTTAACACCAAATCTAGACCTTTAGGTTTTACTCATCTCTATTAAAAATCTCCACAGTCAGGCTCCAGCATTCACATGTGAGCTTTTGTGCCCGTATACACAGCAACCTCACATTGTGCATTTAAACTGTGCAGTCTGAATTTTGAACTCAAGATTTGCTGTCAATTCCCCAAAGCTTGGACCAGGCTAACTCTTGAAAACTGTTTTGCTAGCTCAGGGATTTCCTACAAATTCTCTGCTCAAACGTTTGTTTCAAAACGAAATCATTTCTGTTATTCCAATGCCATATTCATATTTCTGTTAAGCAGTTTAAACTTGAGAGGTTAGAATTAGAATTGTAGCTACATAATAAATCAGAGATAAGCCTCGGTGAGAAGATAAATATCATGCACGGATGCATCCAAGAACCTTTTATCTGAAGAAAGCACAGACATATCTGGAGATTCCTTTAAATTCATAAGAATAGGAGAGAACAGTCTGCAGCTGGTGCTCAACATAAAACAGAGCAGCAGTTAATCTTGGCTGCCTGACACCAGTCGAAGGTGTGGAAGGTTTGTGCTCAAACAGCTCATTTTCTCCTCCTGCTTGACACGAGCCCAATAAATTACAGGGAGCCCCCGAGTAATTCAAGTTGATCTGCTGTAATTTGACTGAACGCGGTTATTTCCAGAACTCTGAGTGCAAATATGATAACCTTATTTCACGAGGCTGCAGAGGCAGGAGTGCTGCCGACTGCTCTCACCATGACGGGTTGAATTACACTATGATGGCCTAAAAATAGTGGACTCCGAGTACATCGCCTCTAAGATTCAGACTATTGGGAAATGTGGCTGCCAATGGCTCTGAACCTCTTTCTATAATAATAATAATAATAATAAGAGTGATGTTTACTATCAATAACTCATATCCTTGAATTGGTCTCACAGCTGCAGTGTCATCCTTCAAAATCAAAGTTTTCACTTTTGGCCTGGTGGCATGACTTTCAATTTGTCCGTGCAAACACTCAGTTTGACCTATTTTCCACTGTAGCCAGATCATTCATGCACTAGTTTAAATATCTGAGGGCAGATTTTTCTCTCTCTCTCCTCCTTTATTCCTTCATGTGGCTCGTTCCCGTTGGTGTTACCAGCATAGTGAAGTGGAGCATCTTTGTCCAAGGCAAAGAGAGGGGGATTGAGCAGCACAGTGTTGTCGTTCTCCATCACAATCCCCTGGTACTCTGTCTCGATCCATGGCTTGTGCTTATTGGCTGAACGGCACAGAGAGGAGACCAAAGAAGCTTTGGGTTAAATGGAGCAATTAGAAGGAACCAACGTGTCTATTTTTAACACTCCATTATGGACAAGGACATGGTGAGAGTGTGCATGAGTGGGGAAATACACAATATCTGCCTGTGTGTGACCACAAAGACACAATTTAATCACATTCACACCCTCACAGATTCTTTTTTTTTCCTTTCGCCCTTCTCCGTATGGATAATCTCCTCTCGTCCACACCAAGTGCCAATGCACGCCGTCCAGGTTGGCAGTGTAATTAAAGCCAGTCAGATTTCACCTTATCACACACCGAGGGGGATATTGCTCAAATCAATCAGCCAAACAGGCCTTCAATAGGCACGACAACAGTGGCTCCTCCGCAGAACAGCAGAGTCCAAATCAAAGGCCCGAGGTTTACTGTGAATTTAACCTTTAATTGTAAATTAATTATTCATCAGTGTGTCGGATGTTCTGTGCCGAATGATCAAAAACCAAGTTAATGAGGCAGAAGGATGACGATTTTACACAAAGAGCAAAAACAAAAGCCGGCGTGCCTTCCCTCTGTTGTCCTCAATCTCTCGACGTCGCAGCTACAGAGTTTGAAATCAGACGGAGGCACAAGACTTGTGTTCAGCAGCTGCTTTGTTGTTTTCACAGTGAATTTACCAGAAAATCTGACTGGAACTAATTCTGCTGTCTTGTCGGTGGGAGGAGAGTCGACGGAGGGAAATGCTGCTGGTTCTGGATCTGATCAAACCGCTCGCTCTTCACACACACAGCTGGGTATTCACTTAAAGGGAATATATCATAGATAACTGCATTTAGATACCAAAACCAAAGTTAGACTTTTTCTCTGTATCTTACTGACAAACATAAATATGCTTTTCTGAATCTGTGTGAGGTACTTCACTTTGTATTTCTATTTTGTAGTACATTATACTCCAACTTCACTTTTATATCAGAGTAAAATATACTTTTCTTCATTTTCATGTGTTATTTACTCAGAGATATTAAGTCAATATAACATTAAAATGCTGCTTCAGACCTTTTTTAACTTTTTTGGAGGAAGATTTTGCAAAAACTACAGGACAGATTATAATAAAACTTTGTGGAAGGATGCAGTATGGGTAAGGAAAGAATCCATTATATTTTGGTGTGCATCCAGGAAATGTTTTCGTTACTTTCTTTAACGTTGTGAGATCACATTGTAATGGTTTTTTCATTGATTTCCCATTGGGACTAAGGAAAAGTGGTGGATATTTCTACTTGCATAAAATGTTGAATGAAGGACTTTTACTTGTAATTTAGTATTTTATATTGAGATATTGACACTGAAACAATTGGATGGGTAATCAGTTGGCCAATCAAAATTTAAAAAAAACAATTAGCAACTAGTTTTAATTAATTTCTTGGTGAATTAATTGATTTACCAAAATGTTAAAACACTCAATTGGGATTATTTGTGTGTGTATTTATAGTGTTTGTGTTTTTTGGGGGCAATTAATCAAGAAATTCATCAGCAGAATAGTAATAAATTAATTAATCACTAGATGCTGAGTGAAAAACATTTAATTAGTTCTGAATTCACAAATTTTTTTTCAACAAAAAATACAAAACATTTTTTATTCTATAAAATATATTTCTTACTTGTTTTCAAATGTCCACACACGAGAAAACTGCCTGAATGTTATTGTTTAATACATTTTTTATGCAAACTTATTATTTGAATCAGGAAATATCTGACATAAGTGCAACTGTGACTGGGTTTTTCATACCAGACTGTTTATGCTACTATTCTATTCAAACTAATATTGATTGGGACCCAAAAAAAAGTTTTGATCCCAGATATTCATCGTCCCCTCTCAAGGTCCAACCTGACACTGTCTCCTCCTCCTCTGTTTCCACAGTCCTACGTCGTGTCTCTTTTTTGGTCATTTATCTTCCGCCCTCTGTCCCCTGCGCTGATCTGCTCCCTCCCTCCGTTGCTATATAGCATTAATCTGAGCATCAGGCCTGTGGATTACATCCGGGATTACAGATTGAGAGGCATCCCGTTCTATCTCTCTCTGTCTCCCCTGGCACTCCTCGTCTCTGTCACTCTATCGCCACACAACACACACACACACGCTCTGGTATCACACTCCTCACATTCCTCCTCTCTCTCCTCCTCCCTCTTTATCAGCCTGCGTTTTTTCAGCCACGTCCTCACCTGTCACAGCTTCTTCTCTTCCACCATTCCTCCTCCATTCCTCCCAACATCCCCACCCTCCCCCCTCTCTCTCTTTCTCTCCGTGTTTCTCTGACACTTTATCTCTCCTTCAATCTCCTCGTGTTCCCTGCACCGCTCTCCTCTACCTCCTCCTCTGACACTCTCTCCCTCCACGCTGTCTGTTTCGCTCGCCTTCGCCCAGCATGATAATCATTGGAACAATGATGTTGAATCAGAGTCATGGTTATCCAGGATGATGAATCTGCTATAGACAGGGCAACAGAGTTATCATCTCTGCTCGGAGTCACAGCACACAGGCAAAGTAGGCCCACCGGGTCATGAAGATGAAACACAAAACGTTTAAACATGTATGTGTGTTGTCGCAGATGCACAGTTTATGTAATGAGGAATCATGATTATAATAAAGACATATGAGGTATTTCAGGGCAAAAGAGCAAAGGGATGAATCTGAAACACTTGAACGGTCTGTGTGCTCCTATGGCGATGAAAACAATTATCACTTCACAATTAAAAGGATGAGGAACTGACCTTTGTTGCCATTGGCAACCGAAGTCAAGCAAAGGAGGAGAAAGGAGAGAATACTCATTCTGTCCATCTGAGGGAGGAGAGGAAAGGTAGAGGTGGGTAACAGGGTGGGGTGAGGAGAGAGAGAGGGGGGGGGTTACAGTACATGCATCAACAACTGATCAGCAGTGGAGAAGAAATAACCAGACAGACAGAAACAGAGAGCGAGGCCTGTATCAGATGGTGCAGAGTGTCGCTTGTGCACGAGACATCACCAGCAAAGTGTCGTGCATGTAACCTCTGGTGGAGGCCTGCAGGCAGCAGCCGCCACATGATGATCTTAAATCAGAGCTGCATGTTGAATCAGCTGAATGAGCAAATAATCCATAATGTCCCCCCTCCACACACACACACACACACACACACACACACACACACACACACACACACACACACACACACACACACAAACACACATGCACACACATGAACACACGGGACAGTTTCCTTCAGGATCACACTGACATGCACATGAGCATATGGATAAGCACATATACACCTGATGTTGAGTGTGCACATATGTGTGTGTGTGCGTTGCTGTTTAGGATTTATCCTATATGTGGCTGTGTGGGTGTTTTCCCTGCGTTTAATTGTGGTCTGATAGGTTAAAGATGCAGCTGCTGTCTTGTAGCAGTAGCCACAGCTGAAAAATGAGTCCTTGGGGGTTTCGCAGCTCTCATTGACATAACAAGCCTCTACATTTTTTTTCCATTGCTGCAGTGCCTGGTGAGGCTACACTGCACAGGAGATAGAGATAAAACGAGGAGATGCAGACTGTGGCATCTGTTCACAGGTTGTTCAGACTACACATCACAGCCAGGGACAGAAAAAATAATGCGACAGTAATCATGCTGCTGTTCACACATACTAAGAACCTGGGCGACACAGCTGCTTATTCTCTGTGTTACAGAGGAAAATGTCGCACAATCCAGAGGGATGCAGAAAGCTGACGTTACCGTGGTGAGTGCGGTGATGCTCCTGGTTGGTACCCAGCCTCTACGCGCGCAGCATCCGCCTCTCACGCCCCTGCCGCTCGGCTCGGCTCGACACGGCTCGACACGGCAGTTCCCCCCCGTCGCTGGCCGAAAACAAGGCAACCCTTCCAGGTGGAGGAGGAGGAAGGACACACGCTCACTCAGCAACACGCACACAGAGATAGAGCCCAGACGAGGGGATGTCAGGTGTGTGTGTGTGTGTGTCGGACTGAGGATGAGGAGGTGTGAGGAAGGTTGAGACGCCGATGGATGCCCTTGTTTTTCGGCTGCACGGAGGAGGAGAGGAGAGGGGGGGGGAGAGAGATAGAGAGCGAGAGAGCGGTGCTACGCTGGCGTCCCCTCCCTCTCGGCGTTTCTTAACCCGCCCACACTGCGTCCTTCTCCCTCTCCATCCCTCCGTCCGCCCGGCCCCCTCCACCAGCTGGCGACCAGACTGCTGCTCTGGCTCTTTTTCTGCTGTTCAAACGCACATTAACAGTGACTCAGACAAAGCTCCTCACCTTTCTTTTATTTCTTTTTTTAATTCTGAGGCAGACGCCTCCATTTTTTAAAAATAATAATCCTCCCTCATCTCAAGCTGCTCATAACCAGACTGCAAAATGACGTCATATCCCCACTTTTTTGCCCTGTGTTCGTGTACAAATGAAGACATTGGACACACACACGTTTTTACTTGTGTCTTTCTTGAGGACACTTATTGGAATAATGCATTCCATGTAGCCCCTCACTCTGAACCTAACCATCACAACTGAATGCCCAACCCTAAAACTGAGCTAGACCTAATTCTAACCCTAAAACCAAGTCTGAGAAAGTGAGGATTGGCCAAAGTGTCACGTCTCACCACATGGTACCAAGCATACACCCACATACTCTAACTATAGCCCTTTACACTAACCTTAACCACCACAATTAAATGCCTAACCATCACTCTAACCTTTATCCTAACCCTAAACTAAATCTAATTCTAACTCTTACCATAAAACAGGCCTATGAAACTGGGATGACTGGTCAAAATGTCCTCTCTTTCCTTCAATGTCCCATCTCTGTAGGGTCTATGCTTAAAATGGTGCTCACAAAGATATACATACAAGTACACACACATTAACCACAACTAACTAATTCCTTGATTAACCTGAACCTAAGTACAAGTTACGTCTTTACCACCACACACAGTCCTGTCTCCCAACTTAGCCATGTTACTACTTACCCAACCTTGACCTTAACCTGACAACATGTCTTCACCTTCAGATTTAAGCATTTATATCATGAAAACCAGAAGGAAGACAAGTGTCCCCACAACAGGAGTAATACCTGCAAACCACACAAACAATTCTTCACTCATCCTTTACATTTTAAAATCTTTTAGATTTAAGATTTGGGACTCACTGACTCAGATTTTTAATTTTGGAATCTGCGTTTCAGATTGTGAATCCTTAATCGATCCAAGTTTTCTTTTCCTATTTGGGTTATTATTATATCTTTGGCATGATGACTTCAAACTAAACCTTATTCAAACCCTCAAACAGGCCTTTGAAAAGGTGAGGACCGTCCAAATGTCCTAATTCACAGTCTTTGCAAAAAACGGTCCTCACAAAGATACACAGAAAGCACAAGTTCAAACACAAATTTAAACAGCTGTCCTCAATCACACACGCACACACCAACCAGAGTCCTTGCTTGAAATGCAGCATTTTAATGAAGTTATAAAAGCGTATTTGAAAAAAATCACTCCCCCCTAATCAATTCCAAGTTTTCTTTTCCTGTGTACATTTGGTAGGAATAAGGCAAAGAAGTAGTCTCTTGAAATAGCAGTTCACATTAATTAATCATCACCATGTCATGTATAAATATTACTAAAATCTGGGCTGTAGCTACAGCGAGGTTCATCCTCCCTGTGTGTCAGCTTCAGTGAAGGGACGGCAGCAGCAGGGCCGGGCTGCTCTCCTGCACGCTTTCAGACAATCCAGCCCCCCATCCCGAAAAACAAAGTATTCCCACAGAGGGATGGGATGCTTGCACTTCGCTCATTTTTTCCCCCCCATCGCCTGTTAGAAGTAGAGGAACAGGTGAAACTGTGGAAATCAAATATAAGTGTAGATTTTTTTGTTTGTTTTTGTTTTAAAGTTAAAATGAGACAATACCTCAACTCAAGACACATCCTATGCGTCTTGTTTATAAAACCAGGGTGAGGGTCTGAACATTAAACTGTAGTGACTATGTTTGGGCAGTGAGTAAGTCTTTTTATGAAATGATTAACTTCGACAAACTGTGCATCTCAGAACTGAGGGCCTGAGGCGGAGAGACGAGAGGAGAGTCATAGTCTGGAGTGAGGAAGAGGAGGATGTATGGCAAGAAAAACAACCACAACATCACATGAGGAAAGGCAGGAGAACGATGCGGATCCATTCATGAAATCTTATCCAAAGATAAAAAAATGTCTTTTTCATAAAAGCTGTTAAAACTCTATAAAATCAATTTTTTTTTTTTTTTTCTCTCTCTCATCACAAATCAAATTGAAACCCGGACATATGTACTGTAAAAACATTCATTAATACAAGGCCATTTTGAGTCGGTGTTAATGTACAGTGTCTGTGATTTACAGTGCTTGTATAACCACTGGCAGCCATTTAAAAAAAAATAACCCCCCTGATTATTATTGTTATTATTATTATTATCATGTGGCTTTTGCAGAAAGCTGTATGCACGTTGTCTTAATCCACGAGAGAGCGCCGCACACACTGGCGCTGTGCTCAAACCTCCTGCCGAGGCTTAATGCTGCTGCTAAATGCAGGTGCTAGACAAAAGACGGGGAAATGAAACATAAAACACAGCGGAGTCAGTGACGGACTCTGAACCCGTGACCGGTGAGTGCAATTCTGTGTCGACAGCATGTAAGTCTCTCAAGTTCTACAAGTCCCACATGACTTAAAATGAACAACAAGAGAGAATAATAAACAAACAGGAAATCACCCCTGATTGGCTCACAATTACCCCACGTGGCACAATGGTAATTTCCTGTAAACATTTCTTTGAATGTTTATAAAAACACCCTTCCCATTTAAAACACAAAAATATATAGAAATTTATTTTTACATGGACATATATATTACTAAAGGCCTTAAAATATTTTCCGTTCTTTTCCTCGAAAAGTCACAGTTCCCTTCAGTGGATATTTAGCCTCAGACGGACCTGGAAGGAGAAACAGACGTCGTTTCAGTGCTTGTCATGTGTCACAACAGTATGGACGGAAGGGTTGCACTTGCTTACCATGCCAAGTCTTAGTACCAAATTTTATTCCTGCTTCTTCTGGCTCCGTTCTTTCTTAGGCACCAGTGCCTTACGGAGGTATGGCATGAGTAAAAAGGCTACAAGGAAGAATACATGACCACAGAAATAGACGGACGAATACACCTGTAAAAACAAAGAGCAGATACAATTCATGTAAATTACACAGTCAGATAAATTTACATTCACGAAGAAAATGTGTGTGATTGCTGCAAGTTGCAGTTGCAGCTGCTGCTGAATGTTTTCCTGAAAGATGAAGCTCATTGGCTGCAAGAATGCTATTTTCAGCTAGACCTTGAGTAGCTAATGACGGTAGCATGTAACCACGCTCCAAACACAAAGGAAGAGCAGGTTTGAGGAATGGGAATCTGAGCACAAAGTGACTTATCTTTCAATAAAGTTTGAAAGTCCTAAATACCTAACATCTAATCAGTAAGAGGATCACATTCACAAACACAAGAGACTTGTGGCTACAACTTGATGCCAGTTATGTGGAGATTCAGATAATTACGTACGCTCAGGAACAGTTTAGAAATGTTTTGGGGTCTCAAAAAAGCACTGCTCCACCCTCGGTGGTCACATGACAGACTGATGAAAGCTCTAAAATCTATAAAACCTGGACTTTAGTGGCAAATATCTGATAAACTTAACACACAGAGTCCAATTTTAATGAAGTCTGTAGCATGTAAAAGAGATTAGTAAGCTTTGAAAGCATGTGGGATCACAGGATCCCAACAATTAAAAACCCCAGCTTTTATGATATAAGTGAGAATGACTGTATTTTTCCTGTGACTCTACTGTCAGAGCTGTGTGAGTTACCTTGAGCCATTTGTCATAGGTGAAGAGGCAGAATGGCACTAGGGGGTAGCCCATAAAGAGCCAGTGTATAAACTGCTGGACTACATAGATGAGAGGGTAGAGCGCGCTGTTGGCCAGCTTCGTCAGCAAGGGACTGTCCCTCACCAGAGCCAGGGCCTGTCACACACACACACACACACACACACACACACACACACACACACACACACACACACACACACACAAACACACATAAAAATAATTATATTAACACAAGAAAATGATGCCAAATTGTGACCGCAGTCAATATTTAATTAGTGCATTCAACAGTACATTGGATCAATAGTATTATGCTGTTTAATAACAAGAGGTTGTCTCTTTGTTAAATCACAAATATCCTGCTGAAATAAATACCCAAGCGTTCTCAGCACGTAAATACAATTAGGTCGCTCATCTCCATACCTGTCGCTCTACAGTGATGATGAAGAATTCCATGGAGAAGCACAAGATGTATCCGGAGTGAAGGCCGTGCCAAATCGTCAGAAACAACAGTGTGGCCACATGAGACAGGGTCTTATTTCCCAGGAACTTTAACCGCTTGAAGACATGTCTTAAAAAAAGGGAAGGAGGGGAAAAAAAAAAAGATATTTGGAACGTCTCTTTTCAACTAAATATCTGGACATGGGGGAAAATGCTCAATGATTCAACTATTACTGTCACACTCACTTACCTGAATGTCGTTGTTGCATAGCAACTGAGGTTCTATTAAAACACCTCAACTTAACATGTCTACAAGGGTATTTAATTCAACAGTGGCTCAGACTACAGGATGCACAGTATGTTTTCAACAGTGTTTGATTTTTCCTTGTAGTACAGGGTCACATAAATAAGTACATGAAGAACTACTGTTTATAAAAGCTTCATCCCGTCCTCAGTATGTTTATAAAAACATCTAAGCTGCCCCATGTACGCCCACCTTTCACTTTTGCGATGTTAGAATGTGAAGCTTCCATCAGGATTTTTCTTTCTAACTTAGTGAGACCAAATGTCCGACAGGGCACTCTCTTTTAAAACAAGGACAGACCCGAGGCTTAGTTCATGAAGCCTCCTAAGAAGAGTTTCTAATACAATTCTTAGAGCTATGTTTACTTGTTCACCTTATGTTCACAGGAACAGGTGACAAATGACTCTGCTGATCTGTTTCCAACCCCAGACTAGATTCTCTTTAGCAGCCCAAGTAGATAATGGTGCGGAAGTAGAGAGTGAGGAACTGACTGCGGACAAAAAGGACTATAGCTCTATCTCTATCCACTTAGATTCTTGATTTGGTTCCCCCACTACCTAAATTACACAATGTCATTGACTATGATATTAGGAGTCTAGGTGAAGGACTTTCCAAGTCTTGAAGGGGTGAAGTTAAGTCTTGGAATGTTTTACAACCAGTACACAGTGATATATATATATATATATATATCACTTAGCCTAAACGTTTTTAAGGAATCGGATCTTAGTTGTCTGTACGTAATCTGTTTGACATTAAGATGGAGAAATGACTCCATGACTATATATATATATATATATATATATATAAAAAATTATGTGGAAATACAAATATGATCATGTACTCTGGTTCCTCTGTCACACAGACGGTCCTCACTCCAGGGACAATAACAGGGTAAGGAATGTGCCAGGAAAGTTTCGGGAATGTGTTCATTAGCAGAGGAAGATGGGAAAGCTCTCAACTTTCAGGGTCAAGTTGAACCAAGATTATTATTATCATCATTATTCAAAGGTTAGTTGTTTACTGGCACAGTGGACTTCCTATGGGCTGAGATCATCCTGTTGTTTACTAAGAAAATCACTTCAGAATTCAGATTCCTGTAAATCTAAAAGTTATCCCAAAGCAACTTCAATCTTAAGAGAACTAATGAGGTAAGTGAGTTTTACATGTGCATGAAGAAATCTTTTGGTGAGCTGCAATCTCTCCTTTTCATTTTACACTGGAACACATGGCTACCACTGCTTTATGCTCTCCTCACTGGTAAACGCAACCGCAAGAAAAGCACTTCTGCCTCTTGGCCTGAGCTGTAACACTGGGGCCGAAGTTTCATCATTAAATGGTTTCACGCACTTCGACTAATTGAGTTAATAGTGAACACTGGTTTTCTGGTTCACTTACTTGCTTCCATCACCATTTGCTGATTTATGGTAGATTTAGCAAACACGCCAGTGCAGTTGCTTAGACAATCACAGAAACGGAGTCATTTCTCCATTTTAACGTCAAACAGATTACGTACAGACAACTAAGATCCGATTCCTTAAAAACGTTTAGGCTAAGTTCCGAGCCTTCCAGGAGTTTTCTCAGAATGTTTGGGAAATTCAGCTCCAGCTGTGCAGAGATTAGAAAGTAGGGAGGATTTTCTTCTGTTTTTAATTCAAACTACTTCTGACAGTTCTTGCGTTCAGGACAGTTTGAAACAGACTGAGCCTTAAGAAATTCAATCTTCAATCTAACCCTTCATAGGGGAAGGTTTCATGAAGACAGTATACATCTTAAATAGCATTACTTGGACCTGTTTATTACTAAACTGCTTAAATGTGTGCCAAGAGAACTGTAACTCAGAAGTGGCACAAATGTGACTATAAATAGACTCTTCTTCGTAGGTCAAACATTGAGAACATTTTAATATCTGCCTAAGGCCAGAAAGCTCTCCAGTGACCAGCCATACAGTTTAAAATCATCCTTAACTAAAGTCTGATATCCTGTAATAGTTACCTGTTGAGATTCTACATCTTAGCTACTTTTAGTTCCATTTTAAAACCAATTCCCACTTCGCCATCCTCTGTGTCTCATGCAGTTCTGCAGAGTAGAAACTAAAAGTAATCTTAAGTAGCTAATGCATTCAAAAGAAATGGACCATGTAATAAACTATGTGTTAAATAAATTGCTTTGCTCACTGCGGTAACCATAAAACGCTGCCACATATGCAAAGAATTTCATGCATGAAGCTGCTGCTGGAAAACTGTAAGAGACTGTAAGCGTCTGAAAGCTGCAAAACCTTTACACCCCTCCCAGGATGTCCGCACCCTCCCTGTATTGATTGAATTGTCCTGCCTTCTACCTCATTGTTCTTGTCCAAGTAAATATTTCACTTTAATATCAATGCTTTGGATCCAGGTTAAGATAACCTCACGGATTTCCAGCTCCACACTGACCTGGCAGCCCAAGCGTTTGTGTTGATGTTGAAGGAAGCGATGGTTCCTCCGAAAAGCGGCGTGGTTTCAAAGAGCCACACCTTCATGTTGGCACAGGCGTCCCACTGGTGCTGACCCTCCACAACACCATTGTAGCCGAGGCCAGAGAGGATACAGATGCCCTCCTGTAAACATGCAAATGACATATTTTCATTTGCTGGAGTCATATCACACCACGAAGCAGATAAACTATAACTGTACATGTTGTTGATGTTTGTGTGTAATCATCAGCACATATGAGGGAGTGTAAAGATATGTAAAGGGTGGTAGTTTTATTGTTAATACAGTTTCAAAAAAATAAAGCTAATAAGTTCAGGCACCTAATCAATAGCTGTTTGCCATCAAGACATAACTTTATTAAATGCATTTCATACACACGGTGTCTTTTCATGAGACTACTTACTGCTATGACCCAGCAGCTGACGTATTTATACAAGATGACTTTAGCCCAAAGCAGAATAAACACACAGCGGTACCAGAAGGGCTGAGCCTGTGGAAATGAAATAGTTTTACATTTTAGACAAAGATGAAAAAAGATGCACTGATGCTTTGACTTGTCGTGCATTGACAGATGTATGACTACTCAGTGATTGTGTCTTTCTCACCTCATATTCATCTGTTAAATAATAGCTGTCTGGGTAATAGGGACTAAATATTGTATAAATCACCAAGCAGACAAAACCCAGAGCAAACCTCTTCATAGCCGGTATAACACTGAAAGATAAAGAAAGAGATGGATGAGGCTGGGAGAAGAGAAGGTAATAATGAGGTTAACTGCAAAGTAGTGACACTGTGCCTTTATTTTTTTACAGAGGCGTAATAAAGATATGTTTTCAGCTCATTTTTCTTTTCATCGCTCATAGTTTTCTCACTTTTACCTGTTGGGAGGTTTTCCGGGGCAGTCGGTGAGCTCCCCCGCCACCAGCCTCTGGTAGCTTCGCAGCGTGAACTGGGGCCCCACCAGGAAGCCTCCATAGAAGTAGGAAAAGCCGCACACCTCGAGCAGCGAGGGCACAGACGGCAGGGCTGATTTCTTCTGCTCTTCACTCAGCTGGGACTGGGATTTAGGGAAGTGAGAGGAGAAAGAAGATGAAACACAAAGAAGATCAGAAGAACAGGAAGAGGAGAGATTGCAAGATGGTATGAGAGGAGGAAGGGAACAGAAACTGGAGAAGGGAAGATATTTTAAAAGCCCACTGACTTGCTAAATATGGATCTAGTTACAAAATGTTTGACCACTATCTACAGTGGCTGCAAACTAAACATGACTGCACTAAATACTCATTAGCTGGTATTTTACTGCAGGCTGTAACCTGAGGGGAGTGACCCATGGCCTTTATTACCTCCATTTCATTTTCAACTGCGTTTGTTCTTCTGTGTGTTATTTAGCAGGATTGCACAAAAACTCCTGGATGGATTACCAGGAAACTTGGTGGAAGGCTCCGGTATGGGTCAGAGAAGAACCCATTAGATTTTGGTGCAGATCCAAATCAGGGACCAGATCGGGGAATTGAACGGTGCTTTTCAACATTTCCATTGATTTCTCAAAAAGTAATTCGTGGATCTTGATAAAACAGATTTATGAGTGTGTGCAGTATGGTTGGGTGTGTCAGCTTTTTTCAGGCACTGAATGGTAACAAAGGGAGAAGAAACCTGTAACTACCCCACGTGCATAGCTGAGAACTGCAATGTGGCCTGCAATGAGGGGACTGGTGGGCCTTGGTGGAGGTACAGTATGTGCCGAGAATGAAAAGCACTGAATAATACTGATTAAAATAAGAATAAAATAAAGCAACAGGAGGGGACAGCTTCCACAGATGTGTTTGAAACCAAACTACTGCTGAAAACCAAACTAAACTGGGTGAAAGAAGAGCACATCACTGAAAGACCTTAACGGAGCTGATACATGGTTTATTACGGGATGACTCTATGAAGCGAGGCTGTTCTGTTAACACTGACCTAGATATCTATATGACACCTTTGGTGGATCTCTACTGTTGTGGGTGATGTTACAAATGAACAAGCCAGACTCTAAGGTATCTGGTTACAGATTCTCAGTTTAATTTCCATTTAAATTTTCTGTATCACAACGTTGTACTTGTAAAACGTGTAATTGTGTATATTGTGAGGGATGATTTTATCCTTACCACCCATTATGTTATACATTTGCTAGCATGTCCTTGTCCTTTGTTTCGTCCCACTTTTCTTCCCTGCTGTTCTAAATCATGTCGACTTCTCCTCTCTTGGGCTTTAGCAGGCAAACACAAAGAGCCTGAACTGAGTGAAAAAGGAGAAGATCACTGCAGCGCTTCTCTTGCAAAAAGCCCTTTTGTGATGTTGCTGCTTTTTCACTGCCGCTTTGGATTCCATAGTGGTCCGGTTTTCAGTTAGTTGTGATGGTTGCGTGGATGTGTGTCCATTTCTCTTTTTGAGCTTCCCTGCTGTATTCATGCACTCTCCTGAACTGTAAGTGACTTTTGATTGCTTTGTTACAAAGTATTTGCTTGCTTGAGAGACCTTGTGGTGACTTATACATGATGTTTTGTGTTGAAGCAAACAAAAAGCTGCTTTGTGGTAAATGTACTGAATAGCTATGTTGGCATGGAAACATACCTATGTACTTAGTTTCCTACACAACTATCTGAACATACAGTGTGGCTGTAAGTTTTTTTCTAAATTACCTGGTTCCAGCTTCTCAAATGTGAAGATTTGCTGCTTTTCTTTGTTTTCTATGGGAGTGAACTTAATATTGTTGAGTTTTGAACTGGTGATCGCACAAAAACAAAGAATTTCTACTATTTTAATATTTTATAGTAATATTTATAGTCTGTACAATTTTGTTAAGAAAATATAATTTTGGGGGGAAAATAACTGTTTAATTCATAAAAAGTGATAACAATGTTTTGGCACAGCCCTGCATCTTGTATGGTTTTCAAGTTATTGACACCCTTACATATTTTTTAGATTTATTTGTGAATTAATTCTTCGCTCAGGTAACTTGTTTGTATTTAGTCACTGACTGTAGCCGCTTCGTGCGGCGCACAGTGATCATTAATTGATTGAATGTTTTTTCTATCAAAACCCATCTTAAACATACAACAGGATAAAAGAGGAGCCAGAAATAACAAACAGAGATTAAATGTGAGCAAAACTCAAACCCAGACAGACAACATGGATACATTGACCAACATTAGAGCAAGCAAAAGCGAAAAAAGATCAACCAACTCACTGGTTCCTTTCCACCGTCATAGAAATCAAATGACAACCCTGTAATCAGAAAATGCAAGTGGTGTCAGAAACTATGTTAGGAAGATTAATGCTGCCATGATCATTTAAATAAACACTTAAAGCATGCAGATGTCCTGTCAGCAGTTTATCAATATGTTAATCATTCACTGGAGAACAGGGGGGGGGTGCAGCAAAAACAATAGAAAGATAACAAATTCTATACAATGAGAAAATATCTACTATTAACTAAGAAACAATTGATTTTGACAAGCAGAGCAGTGGGAGGAGAGCTAGAGTCAACTCACCGACGAGTTTCAGCATGAGGACACAATGAGGCATGGTCCACTTGATGTCATACTCTTCTGTTGCTGTGTAGTAATAACCTGCCAGCAGGTAGACCTACAGGAAGAGAAGACAGAAAACAAAAATGAAGACAAATATTAAAAACGTCCAGGTGGCAAAGGTCAGCCTCATTGGATATATAAGTAGAAGTGTATCACTGTTATAAGTAACAGAAAACTTAAGAAGAAAAGAATCAAAACAAAAAATCATCATGACAATTCCTAGGAGGTGTGCAGAGGTGTGGAGCGGGCAGATGTCTGTTTAAACACTTGATATCAGTGTTTAGGCATCAACAAGGAAATAAGATTTAAGACGGTGCAGACGATCTGGCTGGAAGTACCCGAGCCACTGCGGCAAAAGTCTAGCAGTGCACAATCAAGGAGCTATTGCTACAAAGTAAGCCTGGGTGCATGGAAATGCAGAGAGAGAAAAAGAGACACCAGGACACCTCACCATTTGAAAGGTAAAGCTGCTCAGGACAGTTGTTACTGTTCTTCCCATGAGTCTCAGCATCAGGAATTGGACAAGGACGCATACTGCGGAGTGATAAATCTGAGAGCCTGGGAAAGAGATGGACAGAGAGGGGGGTGAGGGGCTGGGGAAGATGGTGAGTGCAGTCAAGTGTGACCTGTAGGACTGAAAATGACAACAGCACTTTTCTTCCTCCTTCCCAGTTCAGTATTGGCAGACACGGTGAGACGACGGCAAAGCAGAGACATGATAAACATCTGACTTGAATTGAGCTTTCAAAAAACGGCTGGAGCAAACAGTATTCCACAAGGAGAAAGATAAAGCAACAGACCTGCTGTAAAATCCAAATGCAGCCACAACATAATAAAGAAAAGAGAAAGAAATCAATGTTAGCAGTTTGTGTTCAGTCCAGCATGCCACTCTGCTCCATGACGAAGCTCCATCCATTCATCCTCTCATCCTTACCATTGCTGTCACGATGGAAAATAAACAATTTGTTGTTATATGATGAGACAGAAAATAAAACAGAAACTATTTTGATAACCAATATCATGTTATAAGAAAAAAAACACCAAAAATTAAATGGTTGCAGCTTCTTAAATGTAAATCTTTGTTGGTTTCTTATCTTTCTTTGAGTAAATTTAATTGGGACCGCAACTTATAACTACATTTATTGATCAACTTTGACAATAATTGACAGATTAATTGATTAATAATTTTTCCATGAAATATCAGATAATAATAAAAAAGACTTTTATCACAGCCCAATGAAGTCTATTAAGAATTCTAGTTTTATTCAAAACCATTAAAACAGATGCTGAGTTTACTATCAGAGACGGCAAAGAGCAAAAAGAGGAAAAAAGTTATGTAATTGGTATTTTTGTGGAAAATTACAACCGTTTGTGATTAGTTAGTTATTAAATATTGATCATTCAGATTTCTAACTATTCTTTAGATAAAATAAAAAAACTCAGGCTCTGGAAACTTTAAGACAAGTTGTCCAACATTTCATGCATCAAACGACTCATGAATTAAGCAAGAAAAGAACTGGAAGATTAAATAATCATTAGTTGCAGTCGTTGATGTACTCGATGTGGTTGAGTTTCAGAGGAAGTGGGTTTCATGCATAAAGTTAAGATCTAAACCTCCTGTAGTCAAACCTGTCTTTCCGCCTGCTGAAGAGCAACACATTTACTTCCTCACCCACCAAGAAATGTCCCAACAATAGTTGATGATTCATCCATATGCAAATGATATAACTTGATCTCCAACAACACATCCCTAAGCCTTTGTGTTTCAAACTGAAAGGAGTTAATGTGCTTTCTGTTAAGGCAGACACATGCAATTATATTCACGTGTTATATATATATTAGTTATTTAATGAGGCTGATGACTTAAGACTTAACACATTTTAAGAAATGCTTATGGAGTAAATATGTGAGAAGAGAATCAACTCTTCATTTTCTTCAACCAAGTTACTCTTGATCAGTTTGACAGCAGCCAAACATATTCTGGCAGCACAAAAGGTCTGGCAGGCGTATTTGACAGTTAGTTTTTTACCTTTTCAGTTGTACTTGTTTCTTTAAATGTTACATACTGACACCGTCAACATTTTAGTGAATGGCATGAAATTATTTTTTAGGATTCAAAACAAAAAGTTTAGGACTTGGACTTGACTCAGAAAGGCCAAGAATTGTGACTATGATTTTATCTCACCTCTCGTGGGTCAAACGACTGGGCTTGGATTTAATTGCTTCAGAGTTTGTAGCTGCTGCTCACACACAATGTATGACCTTTAAATTTTAAGGTACCCTATGGTTGTTCTGACCACTAATAGTACTATGGAGAAGCTTTTTTATTAGCAGCTCCCCATTTAGTTCAGCATATGCACATATATCAGAATAACAGCAATGCACCATTAAAGGCTGGAGAGAAGAAGACCACTGATAGCAAGTAAAATGGAATTTTTCAAAAATAGCTATGCAACTGTTTTATGAAGAAAGACGTGTATTTAATGCCTTTGGTTGACCTTCATTTAAAAGTGTAACTTCTTTACAAAAAATCCCCCATGGCTGTTTTAAAGAAGCCCTGACACATATCTTAACTCAACTATTTAAATGTGGTAAGGTATATGAAAACAACTTTTTGATTTAGAGGTGAATGATACTTGTGCAGACTTTCCATCAAGACAACACAAATACATCTCCTTTATCTCACCGAAGTTGAAAGCTGCTAGAGCCAGTCCAGAGAATGTGTGGAATAAATTAATAACTGTGGAAGACTGGTAGAACAGGAACCGCCGGTACACCAGGGCACAGGGATATCCTGCAGGAGAAACAGACAGAGGGGGAAACATGCTGTTACAGTATGTGCATTCATATCATCTAACTGAGCTTCTGTTGACACCTCAGCATATTAACCACTCCTTGTGGTAAAAACACATGGCAGACACACATTCCAACACATTAGGGCCACTGGTGCGCATGAGTAGTGTGTGTTGGTGCAAATCTGGCATCTCAAGGAGAAAGAGAACGTCTGTGTAGGACTACAGGAAGAATAAACTTAGTGACCAAACCACTATTCTTAAATAAGAGAGGATCATTTTGTTCAGTTTGACTTGTTCACAATTTGACTCATGCATTAATTGTGGATATTCACACATTAACTTGATTGTATTTGACCAGTGAGCCAGTAAAGAGACTGAAGCGCCAGTAAAAAACTATTTATGACAGTCTACAAACAATCAGTTGTTTTGTAATCAGTGCAGCGGCGCCTTCTATTTTTCTACCGTGCAGTGTCTAGCTACACAACTTCTGCATAACTTAACAGTTTGTCAAAACAACTTACATTCTCCATCTCGTGGGATCATACAACAATCGCGCTCATTAACACTCAGCAGTTGTTAAGGGTGCTGGAGGGGTGGACCACATGTCCACTGTTACTTGTGACTTAATTCCGTTTTCGCTCCTCACCTGCTTCTCATGTATTGATGTTTTGTTGTGTAGCACCACCATCTTAATGAGATCAGCACGAGATGAAGAGTGCAACTTATTTTTCATTTTTATTTTTTTGTGGTAACTCTTTAAGTGGAACAAGATAGCTTTCTTGCTAATGTTTTGCTAGCTCACATGAGTAGGATTGCAAGCATGATATAGAATTTTTAAAGGTTAGCTTTATGTGTTTGCTAGCTATTTAATTTTGTGTGTGTGCCTTTTGGGGCCACAGAAAAAAATCTTGTTTTGGGCCAACAAAATCCTAGGGCAGCCCCTGCTCACTCAGTGTCCCACCCCCTTTAGATCTACGCTAATCTCATCATGGCGTCTCTACAGCAGTCTGCCTGCAGGACCCTCTGTGGAGGTGCCTCTGGTGCAGGCTCTGCTCTCAGGTGAGCTCCACCTTTGGGATGAAATACTCACAAAGAGCAGAAGGCAGAACTTGTTGATTAGTATTTGTAGTTAACACCTGAAACATAAATACTTACTTTAATTATGAAAACATTTGTCAGAATTGTGATGCAATAGTTCATAGTTATGATTATTTCCAGTGAGAGTGTGATTGTGATAATAAAATGACTGAGGAGTAAAAGAGCCCAACGTTTGAATCAGCTGTTTCTGGCTGGATGAGTGGAGCAAGACCTTTCTACTTTGTCCTTCCACTAACAAACAAGGAACTAAAGGTGAGTGGATATTCTCATGAACCACAGTGACTTATATATGTGGGTCAATATATAATAAGTAACACTCAGGTCCCCATCTGGTCCTGTTGGTTACTTTAAAGGATAAATAAATAATGATTTGAGTATTGTAGCTGTAATAAAAGAGGAATTCTGTTTATCAATCTGTGCCAGAGATCCATTTTGTTGTCCAAATACTCACGACCAATCAATGAGTCACATTATTGAAAGTTGCCTGAGAAGATCCACGCACCTAAAAGATCTGGTAAAACAGAGGTTTAAAAAAAATGGATTGTATGATATAAAATCCTTTTTTTAATGGGAACTCTTCGGTATGCAGATCTTTTACTCCTTTCAAAGGGGTTTAAGGCCAAAATTATCGGGGAACGGTTTATTTTGTCTTCCAGGACATTTCTGTACAACAAAACGTTTTCAAAGAAATAAAGCTGCTCAGACAAATGATCTGATTCACTGCGATGTAGAAACTTGCAGGCTTATTTTGAAACTGCTCTGTGGCTAGTATTGCCCCATGACAATTTTTTTTTTATTTTGAAAATGCCAATTTGGCCAAGTTCCACCCAGTGCGTTCCCAGTGGCTGACTAAAGCCCAACTTATGTAAAACTATGTATGGCAGAGGAAATGCTGGCGCAACATGTTATTTCAGGCTCCACTGTAGCCAGTTACTATACGACTGCAATATTACGCAAGAGCACATCAACAGTTGGACAAAGAGCGTGAAACAGGCCGGAGGGTTGGGGGCAGTGGCACAAACCAAAGTCTGATCTGAATGGCCTTGTTCAATCCATTGTGTTGTACTGTGTGGGTCTGCACAGAGAGAAAAATAGACGTGGCCATGTGTCAGAGCAAAGTTCAGAGAGGACAGCGTGGAGGACACCCTCCCCCCACCACATCCACACACTTAACCCTGACATTCCCACCACTGGAGTCCCTCAGCCCGTGGTGAAACAGCAGACCTTTAAATGAAAACAAACCTAGTGATTAAAGACCCCGGTGGAATCTCACTGTCCCCTCTACTCAAATAAGTAGCAGGTGAGGGGACACAGTTTGACAGCCTGAGCTCGTTCTGCAACACGTCAGATCTTTGTCCTCCCCCAACAACAGTGGGACTATTAACCAACACTACTCTCTCATGTTGTTCAGCTAATCCTGCAGCTACTAACCCTGTCATCACACTGGTAGCACTTTGCTAACTCACATTTGTAGCCGCCTAGCTAACTTGGTTGACTAGACTAGACTAGGTTGGTTAGCTGGTCCAACAAGTGTTAAGATGATGAAAACACGACAGACACGTTCTGTCAGTATCTGACAGCAACACCTGACTGAGAACTAGCCGAGCGGCAGAACCTTCACACCGGTTTACCAGCCTCGCTTCAGCAGCTGCTGGAGGTTTGAACACAGAAAACTTCACCACTGAGGCTGTGGGACAAATGCTCCACCGCGGGTTCGGAATCGATCGGTAGCTTCCTGCAGAACAAATCCTCAACTGTTAGAAACAGCAGAAGCAACACAGCAGATTTTCAGCCTGATGCTACATCTCTCAGTCGGTACCTGACTGAGCGTCATGTTAGCGGTGACAGTTGCGCTCGGCAGCGGGAGCTGTGGTACCGGTGACCCGGCCGGGAGTCACCTCGGCTGCCCAACATCATAACCGATCCCAGGGAGGAGACACTCACCGATTAAAATAGATAAAATGAGTCGAACCGCTGGCTCCGGGGAACCTAAGGACTCCGCCAGCTTCTCCATCAAGGGAGCCGCCATCTTTCTTGTGGGCGGAAACGTCTCCTCGCGACGGTTTAGTGAACTCTACTGACTCACGGGCACGCACGCGCACGCCTTTTCTCTCTCTCTCTCTCTCTCTCCCTCTCTCTCTCTCTCTCTCTCTCACATACACACACGTATCCTTGTTTGCATTTACTTCCATTCATTCTTTACATAACCTCAACTCTACCTTTAACCATGATTCATGCTTAACTTAACCTTGACGAACTTATTGCTAACCTCCACCAGAAGCTCAGGAATTCAGTTTTGTCTTATTTAATGATTACATTCCATGAAGTTTATTGATCCTGACTGTGTTTATAATAGAAAAGCTTCCAAAAAGGCAACAAAAACGAACACACACACACACACACACACACACACACACACACACACACACACACACACACACACACACACACACTGCGGTTCAAACCCCTGCAAAGTTAAAGTGTGTCATTCATTATTAAGTGTGAAAACGTATCACTTGAAAACTTTTTCAAGTGTTTCCCTGCATGCTGCACATATGGGCTGACATGACTCAGCAGTAACGCAACCAGCGTGTTGCACCAGAGGTTCAACCATCAACCCTCCAGTGTCTGAGGCAGACAGACGCACACACACATGACCGCGTGGTGGGAGATTGCCCCCGTATGGTGACATGCAGGTATAACAGTTCGTTACTGCCCCTCCACGAACATTTGAATTCTTTGCTTTTGCAGTTTCCATTATAAACTTTTGTGTCGTTAAAATTAAAAACTTAATAAATATGACCAACATTAAAGTCGATTGTGTGCATGTAAAAAAATAGTTTACTTACATTAGTACAATATATCGTTTGTGACAAAATACATTTTTCATTCAAGTGGCATCCTAAATTCACCCTAAATTAAATAAAAGAATCAACAATTACTGTAACTACCTTTCTAACTTCACATTTATTTGACATTCCTATTTATTCCCTCGACTCATCAGTCTGTTGTGCTCCTGTCTATTCTTAACGTTGAAAATATATTTTACACATATAAACAATTAGTCAAAAAAGTATATATAATGGAAATCATTTGAACTTACAGAGACATGCAGACAAATTATTTAAAAAATATGTGACACTTTATTCCCTGAACTGTGACTTCACATCGTCACCACATTCCCAACTTTCCACACCACAGCATTAATTTGTTAACTATTGTTGATTCTTACCTTGTTGCAAGGTGTGATTTTACCTTTATATACAGTCTATGGATTTTACACATAAACCGTCTATCAGCCTATAATCATTAAAAACAGTAGAATCATTGTTTAGGACTAATAATAAAAGAACTATCTTGTCTGAATCTGCAGCAGTTACCTAAACCTTCTGCAAAAGTCCTGATAATATACTTGACACCAAATCAGGGACTAACATGTAGAATTGAATTACTAGATATCATTTTAGAGAATGGTCAGGTACTTTACATGTACAAACTTCAAGTTAGTTGCAGAAGTCTGGCCCTGTAGTATATTTTGATGATTTATTGTTCACATGAGTAAGGGGCTTTTCTTTAAGAAAAGCCTTCTAGAAAAATAGCTAAAGAGCAAATAATCCTAGTGGACATCAGTCAGCCCTGCAGCACAGTACTGTCACTACCTTCATTATTGTTATGGTGTCACAAAGTGTCTAAATGTGGAATGAAGGGAAGCAAGAGAAACAAAACAACAATGTAAATGAATGAAGAACGTGAGTCTAAAATCTTTGCAAATCAGCTTTATAACCTTAAAACAATATATTTTCTTTCCCAGTGCATGTAGGGTATGCAAAACAAGACTGGATATCATCCAATCAGAGGCCTCCTTACTCATTCAGACGGAACGAAGAGGGGCAGGGCTTCTGCCGCCTCAGCCAATCAGACTCGGCCTCAGATACAGGTCACAGACATATTGGGTGAACTCGACATTAACCGATAAATGTGTTCAAATATTTTTGTATTGTTGGTGTCAGTAGTGCAATTTGAGAAATGAACGTAAGGTAAAATGTTCAGATTCAAACGGACATAGCTTAGTTTTATTTGATTACAGAGAAAGTCATTGATTCAATTCGAGATCAGTCAACGATGAATGAATTGCACAATATATCTGTTCTTCTGACCTTCACAGAGAAGGTTCTGTTTTCACTGGTGTCTGTTTTTGTGTCAAAAGGATTACGCAGAATTTAATGACCAATCAGATCACTGGAAAAAAAGTCAAGGGCCAAACAGTTTACAACAAAGTGACAAATAATAAAGAGTAGTACATATTTTGTAGATCTATTGTTCAAAGGTAAACAGATAGAAAAGTTTTTCACATCAAATAAACACAATAATACCGATGAGCTATAGCCAGATTTCGGTTTGACATTGATTGAAGAGCTGTGGCAAGTTCTCCAAAATGATTGTAATAACCTCCTCATGAATAATCTTGTACAAGTTCACCTAAAAAAACTGCTGCTGTTAGATTACGTTTTTGTTTTACTTACAGCATTTCTATGAAGTTAACTGATGAAAAACTATTCATGGAATTATTTACTTTACTTTTAGAGTCTAAAGTATTTGCACAGTGCTGCTTATAAGTGGGTCAGGTGTACTGGATCACCATGCAGTCTGAAACACTAGGTTTCACATAAGTTTTGTATTAAATTCTTGTTTATTTCCATTAAAAGCTACTCAGATTGTATGATATTGTAGATACAAACCAAAGTGTTTTATACATGACCCAAAATTCCTCAGATTTTTAGATTCTTAGATCTTGATTAAAGAATTCACGCATGTTTAGGGGGGTGATAGTTATGAGTGTGTGCAGATCCAAACAAAAATCTGGATCTAGTGAATTCAAATGTGGTTTCATAAAGGGTCTGTTGGGTCTCGATGGTGATATCTGCTCTTCTGAAAACCCTTTTACTTTCAATTTGTGACTTTTTTTATTGAATTTTATGTGGTGGAGACCTTTCAAAATGACACAACTTTGATCCCTATTTTAATATTATTTAATTGTATGTAGTATTTCTATTTCCATTTGTATTTTTACTCTCTGCTACTTCCTTGTGCTGCTGTGTCGACTGTGAATTTCCTCTTTGGAGGATCAATAAATGTACATTTCATCTAATCTTAACTGAGCTCAACTTATCCTATCGCATCTAATCTTGTCTCAAAAGAAAATATAAATGTGTGCCAGTGTACATCCATGGTACTCATCGGCCTCAAGTGTCTTTGAACGCAGCACGACATTTCTTCCTCAAATGGGGAGATGCGTTCACGGGCGTTCCGCCACGAGCCAATGGAGCTGAATGAGAGGAGGGGTCAGATTCTCCGAGTTCATAAAAACCCTCAGCTGCTCTCTCACGTCCGCTTTTCTCCCCACCAGAAGAAGCATCGCCCGGTGAACTGTCGGTACCGTTTTTAATTCTCCAGCTGTTTTTTTGAAAAACACCCGCAAACATGACCAGGAAGTTCTTCGTCGGTGGAAACTGGAAGATGAACGGCGACAAGAAGAGCCTGGGGGAGCTGATCCAGACCATGAACGGAGCCAAGGTGGACCCCAATGTCGGTACGTGGATCCAGAAAATACCCCGATGACTGAAAACCTCCTGTTTACTGATTTATCAATATCGCACTTGTGCATGCGTTAGCTTCCTTTAGCCTCTTTCACTGGGCTGACATTCAAAACGCCAATGACACAGTTAGCATCCACCTCCTCCACGAACCGTCCTTTAAAGCTGCAGCCATTGTGAAGTGACACTAAACCACAGATACGCAGGAATTCGTGAATACGGATGATGCGTTTTTTCGCTAATGTCGCTGGTGAAGCTGCGTTTTCAGCTGCACGTAGACCAACCAGGCTGCGTTCAGGGGTCCGCTCATCCATCTGCACACTGCTGCTACACGAAGCTGAGGTGGGCCTGATGTCAGTGGTTTTAATCATAATGTGGAGACAGTCTATTAAAATAATTGAGGCAGTAAAACCCAACAGCCACAGTGGTTTTAAACACAGGTTTTCACATATAGTCCCCTCCTCTTCCATTTATCCGACGCCACTTGAATGCAGCAGCCGACATTTACCCTGTTGCTGTCTGCTTCCTGCAGCCTGGACACACACACACACACACACACACACACACACACACACACACACACACACACACACACACACACACACACACACACACACACACGATCCTGCAGCTGTTTTAACACACTTCTGGGTTTTTTTCCATTGCATGATGCTGTGCACGCGCAGGGAGACGTTCACTTTGTCATCAGACCAGTTGTGCTTCTCCTGCAAATTGGTGTTATGCAACTCCAGTGTTGTGCATATGCCCTCCACAGGCCCGAGCTGCACACAAGCAAACTGTCATTCTGCTCGGCCTAGCCTTGGACCTTGCTCCGTTCATGAATCCACCCCCTGAGCCGTGTCTGGCTAAAACCAAAGCAGGATCCCCCCCTGAGCTTTAAAGTCAGAGTTCACATGGAGAGTATTAAAACTCTATTACTAGCTGCCTTGAGTCCAGCTCATGACTTTTGCTTGACTTCTGTAGAATGCAGCCATGTAGGTGACCTTTTAGAGGCTGAACTCGGACCTTTTATGCAGAGGGGTCTGAGTGTGGCCGAGGGGGGGGATGACCTTTACTATACCAATAATAACGAGGGGTGTTTAATATAGACTCCCCTAACCCCAAAGATATGGTTACATTGTGAATGTCAGTGTCTTAACTTTGCTGTTTTGTGCTTGACCCCTGCAAACTGTAGTGGTGTTGACTTTGATAAAATTATATTTGCACATACAGTGTGCCCACTGTATTCACACACAGTGCAATATGAATCCATTTTCAAGAGCTACAGCCTGAGTTTCCTATGTGTCAGTTGTTTAATGACCTATTTGGTTGTTTTGTGTTGTGATACAATGATGCTGCATCATCTGTTACCGATGTTAAGAAGCCTGTAACAGTTAGCGAGCTGTCAGTTTGGGATCGATACCTGTTTCCCGTCCTTTGTTTCCAACCTTGTTCATGTTTGACCCTCAGCATTCAGGTCGATTACCAATTCTCCCTGTAAATATCAGAAGTGGAAAGTTTGGACTGAATTATTCTCTTAAATCTACACGCTGTTGTAGCGCTGGGTATGTAGACATGTATGTAACTCGGCCAGTTGCCCAGTGGTTTAACTGATCGGTTATCCTGCTGAAGTGTCTTTAAGCAAGGCCTGGAAACCCACCAACCTTTGGATATCATTCACCAGCTGAACATGTTCTTTCACATCTATGGATATTAGACATCCAAAAACAATGTTTGTGTTTTCCTTGACATAGAGTTTACATTTCTGAGAAGTAAAAGATAAGAAATGAATTCCATTCAGCCATCACACATTGATAGCCACTGGCTACTCTGAATTCTACCGTTAATATCTTCTAATGCATTAAAAGCACATTTCAAACTGTTCATTGATGTGAAGGAAGCTGGTCAAATATGTCTCATAAAATCTGACTGAAGCTTTGCTCTGTTCTTCTGTGTTAATAGACGTGGTGTGCGGCGCTCCAACCATCTACCTGGACTTCGCCAGGTCCAAGCTGGATGCCAAGTTTGGCGTAGCAGCTCAGAACTGCTACAAAGTTGCCAAGGGTGCCTTCACTGGGGAGACCAGGTATGTCACGTTTCCAATGGAGGAAAATAAAGATGGATGAATGAAAACAACTTATAGGTAGTTGAGTGAAAAAGTAGCTCCACAGTCACTCCAGTTTATTCAATGATATCATAAAAATCTAAATCTTGTCCTTAGATGGAGTAGATTAGATTATTATGTGTTTTTTATTGTACAATTAATATCATTTATCTTCAGCCCTGCGATGATCAAGGACTGTGGCGTGGAATGGGTGATCCTGGGACACTCCGAGAGGCGCCACGTGTTCGGAGAGAGTGATGAGGTAATTCTGGATGATTTTATATTGTCGGTTCATCGTGAATTATCTTTAAGAGACAGCAGTTGCTAAAATGTGAGAGTTGAATCCTTACATGAGTAAGTTTGACCAAAGAATCCTCATTGCATCCTTTGTTGCGTCAGCTCATTGGTCAGAAGACGGCCCACGCTCTGGAGAGTGGACTCGGTGTGATCGCCTGCATTGGAGAGAAGCTCGACGAACGTGAGGGCGGCATCACCGAGAAAGTCGTCTTTGCTCAGACCAAGGTCATCGCAGGTAAATGACTCCTGACAGCCCCACCGTAGAGTTTCATATGCACGGGAGATTATGTGAATGTTGCAACACATGTTTCAGGGGGAATTTGTACAAGCTGGAGCGTGTTGGAAATCCTAAAACTTGTCTTATCACACGTCTCTTTCACAGACAATGTAAAGGACTGGAGCAAGGTCGTGCTTGCTTACGAGCCAGTGTGGGCCATCGGCACCGGCAAGACTGCCTCCCCACAGCAGGTAAATATTAGAAACCACTAAATATTTCATTTTAGATTATTGCCGTCTCTTTTCCCAGATCCAATCATAATGTGTCTGTTCCCTCAGGCTCAGGAGGTTCATCACAAACTGAGGGATTGGCTGAAGACTCATGTTTCTGAGGCTGTAGCCAACTCTGTGAGGATCATCTATGGAGGTCAGTCAGAGCACCGAGATGAAAATAATCATGTCAACCTTTTTGATTTTCTGTCTTCTCACGAGGTTGTGCTCTTTTCTCAGGTTCTGTGACCGGTGGTACCTGCAAAGAACTTGCCTCCCAAAAGGACGTTGACGGTTTCCTCGTTGGCGGAGCCTCCCTCAAGCCTGAAATTATTGAAATCATCAACGCAAAGGCATAAGAACCCGGGAAGCTCCAGAGGCCAGCTCCATTAAGATGATCCAGTTCCATCATCCCTCACTCTCAGCACTTAGTCATGTTCCCCTTTTTATTCAAAGTATTCTGTGTAACAGTGTCATTCCCTCCCTTTGTTTTTATCTTGTTTGGGTAAATCTTGTCCTGGAGAAAAGGGACAGGTTAACACATACACTGTACTGCACTGAAATGAGTTAAGTCCACTGAGAATAGCCTGTGTGCTTACTAACTTCCACACCAAGTGTTCAAGCTGTAAAGACTGTCACTTGCACCTTGAGGTGGGCGAGAGTTCCACGCCTTTACTTGAAAAGTTTACCAACTTCTTTTGTGTAAACAGTGTAAACAGCTCTTGTCAATCAGATTTATTTTTGTCTTAAAATTAGTTGCGTCTCTTTTGTGTAATTATGATGTTCTTCTGTGGCTTTTACCTCCCTGTAGACGTGCATGATCCACTCTCATTGGCTGTTTCGCCAAGAGGGAGGTGTCCATTACATGTAATCATATTGTGTCATGGCCGATGGGTTTGAGGGTGGGATGGCTGTAAGGAAACATTATAATAAACTGTTTAGAGACTGTTTTAGTGTGTTGTCTTGTTTTTCTCCTACTGTGTCCTATGACCCCTTTTACATATTCCTTATATTTCACAGAATATATTCTTTCACATGTAACAGGTGATTTCATAACCTGCTCCTCAGGTTGTGTGTTCGTACAGACACGATAAGTAATCCCAGTGGTATTCTCAGGATGGCAGAGAGAGTATCTCATTACAAGACAATGCCATGCAGAGACACATTTCACTGCTATTTTTATCCCGGCACTGAACTAAAACAGACACAAAGCCGTCATATGATTCATGTGTCAGGGGAGAATTCTGCATCCTTTTCCAATTGTACACCTGTACAGACAGTAATGTGCACTAGACTGTAAAATAACAGCCAAAACACAGAGGTAATTTTAATCTGTACGTGTTTTCATCTAAGCGTGTTTCTGACCATGTACGAGGGGGGGGGGGGGGGGTCTGGGACGCATATATCTACTCACTGTGTTTTCGTGGGGTTGACATGCAACAGGTCGAAGCAAAGCAGAGATGTTAACCTCCAACCTGAAACACCAGATTTGATTCCATGATTATTATTTTCTAATTGGGTATTAAATAAACATACTCTTGATAAACATTAAAGGGATAGTTTGCCCAAAAATGAAAATTCACTCACTATCTACTCATGATGTCATGTACACAAAGTGTTTAGTCTAAATGTCCCTTGTTATCCTTCTCCAGGGCTGCATTCGTGGATGAAACCACAAGAAAAGTGTGGATTTTTGTTTTGTTTTTATACTTTTGAATAATCTGCATGGATAGATAGATAGATAGATAGATAGATATTTAGTAGTGTAATGCATATATTTTACACATCTTTATTTTCTTGCATTCTTCTTGTGTATACCTTATATTTCTATGTATTCTACACATTCTTCTTATATTCTTGGTCTGTAATTGTATAAAAACATAATTTCCGGTGATCAATAAATATTTCCAATTCTGCCCTTTCGCCTCCGGTCCAGTAGGGGGCGGTGGTTCCCCGGCTCCGAACCTCTCACCGTGTCTCGGTCCCATGTCCGTGTTTACAAGCGAAGCGTGACGTTCGCGGACTCGCACGATCACGTCCCGACGCGCATATAAAAGCTGAATTTCCTCTGAAAATGTCCCTGATGATGTCCCTGAAAGTTTTCCTCAGCGAGAGGCTGGCGGCGGCGGCGGACGAGATATTCGGAGCCGTGGAAAAAACAATATTCGAGTACAAAGAGGAGATTTCTCGGTCTAAAGATCTGGAGATCAGTCGACTGAGGATGCAGCTGAAGCTTCTCAAGTCAGGTTGGTTTTCACTGGATTGTAATCACACCTCATGCACGTTTTCTTTTCGGTTCTGTGTTAGAATGCATGGTTGTGATGTGGTTCTGTGTGTTTCTCTCCCCTCAGAGCCTGAGGTGGACAGATGTCTCTCAGCCCAGCAGCACAACCCTCACCACCATCCTCCAACTCCTCCTCCTCCTCCTGAGCAGCACCATCAGTCATCCCCTGCAGACGAGGCCCCTGAGGCCCAGCCCTGCGGGGAGGATGAGGGCCGCAGCCCGGAGCATGTGCACCCAGAGCCCTCGCAGGTGAAGAAGGAGCAGCACAGGAGCCACAGAGATTTCTGGATAACCCACGACGAAGAGCAGCTGGACGGCCTGGAGACAGACATTAAAGATTTCATCTCGTCCCCCGCCAGCCTCAAAGCCGGCCTGCAGGACCACGCCTTACCCTTCCACCCCTACCATCACCTCCACCTCCACCACCACCTCCACAACAATGGCAGCGGTGACGAGAGCAAAGATAAACCCTACTGCTGCTCTGTGTGTGAGAAACGCTTCAGCAACTGCTCCCACCTGGCAGCTCACATCAGGACCCACACAGGCGAGAGGCCGTACAGATGTGAAATATGCAGGAAGACCTTTATCACGACGAGCGCACTGAACAGACACCAGACCATCCACACCGAGGGGAAACAGTTCGTGTGTAACTTCTGCGGTAAATCCTTCAAATGGATGGAGTCTCTGGGCAGACACACGAGGAGCGTCCACAAGAGGGATAATGTGCCTGTATGACACTGTGAGGCTGGACAAAGAAACCACACTTGTCCAACAGATTAGATACGCTGTTACTGTACATCACTCATTCACCATTTAATTCTAAAACTCCCAATAGATGCAAAGAAAGAATGAAATGTCTGTTTTCTATGTTAGGTTGTGAATTATGTTGTTAAATGTGCATGGACCTTACGAAGCCTTGAGCTTGTAACTATTAAATTATATGTGAATAAATTGAGTGTACTCTCTTATATGATGTCTTTTCAAATAATGGTCAATTTATAATAAATAAAGTATTGCTACTTTAGTAGTTGTCTTATTGTATTCTGCTTCCTACTGCGAGGATATAAGGACGAGGGAGTTGCACTTTTCACCAGTAGGTGGCAGTAACAGAATTTCATTCATAATTTCTCATCAATCAGAATTAGGCAGTGTTCACGTCATAGTGTCCAATGTACTGAGCTGCAGCAGCTTCAGCCTGGAAATAAAACAGAATATGAAAGAGATGCTGTCACCACATTAATACGTATTCCTTCATCTGAATAGTAACAAGAGCGGTGTATTAAAAGAAAGAGCAGCTTCCATCTAAAGGAGATATCCAGGACACCACCACAGATTATTTAAAATTAAAAATCTAATTTAGAATTAAATATTTAAATGGTATGTGGAATTATTTATTTCTCTTGTGAGAAGAGTTCATTTCTGTCTTCTGTGAGTGAGGAGATGTTCCGTTCTTATTTACCCCCAAGTTTGATTTTGTCTGAAAGAAGAATTTACACATCGTCAGAAAGTATCGTACCCAGTTTCTTCACCAGGACACTCCAACACTTGGAGCTCCCACTCCAAATTTTACATTTCACTTTTTTTATTGTCTTTGCTACAAAGAGTTTTTATTTTTTAAACCTAGAAGAGGTGGATAAAGTAAAGCACCTTTTGCTACATTATGTTTGTATGAAAAGTGTCAGAAACTCATTTTCAGAAACTCCAACTCATGGGCATGTTGGGCACAGGTAAGGCCTATAACTTCATATTTTCCTCCAAACATGAAGGGCTCTTGACTGTAGTTTACAGAGCAAAGGCCAAATGTATGTGGACGTCTCTGAGACCAGAAGATATTTTGTGTTCGTGGTAAAGGCTCATTAATGACAACTCACTTATATTTAGCTGCTTCATGTTTCTAGTGCTGAGCTCAGTGGGACATGTCCCCCATCCTTTAACAGATAGTGTCATGGTGTAGAAGAACCTGACGAAGCCCTCACCTGAACTTCATCAACATCTTTGAGATGAACAGGGAAAGTGAGTCAGGTCTTATCCCCCGATGTCTTTGAGATGAACGGCTGTGGCTCGTCCACTGACCAGATGGTCGGTGGTTTGATCCCAAGCTCCTCCATCCCACTGAAGTGTCCTTGGGGAAGACACTGAACAAGTGCTGCACATGGATTAATTGTATTAGTGTGTGAGTGAATGGGTGAATGGCAAAACTGTACTGTAAAGTGCAGTGAGTGCACAGCTACATAAACATCTGACAATCTGATGTACACTTGTACCTAAATGTGAAAGTACAAGAGTAGAAGCAAATGAATGCCCAGGATTTTGGACTGAGACTTCCAACAAGAGCTTGGTGCAGGTGTCCACATACTTTTGGTCACACACTTCGTCCTCCTCCTTCCTCAGCGTTGGAATAAGACAGGGTTTCCCCCTGCTGCCCTCTCTATGTGCTGCCATTCTGAAGCGTTACTTTATATTCAGGGCTGAGAAGAGATTTGTAGCTCAGGCGAAGCTGTGTGCGTACAGCTGAATGTTTGTGTTATTAATCATACAGTACACAACATGTTTTGTCATTTACTTGACTTCCTGATAACGACTGAGCTAAGTGTCTGGATCCTACACTTGATTCGCTCCTCGTAACTCCATGGAACATCTTGTTGAACTGTGTTATTGTTTCCGGCTGCTCTCACTCACTGGAGAGATTCTCTGAGAGCACTCGTGTACATGCAGGTGCTCCGTGCAGTACAACACTTCTGTCAAGTGTGCACAGCAGACAATTAAATACGCCACACAATATCTCTTTGAAGTCCAAAGTGTGGATTAGAATAATACTGAATAATGTGCTGGGGCTCAGCTCCACATCATGTGTGTAAACTGAAGTAGAGCAGTGGTGCTCTGACCACTCAATGGTTCGTAGAGACACAATGTCACTTTACAAATGACACTGCACCTTCTCTGTTGTTTGTTTGAACGACACTGAAGGTTTGAAATTCTCCAAAGAGAGTAATGTGCTTCCCATTAACTCAGTGGCTCACGGCCGCTCTTTGTTCTCATTAAATGGATACACAGTGTTTCAGGTATCTGTGGAAACAAGAATTACAAATGTTTGCAAACTAAAATCCTGGCGTTATTTAAAATAAAGGAAGATGGCTTGAATTTGTGTCATTTGGTTTGTGACTACATTACTGTATCATGACAATATCATCTCTGTGCTGACCAGGAAGGTTTACGAAGTGAGCAGGACCCTCAGTGACTGGATGTTTTCAACCCACACCACCTCTGGATTGGTCTGAATCTACACGGTGCTTTTCTAGTCCTGCAGTACAGTTTCACTCACACACTGTTGGCACAGCTGTCAGGGGCAATTTGGGGTTCAGTTTCTTGCCAGAGGACATTTCTGCATGTGGAACGGGAAAGACTGGGATCAAACTGCCGGCCTTCTGGTGAGAGGACGCCTCGATCTACCTCCTGAGCAACAGCCAACCCCGTTTCCATTTTGTTTATCGGATAATAGATTGGTTTGAATGTGATATACAAACTCACATAACGTAATGATAGTTGAGGGTGAAATCCCTCAGACCAGTTTCAACCATAATCCTGGTTGTTGAGTCAAACTGTGAGCAGCACTGACCCTGGTGTGTAGCCTGGTGGAAGGTCAGGCTTCTGCTCCGCTCAGCCCACATGTCGTCCACATCCACTTAAAGATGCTCAGCGACGTGTCAAGAGGATCCTCTGGGATTCTCTCCTCCTGGTTGGAAAGGAGAGAGCCAGAGGTCAGAGGAGATTGATCGTCTGGGTGAGGGCAGGTGAAAAAGGTGAAAACTCAGCTCTCAGGCGTGCACATGTGCCACTCTGCAGATTAACCTGTTGCTGCCACTGAGGGCCTGGATGGGCCTCCTGCAGCTGAATGACATGTTGAAGCAGAGCAGAGTTCCCCTTCGTAAAGCTCCAACGAGGAAATACTCCACCTCAGAACTATGGTGATGTAAAAGTAATCTGTGTCTATAAAAGAAGCTCCGACGTGAGATTGTAACAGTAAAACTGGAGATGATCTACAGGCCTCATGGGAGTGTAGCAGTGAAGTGGAATACTCCGCCTAGGCCCAGCAGCCCCCTTATGAAACCAAGTTTAAATTCACTAGATCCAGATTTTTATTTGGATCTGCACCAAACTGCAAACAAATAATTATTCTCTGAGGAATCAACACAAATGATGAAAACGCTGCATCTCATAATAATAAAGGAAGTGGAAGAGAAAACCTTAGATTCTGGCCTCAGATCTGGATCTGCTCCGAAATTTAATTGGTTCTTGCTTCCAGCAAGTTTCGTAGTAATCCGTTTAGTTTTTGCATAATCCTTCAAACAAACAATTCTAGTTCCTCTTGTCTTTTTATTACTGACAGTAAAACACAGATCTACTTATAAATAATGATTTAAATGTTACCTGACACTGTTCATGAATCTAATGCACTAAAGCATTTATATCTGATAACAGAAAGTAGGTCAATATGAAAGACTTATTTGCAGATAATAACTTTTATTTTCATCAACCCCCCCAAAAAAATAAAAATCTGTGGAGCTGTGGGAATAATAATACCAGGCCTACACGTTCATAATAAAGTCCTTCATCTTTCATAACGTCCTCGTCCACCCTGAGAGAGGACTGATGAAGTGCTAAGAATATCACCCAGATGTGATGTCACTGGCGGGGAAAATCAGATTTGTCCTGCTGGATGATACTTTACATTATGTTGACATACTTACTCAAGGTGACTTTTAATGACACCCAACCCGCATAGCAACCCACAAGCATGGCCCTGCACAGTCTATATTTCACACACTGTGGCGTGCTTCACATCCAATATCACTATCCTGTCTGCGATGGTTGTTACAGATACGGCCATCAATCAACGTCACATCTGGATGAGGAGGGTTTTTTTGTATTAAAAGGAAAGAGATGCAGGCTTGAGATACCGAGGGGGATCTTGTGAGGAAATATAAATGGAAGGAGAGTGTCATTACAAAAAATAAAGTTTGTTCATCCACATCTACAGGAATCCCCCAAATCTGAGAGCCAGCAGTGAATCTGTCTTTCAACGCGAGGGTCGTATTCACTGATCCGTGTCGGTTTGAAGGAGATTCCTGCAGCTGGACACGGTGAGAACACACAGAACCCTGAGCCCTCAGCAGCGTCCGTAAATCACACTCTCACCGCTCCTGCTTTCTCTCTCTCTCCTTTTCATTCTCTTTATATAGATTTTTTTTCTTCTCATTTTTACAGTGCAGCAAGGAATGCTCGCTCTACAGGGTGGCTGGTGTTCACTGGAGCAACTCATCTCCCATATCTCACACTCATCCCATGTGTCTCCCATTAGCTACACTCGCCAAGAGAGGGAGGGAGAGACCAATGGAGAGAAAGAGGGAGAGAGAGAAAGGGAGAGAGGGAGACAGAGGGGGTGGTGGGGGTGAGGAATTTGATATGCTTTGTGCATGAGTGACTTGTATAAAACAAAGACAGGGGAAATAGTCTGAATGTATGGGGAGGAGGTGGTGGTGGGGAACACGCATGAATACGCAAGAGACTAGAAAAAAAAAGATTATAATTTATTTCCAGATTTTTTTGCCTTCATTTGCATCTTGTTTCACAAGGTAAATCCAAAATAAAATTAAAAACTGCCTGCCATACCATGAAAATGTAAAAAAATAATACAAATAATATGTACTGTATATATAATTATATCATTATCAACAAACAGACGACATTAATCATAATAACAATACTATTGATCATAAACATAACACTAAATTGCTGGTCTCATGCATATAGAACGCCCCTCGGGTACAAAAGAGGGGGTGATTACTAAAAATAGAACCAAAAGTTCCACCAGGTCAGAATAAGCGCTATAGCTACATGCAATGACATAAAAGAGACTCATGTACACATTCCTTCTGGCAAAAGTATTTTACACATACGGTACTTCACTATAGCTGCCCCCATCTAATATACTGTACGGAGCACGATACAAAACAGGACTGGAGTTCAAGAACATAATGAAGGGAAGTACTGGAGTCTGGATCTTCATCCCGGTGCACGTTTCTACACCCTCCTCCTCCATCTTTTGTCAATCCTTCAAAGTCTTCTTGATTTCTTGAGTGAATCCCCCGTCCTTCAGTCCAGCTTTTGTTTTGAGTCTTTATTCCTTCACTGTGTCCAGTGCTCTTGCTTTGCTTTATGCGTTTAAGTTTGCGCACGCACGCACGCACACACGCACACACACACACACACACTGTCCCTCGGTTTTCTCCATGCTGCTCTTTGTTGCGTCCCTCCCTCACAGGGTCTTGTCGCTTTCTTTCTTCAGGTGACTAAAAGGTCAAAGGAGGAACCGTGTTAGATTGCAAACTGGAGGTCAGAGCTCAGCTATGGGATTCAGATGGTTATGGATATTGTAACCAAACATGTCTACACATGTAATGTATTAAGTAAAGGCCATTTTGCTGTTTGTCAAATCAGGTTTGGTTACTTTCAAAAATTATTTTCTATCTTTCTTTTCTTTGCAAACATGCAAGTTAACTGTTGCATGCAGTTTTGCACAGTGCGCATAGAGGAAGGCTGAAGCCCATGAACTGCATTAACATGATGAGCAGTTAATAAATGATCAAACATACAGTACACTAGCAGTAAACATAAAGACATTATAGCTCTCCATCGGTTTAGTCAGATTTGATCTTTAAGTCTCAGTTTCAGTGCTACAGCAACAGTGTCCAGAACATTACAGCTGAAATTAGTATTTGATTAATCACAGATTTTCCCATTTTAGGTTTTCTAGTTTTTTCTCAAATCTGAGGATTTTCTGGTTTTTCCTGTCCTCCATTATGTTTATTCACATTTTGGACACATAATTCAATCTGAAGGCAACACACTAGTTGCGATGAGCATTTAATACAATTCTCTGTGAATTCATAGACAAAAAAATTATTAATTAATTGGTAAAATAGTCGAAAGATGAATCAGCACATTCAAGCTCTTTATAATTGCAGTTATAATGGACACACACAAAGCCTCCTTACCTGTAGTACTCGTCCTGGGAGAGGGAGTGGTGGTGGTGGTGATGGATCCACTGTTGTTCCAGGGCCAGTCTCTGGATTTGCAGCTCTGCACTCTGGGCCTGCTGCATGGCCTGGAGCTGGTGGGCTGCTGACATGGGTCCAGTGAGGGAGGACGGCTGGGGCAAGTCACGGAAAGGAGCACCTGTGGTGGTGGGAAGGGTGGAAAGGAGGAGGAGCACATGGGAACACAACAGGGAAAGAGGAGAAAGAAAGCGCACTAAGGTCAATCATCACTGTCGTATTCAAAAAAAGTATGTTCATAAACTTTCTGCACTTTGGAGTTTTTAGAGAAAGAAATTGAACGAGTACATGGACGAGGAGCCTTCTCCTCACCGAACAGCTGTTGGCGGAGCACCTCGCTGTCAGTGAGGGGGTGAGCCAGGATGGGAGTGCCTAGCGTGGCTCCTGGGTATGGGAGGCGTGCCAAAGGAGACCCCGACGCCAACGGGTCCATCAGGGGGTGAACCCCGCCCGCCGCTGGATGCCAATGATGTAATAAGAAATACAGGAGATATTTAATATGAGTCAAAGCGTCAGAAGTGATTCAAAATACAGACGACAGACATGTGAGAGAATCGTTACATAAGAATTTTGGTTTAAGTCAGACAAATCAGGTTTCTGGATGCAACACATATTTTGTTAATATAATAGCTGGTTCCAAAGTGGTCAAGCAATACAATGTGTAAGTAAAATATTTCATTCACACCTGAAATTACTGGCTGCTGCTGCTATTCTTAATAGTGATATCACCAGCCTTGTAATACACAAATCTGACATGTGTCAAAAATTAATTGTTAACTACGAAAGTCACATAGTAACACATTTGTAAAATCTTGAGGCAGCTGATAGAGACAATTGATAGAGACATAGTTTGTAGCAGTGGGTACCTGTGTCTTGCTGGTGTAGGTGAAGATGTGAGTGGATGTGTGAATGCTGGTGATGATGAGGCGTCACATTTAGCATCTGAAGACGTCCCAGATTCTCTCCCCCACCTCCTCCACCTGTTCCTCCTCCTCCACTTCCCCCTCCTGCTCCTCCGCCACCTCCGCCACCTCCCCCACCACTTCCTCCCCTTTCTCGCTCCCTCTCTCTTTCTCGCTCTCTGTCCCCAAATGGCGGCAAAGCTGCTCTGTCTCGCTCCCTCTCCCGCTCTCTTTCCTCACTCCTGTCTCGCTCATAGGAGGCGGGGGAGCGAGTGGGAGTGGGGTAGGCCTCGGGGGGAGCGGCTGGAGCAGGGGCTGGTGGCAGATGAGTGGACAGAGAGCTGGGAAAAGAAGAATGAGGGACTGGGTGATGAAGTGAGGCGGCATTGGAGGTTGGTGGAGCAGGTGGAGGAGGAGCTGGCGGAGGAGCAGCAGGGGTGGCCGGGGCTGAGGGGGCAGTGGGTGCCGCGGATGAAGGGTTAGAGGGGAGTGAGGGTGGGAGGAGAGATGAAGGGGGTGGATTGGACAGAGACTGAGGGGCCGGAGGGTTGGGAGGTCGAGTTACTGGGGCCATGGCTGGGTTCTGGAGGTGTGGAGGGCCAGGGGGAGCTGGGGGAGGAGGAGTGCCATAGAGTGACACCTCATTAGATCCCGCAGAACCTCCTCCAAGGAGCAGGGAGTGTGCATGCACATGGGCGTTGGCATGGGCATGTGAATGTGAATGTGAATGTGCAAGTGCAAGAGCTGCATGTTCAGGTATGGACCCTGGTGGGTAAACCCGCTCATCACTCTTAAATTCAAATCCTGGCTTCATTCGATCTCGATGTGCAGCCATGGCATGAGGAAAGCCAACTCCTCCGAATCCTGCTCCCCCAATCCCTCCAGGTACTGGGCCTCCTGCCATCCCTGGGTGGCCACCAACAACTGGACCACCTTCAAGGCTGCCACCATACAAAAAACCCAAGATGGCTGCTGCTGTAGCTGCATCAGCAGGCAGATGGTGGGGGTGGCCTAAAGCATGATTTTGGAACTGAGGAAGGAAAAATGACGGGTGGACATGGGGATGACCGTGGTGAATTTGTTGGTGGTGTGCCTGGACACGGCTTGCTGCCCCAAGAGGAGACATAGCATGAGGGCGAGCGTACTCGCTTAGGGTTCTCAGTGCTGGGGTGTCTGGGCCCAGGTACGGACCTCCTAAACCTATTCCCAGTGCTCCCTGTGGGCCGACCACGGCTGATGCCCCACCCATGGATGGTAGGAGGAGGGAGTGGGGGATAGAGTGAGAGAGGGAGGGGTGAAGATGATGTGCTGGAGAAAGGTGAACATGTGGATGTGAGTGATGATGCTGGGGGTGAGGGGGCTGATGGGATACAGGGTTGCCTGGGGAGGAAGATGAAGGGTCAATGATGATAGAGGACGAGGAGGGAAAGAAGAGTGAGGAACCCTGGCGACACACTCCAGCAGCGTTGACATCCTTCTGCTGCTGCAGAGAAAACAGGAGGAGACAGTAAATTTCATCTGCTTAACTCCCCTCCCATTCAAGTGATCAATTTAAACTACATCAAATCTATTAAATATACATAATTATCACGCTCCAATGTGCACACCTGTAGATGTCGATCCAGTTCCCTCTCACGCTCACGCTCCCTCTCTCTTTCCCTTTCTTTTTCTCTCAGGTCTCTGGCCCGCTGTTCGACCTCCCTCCGGGCCCTTTCAATAATCTCATTCCTCTTCTTCCACAGTTTGGAGCCATCCAACGGGACAAAGAGGACATCGCTGCGGGCACAGGAATTCCCGCTGCCACGGTCAAGGACCTTGTGAAACCTAGAAACATGAGATACGGCAGTGTAGCACATTATTATTATAACCATCATTATTACAACCATCATAAAAATGACAATTACTGTTAATCACTTTTGTTCACATAAAGAGGGACTAAACAGAGGGATACATTGGTAATCTCAATTACGATAATACTGTCTTTTTGACTTTACCGTGCTGATTGACTGGCGTGGATAGGGATGTCTACAGGTTTGGGTTCAGGAGAAGGACTTCTCAGCATCAAAGGTGGGCTTTCACTCTCTTCCCTGTCTTCTATTGGTTCTTCCTTGATGACAGGTGTGGGAGGCGGGCCTGAATCTGAATGTCCGTCTCCAATGGGGAGTGAAGAACTGGAGGCAGGAGTCGAGACGCTGTTGTTGTTGGCAGAGTTACTAAGTGGCGGAGGTCCTTTGGACATGTTTTGAGGTGAGAGAGACTGTGAGTTGGTATTGCTGCTACTGGGTGCACTATTGTTGCTATTGCTGTTGGCCATGTTACTGCCACTGTTTCCATTGGAGTGGTATGTTCCACTGAATGGGGGGTGGTTGTTCAAAGTGCCATGGAAAGGGGAGGGGCGACATCCAGGTGAACAGCTGGATGGCACACCTGGTCCAGTAAGTGGCATGTTGGGTGCAGAGGAGGAGCCAGGAGGAAAAGATGAGAAGCCTCCCATCTGATTGGTGGATGGGCTGGGTAAGGGAGAAAGAGGTGTTGGAGGAGTCTGGGACGAGGACTGGTAGTGTTGGGGGCGTACACTGGGTGTCATACCCGATGGGGGTGGCTGGGCATGGGACGTTTGAGGTGAGACTAAAGAGGGCTGAGGTGGTGGTGGGTAAGGAGCATTTGGAGGGTGTACATGATGGCTGGATGAGGAGGAGGGAGAGAGTGCAGGAGGTTGGCTTGGGCCTCCACGGTTTTGGTACAAAGCTGACTCTCGCAGGTTTGAGTCCCTTTCTCTGTCTCTGGGTGCAGACTGGTAGTGGGTGTGAGGTGCGTGGGGGTGTTGGGTTCTTTCAGGCCCTGAATACTCTCGTCCAAGGTTTGGAGTCACTCCGGGGGAGCTGAGGTACTCTCGATTTGTGCCAGCGGAAGGAGGCGCCCCGGCAGGAAAGTCTTTTCCTCCAGTGGGAGTGTACTCTCTGTGAAAGTGGTCAGCTCCCGAGGAGGGGGTTTGTGCCTGATCCATTGAAGGAGGAAAGTCTCGGTTGGATGAGTTCGGGGGATGTGGGTGGGGATGTGGTGGCAAGGAGGAATGAGAGGGGTGGCTGGGATTGTTTTGGGGTGATGCAGGTGGGTCTCGGTTCAGCATTGGGGTGACAGGTAAACCGCTGGTTGAACTTGGAGGGTTACCCTGGGGGATAGAGCTGTTGTTTGGGTTACTGTTTCCAACAACCTCTCTTGTCTGGCCCCCAAACTCACCCCATCTGCCTCCATCTTTGTCCCTAGGATGCCCCCCTCCAGCTCCATTGGGTCCAAAGTCTCTACTCTGATTTTGGTTTGACAGAGGAAACTCCCTTCCTCCTTCACGTTCCCTTTCCCTTTCTCGCTCCCTGTCTCTGAAAGCTGGACCGAAGTCTCTTCTTTCAGGGCCTAAGTTAGGTCCATCTCTCCCAGAATTTTGGAACTCCCGGTTCTGACCCACTGACAGACCCCCAAACTCCCTTCCTTGGATACTGTTAGGCCCACCCATCCCACCACAACCACTATTACTATTACCCCCACTACTATTGTTGCTGCTGTTGCCAATGGGAGCAGAGAACTCCCTGTTCATCTCTCTCCCCCCACACTCCCCCCTCACTCCCCTCTCCCTCTCTCCTGCAGCCCCCCTCTCTCTTTCCCCTCCCCCTCCGGCGTACCTGGGAAGGTACTCCCTGTGGGGGTGAGGATGAGGATGGGGGAGGTAAGAGGGGTGGGAGGAGGAGTGGCGAGAGGACGGAGGGTTGTAAACAGAGGGAAGTTGCTGCTGCTGCACTGGGGGCTGGTGCTGTGGTTGGTGTGGATGGTGGTTGCTAGGGTAACGGGTGTAGCCCCAGCTCCCCTGGCAACCAGTTGCCGTTCCACCCTGCCAGCTGGTGGAGCTGTAGTGATGAGGGTGAGTGGAGGTCTGGGTCTGAGGCTGGGACTGTGGCTGGGGGCCGGTCTGTGGCAACAGCGAGGGAGGGGTGGACTGAGCCTTGTCCAGGAGTTTGTCTGCTTTTTCTATTTTATCTCTTTCTGTCTTAACCTCAGCAGGCAGGTTTTGTCCCCCGAGCTCCAAGGGCTTCAAGGCAGGTGGAGGTGGGAGAGGAGGGGGTAAGGAGTGTGGAATGTTGGGGCTGGAAAAGTCTCCCGAGATAGTTGTCTTGGTCACGCACTGTGTGCTGGCTTTGGAATTCATTCGGTTGCCACTAAGTGCACTATCAACACCCACTGGTCCACCATACTCAACTTTACACATCAATTTGGAGTCCAGGGAGAAGTAGGACTTCCTCCCAATATTGCTGTCATTTGATGAATCCCCTGCTCCGCGGAGAGAGGGAGTCAGACCAGAGGAAGAGCACGGAGTGGAGGGGGGCTTAAGAGAAGGACAGTCTTCAATTCTTGAATCCACATCTCGCTTTTCTCCATCTCCACAGGAGTCCTCCCCTCTCCCCTCTCGTAGCGCTCTCCTCTCCTCCCCTGCTACCTTCCCCGCTCCCCCTTCCTTGCCTTTCTCTCGTTCCCTCTCTCCTTGCTTTGGTGAGTCTGGGCCGTCGGAATCAGAGTCCAAGCTACCCAGAGGGGAAGCAGAGAGACTTGGGGATGAGGAACGATTGTCCTGGTCTATATCCCGCCCGCTGCTCAGACTGCTGCTGCTATTGGCCAGGCTCCCAACAACCGAACTCCTGCTGCCCTGGGATTGGCCATCTTCGTTGTCACTCTCACGAGATTGGCTGGCAACCGAGGTTGGAGGTGGGACAGTGGAAGGAGCCGAGCTGTCAGTCGAGTGTGTTGATGTTGGAGGGTTTGGGGTAGAGACTGAATCCTGACAAGAAAAGATCATTTGTGGATGAGGTAGAATCCTACCTTTTAAGAATGTAGTAATACTGGTCTGTAGATATATAAATATATATATACATACATATGCAGGAGTAAAGCTTTTAACAGTTTAGATGTTGCCTTTTTAATGATTTAGCTGAATCAAAGCTTTATACTTGGTCTTTACATAACAGGGTGATGAAATGTAACACAAACCTGAACTTTCTGCCTCTTTGGAGGAGACACAAGTTCCTCCCCCTCACTCTCTGATGAATCATGCCCTTGTGATCTGCGACTGAAGCGATTTCCAGCCAATTCCTCAACAGCACCTCTTTGCTAAAACAACACAAGACTTTAAATTCCGTAGTGATGCTTTTGAATCCCTAATAGGCCTGTGTCTGTTTTTAGAACAAAGTCACACTTGGACGCACATACACGCAGATATAAAACATCAATGTCAAACATGAAACATCAAAGATTTAAAAGTAGTAAGCCGTAAAACAACGCTATCGAACAATACTGTCACTGCAAGGGTCTGTGGCAATCATAGTGATGACTCATACACTGACAGCCAACACACACACACACACACACACACACACACACACACACACACACACACACACACACACACACACACAGTTCAATACAAGAGACAGGTCTTTATTGGTATTAACTATGCTACTTGCATGCACACACAGAAACCTATGGTGAAAATGACAGGGTAGTCAAGAGACAAAAGAGGTAGAGCTCTAACCGTCTGTCTATCGTTGCGTTCAGGGCGAGTGGGGCTGGAGTGCGGGCGTCTACCCCTTCTCTCCTCACTCGCCCCCCGCCGCCGCCCACTGCGCATGGGCATCTGCACAGCCCAAAGTCCATCGAAAGAGGGCAAATGTGGAAGGCAGAGGAAAGCATGAATGGTTAAAAACAATGTTAGAAATGTACAGAGAGAAATAAAGAGATGTGATGGTTGAGGAAAATATGTAGTTAATGAGTCAAACCCATAGAAAGTCAAGTTTGTGCCATTCAAGGGCAACGACAAATTGAGAATAAAAAGAAAAGGGAGGTGAAAAGAAGAACAGGGCATAACAAAGTGAAGGGAGGACGCAGAGAGGAGGCAGAGGCTGACGACAGAATAAAGTATAAACAAGTAATCAGCTTTTTTTAGACCACATTACTGCATCTCACTACCAAATAAATAATTTACATCTTAGTCAGCCCGGCTGTTTTGAAATATTATCACACACTGAACTAATTATAGTTGTACTTTTGAATGTGCTACACACAAGAATCAGGCAGGTACACAATCCCTGAAGTCACAGTACAGAAATATATAAAAGAAAAATGTAGGCCTCATGCATACCGATTCTTTGTGTGTCCTTGTTTTCATTGTTTCTTCTTTATAACGTCCATTTTACAACACAAGCCATTGCGGGGACTGAATTCGTTCCTGTTGCTTACTGACTGAGTGTTACACCATGAGAGCTACCAAAACCTGCAAAGAAGCATAAACAAAGAAGGTATTATTCAGTATTTATCTGCATGGAAAATCCTACAGACAGACCTACAGTGATTTGCAAAAAACGATTACTTCACGTCAGGATGCAGTACTGAGCAATTTCGTTTGCAGTGTGTGGAGTTAAGGAATTTGTGACACAATGAAAACATCAGAGTTTACAAAAGCAAAAACACAGATGCAAAATTTTAATTCCCAGCATGCTTCACACTGTATTGGCACAACTGCTTTTGCACTCCCCTCTTTCCTCTGTTTTCACCACAGTACCCAGGAAGCATTTAAGCCCAGCAGCTAAACCGAGCAGAATGCTTTGTTTTGGGTGCAGCAGAACTGGGAGCCTCAACACTGAACCACAGATAATAGATGCAGAACAGAGAAGGTGTGGATTGGTAGCCTGCATTTTGGATGGCAGTCTGCAGAAGACAGAGAACTCCAATGAACGCCTGGCGAACGTGGGGGCCACACCTCCCTTCTTCCACCTTCACCCCACAACAGCCCAAACCCACAGCCACTTGTGGTTAACCCACATGCCCTGGTTACAGCCAGCAGAATCACATGCCTATTTATCCAGCCAGCCATTAAGGGAAATGAACAACGTCAAGCAAGATCCTCCATCCATTTGGGTGTGCCTGACAACATAGGTGCACTACTGTGCGAGGGCTTGTCTGATCCATTCATTCATGTACCACTATGACGAAAAATTGTCTCATGCATATTGAATGAGGATATAAATAGTGCACGCCGCTGTATGACAAAAAAAAGCTATTTGGCTACACACTTAGCACAGCTGATATAGGCTACATGCACACTCTGCTGTGCGGCCAGTAAAAACGTGTATATGTGTGCGTTGATGAGGCAAGTCGGCTCCTGTAAATACTGTAGCTGCTCCACTACACATGGCTATGCATTAATTACTAGTGCATGCTGCAGTGACTGATACAGACCCAGGAGTAATATTTTGGACAATCCCTGCACAATAGAGAAAGGTGGCACCTCAAGGCCTGTCTGACAATGCAGTGCATGCACAACGACCCCAATTAACATAGGAAGGACTACAAGTTCAAACAATCAGTGGCCAGTAGGTGTGTGTGTACATTACACGTCTCAGTTACAGGTGGCAGCCACCGGCCTGTCTGTGCTCCACTGACCATGGTCCCACAAACACAGCGCTAATATGCACCAACGTTGACACCACTGCATGCTGTCCCACACGCATTTGCACGAGCACACGCACATGCATTATCAACAAATTGCACTGCATGCGATGCAAAGCAGCAGCATGCAGTTGCCTTGCTTACATCACCAGCGAGCAGGGGCACTGCAACGACTCTTTTCTTCTCTCTCCCCCTCTGCGATATCGTGGAGGAGACCGGCCGAGGCTGCTGCTGCACAGCCCCGCACAGTCTAGCCCTTACCGCCCGGTCCAGCTATACGACGTCTGGGGTGGAGGGGGAAGAGAGTCGTGTGTTTTCAGCGGCGCGCACACACACACACACACACACACACACACACACACACACACACACAATCAGAATGGATGCCTGTGCAGTGCTGCTTCTAGACGCCGCTGCACATCTCAAAAAGAAAGATGATAGGCTCTGGAATGGCGAATCATGGCATTACGCACCGGCTCTTCCCTTCCTTCCCTCTCTCCTCGCTGGAATGTGGCTGCGCGTCGTGCACACTCTCCACATTCATGCACCGGGATACAATTTTAGCCACAAACGCAGGAGCATAGGTGATGATGGTAATTAACGCACAAAGGAGAGGAAAAGGAAAAAAGGGAGGGAGGGCACAGACGTGGCCAGCGATAGAAGGAGGTCTCCAAATGCACAAAAATAAAAGCATCCATGTTTTTTCTCCTTCTTACCTATGATATCCAGCGATGCGTGCTCCCACTCTCACTCTCCCTTTTCCTTTCTCTCCCTCTGTTTGGTCGGGGTTTTTTATGGTGCACGCTGACACGCACGCCTCACAGCCCAGGCGTCTGTCAACACGGGCTCGTGCTGGCTCATGTTGCATCGAGCTCCGATCATAACAATAAATGCACAAGAAGAAAATCTCCTTCTATTCGTTGCAGGGGGAGGAAAAAAACCAGGGGTGCCAACTGGAGACTGTACAAATTGATGCGTCCCCTCCTCGCCTCTTCCCCACCCCCTTTTCTCCCCCTCTTTTTTTCTTATCCCCCTCCACCTCTCTCCCACCCTTCCTACTCCCCCTCTTCCACTAAGACGACTTGCACTTTTTTTCTTTCTTTCCCCAAATACCCCTTCTCCACCTCCTCCTCCTCCTCGGTTCTTACAGTCACAATTTTTTAAAAAAGCAAGAGGGGAGAGAGGGATGGGATGCACGTCGGGAGAAAGGGAGAGAGAGAGAGGGCGTGATTTGCATAAGGAGAGAGAGAGAGAGAAGAGGAGGTGGAGGAGGAGAGGGCCAAACTCTGAAGAGGGAGGGAGGGGATCAAGAGGGAGGGTCTCTCTCTCCCTCTCTCTCTCCCCCTCTCTCCTCTGTCTCTTGTGTTGCTGAGTCCCTCCACAGTCACCTTTACTGTATGTGAGCAGCCTCAACCACCACATGTTTGTCTTCATCTCGCGATGAAGAGGCAGAGACGAGGCCTTTGTTCTCAGAGGTGAGAGAATGTGGAGAGAAGAGGACGGACACACACACACACACGTTTTATTAGAGGTGTTTAAATGACAGTGAGTTATTAAAGAAAACACAAGTCGTGTGGCACAATCCAACAATTACTAAATGGACAATTAAAGCATGTCCTATGTGTGTGTGTGTGTTTGTGTGTGTGTGTGTGTGTGTGTGTGAGCTTGCAGCGGTGTGTCCAGTCAAGCGGCTCTGCAGACCTCCTCCTCCTCCTCCCCCCTTTCTCTCCCCCCTTCTCTCCCCTTCACGCAGCCCCCTGTCCCGTCTCCTATTGTGTGGTAACCATGGCAACCCGGCCGGAGACTGTGCCCATGGTGCGCATGCGCGGCTCCAGTCAGCCCTTCCTTCATCATCAGCATCATCATCGTCATCTTCGTCACCACCGACAGGAACTCACGGAGCTACATCATCGTCGCCTCGCGCTCCCTCTGCTGCACGGTGTGTGCAATAACGACGAGCGCGTGAGGACTGATCTTTGCAGCGGAAGTCACGCGCCGCTATTAGTGAAAATATCGCGACAGCTGCCGGCACGTGACGCGATCGGGGCCAGAGGTGAGCTCGAGACTTGGCGACTTCTTTTCAGGTGAGGAACTTAACCTTGTTTTATTTAATCATTCTCTTTTATTTTATTCCAACATTCTGTTTTAGCTTAGCTTTTTATTTGTCTAGTCTCCATTTTCATCTCTTTTCAGAGTGCATCCTGAGGTTTACAGGTACAAAATTAAGAACTGGAATCCTGTGATATTATCTCTAAAAAACCAACTTGTCTACTCATGACCTGGACGTCAGAGACTTCATGTAAAATATCCTGTTAACACTGTACTTGTTTTTTTTTTTTTTTAGAGGGACAGTGTACCTGAATAAATATGAGCCCAATGGTTCATAAAAATGTACCAGAGTTATCCTTTCAGACTAATTTCATCTTGCATGCTTGAAATGCTAAAGCTAATTCCTGCAGGGTGTATTCCGTCTGAATCCATGTGGTACGTTCAAAGCAGGACTCCTCCTCACTCCTGCAGGATTTGTGCAGGATCGTCATGCAGAGTGAAAGTCATGCAGAAAAACAATCACTGTAAATCCTGTAGGATGCTATTCCAGCAGAATGGTACCTGCAGGAATGACATTGTGTTTTTTCTGCAGGATGCCATTAGGACTTTTTGTTTGTCCAACACCTGCTGTGATGAGAATATATATGTTTCCACTTTTTTAGAGAGCAGGACTGCAGAAGTCGTTTTCTGCTTTTCATCCATGATCCATAAATTACCAACAAAGAGAGGAGATAAATAACAGATTCACAGAAAGCTTTAGTTTGAGGTAACATTTATCCATCTCTGTAATGAGCTTCACCTTAGACAGAAAAAGCAACACACACAATCTTGAAGCAGAAGCTGCTTAGTATTCACATCAGAAGCAACACAAGGAAGAGGAGGGAGAGGAAACAACCGGGCACCAAGAACAGAACTTTTCTGCAGTGAGTCATGAGGAGATACAAGGATCGGCAAAGAGAAAGAAACTTAACAAGTGCAGTAAGGTTAGTGCGAGTCTGTGCTGCGAGGCGAGATGATTTTTTCCCTAAAGGCTTTGTTGCAACCGGCTGTGATAACGCCAGCCGCTTGCTAAAACCTGTTGCTAAATCTATGTGTTTCAGTTAGTTTAGTTTAGTATTAGTGCGTTTAAACAGTTGAGTCATTATCTCATCACCATGTACCTGCCAGGGAAATATAATATATATATATATATAATGATTTGTATTTTAATTTAATTTTAGTTCTTGTGTTGCACTGCCTTCAGCACAGGCACTCAGAGGGCACTGGGGTTACGGAAGTTGTGCCCAGCAAAGCGTGCCTGGTCACCCAACTCTTCCTCGATCCTGAGAGGAGGAGGAGGAGTTGAGGAAGAACATGGAGAGAAATGTGGAGCAGGCAGATGAATGTGAAGTATGAGAAGAGAAGACAAAGAATGAAGGAAAGAGAAGAGAAATGCAAAAGAATAATAAGTTGCATAAGTGTTATAAGCCATATTAAAGTCTTTTTTACATACATATGAATACACATATACAATAAAGTGTATATACTCCCACCTCATGAGCTGGTTGTATTTGGCCAGACGCTCTGATCGACAGGGAGCTCCAGTCTTGATCTGAAGGGAGACAAATATATTAAGAACCACAGAGGGAACCAGACACAGCTGCTTTATGACTAATACTGAGTATTAGGACTGATGCAACAATTATATTCACAATCAAATAAAATGTATAAAGCTTTTTATTCCTTTTTCACTCGATAACTTAGAAAATGTTCAGTAAATAAAATTGTAAATTAGATTTAATAATGGTGACAACCCCTCAAGTTGGAAAAACATATCACTTGAGCTACTACTGCACACTGTACTGTTGTTTATTATTGTTTGTTTCCATACTTCTATTGCACTGTGATTCTGCTGCATCGTTCAATTTTGTATTGTCTAATTTATGCACCGTCATCACAGGACAGTTAATGCAAGGTGCTATGGCTTATGTGTGTGTGTGTGTGTGTGTGTGTGTGTGTGTGTGTGTGTGTGTGTGTGTGTGTGTGTGTGTGTGCTTGTTACCTGTCCAGTGCAGAGACCAACCACCAGGTCAGCTATAAAAGTGTCCTCTGTTTCTCCGGAGCGATGGCTCACCATCACACCCCAGCCGTTCTCCTGGGCCAGCTTACACCTGAGGACGCAGTAAATAACAAGCTCACACATGCAGACAGGAGCATTTCCACGTGTTACTGCATCAAACACACAAAATCAACTCACGCCTTGATGGCCTCTGTGACAGAGCCAATCTGGTTGACTTTGAGCAGCAGGCAGTTGCAGGCCTTATCCTCCACGGCTCGTTGTATCCTGCGCGGGTTAGTGACCGTCAGATCGTCTCCAACCACCTGCAAACACATCACATATTAATGAGTTTTCTCACTCACAGCAACAGTATCAGTTCTGTAACGTGCAGGAAGTATTAACCTTCGTTGTCAATCTACTTTCCCAAATTTCTGTTCCTCTCCCAATAACATTAAAATGGGAACGCCACCAGATTTACACATGAATCTCAGACTGTATTACTAACTCAGGGCATGTAGTCTGGTGTCATGAAATACACTCTTAAATATCATTACACATTTTGCATCACTTACCTGGATGCCCACTGAGGCTGTGAACTGGGACCAAGCGGGCCAGTCGTCCTGATCGAAAGGATCCTCAATAGACACAACTGAAGGAGGGGGGGATAGGTGACATCACTTTTTGTGCAAACATGTAAAATTATGGCCTAATGGCTCATTAAGACCAGAGCAGGTACATAACAGAGTGATGCCATGATGCAATTGCTCACAGAAGCAGGAAGCACACCACTGACAGGGTAAACAGCCTCTTAAATGTGCATAATGAAGACTTCTTAATCAAAACCAAGTGTCAGGAGGAGGAGTGTCACTACCTCTTTGAAAATGTGGGAAAAAGCTTGATCACTGACAGTCAGTGATCAATAGTTTCTGCTGAATGGGATTTATCCACATCATGTTCTCCAGATGACAATAAAAGCTCAGCATTGCCACCATCAGTTTGACCCTCCACACACATCACAACACACACCTGGGTAGTTGTTGATGAAGCCCTGGTAGATGCTGGCCAGCTCCTCACCGCTGATGTTGCGGGCGGCGTTGGGCGGAGACTTGAAGTCCAGGTCGTACTTGCCCTCGATGAAAAACTCTGAGGCAGCAACATCCATCCCAATCACCACTTTGTCTGTGAAGCCTGCTTTCTCTATGGCCGTCTTTATCAGCTCCAGGGCTGACGCAGAGACACAGGAATAAATAAGACAACACCTTAGGCTATGAGAAAAAGAATCAGGGAGTGGATTCTGTGTGGTGGTTGTTCTTACCTTCACTGTTCTCCTGTATATTTGGGGCAAACCCTCCCTCATCTCCCACATTTGTAGCATCCTGGCCGTACTTCTCTTTGATCACACCTCTCAGAGTCTGGTACAGCTCAGCCCCGACACGCAAAGCATCACGGAAAGACTCGGCCCCTACAGGAAGTACCATGAACTCCTGCATAGCCAGTCTGTTACCAGCATGAGATCCTCCGTTGATCACATTAAATGCCTGAATATGGGGCGGATGAGGAAGGAAAATTTATTTGAATATCATCTTTTGAAGAATTTGTGCACAAAGGAAATAAATAAATACACGACTCACAGGAACTGGTAGGACCAGCTCTCCGTTCCCTGCCAGATCAGCAATGTGGCGGTACAAGGGGACACCTTTCTCTGCAGCACCAGCTTTGCATATGGCCAGTGATACTCCCAGAATAGCATTGGCCCCGAACTTAGCTGAAGGGAACACAGATGAGTCACAAGAGCACATGTATGCACCGGGTACTCACTGGAGCAGACACATGTTGTCACACATACATGCATAAGACATGACAGGACGAGGCTTACATTTGTTATCAGTGCCGTCCATTTCAATCATCAAGTTGTCCAGTTTCTCCTGCTCCAGCACGCTGACCCCCTGAAACAAAGCAGCCAGATTTCACCGTTTTAATCCTCTTCTTCCTCCCACTCTCCTTTAGATTTGTTCTCTTACTCACCGACTTGACAAGGGCAGGTCCAAGGCTGTCATTGATGTGACCAACAGCCTTTGTTACACCTGAGACAGCAGGACAGTGGAGGATATATATAAATACGTCCATTTTCATGCCATAAAAGTGGAAAATAAGAGACCGTGACAGGCAAAAACAGAGAGCATGAAACTGGAAAGAGGAGACATCTTGTTTTCAGTCCTCACCTTTGCCCTTGTAGCGAGTCTTGTCTCCATCTCGGAGCTCCAGAGCCTCGTAGATGCCGGTGGACGCACCGCTGGGCACAGCAGCCCTGAACAGACCTGGAGGGCAGAGGATTGACAGGGCAGAAGGGTAAAGGTTGAGGAAGAGGAGGAGGACGGACAGGTTGGAAAAGAGAAAGGCAGAATTGTCAAGCCGATAAACACGAAACACAACTGGTAATTCGACAAAAACACAAGTAATATGCTTTCTGATGCATTTATTTTTTTAACCTTTGCCTGTGTGGAGATCTACTTCCACAGTGGGGTTTCCTCTGGAGTCCAGGATCTCCCTGGCAACAATACTCACTATGGACATCCTGTACAAAAAAAAGGAAACATATTTATACTTCAAAACATCCTTTCAAATTAGTCACAAGGACTTCACACTCTCTCCGTCACTGATGGTAGTGACGCAGCCTTAGGGATGGAAAGCTGTGGAAAAGATGCTCCCTGGAAAGATGCTGTCACGCACACATACACACACACACACACACACACACACACAGAAAGAGAAGGAAACATAAATCAAAAGCTAATAACCAATACCTATTTAGGAATCTACCGTGAACCTGTTCCGGACCACAAGCCACCTCAATTTCTGTGCTGTTTCAGTCAGTGACTGAGAATGTGCACCAATGGAGAGATGAGATGGCGAGAAAACACCAGGCAGGAGAAGAGGGAGGAGGTGGAGAGTGATGGAGGGAATGGCGGAATAGATCAATCCTTTTAAATGTTACCTGCAGCGTGTTTTGAAGCCTTCTGGAGAGAAGTGAGCGACTGTGGGCGAAAGAGAGGGAGAAGTAGAGGGACGGGGGAGGTGGGAGATGGGGTGAAAAAAAACGTATGACACGCCAGGGGGGAGGGGGAGCGTGTGAGTCATTGGGAGATGCAGAGGGGAGGGAACAAAGCTGGAGAGGAGAGGGAGGATGGAGGAACAGAGCAGAATAGCAATGGTCACATTTTCCAATTTTATGACTTAGGAAATTAAAATGTGCTGAAAAAGACCTCAGCTTCAAAATCTTTTGTTAGTATTTGCTGTATGGATATCACCTGATACATAGTAGTATATGTATATATACTACTCTGACAAATACTGTCCCAGAAAATTGCCAATATGAAGAGGTAATTATGTGGTTGCTCTCAATTTCAGGCAGTGCTGTCATGCCTCTGAAGTGAGGGTTTGTTGTAGGAATAAAAAACGAACATCTGTACGCTTCAGATGTGGATGACAGGTAGAAGATATCAAAAAAAAAAGAAAAGAGGAGGATACATCTCAGCAAAGGCAAGACGCACAAACCGAGCCACCTTGTCAGGAACTGCAAAGATCTAATGTTGGGGATTAAAGCAGACAAGACGACAGGTAGACAGGTGTGAGGAGCAGTGCATGCTGGGGGTTGGTGAGGGTGGATGTGGATTTAAAAATAGTGTGTGGATGTAATTAAAGAAACAGTAAGCACAGGAGGAGGCAGGCAGGGATCCCACGGTGGGAATGATTTGTCAAAAGAGCATTTTCGGCTGCTCCACTTGTGTTCTCTATCCAGATGTCACATGACCTGCAGACTAGTGGAACAGGGAAGAGACGACACAGTGGAAATACATATAAAAGGCACAGCGTCTCTGAGAACTCACAAAATTACACTCAAATAAACGAGAAGTGTCGATACATTTTATGAGGCTTAAAAAAAAGCATAGATTTACAGATTTTGATGCGTATTCATGACATTGAAGCTTGTGAGATTTGTTTTTATGAAACACGTCAATATATAAGACATGCAATCGTCAAACACAACCACAACAGACACACATTTTGCAATTATCTAACAATGTTTAATGAACTTTTATTTAGTTAGATTAATTAGTTAACAGTATACAATTCAATTCACCGACACACTAGTGTCTTCACGAACATAAAATGGACTGTACAGCAGATGTACTGTATACTGTAGCACTTGTACGTGCAGTGGGCAAAAACACATGGAAAGTTTTGAGGATGAGTATAATATAAAGTGAGTGTAGTTATTCCCAATTTGCACAAGAGATCCACGTTTTCTGTTTTTTGTATGTCACAGTAGAGAAGTTGAACTGTAAATGGAACTATCAAGTGTGTGTGTGGGGGGGTTGTTTTGTGTTTGTGTATGTGTGTGTGTGTGAAATATGTGGTTTATATATAGACAGTCCAGTCATATCAAACATTTACGACAGCCAGTTGTGACAATCATCAACTTCCGTCTTCAACGTGGTTCACAGCATCGGGGAAATCTTCCCTCAACTCCATTTCTGGTCACCTCGTCAATTGTGACGCCTGCAGGGACGACAACGAAGTGCGTGTTAGAAAATATGGAAATTACAAAAGAAGAAAAGGCTTCATCAAATATCTGAGGCTTCTGTTTTATGACACGAATCATGGTGGTCAGTCCAAAATACTGCTCCTACACAACAGACTCTATATAAACACTGACGACCTGTCTCCACGTTTGGAGTCAGAGTGTGTGTGTTGGAGGGAGAGGTCCCATCAACACATGCTCGACCAATCACACATCAGACTCAGCTGTCATTCTTTAAATTTCACCTCGTTTTCATAGCATCAAATAACAAATTAAAATCAAACCAATCAGAAAAATTTGAAGAGTACATCAGTGTGATAGAAACTACTTAAATAGATAGAAGCCATGTTTGAAAATCTATTCCGCGTGTACTTTGACTTTTAAGTTTGCACCATTTCACATGCACTAACGTGGAGGAGGCAGGACCTATTACCTCTCCTGCAGCCAGCCACAAGGGGGCATTCAGAGCACTTTGGCTTCACTTTTGAGAAGCAGAATTCATGTTGACCATCTTTATATACAGTCTATGATCCTTCATGGTGAGACACTTCCAAAAACAGCTGATTTAGAGAGTTAGTAGATTTTATGTTTTGATGACAAATATTCAGAGATACATTCTCGTAGCGAAACTGCAAGACACTCAAACTATTTAAAGAGTCACTATTTGCACATTTTCTTCCATTTCTCATGATGCCTTAATTAACCGGACATTTATTTATCACACAATTTCACAAATCCAATACTGTTTAGTATTTTAATAGAATTATCTCCTGCAGTGTAAAAATACAGTAAACCTCAAGATCACAGTTATCTTACAGTGTATCAAAAATCCAATAATTCATGTGCTTATTTTCAGGGTTAAAACTGACAAAAATAAATCCGTGGAGCATTAGTGGTATATCTGTATTGCAATATGTTAATATTAATCATGAACATATACGTGATGAGCTCAACTTGCCCTGTACATCTTTTCTTACCTTCTCACCAGTCGTAGCGTGGGCGGGTTTGGGGCTCACGGTGTCTGGGGGACTCATGCCGATGACCTGGTGGGGGTGTTGAGCTAGGAGGGGCAGTAAGAGCCAGCTGTTGGCCTCCTGCCCGTCGATCTCGGCCATACTCCAGCGCCCGGGCGTTCGGGGGGACGTACCTTCCTGCCTCCCTCCTCCACTCATCATCAAACGCTGCAGCATCACCTAGTAGGAATGTAGGGGAGGTTGGTAAGTAACACACATCTTATGTTATTGTAGCTGTTTTTGTTTTTACTCTCTTTGGTATTCGAAGTTGAGCTGAGAACAGTAATCACGAACAATCATAAACTGATCGTTTCCTCCTGAAAGACTCACTTTCATCAAGGTTGATGAAGTCTTGCCGTTCCTCGCGGTCTCCTGTGCGGCGATTTCGCGAACGCTCCATTATGTGTGCACGGGGGCCGATGTGATGGCCAATGGCGAGGCGCTCCAAGCCGCTCTCACTGTCCCTCACAGACTGCCGCGTCTCACGGATCTGAGATGAGGAGGGGGCAGCTCAGTTTACTAAAACAAGCAGGATACTCTGCACTCTGGGTGAACTCTCTCTGAAGTGTTTCTATTCCAACTATGATGTTTATACTGTACATGATCTATTTACTGTCACTACAAGTTCTGATCATTTCATGTGTTAATGAAGCGAGAATGTCAAAGTCATGTCTGGACAAACAATGCACAACTGTCCCATATCAATGGGGAAAGTAACAATCACTACCGACATACATTCTGTTGATTTGAACTCTCTTAAGTTACTGAAGTTATTCTCACCCCTCCAGGGCCTGTTCTCGTTGCATGGGTCTGCTGATAAACTTTAGGAGCCCCTATATCTGACGAGGAGTAGGAGATCACTGTTGAAGAGGAAAATGTCTGACAGTTTGGTGTACCGGTCATTCTTTCCTAGAAGAAAATAAAAAAACAAACAACACGGTGAGACGGAGTACTGATGAATTACAGGTTTCAGTCATGAGGGTAATTACGTCTGCTTATGTGACAAAACTCACTCACCACGTTTTCCATCATTTCTCCCATCATGCCAAACATATCCATGAATCCACCACCCTGAAAATTAAATGAGACCTTTTAATGGCGTTTCTGCAGTTTCCAACAAGTTAAATTTAAAACTCTTTAAGTTCCATGTTGACCTTGTTTGAGGTTTTATTACAGCGTGCTAATATCTGTATTATTTCCATAAACCAGAATAACAAAGATAAAATTGGAGACTTGTTCTTCATTTGTAGAATATCCTTGTTAAGCTCTGTTATCAGAAATATTTGTAAACATGACTAGACTTCCTGCAGTTATAGGAGGTCAACTACTCACCATTCCCATCATACCGAAGGGGGCCAGTGGACCAGCCTAGAAGAAAGTGTGCAACAATTGTAAAATCAGTTGAAATTGTTTAACTAATGTGATTAATTCACAAAACACATGAATACAATCCACCAACATAGCAGCAGGTTACCTGTCTACGTGGTGCACGATGTGGCTGCATCTGGGGGGCAAGAGCAAAAGGGTCCATGGCAAATGGTTGAAACAGACTCATCTGCTGCCTGTGAGCCGCAAATGGATCCCTAGAAGAAATCAGAAATATTTATGATATTACTGTTGTCTTAAAATAGACTCATATAGGTAAAGGAAATCTGAAAATGATACGGGAAGAGAAGTCAGTCATATTTATCAGGATGTGACAGATCACTTAGACAGGAGGTCTTATCAACATCTTCTTGTCTGTGAGTCCAGTTTCAGCAGTTTATTACGTTACCACACTGTTTAGAGTACGGGATCATTTTGGGGTTGTTTTGTTTTTAGAAGCACGGAAGGAATTTAAAAAAAATGGCAATATATCCTTTTTGACCTCTTAGTATTTATTTTGATAAGGATGAAAATACAATTTGTATCCCAGGGAACTCTCACAAGGCAACTTACAGACCAGTGTGAGCTTCAGTAAAAGGCCCTTTAAAAGGAAGATGCATCACATAACTGTACCTGGCCCTCATCCTGGTAAATAACACAATAGTACTATAAGGATTTTATGATGATGTGGCAGCCACAAATTTAACCAACAACAATTTAGATAATTGGTCACTTATTTAAAGAGTCCACATTTTGGTATTTTACGGATTCAGAATTTTAATTTCGGGGTGTAGTAGAATACGTCTGTTATGTTTTCTACAGACTTTGAACCTCATAACTTAGCAGAGCTTTGCTTTTACGTGGACAAGAGAAAACGTTTGAAACGGACAAACCGATTTATCAAGCAATTTTGAATCATCTCATTACATTCTCTCAAATGTGTCGCTCGGCTAGTTTAAAAATAGTGTCCAATTGAAGCCCCCGGTCTTAAATCGCGTAATTTAGTGTGCATCATCAATCAAGTGTAAAATCTTGAACCAATGTTGAAACCAAATATGAAACCCAGATCTTGGCACAGAGTAAAGCAAGTACCCTCAAAAACAGTGCACAGGTGTAGCTGAGGGCATTGTTGCTTTAAAGGTTAATGGTTGTAGGGCTTAAAATCACAACATAAGTTCAATCAATAGCAAATAAACAAAGGTTCAATATAAATCAATACATTGCTTATGTTTTGAGCAAGCACCATGAGGAGTTATAATAAATAATGAATCTTCACTCAGGAGCCAAAACCAGTCTTTAAACTTAGAAGACATAATAATGTGACATTCATCCTGATAATGATCGATATCAACTTAAATGTTTTGGCCATATCTTAAGTGATGGACACATCAAATAACAATTTGATTTTGTTTAAATCTGTTTATTGTACTTTGTATGAAGTTAACTGATAAATATTGATTCTGTGCATTCTTCTTAAAACTTCCACAACCTCTGCTAAGTACTGTACTTCACGTAGTATCTAGTAGAGCACAGGTTGATCTGCAGCAATTCAAACGTCCATGCATTTGCAATGTAAAGGGATCAGCATTGTGAAGATATGTTCTAGAAGAATAAAGCTGCCATTAGTTTGATCTGAAAAAAGCTTTAAATGCCCACAACAGACAGAACACGAGCTGTAACTGTGTTTTGAAACAAGGTTAAATGAACGCATTGGGATCATTGAGTATTTCAGCTGCTGATCTGTGAACCAAACACTGCTGAGCTCTGACAGCGTTGTTTTAGTTGTTGTCTATCCAATATGGTGGACCACCACCGTAGGCCCCCACAGCTGGCTGGAGTCAAGAAAGGTACCTGCTTCAAGCCACCGGAGAAATTTCATCAAACCAAGATGTTCCTCATGTAAAACACACAAGGAGGCGACGCTGTTGAAACATAATGTGACTAATGTCAGTACTCACATCATGTAGGGGTCGTCATCAACGTCGTTCAAGAACCGAAACATGCTAAGGTCTTTAACTCAGCTGGCTGATGCTAGCCAGCTAGCTAGGTAAACAGTCGCGTTTTTCAAGGATGAAGCAGATTAAAGAACTCGAAACTCTGGTCAGGCTGAAACCGAGGAGCTTGAACTTTATCTCGGCCACTGAGACACTAAACATCCGCTACACTTCCCCACAGAGACCGCTCACAGCGTCCGTACACAGCAAATTCCAGAAACCTGGACCCGACATGAAAACGGAAGTCAGTCCTCTGACAAAGAGAAGGAGCTGCGCTGTCAAGTTAGCATCACAGCTACTAGCTGTGGTTTCCGGTGTTGTTGTTTTTCAGAATAAAGCGTTTCCTGTTGTGAGGCTTTCAGAACAATCAACAAGTTTGATAGTTTAATTATATGATGTGATATTGTATAATAGTATATCATATCATGCTATATTACATTGAGTTACATTATATTATATTATATTATATCATGCTATATTGCATTGCGTTACATTACATTATAATATATTATATTATATTATATTGTATTATATAATAGCTCCACATCCTATATTTAATCTATTGAAATTGAGTTCAAACCACGGAGAAGGAGCCATTTTTGTGAGTTAGATAAACAGATGTATAGATGTATACATAGATAAATAGATAGATGTATATATGTATAGATAGATAGATAGATAGATAGATAGATGTATAGATGTATAGATAGATAGATAGATGTATAGATGTATAGATAGATAGATAGATAGATGTATAGATAGACAGATAAATAAATAGATAGATAGATAGATAGATAGATAGATAGATAGATAGATAGATAGATAGATAGATAGATAGATGTATCGATTGACAGACAGACAGACAGACAGACAGACAGACAGACAGACAGGCAGGCAGGCAGACAGTGTGTCCTCTGGCCAGCAGGAGGCGGTGTTTCCATTCCTCAGCAGGGACTGGGGCTCGTCTTGTCTGCGGCTGCGCTCACTCACCGACCCTCAAACCCGGATGTAACCAACGCCTAAGCTGCCAGAAGAAAAGCGGTGAGTAGAGTCTGAGAAACTGAGCGAAGCTGATCATTTAGAACAAACTAAACCTCCTGACACCCGCAGCGGAGTGTTCTGAGCAATGCGAAGTCTCCACCGAGAGACGGGGCTCGTTTATCTGGATCATAAATCCGCGGCGCAGTGCGAAACCTCCCCTGCCATTGACAGAGACTGAGAGTTGGCTAACGCGACTGTGGTTTAATGAAGTTGTCTCAACTGTCGCTGCTGGTCGAGACATTATATTTCTTCTGTTCATGCTTTTACACCGACCTGTGGTCAGTTTAATAAATGAGCTAGTTGACACGTTAGCTTGACACTTGACAGACTGTGGCTTCACCAAACTGAGCTAACACTTAAGTGATCACAACCTGGCTCCGCGCGTACTTCTCCCTCTCTCTTCTATGTTTTAGGTGTTGTTATGTTTTGTTTAGCTGAAAGTTGAATCAGGGTTCAGGCCACGTTTTCGCCGAGGAGCAGCTTATTTAGCGGAAGTGTTGGGCAGCATCCGTTTCTAAATGACAGAGAGCTAACAGGCCGTGGTTCCTTTAACATCTGTGGTATGTAGCAGCCAGTATGCGGAAGTGATTCACTGTCATCAATAAACCTTTGCTCGCACATGTTATAACAGGCCTGACGCTCACATCGGTCTTGTTTCTCAACCAGCAGCCAGGGCTGGCCAATAAAACCACTAATATACTAATCTAGTGACAAACTTAACACCGTGACGACCAGGCACAACATTAAAACACTTCTGATCTGCTTTTCTGTAATGCTCGACAAGGATTTGATGGCTGATATTACTGAATATGTGGCATAGGTAACACATTAGGGACTTTACACCGCTTTATTAGGCACAAACCAATAGTGTAAAACAATAGTCCTGCAGTAAATAGGACTGGGTAATAAAACAACATCACAATGTATTTTTTCGTCAATAGCAATATAAGTATACATTGCCATATATAAGACAAGTTCAACATATATTGATATATGAATAATGCAAACATTTCATTATCTATTAATATTTGTCACATCTGTTGCTGTTTATAAAGTGTTTGCCTTTTTCTGCTCAACAAAAAAAGAGTTTAAAACCACAACAGTCAATAAAATCAGTGTTTGTACGTCACCGGAATAATAATGTGACATTTATCATGATAGTTATCGATATTGACTGATTAACAGTTTTATCTTAACGTGACTATAGCCCAGCCCTAGCAGTAAATCGTTTTACACCCTTTTGTATTACACAGAGAGGTGTTTCTCTTATCCAGCCTGTACTACTGAATACTTTTTAAAAGTTAATAATCTTTTACGCTTTAATATTTTTATGCTGATAATTTGTACTTTTGTGCTTTTTTATCTCTGTAATTCACAAAACACTTGATAAACAGCAAAACATTTTACAAATCTGAGCTATAACATTAAAACCAATCATGTATTATTGCTCCTCACTATGCTCGCACAATGCACAAGGAGTATACCTATATATTTAACCTTTTATATATATTGAATTATATTGCTATTGTTGAAATTATTTTGTACTAATTGTATAGTTTTTTTTCACCCATCCCTATTTACTGCAGGTCTATAACATTTCATTTGTTTTAGCTACATTAGGTTTTTGTTTTCATATCTAATAAAGTGGCAACTTTGTAAAATTGTGTTAACTTTAGCCATCAAATTAATGTTGAGCATTAAAACATACATGAAGTATTATAATGTTGCGCCTGATTAACAGTATTTAACTATATTTGTAAAAGTATATCATTATTATTATTATTTTGAGCAAAACCTACTTTTTGTCTTGAATGCAAAAGCATCTAATGATTGTTTCATTTAGATCTGCAGATTATACTTATTTATTATAATTGTTCGGTCTCTAAATTGCCAATTTAATGAACATTATAATTTTCCACAGGTTAAAGTAACATCTTGATAATCAAAGCAGTAGTGGATCACTTTTCAGTCGACTGGCTAATTAATCAAGTGACTGACAGTCACTTCTCCATCCTTTATGTATATTATTATATAACTGGATTATAAGACTAATGTTACTGGTCCTTAATTGTGAAATAGATATTTTACTGTCACAGTTGGTTAAGATGATTTTAACCACTTTATATTTGTATTATTGTGCAGCTTAATCTGTAACAAATGCATCACACTCACATCACAACAACAGTCAACTATAGTTGTCACACAAATATAGAGGAATATTTATCTTTTAAATCTTGAAAAGTCTAGTGGAGGGGTATTATAAAGTAGGAAACAATAAAAACACAGTTACCATTAAATGTACTTAAACTTGAATAGACATACTTTCAACCACTGCCCCTATAAAATATTATAGATCTATTGCACAACACACTTCTCACAGTCTGTTGCTGTTTATATTTTCTGTTCGGTAAATGTGCACAAGTTCTTCATGTTGAGTCACTCGCTGTATAAAAAGCCATGCACGACACTAATAAGCATTTCTTGTGTGTTACTTCCCCTCTCAGCATCTGCTGCAGTTAATGTTGACACACACATGATGTTTCCTATTTTCTGTTTTTCCCTTATAGATGCAGACTATAAAATGTGTAGTGGTAGGAGACGGTGCAGTAGGAAAGACCTGCTTACTGATCTCCTACACAACCAACAAGTTCCCCTCAGAATATGTGCCCACGGTAAGAAGATCCAGCACAGTCACGTTAAAAAGAACTGCACATGGTTCACATATTGACTCAGTAACAGTGAAATCAGACGTGTTGGATTAGACTAATCATTTTTTTGATTGTTTTCTCAAAGGTTTTCGACAATTATGCTGTGACAGTGATGATCGGGGGAGAGCCCTACACACTCGGCCTATTTGACACAGCAGGTAACACGACAGTCTTTAAAACTCTCTTCTGTTCTGTCTCATTTCTGCCACTCTGAAACTTATCGAAAAACTTCCCCTGCTCTTTTTTGTCTTGTGACTGCCCCCCTCAGGTCAGGAGGATTATGACAGGCTGCGTCCTCTCAGTTATCCACAGACAGATGTGTTCCTTGTATGTTTCTCTGTTGTCTCCCCCTCATCTTTTGAAAACGTCAAAGAGAAGGTCAGTTTTTAATCATTTTTGTCTTTCATTGGGTAAAAAAACATGACCTTGATTTTTGACTCAAACAAACTGGTGAAAAAATCTGTCTCTTTGGGCTTCATTTCACTATTTATTATTTTCTTAATTAATTTATTCATTTTCATCGTCTATAACTTGTCCCGTTTTCCCTAAGTTGATGTCATTGTTTTGTCTGACTAACAGACTTGAACCCCAACATAAACATTTTACTGTCACAAATCCTCACATTTAAGCTGTTGTTGAACAAAGCAAACATTTACTCATACAATTACTTGATTATTGTTATTTGACTGATTGATTAATCACCTAATCATTTAAGCTCTAATGATGTGTTGTGGGCTGAGGGTTGTGTCAAATGTTTGGATGCTGGAACAGATATTTCTTTAAAATACTGATATTTAAACGATCAATTTTATGACCTGTTACATTTAGAAATACATCCTTTTATAAACAAGCCAAAGTTCTCAAATTGAATATTAATGAAATATAAACTATGTAATGTCTACCTTTACAAAGTGATATTGTGTTTCTGAATAGTAAATAAACAAGGTTACAAATCTGACCAGACATTTAATACCAGGTCTTAGTTTTTGATATATTTTGGTCTATAACACATTTAGTTCAATAACAATTAAGTAATAATAATCTTTATATAATTTTCTTTTTTCAGTGGGTTCCTGAGATTTCTCACCACTGCCCACGCACACCCTTCCTGTTAGTGGGCACACAGATGGACCTGCGGGAAGACAGCAACACAATTGAGAAGCTGGCAAAGAACAAGCAGAGGCCCCTCTATCCTGAGAGCGGAGAGAAGCTGGCACGTGAGCTCAAGGCCGTCAAATACGTGGAGTGCTCTGCTCTGACACAGGTGTGGGGCAAATATTACTTTAAAAGTGAAAGTGAAGCATTTATTAGTTAATTTCTCTATTTAACTCTTGTTTTCTCTCTTTTTCTTCTTTTTCTTCTTGTTCTTCGAGCAGCGAGGGCTTAAGAATGTGTTTGACGAGGCGATCCTGGCAGCCTTGGAGCCTCCAGAGACCAAAACCAAGAGAAAGTGCATTCTGCTATAGACGAACAACGACATTGAGAGACGTAATAGTGTAAGAAGTAGGTGGGGTGAATCAAAACACCGGAGCAATCAATGGCCATTATGAATAAAAGGACAAAACAAAAGAGGAAGGGAGGTACAATGCCATTGAGACTTATTCTAACACACGCGTACACTGATTGTGCCTTCAATATAAACATTGAAAGAGGCTGAGGCAGCAAAACTTCAGCAGTAAATGCAGCAAGTGTCACCTATCTCCTTTTCTGAAAGCTTTTAAAAACTGCAGTGTTCTCTCTACAAACATTCAGGTGGGGCGGGCCCCCCTTGCCTGTCACAGTTGCTCCATTTTTTATTTTTAAAGAAAGATTCATTTCTATAGTTGCCTTTGGCTTCCTCTTTGTTTTACCTCTTGCAGTCATTAGGGGCTTTTAAACACTTGAGTTACATTTAACATTAAGTTTTTAGTGAACTTTAGTTAGTACATTTAAGGGGGCAACTTAATGTTAAATGGTCTTTGCTTTCTTTTCAGACCCTTGTGGATTGAATAATGAAAGCATGAGAGATTTATTGTCACTCCAAACAAAGGTAGCTCTTTGAAATGATTTCTCTCTTCCAAACTTTGTTGGGAGGCCAAGTGCATTGTCACCAATTCCTCTTCTGTAGATGACATATGAATTTCTATTTTATTCTCCTTTTGTTTATACCTTGTTAAATCTGTGACTTTGTTTTGGGAATTTTTTTTGCATTTACTCATTTTGAAACTTGACTTTTTATTTTATCCAGATTTTTTCTATTGCTAGACTACCAACTTTGAGTGATCGTTCATATAACAAATCAAGTTGTAATATTTTCAATAGATCTCAATCTTGACTGAGATTGAGATGATAACCTTTGATAGTAAATTTCTGGGTGTTTGTAATCACAGGATATTTTTAATAAAAACGGTTTAATGACATGGAAAGTAGCCATTGCTTCCTATGATTGAGGTTAATATTTCCTGAACTCCAGATCATAAGAGAGGAGAACGCTTTCTCAAAAACACATTCTGTGTGTCCTTGATATGTTCACCACATTTTCTACTATATAAAGAAAAGAGAATCTTTTAAAGCAACAGCATTTAACTTTTACTGAGCAACATGTGGTGATTAGTTCTAATGGGTTCTGTGTCCAATGAAGTGGTTTTCATTTAAAGACAAAACAAAGCCTGTCATTCTGCTGACCGGAGCTCTGGCTGTGTAGTCCCACTCACTGAACTGAAACACAACTGAACAGTGCATATTACCCATGATCCCCAGCTTCCTGAACCAGATGAGGTGCTGCTTTAACAAATACTCCAAATTAGGTTTTGAATTATCCATATTTTAAGTTTCCCCGCTGAGTAATGGAGGTAAATCTTAGTTTTTAATGACTTCTAAGTCTTTTTTAAAATTGTTCTGCAGTTTGGAATCACTCTTGGAGTTGTTGGGCCTGATTTTGACGATTTAAGCTGCTACTATCACAGATCATACCCGCCTACTTAAATTACATGGAGCAAGAACAGACATTTATGGAGAGGAGTGGGAAGGAAAGAGGCTCCATTCTCCAAATTCCAAGTCAATGAACCATCAAAGTTGCATCGTGTTGCACATACCATATTTTTTTCTTTGCCTTTTGCTGGTAAATTTCAAGTTGTTGTTTTTTGCAACAACAGTCACTGTGTTTCACATCTTGCATGTACCACACATTCACACCACCCTTTGTAGTTGGCAGTAATGCATGTAACATCAGTTGAGTGCTTGTACAGGAAAATATACAAATAAGGCTCAAATAATGGCCCGCCAGAGATGCACATCCCTCTAGTGGTCAGAAATCCACAGGTCACCTTTAACTTTACACCTCACCCATGTGCTTTGCTCAGGAATATCAAGGTCAATAAGAAACTTAAGAAGGATCTGTGGGATAAAACTACTGTATTTATTAGATTTATTGATCAAACCAAAAAGCACTGCTCATGCAGGACACAGAAGAGATGACGGTGAGGGACAAGACACAAGACAGACACTGATGTAAGTAGATGTTCTAGTCTTGCTGTTTGTTATGTCACTGTTGGAGGCTGAAGTGAAGATATACAAATAAATAAACCAGGGCAGGGAGGAAGACATAAATACAGTCAATGTTCAACGACCTGCTAGTCTATGATACAATGCACAGAGATGGCATGAAACAAAAAAATAGTGCTGCTGTGTTTTCTGTGTTAGTTCGGGTTACGTTCAGCTTTAAAAGCTTTGTCATGTTGTGAGATGTGAGAGAAGTGTGTGTGTGTGTGTGTGTGTGTGTGTGTGTGTGTGTGTGGCACAGACGACTTGTCTGTCTCAGAGTTAGTGTTGAGTAAGTTTAAGAGAAGAGAAAGTGATATTTCTTTCTGCCTTATTCACTGTTGATCATTTTTGTTTTTTTTTATCTTTGCAGCTTTTACAACAGAATCGTCAAACTTCCGTCTACAGCTGCGGTGAAGATTAGTTACACTGAGGCTACCAGCGGATAAATTGCTGTCTCTGTCATCCTTAACTCGTCTAGTGTTCAGTAGAGTCTTTCTAGTGGGTTTGCTCGTGTCTTTCTGCCGGTTTGACCTTGTGTGGGCTGTCTTACACTCTGCAGGTGTGAATGGTGACTGTGTTCTTGCACTGCTGGCAGCGGACTGAGCAGCACCAGGAAAACTTGCAAGAGCAGCGCTGCACCACCTCCGCCCGACCTGCTCTGTATCCTGGCCCGCAACACACCAGCTCGCAGCCATCTGGCGCCAGCCGAGAGGTTCCTGCGGTGTGTTTTTGAAAGGACAGCAGCATCAATATCCGTAATTTATCAAGTATGGGTTTGTCTGGATCATTCTCAACTTGCCGTTAATCTTACCGTTACATCTTCTACCAGCAGTCCCAGGGATACCGTTGTCAGGGTCAAGGTGGCAGAAATCTGGAGAGGGCGCAAGGTACAAAAGGTCTCTGGCAGCAGGGGGTTTGACCTGGGGGTCACGGGGGAGCAGGGCAGTCCTGGATCCTATACGAGTCAGGCGGACCTAGGAGGAGAACAATGTGAGACTGAGGAGATTTTAAAGGTTTCAGAGGAGGATGAAGGGTTTTAAACAAACAGAAGATGTTTTCTGATACCTCTGTGGCTCCATCAAAGCGTTCCTTGAGCCCAACGCCGACACGCCTGAATGGAGGCATGACCTTCCAGCAAGTCCTTAACTCACAGGAGCCCGAGACGCCATGACACTTACACTCCACCTGCATGTTGTGAAGGATGGCCTGAGGGTGACAGGGTGGTGAATGTAGGAGGAGCTGATTGTCATGTTATTCTCACAGATTACAGAGTTGGAAATGAACAGAACCAACCTTTCGACCAGCCTCGTTGTTATGGAGATTCATGAGTGGTCGTCCTGCTGACAGACCCTTGGCTCGCTCTGGTTCATCCACAAACGTCTGGGAGAAAGCCACACCATAGGACAGGTTGTCACTGCAGCCAGACCACTGGAAACCTGCGGCGGGACGGAGAAAGACTGTAGTGTGGACAATGAGACCCTTTCTCTATATGTTTTTATGTTAACAATGGAAAAACTGTTAAATGGGATCACATAAGACAGAAAATCGCTCTACTGCTGTCTGCATTGCACCTATGGTCCTCGTGCTAGTTTTATGCTCTGCGTGACTTTGTGGATTTACCAGCTACATATTCATAGTACAGAATCCAAGCTCACCCTCGGGACTGACCCCCCTGACCTTCCTGTCACAGCCACACCTCTCCAGCTCCCCGCGGGTGCAGGCCCGGGTCACAGCCACTGCCACCGCTGCGGAGGACAAAGCATGCACAAAGGCCGCCTCACGAGTGCCTGAATTCAGAATAGACAACAGGATGCAGAAATAAGAGTTGTTCAACGTGTCAGCAGGTAATTCTGCGTGAGAATACGTTGCGACAGTAAAGATCATACCTTGGTTCATAACTCTGCCAAATACATTGATCCCACGTGGGGTGGTGGAACAGTTCCAACGGCGATTCCTGAACTGGTGCTGGCACTGCGTTAGACGGTAACATGCATCAAAGACAAACAGCTCCAACGCATATTAATTAAAACAAGTTATCACACAATTGCTGGGGGTGCATGCAAGTCATGACCCTATATGTGCTCTCTGGTTATACCTCTTCTATGACCATCTCCGCTGCCTTGCGTACGGACTCCATGACCTCCCCCCTCGCCCTGCACACCCCCACCTGCCCAGGGGTCAGCCCCCTCAGCCGTGCACATGGGGCAGCACCAGACACAGGCCTGGAGCGAGGCAGCCTCGCCAGGGAGCTGGGACAGAAGAACGGTGATTGGTGGTGTGACTCACAGCAGACATGAGGGGTAAAAAAGGAAGGTGCATAATTAAGTAGAGGGAGGGAGTGAAAAAAGAAAAAAGGATGAAGAGGTAACGACCGGGCAGAGTTTTAGAGAGGACGGAAACAAGGGCAACACAAGCGAAGAAGACAGAGACGACACAGTGAAGGCAGAGAGAAAGAAAAGAGAAAAGGTCACCGGGAGTGAGACAAAGAAAGAGAGGCGAGCAACTGAAAGAGATTTAGAGACATGTCACCATCTTTTAAAAGTTACAGCATGACAAACAAACTCCCTCTTTCCATTCCTCCCTCGCACGCTAGACTTACAGCCAGTTGGTTGCCATGGTGGGGTTGGTTGCCCATAGCAACAGGAGGAGGAGTGGTGCCGTGAGATTGACAGTGGAGACAGTTGGCATCAGACTGACCGTCTGTCTGTCCGTCTCTGTGCGTCAGGCTGGGTCTTTGGACAGCACGCTGCCCGTCTCCACAGTGGAAGTGATCTGCCCGTCTGCGTGTTGTCCGCTGTGGCTTTGGTTTATGTGTCAGATCCTGGGTCTGGGGATGATCCCCACATATCTGTAGAAATGACAAGATGACGGAATAGTAAAACATCCAGCACTGAAATTTCTTATCATCCTGTTCTTCAATGTCATTTCTAATAAACTTCACGGAAACAAAGGGATTAAGTTCACATGAGAATGCAGTTGTAGCTTTAAAAGTTAGTTTATTATAGAGATTTATTATTCATCCAAAAACCAGACCTAATGCTTTACAGATACAGTCAGCAAAAAGTATTTGTACGAGTTAAAATCTTATCCTAGTTTGCAAAAGTAACACTGATTCTTACCAGTTCATAGTATTGGAATATCCAGCGATTCCTTCGTTCTGTTGGACCAAACTTTCTCCAAATTTCAATTGGAAAAGTTGTTCATCAGTTTAGTTTCTAGTGCCGTCAGTGACAGTAAACGCATGCTCAGCAAATCTCCAAGCAAATCTCACAATCTTACACACGAAAATGAATCCTCCTTTCCAATTTAGTTGGTCAAATTAGTAAAAAACGCCCCCAAAAATTTTAATTCCAATTAAAGATTTTGTTTTGTTTTTTTTAGACAAAAAGGCCCAATCACATTGTGTCAGTGGGAACTCAGGTCGGTCCGAGGAAAACAATTGTGTCCATTCCAGGTTGGAAGAGGAAGAATGAGTGAGAGCAGTGAGATGGGAGTGATGGGTTATAAAGGAGGTAGAGAGTGAGGGTGGGAGAGAGGGGACAGGCGCGGACCTGGGTGTGGAGTGATGCCGAGGGAGGAGGAGGAGGGGGAGGAGGAAGCTTTGGAAAAGGAAAATAGTTCTACTACGCAAGTGTTACGAGTGCAAGTTTGCCCTGTATTGTGTTTGTCTGACATGAGACCTAAATTCTGAGCTTCCACTGGAGACACAAAGATGCAGTCCTCAAAATGATAAGTTCTCTTGCGCTCCCATGGTTGTTGGCATGTGTACGTGTGTGCAGGATTTTCTTTTGCTGCAAGAAAACAAAGACGCCTAATGAGAACACAAATTCCCCTCTGTTGTTTCTTTTATTGAAATCAATGTGGAATCAATGCTGGAGTATTGATCCACGTGTTGTCCAGTGAAATCTTCCCATCAAAAACAATGGCGCAGCATTTCTGTTTCTTTGTGCGTATATATGGATGTGAGAAAGTGTCTTACCTAATGTTTAATTTTCCCAAACTTTGTTGCTCTTTTTACAAGTGCCCCCTCCTCCCCTTCCTCTATCTCCCCCGCATTTGCCCTCTCGTTCTCCCTCTCTCCCACTCCCTATATTGTCTTAGAAGAAGGGGTGACATTTAGACAAGGGGAAGAAAACACAGTGGTGACAAATATTGGAACTAAGGCAAATAAATCACAAGATAGGAGGGAAAGGCGGGCAGGAGGAGAGCACGGATGGGTGTTACACTGGGGTTACAGGGAGAAGCAGTGGAGAAAAACAAAGCAGTTTGTGGAAAATAGATTTGAGTAAAAAAAAATTTAATGACGTGTGTTTATTTAATATTGAAGGAGGCTAAAAAACGATTTACTTAAAATATTTTATTTTATTAAAGGAAGAGGCATCTTATCATGTAAACTATATTGCAGGATTTTTTTTTTTAATCCACTGCAAATCATTTGCATTGACAAAAGCTTTTCCTTTTCTTTCTTCTTAATCCTAATTTCATGCTAGGACAGTATGGCCACTTAAAGAGGTAAAAATAGGAGATTTCAAAAATAAAGTCAAAACATAATGAGAATAAAGTTGGAGGTTTTACGTTATGTGTCATTGTTGAGGGGGAACATCTGAAGATCAGCCTGTTACATGCGTGGAAAAGAGGAATGTGGAGCATCTTGTTATAGTTTGTTATACTTTGTTATACCAGTGCGTTTCACAAATAACAAAATACTTAATCTTTTGGCTCATCAGCACCACAGCATCAGGACTTTGAAATGATTGTGCAAGAAAACGTCTATTCCAAAGAAAGAACCACACGGACATGGAGGGAATTGCATCTTTTGTGGAAGAGGAAGATGTTTTTAGGTGTATTTGTATGTGACGTTGAAACTGCAGGATTCTTTTCTTCCCAATACTTCCAGTAATACACCTTGTCAAAACAGTGTAACTAATATATTAATTGTTCAACTTCAATTTTATTCACTTTGGGCTGTTTATCTCTCCCTTCACCCCAAAAGAAAAAAGACATTGTCATAGTTCATGCGCAAAACCAAATACAGTAAAGTAGCACACATGTTCATCCAGTGTAATTTAAATACATGGATAAGTCTGAAAAGTAAATAAAGAGTTAATTCATCTCTAATTCCATCACATGTCAAAGGCAGAAATGGCTATGGCAACTTTACTAATTTGCTTAACTCAGCGATTTAGCTTTTAGCAATCCAGGTATGTTTTATCATCAACATTATTCGGTTAAGATGGTTGAGAAAAAATATCAATAAATGAACATTGATACTTCAATGTTTTCCATAATTTATAGATGTATTGAGTCCCTGTGCAGGATTAGGTGTACACACACACACACACACACACACACACACACACACACACACATCTTTCCTCTGTCTATATCTGTAAAGACAGGTTTCTTTTAGGCCCCTTCCCTCCTTTTTTTTGTCCTCCTCATGTCGTATTCCTCCTTTATGTCCCCCTGTTTCTTCAAGTGACGTCTTCCGCTGTCTCCCACAGCAACGCCATGGTGATGAGCTGGCCACTGTCATGTCCGGCGCCTCTGTTATGCTCATCCCTTCACCCTTCTCTCGTAAATAACTTGCCCTCTTTTTTTTATCTTTATCTTTCCCCCATTTTGTGGACATTGTATCATGCTGAAATGGTCCGGTGCTGATTGACTGTAGCCGGGCTGCAGAGCCTAAAGAGACGCTTGTTAAAGCGTCAGCATGACATATACGTAGAGATGACTTGCATTCCCTCAGTTATAGAGGCAGAGACAGACTTTGAGAGACAGTGAGGTGGGGCCACTGCACTGGTCTCACTTTGTCCACTGATGCTCTCCAAGGGATGGATGATTGGCCTCATTCAGAGATGGCTGCCGCAGGGTAAATCTGGACTTCATGAACACATCACCCCCAAGGTCGTTATAAGACAGAAATGTGACCCTCCACCTTTCGCTCTCCTTCATTTTGCTTTGGCACCTCTCTGCACTGGAGGGCTACCTGCATCAGCAGCCATGGGCGCGGATGGAATAATCATATCAGGCAGAAACATGACTGCTGTGCATGAGCACGCTCGCATTGCTCAGGCATCTCTGCCAACAAAGAGATGAGTGCACGGCCGTGTATAGATGTGTGTGCGGAGCGCGTGCGTGAATATTATGGGATGTCGGGCGGTGGTGTTGTCAGGCAGGGGAGTGGGGATGGCAGGGTGGGGGCGGTGAGCTGTGCGCTCATGGGGGGAGGGGGCAGAGGGAATGGACGACCCATGAATATTATGGAGTGATGGCGGTAGGGTGGTGGTGGGGGGGGAGGAGGTGTGTAGTGCGTGTGAGTTGGAAAGATGGCAGTGTATATGGGATGGAGGGAGAAGGAGGAGGTGTCGGTGACGTGTACGCGCATACATGCATGGGTAAGGGGCATTCGAGCGATAGTAACAGACAACGGCCAGACATAGGCCTTTGTTGCTATGCGATCTGCATGTACAGTGGGGAATATTGCACAGTGGCCATTGGAGTGGAGAAAGCAGCAGAAGGCCTCTGTGCTCACAGTTGGACTGTTCCCGCCCTGTTCTTACACAAAAGAGCATCTCTCATACAGCAGGAATCTTTGATTCTATATGTGAACATGGAAAAATGAAAGCAGCTTATATATGAAATACTGTTTTCAGTTTTCACTGTTCATAGGTGCAGCTCTGGTCCTTAGGGAGCGAAGCACAGACGTAAGTCAAAGGATTTCTCTGCAGAGGAAGTTAAAGATAACATCAGCAGTGAAGAAATTTATAATATGGTTCCTACTGGAAACAATTGTATCATGTAAAGTGAACCTTAGTCCACGGTTACCAGTCTCACTTAGGCCTTAACAAGCAGAAGTCTTTCAGTAGAAGTATCAGGCTAAACCATCTCATGATGTACTGCTGGACATTCACACCAGCAAACTTTATTTTAAGTTCCAGTAGCGATCCCAAAGTGTCTTTGTTTTTCTTTTGCAACATGTTTATGAAATGAAGCACAAGGCATCTAAACTGACGGTTCTGTCATGAAAGATACGGAGTCTTGAGTTTACATTTTTCACTCGGCATAAACTCAGTAAAACCTCAATAAAGATCTGCAGCAAGACGATGTGGAATTTACTGGATGTGGAACTGCCAGACACTGCGGAATAAGTTAAATGAATAATTTGACCACTTAAAAAGCTACAAAGCAGAAGAGTTGTAAATTAGTGTTTCTCCGTGTTTGCAGAACGATCATGTGCAGCCTTCAAATGCTCCTTCTAAGCTCTCATTAGAGTTCCATTCAAGTATTATTTATTTATTTGATTGTAGAAATCAAGGAGCATAAAGCCCCAATGTGCTGCAGCACCAGAAGTGAGTGGATAAATGTGCAGTGGCAGCAGGTATATAATGGATGTTTTAGTTAATTTCTAGTACCATTGGAAAAGGCCATTTAATCACAGTCGTATTTTACTACTTTAATGGGTGTCTGGTGTGCAGCGTCTCTGGTCTTATTTATTGTTCTCCAAACAGAACTTTTAAGCACTTAGTGAGTTTTGATGAATCAGTGTTAGTGCCTCAGAGGAACCTGCTCACTTGTGACCTGCACCCCACGACATCAGAGCAAGACATCGGTGTGACGTGCACTTGCTGGCACATGTTGAACTTGAGGGAATTGATGATTAAATCATTGACGTGAGACATATGCGTCGCAGTCTTGCAGTAATAACACCACAGTGAGGGGAGGCCTCAGGGATGATGAGCGTGGGTACTTCTGCACAAACCCAAATCTGATTGTGTGTGATGAACGAGTGCAAGAACTCATGAGTGTGTCTCTCATAGTGCATCAGTAACTCAAGTGCTTTTAACACGAACCAGCGGTGAGAAGAAAACAGACCCTGCTAGGTCATGAACATTGTTTGGCTGACACTTTTATTTTTAGAACGTAAGCGGTGCAGTGGTACAACGCACCGCAGCACCGCTTGACGAAGCAGAGACGTGTGCAGCAGTCAGGCAAAGGGATGTTGGAGTTAATTATTTTGTGCGGTATAATTGTGATTTGTAGTTGATGTGGTTTCTTTGTGCTCAGATCCTTGAATGTCACCATCCACTCTTGTAAATGTAGCAGCTCCAGTCTTATTCGCTGCATTACAGCCGTAATCCGAGAGCAACATCTCGTGTGTGTTTTCACAAATGTATTGACCTGCACCTCCCATCGCTCCTACCGGAACACCTGTTGGCCTGTGACGGACTTGATGGAGGACGACGTTGTCTCGTGTGGTGCCGTCCAGCTGTAGAATCATTATTATGGTGAGACGCTGAGCCGCGTTGCAGCAGCTGACACACGTCCTCTGGTGTTACCCAGCTCAGTGGGCCTGTTTGACCTGCACACCGGAGGCTGACCTGCTGCTCTCACTGTGGATCACACAGCAACAGAAAGTGCAGACTCTCCCACTTCCTGGAGCCGTCATGCCCACTCTGAAGGTGCATGATCAGTGAGTATTATGGTCTGTCACCGGTGGACTTCATGAGCTCCCCTGGAGACCATGTGACTGCATTTCTTTCTTGTCTTTTTAGGAGTTGTATATTATGGGATGTATGCTGCTATCGCCTAGTGGAGTATTATGGTCTGTCGGGGGGGTGGGTTGTCGCCTTGACAACGGGGTTGCTAAGGGGGGGCCGGGACTACTAGTGGATAAGGGAAGCAGAGTGTGCGTGCAATGAGCCCTGTGCATGCATGTCTGGTATAGTGGCGGCGTGCGTGTTGCACGTGTGCGAGCGCGCGTGCTCGTTAGAGGGAGGGAGGGAGGGAGGGGGCAGGGTGAGTATTATGGTCTGTCCGTTGCGAGGTAGCTATGCAGAGTCCTGTGCGAGTGTGGGAGGGTGGGGGGGATTATTATGGGATGTCTGCCCCCTTTGTGTGTTTGTGAGGATGTTGGCTGAGCGCAGTGAGGCTGGGGGAGAGAGGAGCAGCGTGTTCTGGGTCAGTGGCGGCTCAGGTTGTTGTTTTTCTCCTTTTCGATCAACTGATCATCGTTGGATCTGATGAATGAAAACTACAACTGCAGCAACAACAGCCTGACACACCGAGAGAGAGAGAGGGAGAGGGAGAGAGAGAGAGCACACCTCGACCCGGGACTACACACACACACTCTCTCACACACACACACACACACAGTAAGTTTCTAATGTGTGATGATTGAAACTTTTCTTTGATGCATTGTTCAGTGTCACTTTGCTTCATTCACTCCTGCGTGTGGACAAATACCTGCAGACCCTGTCAGATGAGCTCCAACTTGTTTGAGTTGCACAGTGACACGTTATTACGGAGTAATCACAGATCATCCGGTGACATCGATTATTATTATTATTATTATTATTATTTCCCCACAGCTCCCACCAACACCACCACCACCGCCCGCCCGCTCCTCCCTTCCCGGACACCCCCTCGGTCCATTCTCCGGCGGTCCCACGTCATTTTCCCTCCTCCCTCGCCGACCGAGGAGCGAGGTTTCAGGAGGGATTAATCCGACCCAGCGAGGAGCTTTTTTTCTGTCCAAAATTAAAACGCTGGGAAAATGTCGGGCAGCGAGGATGACAGGGAGGACTTCGGAGCCGCGGACGAGCCCTCACTTCCCCACGGTAAGCCCGCCTCGCTTCTCTCCCCCCCTCCTCTCCCAGACACGAAGGTCCATCTCCCCGCGACTTGAGCTCGCCCTCAACGAGAAGCTAACGTTAGCCGGAGCTAGCCCGGAGGAGGAGGAGGAGCCGGGCCGTCCGTCACTCGCCATGACAGATTAGTTAGCTAACTTAGCTAACAAGTGTTTACTGTCATTTGGATCCCTTGTTTTATTCGCGCAGCCTCACGCGCTGCGGAGTCGAGTGAACTGTCAAAGTTTCAAACACAAGTTTGAACCTTGTGCTGTTGTGTGCATGTGTGTGTGCGTGCGTGCGTGTGGAAGTGCGTGTGGGCGTGCATGAACATCTGCCAGTGCTAGTGCCAGTGCGCGCCCCCTCCTCTCGTCTCCCTGTGGCCTGCAGCAGCGCTCCTGTCTCCCCCTGTCTCTCTCCCTTTTCTCCCACTAATGGAAGCACATGTCAATGACAGCAGATGAGGACGAGCCGGTCGGTGTCCTGTCTGATGTCGAGGAGGTGCCCAAGTCCAAGAAGAAGAAGAAAGCCAAGAAGAGCAGCCGAGAGAGCAGGAGCAGTAAGAGGCAGAGGCCCATCAGAGAGGTCAGTGTGCCCCCCCCCCCCCCCCAACACCTGCACTCTGGGTTCAAATGTGAAAGGGTCTGTTGACATGTTTCAAAGTCCATCTTAGAATAACCACTGACAGGCCAATGTGAGATCCCTTGGTGGTCAGGGGACTCAACGATTCTAAAAATGCATGAGGAAATTCACGACGAAATTCACGACCCAAAAGTCTGAATTTGAGCTCCTGCAGACTGTATCTGACTGTGACTTCAACATACAGTATGTGCTCCAAGTATTTTTATGACAATGAAATTGTCTTTAGAGCGTTTTTGAAAAGAACAAGGTCAGTGTATTATCATCCACGGCTCCTTCAGCATTCTGAACTGTCTTGATGAAAACGAGCTGTATGAATGTTTGTGTGAATGGGACTTGTACTGCAATGTGTTTTGAGGGGTTGTTGAGACTTAACCTTTATAAATCCTGTCCATTTCACCATTGTGGCAGGCAACAACACTTTCTGTGTACATATAGAAATTTCAATATCATTTTAAGATAGACATGAAAATGTGAACCTCTCTTCAAAGCTCAACATCCGTCGTGAGTGATTCAATCACAGGCAGTCAGCACTGAGAACATGTGAACGAACCCCAATGCGTCCTGAGATTCTGATCACTCAGACCGTACTCTGAGGTCGTCAGGGATGGATGTGGCCACATTCTTTTTCGCTGTGTGAATGCAAATATGTCCTGGGCCACATATGAGGGACTGTCTACTCAGCTGACATCTCTGTAACAGTACAATTTCACAATTAGAGCAGAGAAGTGAGATGTGATCACAAGTTCCAGGAGACACGTTTATGCATTTTAATACATGTACCAAGTTTGATAAAGGCCAGATTGTCAGATTTAGCTATGTACTGTCAAACACTGGGGGGTAATAACAGCAGGCTAAGTGAAATGTTGCAGATATTGATTTGTTTCCTGCCTAATAGTGCACACCATAACAATTACAGGTAGTCCTGAAATCTTCCTGAAATAAGAGGTTTAAGCACATTTCTAAGAAAACATCTGCAAATGATTGTCCTGATTAAATAGTAAATAATTTTGTCCATAAAATATCTGTAGATCTGTAAATGATGGTCACTGTCATTTCCTAGAACTTGTGGTGACACACACCTATTACACACCTATCACACCTACTACCTAGAACTACTCCTATCTACTTACATAAAAACAAAGAAAAACAGTAAAGGAAGAAATGTAGAGTATTTTTCTGTGAAAAGAAAATATATGTAATGACTGACGTGTGTCTGGTCTGAAATGAGAATGAATCATCCACTGACCACAACAGCTGTGCGACTATTTATGCAGATCTCAGCCAAGCAGAGTGGGCTCATACTTATTCAGACTGAAATAAAAAAGCATGATATATTAATGTGTAATTTTCATAATAACTTATAGTATATTTGATCCATAAAATGCACCACTGCCTGCAGGTAATTAGCAGTCACTCTTTTTCACTGTCAGTCTTTGTCTTGTAGGAGTTGCCAGTCAGCTCCCCTGAGCACCTGATCGGAGTAGAACCGGTGGAGAGAGATGCAGACGAGGGAGGTGTGCGGTCAGAGAGTGAAGGAAGCGATTATGCCCCCGGGAGGAAAAAGAAGAAACGCCTCAGTGCTGCCAAAGAGAAGAAAAAGGGAGGTGGGGCAGGAGAGAAGGGAGGCTCGTCTAGTTCAAAGAGCAAACGCAAAGATCCCGAACCAGAAGACGACGACGATGACGACGATGATTGCCAGGTAAAGATTCATTCATACTGGGCTGCTAAGTGGATGGCCTCTTCCTTCAGGGCGAACATGTCAACCTAACCTGCCTGATTGTTCTTTTCAACCTCCTGCCTCAGCCTAAAAGCTCCTCCCAGCTGCTGGAAGCCTGGGGCATGAAAGACATTGACCATGTCTTCACTCAGGAAGACTACAGCTCCCTCACCAACTACAAGGCCTTCAGTCAGTTTGTTAGGTAAGAAAACCCCTTTAATATTAGCACATCCGTACATATTGTTGTCATTATCAGTCTGGTCATTAAGGAGCTATGACAGTATGAAAATAAATAATGATCTTTCTTAATATAACATATATTTATGTATTGTCCCATAGGCCGTTAATTGCAGCTAAGAACCCCAAAATTGCTGTGTCAAAGATGATGACTCTGATGATGGCTAAATGGAGAGAATTCAGCACAAACAACCCACTTAAGGTATTGAAATTCTGAACTAGGTTACAAATCTGTCTCATAATGAATGAAATCTGTCGTTGTTTTATGTCCTCTCCTGCGTTTGACGGTTGAGAGCCGAGTTTCCTGATTTTGTGCTGTGTCCCCCTGTAGGGTTGCGCCACTGCCAATGCAGCCCTGGCAGCTGCCAACGTGGCTGCAGCTGTGGAGAACATGGTGGTGGCAGGGACAGATGGAGGGGCAGAGACAGGTGCCGCCACTTCACCCAAACCCGCTCCAACTCCTGTTGCTGCACCGGCACCCCCTGCACCCCCGGCACCCCCTCTCCGCAAGGCCAAGACCAAAGAGGGCAAAGGTAAAGAAGGATAAGTGAATAACATGTTTTTTTTAAAAATCATGCATGAATTAAGTGGTAATAACAAAAATGATTCCTCATTTAGGTTTCGTGCCTTTTTTGAAATGAAAATCTACAACTCTGGTGTTTCTACCTAAATATTCTTGTATAAACTTTGTTCTCTCAGGTCCCAATGCTCGCAGGAAGTCGAAACCTACGCCTAAGCCTCCACCGAAACCCAAACCTAAAAAAGTGGCTCCACTCAAGATCAAACTTGGGGGCCTCAACAGCAAGAGGAAGCGCTCCTCAGTGAGATTCTTTTCTGATTTACTCACCAGAATCAGAATATTAATACTCGTACTCTAAAGTAACACGGTATTTCTCTCGATGTCCTCTCTATCAGAGTGATGAGGATGAACCAGATGTTGACAGCGACTTTGATGACGGGAGTTTCTCGGTGTCTGATGGCTCTAATCGCAGCAGCCGCCCTAAGAAGAAGCCCAAGAGCGCGAAGAAAAAGAAGAAAGGTTGGCATGGAAATATCACTGAGTTAATAAGCCTGCTCTGGAGGTTTTGCTTTGTCAGATAAAGGCTTTTGCTGCTCTGATCACCTACCTCCCCGCACCTCATTTTCTTCTGCTACTTTTCTGTAAACGTCCTTTCTCAGTGGAGACAGAAGACGGCGATGGCTACGAGACAGACCACCAGGACTACTGCGAAGTGTGCCAACAGGGAGGAGAGATCATTTTGTGTGACACCTGCCCAAGAGCTTATCACATGGTCTGTCTGGACCCTGACATGGAGAAAGCACCTGAGGGCAAGTGGAGCTGCCCACACTGTGTGAGTACTGTAATCTCACCCCTCAGCGCTGTGCACAGAAGGCCACGAGGTTGTACGTTAGATAAGACTGGGCCAGATTCCTGGAGTCTGAAACAGCTGGGCAGAAATGACACCTGTCATTAAAACACTGTTGTGTTGAAGTGTATGAATTCTTACAAAGTTGCAGTGACACTACCACCTGGTTGGAAATGCATTTTGCTGCAGGATTTTGACACCTTTTTTTGTGCCTTCTCTATTTCTCTTTGTCCTGTGCTGCCCCCCCACCCCCTTTGCTCATGTTTCCCATCTATCCTCTCCTGCTCCCCACCACATGCCTTATCCTCCCCCCATCCTCCATTTCCTCTTCTTGTATCTCCCCTCCCTCCCTCCCTCTGCAATGGCTCCACGCGCACACGCACACGCACGCACGCACGCACGCACGCACACCCCTCCACCCTCGGCTCTCTTGGATCTCCCCCCACACCCCTCCCCTTTTTCCTTTCACTCCGTTCCGCATACCTTCCCTGCCTGCCCCCCCCCACCCCCCAACGCACACACACACACACACACACACACGCACACAAATATCCACTTCCCTCTGTCTGTAATTCTGCCACTAGGAGAAGGAGGGTATCCAGTGGGAGGCCAGAGATGAGCTCTCCGAGGCTGAAGGGGAGGACGAGGAAGACAGGAGGGATGAAGGGGTGGAGGAGGAAGATGACCACCACATTGAGTTCTGCCGGGTGTGCAAGGACGGAGGGGAGCTACTTTGTTGTGACACCTGCCCCTCCTCCTACCACATCCATTGCCTCAACCCTCCCCTCCCAGAAATCCCCAACGGAGAGTGGATCTGCCCCCGTTGCAAGGTGAGTGTGTTTGAGTGTGTGCATGTGTTCATGTGGGCGTGCACAGTTTCCATCTTGTGCAGATTTCTACTGGAGATGAAGAGCTTCTCTTCTTCTTGTGTATATCCATGTATTTTAGTCAAGTTATATCAGTCATCATTAAACTGACTTCTTAGGTCAAATCTTCCCATTCATACTACTCTTAAAAATAGAATTTCTTATTGGTGATAAATATTTTTTTTCATTGATAAGCACCTTTTCCTTAATTCTCCCCCCCCCCCCCCTCCTCCTGCATTTCCTAACAGTGTCCACCAATGAAGGGAAAAGTCCAGAAGGTTTTGACTTGGCGATGGGGGGAGCCACCAGCCCCCACACCTGTCCCCCGGCCTCTCGACCTGCCTGCCGATGCTCCTGATCCCCCACCGCTGGTGGGACGCAGAGAGAGGGAGTTCTTTGTCAAATGGTGCAATTTGTCCTACTGGCACTGCTCTTGGGTGCAGGAGCTACAGGTACACATGCTCTGTGAAACTGAATCCACCTGTAGTTGTGAATGTGCTTTGTTCGGCTCTTTGGTGTGGTTTCTGTTCCCTCTCCTCACATTTGTAACACACAAACTCAGTCTTGTCTCAGATGGCTCCCTTTAACCCCCTGTCACTCTTTTCTAGTTGGAACTGAACTGCCAGGTGATGTTCCGTAACTACCAGAGGAAGACTGACATGGACGAACCGCCGCCTGTGGACTTCGGAGTCGAGGGCGTTGAGGTCAAGAGCACCAAGAGGAAACACAAAGATCCTCTCTTTGTCCACATGGAAGAGGAGTTTTACCGTTACGGAGTCAAGATGGAGTGGCTGATGATCCACCGCATCCTCAACCACAGGTTGGAAAAGTACACAATATGGAGTTTACCCATCAAAACATATAAAATCTGTTTATTACAAAGGTTTATAACTGAAATCATTTTAATTTTTTAATATTCATGTGGTCTATAACTCATTAAAATAAAAAAACTGAAATTGTCTATATAATGAGGTTTCAATTAAATCTAATTTCACCCCATTAAAAAAAACAAACCCAGTAACTCCTTCTTTTTTCACGTTAGTGTTGATAAAAAGAACAACGTACATTACCTGATTAAATGGAGAGATCTGGCCTATGACCAGTCCACCTGGGAGAGCGAGGACATGGACATTCCGGAGTTTGACACGTACAAACAGACATACTGGAATCACAGGTATGCTAAGATTTAAAGTGTCACACAATGATGTTCAAAGTGTGTTTTTCGTCTAAACTGCCATTTTTTTTCTTAAAGAGAGTTGATGGTGGGTGAAGAGGGCAGACCTGGCAAGAAGCTGAAGAAGCCGGTAAAAGTCAAGAAGGCTGAGCGGCCGCCGGCTAATCCAGTCGTAGATGTAAGTAGTATTAAACTTAGAATAAAAAAAGACTATATAACACACCTTGGTGTGAACTGCTCATGCCATATTTAGTTTTTTTATAAGACTAATAGATTATAGATTAGAAAATAAAGGTTGGCTGTCAGGTGTATTTTCCCCTGTCAGAATGAGAAGTAACCTGAGTCGCAGCAGATGTGGAGTTGATATTCCTCCTGGTTTCTTTCTTGCAGCCCACCATCAAGTTTGATCGACAGCCTGACTACCTGGACAGCACAGGAGGCACTCTGCATCCTTACCAGCTGGAGGGGCTGAACTGGCTGAGGTTTTCATGGGCTCAGGCCACCGACACCATCCTGGCCGATGAAATGGGTTTAGGCAAGACTGTACAGACGGCGGTCTTTCTCTACTCATTGTACAAAGAGGTAAGGAGCTCTGAATGTTGTGCAAGAATTGTAACCATTTTTGTTTTATTTTGAATGCTGGACCCTTAACATATATATGCTTACAAAATAAACACATGTTTCGGCCTGTTTTTGTCCAGTCTGCCCTCCCCTGTCGATTAGTGTAAGTCGGTGGGTTTCAGACGTGTGACACACAGTAACTCTGCCCAGTAAAGGGGATGAGTTCAAAGTAAGGAACTCCATCCTAAAGGCAGGGCAAGACAAATAATCCGTTTATTTTACATATCTTGTTTGTTATCTATAACATATTTACATGTTAATGTTAATTCCACCTGTCTTCCTCTGGTACAGGGTCACTCCAAAGGCCCATTTCTGGTCAGCGCTCCCCTGTCCACCATCATTAACTGGGAGAGAGAGTTTGAGATGTGGGCCCCTGACATGTACGTCGTGACCTACGTAGGGGATAAGGACAGCAGAGCCGTCATCAGGGAGAATGAGTTTTCGTTTGAAGGAAATGCCATCCGAGGTGGAAAAAAGGCCTCTAAGATGAAGGTAAGAAAAAAAAAAAAAAAGGAGAAAGTGATGTAACCAAATGAGCTTTATTGGAATAAGTGATAAAATAGTCTGATCACTTTGTACTAGTGCCCAACATACTACCGCTTGCTGTATTAATATTTAGTTTGTGCCTTTATATTACCAGTGTAAATTATTACTTGTAGTCCTAAACAATTCTCAATCAGCTGAACTAATGTTCAACTCTCCCTTTGCTTTACAGAAAGACTCAACAGTCAAGTTCCATGTTCTGCTGACATCCTATGAATTGATTACTATTGACCAGGCTGTACTGGGCTCCATTGAATGGGCCTGTCTGGTTGTAGATGAAGCACACAGACTCAAGAACAACCAGTCAAAGGTAAGAATATGTGGTTGTTTTTAGAAATTGGTTTGTGTGTACACAAGTTTCAGTTTTTCATGGAAAAACCATGGCTGTGCATATGACGTGGACAGGACAGTGTCACGAGTGCAAACCTATACTCCCTCACAGCTACGGTTTTGCAAACACAGGGCTGAAAAGATCTTATCTTATAATAATATTAGCTGTTATATACGTTCCTATCTTTTTTTGTGTTTTAATTTTCATTATTTAAAGTCAACATGTTTTTTTCTCTGCCTTTCTTCTTCGTCTGTCAGTTCTTCAGAGTGTTGAACAACTACCCGCTGCAACACAAGCTGCTTCTGACCGGCACTCCTCTTCAGAACAACCTGGAGGAGCTCTTCCACTTGCTGAACTTCCTGACCCCAGAGAGATTCAAGTCAGTGTGTGGCCACAGCACTTGTGGCTTGTGTTGCACGCACAATGTGGATAACCACACTGACACACACTCTGTGTTTATTTATGTTTTTCTTTCTTTTTCTCTGCAGCAACCTGGAGGGGTTTCTTGAGGAGTTTGCGGACATCGCCAAGGAGGACCAGATCAAGAAGCTGCATGACATGCTGGGACCGCACATGCTCAGGAGGCTGAAGGCTGATGTTTTCAAACACATGCCCTCTAAGACTGAGCTCATTGTGAGAGTGGAGCTGAGCCCCATGCAGAAGTATGTGATATGTGATTTATATGTCATAGACTCAAGATTTGCATTTTTAGATTGTTATTTTATTTTTTATTTTATTTTATCTACCATAATATGGTTGATAAAGTCTGAATTCTCCACATGTGTACAGTATCATTTTTTTCCCTTTTCCTTCTTGTAAACCAGAAAATATTACAAGTTCATCCTAACACGTAACTTTGAGGCCCTGAATACTCGTGGAGGAGGAAACCAAGTCTCTTTGCTCAATGTGGTGATGGACCTCAAAAAGTGCTGCAATCACCCCTACCTCTTTCCTGCTGCTGCCATGGTATGATTCATGACTCTCACACAGTTACGGTACTGGGTGCATGTTATGTGGTCGCACTTATTAATGCCTTTGTATTGAAACTTGTTTAATGCAGTCAGTTTGATGGGCTTCTCCCTCTGATCGCAGGAGGCACCAAAACTTCCAAATGGCATGTATGAGGGTGCTGCTCTGACTAAGGCTTCAGGAAAACTGATGCTGCTCATGAAGATGATGAGGAAGCTGAAGGAAGGAGGCCACAGAGTTCTGGTCTTCTCCCAGATGACTAAAATGCTGGACCTGCTGGAGGATTTCTTAGAGAATGAAGGTTACAAATATGAGAGAATTGATGGAGGGGTCACTGGCAACATGAGACAGGAGGCCATTGATCGTTTTAACGGTGAGACATGAACACAGACTGTCTGTATTAGCTTTAAACAGCTATTGTATCCTATCAGGGTTGTAATTGTCTTTCTCAATGTTGTTCATTTTCCGATCTTCATCCCAACAGCTCCCGGTGCTCCTCAGTTTGCTTTCCTCCTCTCCACCAGAGCTGGTGGTTTGGGCATTAATCTCGCCTCTGCTGACACTGTCATCATTTACGACTCTGACTGGAACCCCCACAATGACATCCAGGTATGGAGGCCATAACTACAACCTCTTATCCATGTCATGTTTATTTATTTGGAAAATAGTTGAATATACCTTTTGTTTCTCAAAGGCGTTTAGCAGAGCTCACCGAATTGGCCAGAACAGGAAAGTGATGATCTATCGCTTTGTCACCAAAGCCTCTGTGGAGGAGAGGATAACACAGGTCGGTGAAAATACACAAGAAATTAAACATGCCTCTTAAAAGTGTCAGAATTCTTTTAAAACCTGCTCATCACTTTGTCTTTCACTGGCGTCCCTCCACCAGGTGGCGAAGAAGAAGATGATGCTCACCCACTTGGTGGTGCGGCCAGGTCTTGGCTCTAAGACGGGCTCCATGTCCAAGCAAGAACTCGATGATATCCTCAAGTTTGGAACGGAAGAGTTGTTTAAAGATGAACTCGGCGAAGGTCAGTCAACTTAAACCAAGATACATGTTGAGTGACAGTTGAATTTAACCTAAATTGAACAGGTTTTACTTATTTAGCAGTTTTTGTGTCACCTCTCAAGGATTAAAATGTTTTTACCTATGAGTGCAATGATGAAAAAGTAGCCAACTTTGCCTTTGAGTGTCTCAGATATTCTACAGTAAAGTCACTTGAGACTTGACATACTGACAGTGGGGGTCATCATGAACGCGAGTGAGGTGAAATATCTGTGTCACCTCTCAAGGATTAAAAAAATAATATTTAATATGAGAAAGTAATCAGTGCCATAAAGAAAAAGTAGCCAACTTTGCACAATAAACCTGGAGTCGGAATTACAACGATCACTCGTCAACTTCAGTCTGATCTTACAGGCGTCACACGAAGTGAAGTAGGTTTTTGCCTCCCTCCTTTTTTATTTGATATATTTGTATTCGTTCTGTTCTCCTTTCAGGGGACAACAAAGAGGATGACAGCAGTGTGATCCACTACGATGACCGTGCGATTGACCGCCTGCTAGACAGGAACCAGGACGCCACTGATGACACTGAGCTCCAGAGCATGAACGAATACCTCAGCTCCTTTAAAGTGGCCCAGTATGTGGTCAAAGATGAAGATGATGAGGTATGGGTCTAAAAAATGTTTATGTGAATATATATTTCGCAAATATGTTTTTGGTTTTGATCAGACTCTGAAGGAGTCTCTCTAAAATTGTAGGTCGTATTTACAGCATTTTAGTCTTAAGTACAGACACCAAGGTTAGACATTGATCTAACATTATTGTTCAGATGTATCTTTCCCTATTTTTACCGGAGTAAAATGTCTGAAATGGTAAAAAAGAAAAAGAAAATCTGCCGACTTAATTCCGATTTCTAGTGTTTTCCACATGATTGAGTATTTTCTTGCTTTGAGGAGGAGGAGGTGGAAAGGGAGGTGATCAAGCAGGAGGAAAGTGTTGATCCTGACTACTGGGAGAAACTGCTTCGACACCACTACGAGCAGCAGCAGGAGGATCTCGCACGAAATTTAGGCAAAGGCAAAAGAACGCGAAAGCCGGTCAACTACAATGACGGCTCCCAGGAGGACCGAGGTATAAGACAGGGTACAGAACAACATATAATGAAACCTCTTTTTGTGTGTGTGTGTTTGCTGTGCAGTCAGTGTTTGTGTGGTGTTGGTGTAATATTGCAGGAGATGCAGCGAGTGCATGGCATGAAGTTTATTTTATGGCTTTAGAATCTTGAGCATAGTAACATTTTAGTTAGTTACACGAAATGTAGATTTTCTTTCTTTTTAATTAATTATAATTATAATAATTAAATATTTGACTTATTTGCTGAATAAAGTGCAGGTTTCTGGGGTTTCACTCAAAACATTGAAACAATTATTGAACAATTTATCTATATTGATATTTATGAATAATATATGGGGATTATTATTGATATTGTTTTATTGCCGAGTCCTAGTTGCATAAAAACAGAATATTAAATAATAAAATTCACTCAATTTCCTCACCCATATTATTTTGTAATTCACATGCATCCACTCAAACCAACTTAGACAGAAATAAATAATAATCGCTAAAGTGAACCTTTACCTTTTCACTCATGAAAACACAAAATAACTAAACTGGGGTAACCTTGTTATTAGTGCTAAACGACTACATGATTATTTAGGCAGCAGCAGTAACATGCATGCTTTTGTAAAGAAGCTAAAAAGCTAAACAGATATTTATTAGTCTAGAATCTAACTGTCAATAACCATGATAGCCACAAAGAGAATATTTATTTTGAAAATTGTCTATTGACATAATTTTCTTCTCTTGCTTGTTCATGATCAGGAAGCGTTCAACCAAAAATCACAAAGTCAAACTAGCTGTCGAAATTGCTCCTGCTTTTTTGGTGTATTTAGCTGTTCAGTCAGTGTAGAGTCAGCTCATCAGCTGGGTTTCACAACAATACACAGTGCATTAAAATATCCAGTTTATTTTACTTTTAAGAGTTAATCAAGGAACCATATTCCTGTTGCTCATGTTTCAGTAATTAGTAAAACGTGGCTTTGATAAAGTAGCTCCCCCTCTTAATTGAAGCCCCATATGTGGTTTAGACAAACTATAACTAGTATTAGATTTGATATAAAATTATGCTCAGGCAGTAAAAACTATTGTCCGTGTTTTTATTTTCTCCCTCCTTCATATTTCTCTCTGTGCTTTTTTTCAGACTGGCAGGAGGATCAGTCGGACAACCAGTCTGATTACTCTGTGGCCTCAGAAGAAGGTGACGAGGACTTCGATGAACGGACAGAAGGTAAGATTCCCTGTTTTACTGTGTGTGTGTGTGTTTTGATGGTCATATGGGTCATGTCACTGCTCTTAACTTCGTGAAGACAGATGTTTAAGTCATCATGCTGCTTTTTAAGTTTATGAATTGATCCCAACAACTTGGAGGTGCAGTATTCTAACGAATCTCTAATCTCCCAGCCTCGGTTGTGTCATTCACTAACGTCCTTCAAACCGTCCCTGCACCTGTTAATTCAGATTCAGACGACAGCTATGATATCCTCATTGACAACATCTGGAACTCAAGAAAAGGCACTTGTTGCTGCATCATCTGCGCTCATCGTAGAGAGGCAAGAAAAGACAGAGAGAAAAAGAAAAAGGAAGAAAAGAGGAAAAAATACAAAGACATAGGGAAAGAAATTTAAAATCAACAGTTTCTCAAGCAGCTGAACTGTATATGCAACTCAAAAAGATTGTGTTCATATTATCTGTTAATAAAGTTGAAGTGGATGTTATAAGGTTCGTTAAAAAAAAAGTTGTTAATTAATATTTATATTAAAGATCAGTTGTTAGTAACTTTGAATTTCATTTGTAAGTATAATGACATGTACATGCTCTGTTTGGATTTTGTACTTTTGTCTGTTCATTCAGTTTTATTAAATCACTGCTTTTAGTTATAACTGTGTTGAAAGCATTAATAATTAAAGAAGAAGGGTGTAATGTAGACGAGTGGAGAGAGAGAGAGTGAGGAGGGACAGCTTCAGCAGCAGCAGCAGCTGAGTGAGGCGTGAGAAGCAGTAAGTGGAACATCTTCACAGAAAAACTGGGACTTTAAGAGCACACATGACCATACATCAACAATTCAGTGTCATTGAAGTTTAATATGCCTCAGTGTGTTGTGTTGTTGGCTTGAATGTAGACTGAATTTCTAAGCTGACAGTGTTCATTTTGTTCCAGCTAACGCCCGCAGACCGAATCGTAAAGGGCTGAGGAACGACAGGGACAAACCTTTGCCGCCGCTGCTGGCCCGGGTCGGCGGGAACATTGAGGTGAGTCCTCTGGTCTGCTTGTGTTCCTCTCATGTTTAGATAAGATGTTGCTAGAAACCTGAGAAAGATGTTCTCCACATGAATAACCAGCAAGCAGGGAACATCAGGAAACTGGAATGGTAGTCAGTAGAGCGCATATCTCCGCCAAGGCCCGGCATTTGAATTTCACACACACATAGATGTTAGTTCACTACACGTGCCGGATTGTTTTCATCGAGATCCATGAATTATGGTGAAAATGTGGAAAAACATCTCAAAATGTTAAAGTGAAAAAATCTGCAAGAAGAATGAAATGTTTTCTTTCCTGACCCATACCACATCCCTCCAGCGGGTTTTAAATGGACACTTAAAACTATTAATATCTCACCGTTGCTCCTGTGCCTCCACTTAATACTTGAAACATTAAATTTACTCTTGACCTCTTCATTACCTGTCAGGTGTTGGGCTTCAATGCTCGGCAGAGGAAGGCTTTCCTGAATGCAGTGATGCGTTATGGGATGCCTCCTCAGGACGCTTTCACCAACCAGTGGCTGGTGCGGGACCTCAGAGGCAAATCTGAGAAAGAATTCAAGTGAGTTCAGTTTTATTTTGATGTTGATATTTGGTATTCATCATTTTGTTTTTTTTTTGTCTTTGTGCTTGTATGTGAACCATGTGCTCAGCTAACAGTTTACACGGAAACCTTTCACCTTCTCCTCCACACATGTTCTCAGGGCTTACGTGTCCCTGTTCATGCGTCACCTTTGTGAGCCGGGGGCTGATGGAGCCGAGACTTTTGCAGATGGCGTCCCACGAGAGGGTTTGTCAAGGCAACATGTGCTTACTCGCATTGGTGTGATGTCCCTCATAAGGAAGAAGGTACGTTTTTACTGGGTTAGAAACTAAGAGTAGGAATGATGTCATCTTGAACTAGTGGTAGATTTAAATAATCGAGTTGTATGGTTTCAGTTTAAGGGATTAAATGACTGAGACTGATGTAATGATAACAGGTGCAGGAGTTTGAGCATGTGAACGGTCAGTGGTCGATGCCCTGGATGGCAGAGCTGGAGGAGAACAAAAGGGCAGCGGCTCTGGCTGCTGGTGAAGACCCAAAGACTCCCTCTTCTGGGACCCCTGCAGACACACAGCCCAACACTCCTATCCCAGGTAGACACACACACACACACACACACGCACACACACGCACACACACAAAAGAGAAAGAGACATTTCTTGTGCAGTAATGACTCAAACACAATTATATATGTAATAACATATGGGGATGAAAAATGACATGCAATTCTATATTTTTGTTTAGTCTAAAACCTTCTGCCCCAACTGAACTGTCATTGATTTAGAGTCTTAGTTTTTCTTCGAGGCCAAACAGACATTTTCCTCAGTATCAGTTTAATCCCTGACGCCCTCTTGTGGCTCCATCCCCAAAAACATGAGACAACCAATTACTGGCCACCAGACACGTTTGACTTATTGAACCATTAAGCTTCAAAACTCAATGGGAAATTTGGTGGTACTTATAATTTAGTGAGGATATTAATGCTCTGTTTGCAAAACTGTCTTTCACATATGTTTTAACAGAGGATTTATCTAAATCAGAGGACAAGGAAGACATAAAGAAGGAGGGAGAAGACTCCAAAGGAGCCAAGAAGGTAGAGGATCCAGAGGTAAATTCTACTATTTGTCATTTTAGTGTGAAGTAGTTACATTATTCAGAATCAGATTTTTCTAATATGATCCTGACAACTCCTCCCACAGATTATTGAAATCCCAGATGAATCTGAAAAATCCCCCGTGGTTGAAAAGAAAGAAGGAGAGACGGACTCTGCTGCAGGGAAGGAGGAGAAAGAGAAGGAGACAGTAGATGGAGACGAAGTGAAGGAGAAGGAGGCTGAAGACACGAGCAAGGAGAAAGAGGAGAAGGACCAGACGTCTGACACGGGGGAGAAAGACACTCCTGCTGTGAAGGGTGAAGGTTCAGAGGGGAAGCAGGATTCAGAGGAGGACAAGTCCAAAGGTGAGAATGACGATTATACTGTTTTTAAAATCTTCCAGTTCCCTTTCTCTGTGTTTCTAATTGTGCTTTTCTCTTCTCAGCTGAGGACGGCAAAGACGAAAAGATGGACACCACTTCCCCTTCAGAGGAGAAGAAAGGTACATACATAAAATCCATTTCAACACACACACACACATACAAACTTTATGAAATATAACTTGACCGTTTCCTCTGAGACGTCCTTCATGGGCCATGAATACACTTATGAGATAAAGCAAATGTCTAAATGCAAATAAAAATATTAATCGATTCTTTGATATCATAATTTATTTTCATGCACATTTCCATAATGAGAGGCCGTTCTGACCTTTAACCTTTGTTGCTGTCGTGTTTCTGTTGTTTTCTCGCAGAGCAAAAAGAGGAGAAGGATGGCGTGAAAACAGATGAGACTGGTAAACTGCAGAATGGAGAGAGCACCAAAGAAGGAGGAACAGCTGCACCCGTGGTTAACGTTAGCGAGGAGAAGAAGAAAGCCACCAAGCAGAGGTTCATGTTCAACATTGCTGACGGAGGATTCACAGGTGGGCATGCACACGCACGCACACACACGCGCACACACACGCACACACACGCACACACACGCACACACACGCACACACACACACACACACACACACACACACACACACACACACAGACGCAACACACAATGTTTTTTCTCTTTTCTTTCCTCTTTTTTCTCTTTCAGTTCACTCTTTTGACCTTTCTGTTGTCTTTTTCAGAGCTTCACTCTCTGTGGCAGAATGAAGAGCGAGCAGCCACCGTCACTAAAAAGACCTTTGAGATTTGGCACCGTCGCCATGACTACTGGTTGCTGGCTGGCATCATACAGTATCCTCTCAAATGCACAACTTCTCTGGACAGAGAGATTTAGTCGAACTCTCGTGTGATGACTCACTGTTGCATTAGTCGGCTTCAAGTCAGCTTGGACTTGGCAAATTTATTATTGGGGAATTTTTCCATATTAATTTAGTAAAAATCTGATTGGCAGATTCATTTCTAATTAAAATAATCAGTAGTTTCACCTCTATGTGACATTGTTGTGTTGTAGATTAATCAGTCAGTATGAAGGATGCAAAGACCGAGCTGTTTACTCAGCCCTCTCTTTCCTCCTATATGGTTTTCTTTAATGAGAGAGGGGTGTTAAAGTGAATTAATATATTATTATTATTTTCTATTAATTAAAAGTATTCAAGAGGTTGTGCAGTGACAGACAAGTTTAGTGGTGAATTAAACATTTAGTGTTTTTCATCTCACACAGCTTTACTCAGCTAAGTCTCTGAGGTGTATATTTGTAAAAAGATTAATTCATATTTAGTGAAAAACAAGATTGTTTGAAAGTGTACCCACACAGCATCTAGCATCTCTCCCTTAATCATTGATAGTATGACCCATATGAAATTGCGTTGTCACACTTAACCTCTGGCGTCTCTCAGACACGGCTACGCTCGATGGCAGGATGTGCAGAACGACGTGAGGTTCGCTATTCTCAACGAGCCGTTCAAAGGGGAGATGAGCCGAGGAAACTTCCTGGAAATCAAGAACAAGTTTCTGGCTCGCAGGTTCAAGGTGAAATGAGTTGCTATCGATGACAAGTTTCCCTGTGACTGTGTGTGTTACTCTATGTGTGTGTCTCTAGCACGTTTCACTGGACATTCGTCTTTTCCTTTGCAGCTATTGGAGCAGGCACTGGTGATCGAGGAGCAGCTGCGCAGGGCAGCCTACCTGAACATGACAGAAGACCCGGCGCATCCTTCAATGGCCCTCAACACTCGCTTCAGTGAGGTGGAGTGTCTCGCCGAGTCCCACCAGCACCTCAGCAAGGAGTCCATGTCTGGAAACAAACCTGCCAATGCAGTGCTGCATAAAGGTAAAACATACTGAACATAAGGAAGAGTATGTAGGGTATACAGAGGGCTCACATCGAGCTGGCAAATATGGGGAAGATTCTGGAGTAGTGCAAAAAAAAAAAGTGTTGCTTTTCATTATAGCTGCTAACGTAACCAACAACCACGTCTGGATAAATATAGAACAGCTTTAATGTTTGAACAACAACAGCTTTACATTACCTCTTGACCACCCAGTAATTAATGTGTGATGTTGAAGAGAATCCTGCCCCAACTACTGTAGTAAAAAGTTTAGAGTTATCAGATTTGAATACATGGAACCTTTTTCGTTGCTAAAAAATAGCATTTAGCATAACTTCTGTGTTCCAATCAGTACAGGTTCTGCTTCCCATTCATTTCTGTGTGGAACATGAAATTGTGAGGCTCAGGCTCCAGCCAGTTTGGCAGAGGAGGCTGGATTGATCTCTTATTAAAGGAAGATTGATTCTTCATATCCACGTTTCTGCATGGTGAATTAAGTCAAGCAGCAGATAAGAACAGGTGCTTGTTCCAGGATGGATGCTGCTGCTGCTGCTAGCTCCTGCAGGTTCTGCTAACAACTCTGCCAACACTGTTTCATGTCCCCTCGTGTTCTTTGCCAAACCCTGCAAGTAAATTTGAAATCCAGACGACTTTATCCAGCAAAAGACAACAACTTAATTTTCATTATTTATATGTTGTATTTCCAGTTCTCAAACAGCTCGAGGAACTTTTGAGCGACATGAAGGCCGATGTCACGCGTCTCCCAGCGACCATCGCTAGGATACCCCCGGTAGCTGTGCGGCTGCAAATGTCAGAGAGGAACATCCTCAGCCGATTGGCCAGCCGAGGCCCTGATGTCACCGCCCAGAACCAGTCACAGACCTCACAGCAGATGCAGGTGCCGCGCTGACCAATCACCTCACATATGTCGCGCTCACTGACTTGACCGAGGCCCGTCGCCCCCACCTCACCGCCATGTAGCAGACGTCCTCCCCCTTGACCACCGTGTACAGCACAGTCAGGTTAGTCCTCCTCGCTCTGCACCCACAACCCATCTCCGGACTCAGAAGAACATCAGCTGTGCTGCTGGACTTTGAATTTGAAAAGACTGGACCTGTAGATGTAGGATGGGAGTGAATGAACAAATCATCTCTTGTTCTGTGGCAGACTAGAAACACGTTTTCTCCTCCACTGGGATTCAGATTTAACTCCTCTAACCTGAGGACTGTCGACAGTCGTGACTACTACAGGCAGCTCCACTGACCTGTCCTGTTCTGTCTTTACAGCAGGGTTAAACTTGTGTGTGTAACTACGTGTAACATTAAGCTGACAAAGGGTAGACGGGAGAAAAAGCAGCATGTTTGCAGCATTCTGGTGCTTTGTAGTAACTTTTGGATTATTAAAGAAATCAAGGGATTTTATTGTTCTCATTCTCACCTGTAGAAAGTTGTGATATTTTAACTTTTTTTCAACTCTAATGTCCTCACCTGGATGTGTGTGGAGTCTGTGTGTGTGCGTGTGCGTGCGTGCGTGCGTGTGCGTGTGTGAAAGAATCTATAAATTGGGCATATTGATGTGCATCTCTACTGCAGAATGCCCTCACACTGAGAGACTGTCACCTCTTCCTGAATCCTCGCCCTCCCTCCCAAACCCCCACTCGCCCCATCAATTGACCCCGATTGGGGATCAGCTCTCTGCGCTCACGCCCCAACCAGCACCTCGACATTCCTAACGGCAACACAGATTTGCTCTTTGGAAACTTTTCCTGCTCTAAAATATGGACTTGCAATAGCTCCACAGCGCTTAGGTACCGCAGACGGTTTCAAGAATAATGGCAATCTTTAATTTAATTTCTTACTGTCTATCGTTAAGTTGTTTTACATTATTGAATATTATTATTGTGGTTACCACCTTGTTGTTTTTATCATTGCTGTTGTTTTTATGGATTACAATAAAAAGTCAACAGTTTGTCAACGTTTGTCCATTTTATTTGAAAGTAACAGTTTGTAAGTTCACATTGTTTCTATGGAAAGTTCTGTAGTTATCTATTCAGTGATTTATGATTGAAATATGAGTTGTTCACAATAGTTTGCCCCTTTTTGACATTATGTGATAACTACTGACCTTAATGATCCACTGACTTTTCCTCATAGTATAATATCTTAAACTCTAAGATGCACCGTCTTGGGACTTGTAATGACTTTGGTAATTCTTTTACTTTTCATCTAATGCTGTTTTCAGGTCAAACTTTTGAATTTGTCAAATTCTTTGGTTTATGTCCAAACTACTGTCAAACCTATGACAACATCTGCTGCACTTTGTCTGCAGGTCTGTTTAGCAAATGCTAGCATGCTAATATGCTAAATTGAGCTGTTAAACACAGTTTACACTTCATTGTATTGTCACTGAACTTATTTTGGTGCAGATATCAACATTTTCTACATAGTCCTAATCTTGTTGCCTCCGTTTTTTCTTGTGCTTCTGCTTTTAGCATTGACACCACTTTAGGAATATATTTTACATACAAACCTTGAAAGATGTGGTGGAATTTACATAAAGGCAAATGCAGCGGGAGATGGAAAATGAGACAGAGTCTTTGTGTGTGGAAGAGGTCATGAAAGGAGGAGCCGGGGAAGAAGGGGACAGGAACAAGCAGATTTGATCCCATAGATAGTTGTGTAATTTAGAAAATTAAAGTCAATTACAGGGTGGGACGATCGGCTGGGCTGGTAATGGAGTCTGAGGTCTTATCGTGAGGGAGAGAGTCAGAGGCTAAACACGAGCCACTGCTGGACTGTGATTAAATACAAAGAGTAAGAACAGCGGAACTTCAGTCAGTAATACATGAAGTGCTGTAAATGTAACTTTATTTTTCTGTGAGTTTCATTTTGCTCTGGAGACACTGAACATCATCACAGACAAACAGCACAGAGGAGGAAACTGGATTCAATTCATCACGTCACTGCAGATGAGTCGATTCCACTGATCCTGCGGAGAAGAGGAGTCTAAACAATGTCTTACAGGTGAGTGTCTTATATATTTTATATGATAAAGTAAAACAACTTCCTCTGACCTACATTTCACACTTAACTTTACATTTTGTAAAGGTTTTTGTCCTTGTTTGCTGTGCACAATAATGTTACTACTACTTCTTTCCAAAGTTAAAAAGTAGTAGTAGTCCTTTACTTACTTTTACAATTATCTTCTGTGTGTTTCTTCTTTCTGTCATTTCTTCTCTTCGCTATGTGGATTATCCAGAAGAACTTAAATGAATCAGAGAAAGTAGGAATCATCAAAGAGTATTTGTTTCAACACTAAACATATTATCGTAAAGTTTCACACACTCTTAGACAAGAGTGAAATACCAGAGAGAGCATGTGCAGTAAAACCCCTTCACTGAAAAGTGAAGCTCTGTTGTGTGAGAGGGGAAGACAAGCTAAACCAGCAAATGAGGGGAAGAATTCAAACTGTGAAATTCGTTGTTAAACACGGCGAACAACATCTGCAGTACTCTGTGTGTGTGTGCGTGCATGTGCGTGCGTGTGTGTGTGTTCGCGTGTGCGTGTCTACATACACAGAATAGTGGCACTACTGTAAAATACATACATAAATATATATATATGTATGTTTGTGTATATATATTGTTTTTACTACTTTTCCCTCATCTTTTTGCAATACAGTTGCTTTGTTTGACCTTTGCATATTTAAATGAAAAACACAGACGAGGAACATAAGTTTGAATTCCAAGAGGATTGACACATATTAGGAAATATAAATATACCCTCTCAAAACTCCCGGAGGTGAATATGATTTGCAAGATAAATGAGCATCACCAGCTAATGAAAGTCTTCATTTGTTTATGACAGTTGTTCGTGTGTGGTTCACGGATACAAATAGTCAAACCTGCTGAAAGCAGCTCACACACGTACAGTATATAGAGATGGGAGGTTTGGTCTGCAAATAAGGAAGTGTTCCGCGACTCTGACCTTTGTGTTGCATACAGATACACACACACACACACACCTGGAAGTAAAGCACAACAGATAATGGCAGGTGAGGGGGAAAGCCTTGCAAACTGACTAAGAGACAGACTGAGTTTGTTTAGGTACGAGAAGCTCAAACTATTTTCCTAATATTTTTTATTCCTGAGGAAAAAGAGGAATAACTGGCCAGTAGGTCTTATGTTTTTTCTTTCTTTTGTCCATCTTTAGAAAAAAGAAAAAGTTTTGTATGTGTTGTAGGTAGAGAGAAATTCTGGCCCGTCAGCGATTCTGGTTTCTTCTTGCTTTCACTATTTTGTGAAAGGAGATGTAAAAAGGAAGGAAGGGGGGAGAGCGAGAGCGAAAACGACAGAGGGGAGGTGATAGAGACGCTGACACTCCGAACGTTACGGAGAGGTGTCAGTTGTTTTCAGAGGCAGCTGAGAAGAGTAAGTGTTCACACGCTTTCCCTATTTTTTTTGGGGGGGGGGCATCGTGGGGGTGAGACAGGGAGAGGACCGGTCGAAGGGAAGCACAGATAAATGAGGAGGAGAGTGTGTGTAGTTTGAGGGTGGTGTAGTGAATGTGGTGTGTGTTACATATGACACAGATGGATGTTGGTGTCAGAAGTGGAATGAGTGAGTGAGTCTTCTGTAGCGAGTGTACTCCTGTAAACTGGGGAAGTAGAGAGGAACAGACTGTTTATAACATTAGAGATAAAATATATGGTTTAGGGTCAGGTGACTCTTCTTCACCAATCGTTCTCTGTCTCTTTGCTCCCAGGAGAAGCGCAGAGACAACATGGTTCGGTGAGTCAGGCTCCGAAATGCTCCTTCCAGCTTTAACTCTGTTTGCGTCCTCTTGTGTTTTGTGTAAGACGCAATGACAACTTCTCTGTTTCCATTCCTCCTTCTCTTTCTCTCCCCCAGCTGTCGACCCATCATGCTGTCGTCTTGTATCATGTGATGTGTCGTGTGTCTGTTTTTCGTAAAGAAATTGTGTCATAATTGATGTTTTAATTTCAGTAGTTGAGAAACAAACCTGCTCCTCTCCTTGAAATGCAAGCTTCCCTTTGCCTTGAGTCGATACTTTTTTATTTCTGTGATCCTTCTTCTTTAAATGGACTCCATCGGTATAAAAACTGTCTTGTGGCAGCAGAAAGTTAAAGGGAACAAAGATATTCAAGTATAAATTCAATATTAGGGTCAAAACTAGTGGATATCAAACAAACACCTTGGTTATATTTATATTCAGTAATATTTTAAGCTTTATATTGAACATTGTAAAATTGCAAAAACGCTTCAACAATGAAAATGAGAGAATTGAATAAATTAATTCAACGACTCAATTTGAAAGCATTTGAAAGGAAAATTATTGCGATGAGTAATAGATTTTTTCCAGTCTAGTTTTTTATATTGGTGGTTTTCAGACGCATTAAAACATCAGATAATGTGTCTCCTGGTGCGTTATATTAAAATGAGTTAACTGGATTTAGTTTTGGGACCTTGAGCTGATGTGAATTTTTTGTGATTTAAAGTATTGCACATACTAAATTATGCCTCAACGTGTCTACAGACAGAATAAGCAGAATAACGCACATCAATTATTTGTTTGATCCCCAAAAAATATAATAACAAAAAGCACAGTGAAGCTACACACGAGACTTATTCCACTAATTGGAAACTGTTGAAATAAACCACAGTTATGCGCAATTGTTTTTTTGTCTGTAACATTAGTTTGCACTCACTGTCGTCCCAGGATACGCCTATATGTGGACGTTAGGCACATGTTTAATATACTGGGTGCTGTTATGTCGACATTGAGCGAATATTCACTGTTTATGTCTATATATATACATATATATATATATATATATATGTGTGTGTGTGTGTATGTGAATGCAGGTGGTTCCACAGAGACATTACGGGCCTGCAGGCCGAAGAAGTGCTGAAGTCTCGGGGCATTCACGGCAGCTTTCTGGCTCGACCCAGCAAGAAGAATGTGGGAGATTTCTCCCTCTCCGTCAGGTACTGATGCAAAATGACCACAGACTGCAGCTGAGCGTGAAATCTTCAAATTTGAATAGTTTATTGAAAGTTGTAATTTCACTGACCCAACCTTAAAGCACAACATAAATTGAATAGTCTCGTCACAGTAGTTCGGTCCAGCTCAGCATGAAAACACACAAAATGATCATAAAACTTTGAGAAAAAGAGATAAATGTACAGATGCTCCACTGCTCTCTGGGCATTTTAAAACCACACCATGCGTTTATAATTGTGGTATTTCTACATGCAGCTGTGGAGATATATGTTGATGCTTCTCCCCTTTGTTGATCTGCACAATACAAAAGACTGACGCTTTTACATTTTTAAGACTAAAATGATTGATATCTGTGAAAAGAATTAAATAATAGAATGAATGACGGTTGCTAAAAATAACTTGACCGACAGGATCAAACAAAGATTTTTGTGATGAAGGAAACGTCACGGTAACTTGAGTAAATCATCCTGAAACTCTGACACGTGAAATTAAACTTGATAACTTGTTTTTATGTTTGTGTGACGCACAGCTTCTGATCAGTGCCTCAGCTTCTGATCAGTGCCTCAGCTTCTGATCAGTGCCTCAGCTTCTGATCAGTGCCTCAGCTTTTAAGATCAAGTGACTCACTTATCACAGTCCTGCAGTCTGTGGTTCAAAGCGGTGTCTGTTAAACTAGAGACATTTACAGTTATTTTTATGTAGACGTACAATATTTTGTGATAAAGTCTGTTTCCTCGGTGGTTTTTCTTTTCTTATGAGCAGCTGTGAGGGTCAATCTGACAATTCAGAATTTGCAAATGTAAGAGTGCACATTACATTACAGCGGCTCCTCGTTCTAAAATAATGGCTGTAAATTATGATGAGAAAAAGTCAGAAAAACCTTGTCCTCTGTAATGGTTGACAAACCAGGAAGCCAGGGAACAACAGTATTGACTTCAGTCATACAGCACAGTATTGGATCCAGCTGTGGAATCGAACACTGAAATATGTCTTATTATATTTTTCTTTTGAAGCACATAACATTCGGAGGAATATTGTTTTGCATTTTAAGCTTTCACGTTGTCTTCACTGTCATCTGGAATTTAGTTATTTCTGTGAAGGAAAACTAACGGTTCTTTTATCTCAGGGTGGGCGAGATGGTGACGCACATCCGGATCCAAAACACGGGCGACTTCTATGACCTGTATGGCGGAGAGAAGTTCGCTACCCTGTCGGAGCTGGTGGATTACTACACGGCGGAGAGCGGTATCCTGCAGGACAAAGACGGCACCGCCATCGAGCTCAAATACCCCCTCAACTGCTCCGACCCCACCACAGAGAGGTTTGTGCACGCTTAACTGTTACTCACCTCACTGTTAGACAGCTGCTGACCTCCCTGCTGCTCTCCTGCACTCTCAGGTTACAGTGTTGAGTCAGGTGGTTGATAACCATGATGAGCAGGATCTGCTGTTTATTTACTGGAGATATTAAATGTCATTTTGCAGTTTTAATTTCCTTCCTTTCCTTACAGAGCAGAGATTTTTCATCTGTAGCCACTTTTAAATAATTAGGTTGCAGTAGCATCTTTTTGTTAAGATGCACCGGCCACAGCTGTCGAGGCTTCACGAGGCTTAAATGCAGCTGTGAGGACATTTAAATGTTTAAGTAGAGCGTATTTATGTTTATAAGAATTGCCTGCACCAATCAAGCTGCATCAAATTACACACACAGTTTGTCTGTTTGTTTCTTCAGCAAGGTCTCTGTATAATTTCTTCCAGAATTCAAAAGAAATTTGAAAAAAAGAAAGACAAAAGTCATGCGTCAGTATTAGCACCAAATTCAAATGGGTTCCTCCCATCACATCCTTCCACCGAGTTACCTGGTAATCTGTACAGAGAAACCCTGCTGCCGACTAACGCAGATGAAAACATAACCTCCTCACGGGTTAAATTAAAGGACAATAGGTGTCAACAGTTCAATTTTTCTCATTAAAACATGTTTTATTTAATTACACCTGTATTTTACTGTATTAACACCTCCTTCATCAGCAGCCAGTTCATGGTGAAGACAGCTGGAGTTAAAGCTGTTGAATACGTTCAAAAACTCGTATTTCAGCTACTTACTCTTTACTTGTCTGAAAACCATTTTCACTTAATTATGGATAGTTTTCCATATTTTATTCCTTAATTTTTTGTTCTCATTAATGCTTTGTCCTTTTTTTCTGTCTGTCTGTTTATTTCTTTACTGCCACCAAGGAGGTTCTTTTTGCATCTGTGGTTGCTTGTTGGTTGGTTGGCATGATTATGCAAAAACTAAAGTTGGTGAAAGGATGACATTTAATTTTGGTGAAGACCCAGATCAAGGGAAGATCCAGGCATTCTTTATCTTTAACATTGTGCATTTGGGCATTTTTCCCCCAAAATGTGGCATTCTTAGGGGCCTGATATTTATGAGCGTGTGAAATTTGGTGCAGATTCAAATAAGAATCTGGATCTAGTGGATTTAAATATTTGTTTGGCCTTGGGAGAGGTCTGTGCTCTTTTGAGTGTGATTATAATTTTAATCCAGATATACCCACATTGAACCTTTGAATTCGAAGTCATACATTTCTCTCTCAGCTGGAAATGTCGTGCAACTGAAGGCAACTTAAAATCGGCTCATGTCCAACAAGTCGAGATAAACTATTCCACTCCTTCTATCAATTTAGGAGGACACAACTTGTTATCTAGTGTGTGTGTGTGTGTGTGTGTGTGTGTGTGTGTGTGTGTGTGTGTGTGTGTGTGTGTGTGTGTGTGTGTGTGTGTGTGTGTGTGTGTGTGTGTCTGCAACCCCCCTTTCGTCCTTCTCTCTATGTCAGTTGTCTAACTTCCCTTTTGTTGCTGCGGTTGGAAACTTTAAGTTTTGACACTTTTGAAAGCAATGGCCAGACCTGACTTGTCTTCCTCTATTGCACACACACACACACACACACACACACCATGGTGTTCTTTCTCACTCAACGTCTTCCCCATCACACCCAGTCTCTCTCTTTTCTCTCTTTCTCATCTCAGAAACTTCTGCAGGTTATCACACAATGCTTTTTTCTGTATGTCTGTTTCTGTAAATGTTGCAGATCATTTCCTCTCAGAAAAAAGACTGAATATAACATGACACCGTGACATTGTTGGCATTGTCACAGGTGATTGATCAGACTTGCAGACACGACTGCAGCCTGGTTACTTCAGACTGCAACCCTGATTAACCCAGACATTAACTGCATGTGCAATGTGCATGGCTGAAGTAATCTATCAGTTATTCCTTCTGCACAGTTGTTCTTTACTTTCTGAAAAAGTGCACGGACACAACCTTTTCTGTTTTGCTCCAGGTGCTTCATGCGACCTTCTGTAGATAAAACACAGTTGGGTGGAGTCTAACTTTTGTAAAAGCATAAACTGTGATTTGACAAAAGTAAATCAGAGGATCGGAGCTTAAGGAACCTGCAAACAGCACAGAGAGGGACCGTGTGTAGTGTATAGTGGTGGTTTTCTGTAGATAGGGTGGGGTGGTGTGTGGTGGGGGGTGTTGGGGGGTGCAGGCTATAAATACTTTGTCCTCTTCAGCCACCAAATCTGTCATCAGAAATTTTCCGACCACAAAGCAGGAAGTTTAGAAGTAGAAATCGAAAACTGTGCCTAAAATTAAGTCACAGCCCAACTTAACAGAGCGCTATGCACGCACACACACACACACAGTGGTAAACATAAATATAACCTGAGTGTACCATCTTTATTTGCTGCTGTAATTCTTGATTCTGCTGACGACATTTCAATGTTCGACACCCGTTTTTGTCTGACACCTAGTTGTTAGGACTCATGCACATCGTTCACGCTGCAGAGTTGTGCCTCTTTTTGCAGGTCACAGCAGCAGCCACATTAAAGCTCATGTAAAAACATATCTGCATCATGGACCCTCAGTGTTCTTTCTGACGCAGGTGGTACCACGGTCACCTGTCCGGCCCAAATGCAGAGAAGCTGCTCAGTGCACGAGAGGAGGTGGGGACGTTCCTGGTCCGAGAGTCGCTGTCGAAACCTGGAGACTTTGTCCTGTCTGTTCAGACGGACGAGAAGAGCAAAATGGGAGGGAAACGGGTCTCCCACATTAAGATAATGTGCCAGGTGGGTGCTTCTCCTTGTGTGTGTGTGTGTGTGTGTTTCTGACAGTGACATAAAATATAATCTATGCATCAAGCTCTTACACAGAATTATTCCCAGAAACAGCTTCACATCTGGGGTATTACCAAAGTTGTGTAGTTTGCACTTTGAAATAGGTTTAAAGTCTCATTTCCCATCTTACGCAATAAAAGGCTTTTGCTCCTGTATCAGCATTGCTTTTGCTGTTAAATGTCAGGAATAGTTTTACTCCAGATAATCACCACCAGGTACAAAAAACAGCTTTAAAGTATAATCGTCCACACACTGTCAAAAGATATTCTCAGCACAACGTCACACGCCCATCTCTCATTTTCATAGATTGTGTTGTTCATTCACCATCAGGGCCTTTGCATTTTATTTCTAGCTGTGGTTGACCTCATAGAACAGTGCTCAGTCTTCATTTAAATGGGAGCCATTTTGTTTTAATGCGGCGGTTGGGTGCAGAAGATTAATGTGAGATTACTGGAAAGGCAACAAAGGCCTTTTTATGAGAATGTGGCAAAGATCAAGTGAGATTGTCGACTCTAATCTTCAGTCTTTCACTACAGTTTCTAATACAGAGGTGGGATCACATCAGAATACACTCACGCCTTTTACACCAGAGGAAATCATCTTCATCATCAGTAATTCGTGTCATTTATTTGATTAAAAAAATCATAAAAATAACATTTTAATTAAACGATATGAGTTGTGTTGTGCTTCTACAAAAGCTTATCCATCTATTTAATCAAAAATATCCCTTATTTTATTTATTTTTTATATGTGACTTTGTAATTGGCCAATCGTTCTCACACGGAACTTACCGTTTGCACGACACAGTGGTTCAGTGCGTCCCACTTGACTCGTTGTGTGTTTTTGTGTGTGTTCAGAACGACAGGTACACAGTGGGAGGCTCGGAGATGTTCGACACGCTCACAGACCTGGTGGAGTTCTACAAGCGTAAAGGCATCGAGGAGCTGTCTGGTAACTGGGTGCATCTCAAACAGGTAGTTTTTGAGGAATAGTAATATGGTATAGTTCATAATATTTTTTTGTACAGATGTATGTAAATGTGTTTATGTTCTTTCTTCACATTTTTTATCTCTTACCGGGTTTTGCTTGTTCATGTTTCCTTTCTTTACTATTCCAGGTCAATGTGACAAACCCTCTGTGACAAACATTTGTAAAATCTTTGTCCGTTATAATGAAATAATAATGTGCTGATCATAAAAAAGAAACGGAGAAGCAGATCTTTGTGTTGGTCTTAAATTGAAAGGTTTCCATCATGTTTACTCGCCCTTTTTTTCTTTGATTTCTATAATAAGATTTCTCAAGGTCCACTGCCATTGCCAACTAAAATGTGCCTTTATGACGTCAACCAAACATAGACAAGAAAATAAAACACACAGAAATAAAAAACTATGCATATAAAGAAAAGTACAATTTAATATAAAAGAATAATCTTTTAATCCCCCCCCACGTCTCTCAGCCATATTACTCCACCAGAGTGAACGCAGCAGATATCGACGGCAGAGTGAAGGAACTGAATCAGACCACGCAGCAGCAGCAGGAGGGAGTGCAGAGCAAAGCGGGATTCTGGGAGGAGTTTGACGTAAGATTTGACCTCAGTGTTTCTCATCGTGATCGTGAAGTGGTGGAAAGTAAATGAAACATCACATATCTTCTTTACAAACTGAAATTTCACATTTCAAGACTCACTTCCTCACTGAGTCTCGCAAGACAGCAGAGGTGATATAACGCCAGCTTGTGGTGGTGTTAGACTTCAACCCTGCACCAGAGTCATAGAGTAAATCACAACTGGTGTTGAGTATATAATTATTTGTGACATTTACTGAAAACACACAGTATTCATGTTTAAAAAGTGGTATCAAGTGAAAGCAGGAGGATAAAAGTTGTGTGTGCTGCTTCACTAATCTTGTGTATGATATACAGGACTGTAAAATAATGATTGTAATAATTTAGTTTTAAATATTGAAGCATTGTTTGGTCCAGAAAGTTTCAGAAGGAATGAGTTTGGAATTATCTAAAAAGTTGCTACATGATTTTCTGTTGATCAACTGGTTGACTAACCGCCTCTAGTGGAGACACAGCTCCAGAAAGATCCAGTAAGATACGTCTTAGTACAAAACTTTAAAATAGATTCCTTTCAGCAAAAACTACCGACTGTCACAGTATTATCATTCACACTGTCCAGTATTAGTCTGACACAGTCTTGTCTCTGTGCCTCCAGGCTCTGCAGAAGCTGCAGGCAAAGGTGAAGAAGAGCAGAGAGGAAGGACAAAGACCCGAGAACAAAAGCAAAAACAGATACAAGAACATTCTCCCCTGTGAGTTTTCATCTTTTTCTGTGTCATTACATTAAAACATCCACGTTCTGATTATGATCATTTTAACTAAACGTCTTTTCCTCCTCTCTCTGTCAAGTCGATGACACCAGGGTCGTGCTGCAGGACACAGATCCCAACGTCGTGGGTTCAGATTACATCAACGGCAACTATGTGAAAGTTCGTGTCACAAAATAACTTAAACACAAAAAGACACACAGGAAACTGACTCATCTCCTTGACATTTGTTATGTGCCATTATGGTTGTTGTGTGTATTGATTCATTTTGTTGTTTGCAGAACAACCTGTGGGAGTCGGGAGATCAGAAAGTTTACATCGCCACTCAGGGCTGCTTAGCATCAACCGTCAATGATTTCTGGCAGATGGTATGGCAGGAGAACACTCGTGTGATCGTCATGACAACTAGAGAGGTCGAGAAAGGACGGGTCAGTATCAAAACCACAGTCACGAAAGTTTGGATTTTAACTGTCTTTATTTTATCAACTCTCAAAATGCCAGAAAGGAAAATTAAAATGTGTTTTATTTAGTATTATTAACAATCTCTAATGGCAGTTCCCTGAGAGGAGTTTATTCTCATTTAGAAACTGACATTAATAATACATAAATAGTAGTAGTACATAGTCATATAAATAAATTATAAGACAGAAAAGGTGACGTTCATTACAACATACCAATATCAAAATCAATATTAAAATAAACAAAGTACCATGAAAATAATGAAATAGAGCAAGAAGTTATCTAGAAGTCAAACAACTGAAACAAATGAGGTAAGTATAGAAAAAAGTCATGCAGAGGTTGTTTGTACATGAAGTGAACTTCACAGATGGAGTTTGGATTTATTTCATTCATTTTTTATTTTCTGCAGAATAAATGTGTCCCGTACTGGCCGGACATTAAAACTACCAAAGACATGGGGCGCTACGTGGTGACCTGCGAGTCGGAGAGAGAAGCTGCTGATTATAAAGTCCGAGTTCTGGAGATCGCTCGCTTGGACAAGGTAACCTCTGACCTGTCTGAATGTCACTCTTCACTGTGTACGCAGACTTTAACTTTACATGTTTTCTGTTTCACAGCCAAAACACTCTCGTCAAATATGGCACTACCAGTACCTCAGCTGGCCTGACCACGGCGTTCCTGAGCAGCCAGGGGGCGTCCTCAGCTTTGTCACTCAAGTCAACAGTAAACAGGCTGAATATCCCAATGCTGGGCCTATAATCATCCACTGCAGGTACTGGACACTGGAGACTGAGCTGATCGTGTCGACGTTTACAGATATTTACTGTGTTGTTAGTTTACCATTTATTCTACAAAATCTGAAAAAACAGCAATAGATGCAAGTTATAATTTCCCAGAGGGCACGTCTTCATCACCCCTGTCCGTTTGGTGGTTTGCGAGCAAGATTGCACAACAACTACTGGACGGTTTACCACAAAATTAAAGATTACGTGTGGGTCAGGGATCCAGGATCTTTTAATTTCACTTTAACAATGTGAGATAGGGAGTTTTTTTATTTTCATTGATTTCTCAGATGTTTAGGGGATGGATTTTTTATTAGTGTGTGAAATTTGGTGCAGATACAAATATAAAAATCTAGTGAATTTATTTAAATGTGGTTTTATTAGGGGGCTGCTGAGCTTTGGTGGAGGTATTCACCTTTTTCAATTTAAAGCAAACCCTCACATTTCTGATAGCTGGAAGCAGCAAATAGTAACCTTTGTTTTTGCTTTGATAAATGATACAAACAATGAATTGATTGTTAAAATTGTTGTCATTTAATGATAATAATTTATCATTTCATTGTTTCATCATGATGCAACCAGGCCCCACCCGTCAGCGATGCTTTATTTTTGGGTTAAATCCAAACAGTTATTTCTCACTTCCCAAGAAGCTGATGATGCATTCAGGGGGAATGGGAAGAATTTGCAGGACAAGACAAATGTTTTCCCAGGTGGAAGTTTAACCAAATGGTGGCTCACCCTGCATGTCAGAGAGATCATTAATCCTCAGGTTTTAAATGTGTGATTCTATTGTGTAATGTAAATATCACAGCACTACGTTTACCAGGCTTTAGTTTCTTATTCTAAATATTTCAGGATTAAGATTAGTCGAACAAAAGGTTTTCAGTCAACTGACAATTTATCCTTGTGGAATTTTCCACGTGTGATGTGTGGGACACTGAGGCTGTTTGTGTGTTTTTTAAAAACTTAAACGATTACATGACCCTTGTAAGTGTTTTGGTATGTGAGCGTGTTAACAAAGCCACACAGCACTATTGACATGTGGCCCTTTAAATGAAGCAATGTTTACTTAAGAATATGACCCTTCATTCAAGTTAAATACAGTTTGTCTGAGGTGAGAGTAAAGTAAATAAGTTTTTAGGAGAGATAAAACAATTCATGATTTAAAAAAAGCTGAGGGACGAAGAAGAGGATTTATTTTCTTGTTTCTTATTTTTTCAATCATCTCACAACCCCTCAGATTTATCCTAATTCCAGCAAAGTGACTGCATCAAGTCTGTGTCACATCTGCCAATAGTCCAAAGCACATTCAGTGAAGAGAACCCTAACGTCCAGGATCAAAGTGACAAATGTGCATTTGGTGCCTTGAGAATTAATTCCTCCGCTAAGGCCCAACCGTCCCCTTATGAAACCACATTCAAATCCACTAGATCCAGATTTCTCTACCAAATTGCACACGTTAATAAATATCAGTCCCGTAAACATGTCTGATCCACAAATTATTCTTGGAGAAAAACTGTTGAAAAATGCCCCAACCTCACAATGTTAACACAAGTGAAAAAACGAATCCTGGACCAAAATTCACTGGGTACGTGCGTAATCCTGCTAAGTAACAAACTAACAACACACAGATGATGGCAGAGGTTGTAATTTCCGTCCATTTGAGATCTACCCTGCACCACACAGAGCAGCCTGTGTCGGTTAATGATGTTCACTTTATGTGCAAATGCATATTTTTTTGATTGATGCGAAGATATTCACTTCATTTCTCCTGTGAATTTTTTCAGTGCTGGAATCGGGCGGACGGGCACGATTCTGGTGATCGACATGATCCTCGAGACCATTGACACTCTGGGTAAAAAAGTGTTTCTGAAGAAATGTGTTTTCGCAACATGTATTGAGGAACAACATTCACTCTTTATTCTCCTAATTGAGTTCTGTCTCCATCCAATGCTTCCCTGTCTCTTTTCCATCTTCTCTGCAGGTCTGGACTGTGACATTGACATCCCAAAGTACATCCAGATGGTGCGTGAGCAGCGCTCTGGGATGGTGCAGACAGAGACGCAGTACAAGTTCATCTACCTGGCTGTGTCCGAGTACATACAGACCACCAAAGCCAAGGAGAGCGCCTCTATGGTGAGCAGCAGGGAACGGGACTCACTATCAAACACACTCAACTTAGCTAAAATAAAGGTTGATGTGGGAAAAACAACAGAGATACTGTCTGTGTGTCAGTGGGTCTTTGTACTTTTGACTGCTGATTAGCACTCGACCAGCTGAATGATACGTTATCAGAGCAGCTTGTGAAAGACGAACGTTGACCCTGAGACTCAAAACATTCAATCACAAAGACAAAACTAGTCACATGACCTTTCTTTGTGCTTCAGTACTGAACCCTCTGTTCTTCTCTTCCCTAGGACACAGAGCCAGAATATGGAAATCTGCAACTCAAACACCAACAAGTGACCAGGAAGGTCTCAAAGTAAGTGTGTGTGAATTGGATTTCGTCTATTACATTCACATTTCCCCTCAAAACCTCTCACCACCGTCCTACTTTCTTTTAAAAACCATGACGCTGTCAGTTCAGCCTTTCATCAGCAGTTTGTGGAGGAAGAGTCGAGCTGCACACTGTCTCATTCAGTAGAGGGATGGAGCTGTGGGGGGAGGGAAGATAAAAGTTGAAGGTTCCACTTCAGTTTCATGCTTTTATTTCTGTGAGCTATGCTGGAAATAAACGCCTCTGTATAATTTGAATCATATTTAGATTAGTGTCACTGACAACCATTTTAGTCCAGATTAAAATATCAGCTGAAGACACAGAACACCAATATGACAGAGAACACGTTTTCACAAAATCTCTCATTTGTTGCACTGCGACCGAAATAGTTTTGTAACTAAATAAAAAAGTAATTTATCAAATCCAAACAGCAGTGGCTGAGATTTCTAGTCTCTAGTGTGGGTAAAGATCCTAAAAGATTCTACATTCCTGAAAACTCCATAGCATCTTTGATCAGATCCTCCTCGCCTGCTAAATGAGCACATCTTAAAAACCCTTACCACCAGTTTGTCAAAAGGGCTGGCAAGTAAACATATGAAGTCTTTTAAGTCATCTGGACCTTTTTTTAATAACTGCATAAAACAGAAAACACCACTCTGAAGTGTTTTCACTCTTCGTGATGAGAAAAACTGAGTCAAGTGATGCTTTAATAGATAAACAAGACTTAAACTATTTTTACAGTGTGCACACAAATTCAACACACCCCTCTTCTGTGTGTTTTATTGTGTGAATAATGTTTGTGTGACCTCTGGGCTCTGGAGCCACTTGTGTATAAACCGGACAACGTTCTAATTAACCAATCAGAGAAAATGAAACAGCTCCCACACACTGGAGAATTCAGCTCCTCGCACTGTAAACTTTGACCCACTTGGAGCTCTGCCATCAGCTTTGAGTGATCAATCCATGTGCTTTTCTCTGTTTCAATTGTTCTCAAGCTGCAGCTTTGCTTATCAACCTCTCCCAGTGTTAGCTGGTTAATGCAAAAAGGTGCTGAATAGCTGAAAAATTCACCAACCAGCTTTTTTTTTTATTTCCAGAAAAGCGGAGGAGGTTTACGAGAATCTGTCAAAAGGAAAGAAGGATGTGAAGAAGCCGAAGTCAGACAAGAAAAGTGGCTCATTGAGAAAGAAATAGGAGAGACGGAGAGGTTTTAACCAAATGTGTCGTGTTATTATATTTATGTTAAAGAATTTGTTTTTCAGAGAAGATCTCATACAAAATACATTGTATGGTAAAAAAAACAGAGATAGTCTTTGACATCTCACGAGACACATGGATGCTTGGTTGTTACAAAATAAAGGCAGAGCATGTGTGAACACTTGTCTCTTTATTTCATTTTTAGTAAAGACCATAATCTTTATGTGAACCTACACTCATACTTCTCATCAGCTGATTTGTGTAGTTGCTCTTTATTATTGTTTCTGGCAACAATTGCAAAGCTATTTTAAATTGATAATAATGTGTTTTCATTGGATGGATGGATGAAATGTAGGGTGGGCTTATCCGAAGTCCGCCCACACGGCACAGGTCCAGGGACCCAAGGAGCCAGAGGGCCCTCGGATGAACCTGCAGAAATCACCAAAAGAAACTCAACAGAAAGAAAAATAATCTCAAGGAGATGAAAACAAACTCACAGAGACTAAAAAGAAAAAGAAAAATGTGTCCTTTGTTTTGTGTCTCTTTCAGTCGGGGGTCCCTTTACTTGTCTGAGCCCAGGGGGGACATTATGTCATAATCCGTCCATTCTTGTGGTGACATTGTTTGTCTCTACTACGTCAGTGATATTTGAGTCCAAGCACCAAAATGCAAGAAGTTAAAGTATCATTTCAAAGTGATTTACTGCACACTGTTTGCAGGTGTGTGTGTGTGTGTGTGTGTTTGTATAATTTCTCAAACACATTTTAAGTGTCAGCTCAGTCAGAGATGATATATTTAAACACCTGCAGGCACAGGTTTACACATTTGTCCCTCTGTCAGATGAAAAGCCCCAAAGGCTATGGTTAAGATCAGAGGGTAAAGATATAGAAATAATAATATAGTGAAGTTATGGTTAGGTTGTTGGTCAGTGCACAATGAATGGAATCTAATGCAAATTCCTACTGAGGAAAGCTGTGCAAACTTGTGTGTCTGAAGTAAAACATCACAACAAATCCTATTGGGATAAATAACATTCTGATCTGCTGACCACATTAAGCATTAACTCCACCCACCCACAATAAAGTCTGTGATGTGTTATCCATGCGCTGATCTGCTCCACCCCACCCACCACATGTTTCAGGGATCCTAAGCACCGCCCCTGCCCGTAACTGATCCATCTGGACCCGAGCAGAAGAGACGAACGAGCCTCCCCCTGCCTGTGCTCCTGCAGGAGTGAAAAAAAACGAGTGGGAAAGGATTTCTTAAATCCAGAGCGAGGAGCTTCTTGCACAATCTGCGGTGGCAACATTTCGGTCCTGACGCTCATTTTACGCACAGGCAGACCAGAAAGTGAAACTGATATCAAACCACGCAGGGAGTCTATCTCTGCAGGATCCGAGAAAGAAAAACACCAGAGGTGTCAGCTCGTGTGCACATTTTTGTTTTGGAAAGAACAAAAGCGGCAACATGTCCAAACCTAATTACTCCGGCACGTTTCATATGGTGGACCAGCAGAACATGGACAGCTACCTCGCAGCTTTAGGTAAGATTTCCTTTGAGTCGCCTCAGCGAAGCTTTTTAAAAACATCTGCAACAAGTCAAACTCATTTGGTGTCTAATACGAGTCCAGTGAAGGAGATCCTCCATTTCTTAACGTGTCACTCTGCTGCGCTTCGTTTCTATCAACCTCGTATGTTCCAATGCTCTGCGTCTTTAGGTTGGTCTTCATCTTATATCACTGATTTCATCTGTAGCATCACACCAGTGGAATGAAATCTACACCATGTCCTCTACATGACCCACACACACACACACACACACACACACACACACACACACACACAAGACAAATTTAAATAAGAATTGCTATGTTGCTGTATTAACTATTATGCAATATATTTTCTATAAATCGTAATTTTAATGTCCTCACTCTGCTCAATGATAGAAGTACACACACACACACACACACACACACACACAGAGGTATTGTGTTTACACTGTCAGTGTCGAACAAAGATCCCTTTGACGAGATCATGTTTAGCTTCTGGCCTGTGTTGAATTAAAAGTCTCTCCATCTTCTCTCAGATATAAGTTTTCCTCTGAGGAAGTTGGTGTGTCTCTTGAAGCCGAGTAAAGAAATCAGCCATGACCCGGCCACAGGGGCCATGACTATCCGCACAAACACCACCTTCAAGAACTTCAACATGGATTTCAAGATCGGAGAAGAGTTTACTGAAGACCTGGGGCCAGTGGACGGACGACAGTGTCAGGTGACTGTTTCTGTGTGTTTCAGATATAAACATAACACATTTGGATAAGTTCACAGGCTCCATGCTTCTGGGACAAGTTTGGTTTCTGTGTTTTTACTTTGGAGTGTCTGAGCAAATCCGACCACCTACTGCTGTGATTCTTGTTTTGTAACCACCACCTGCTGCTTCAGCCTGCAAAGAGTGATGTGTGTGAGAAAGAAGAAACAATGAATTAAAAGAAAACACTGATACTTTTCAAACCGGTGCATGAATCGGAATGAGCAGCTTTATTCCACCATGTCCAAAAAAAAAAAAAATCTAACTCCTGGCCATGCTGTTAGCATGAAACACTGATTGAAAGCGTGAGCCACTTTACATACTAATGACCCACAACATCTCTGTGCTGCTGCAGACCACAGTGAGCTGGGAAGGAGACAAACTGGTCTGTGTGCAGAGAGGCGAGAAAGAGGGCCGAGGCTGGACCCACTGGCTGGAGGGAGACAAGCTGCATTTGGTAAGAGAGTATAGATAGAGTGAAAAGATGTGAGGAAGAGAGGGAGGAAGAGAGGGAGGGAGGGAGGGGATACGGAACAAGGAAAATAAAAGCATTAAGGGTGACAGATGCTGAAATTGATATGCTGAGTGAGAGAGAACATGCAAACTAGAAGGACACTCAGTAGAGAGCACGTTTCCACCAAGGCCCAGCAGTCGCCTTATGAAACCACATTTAAATTCACTAATCCATACCGCACACTCCCACCGAGTTTCTTGGTAATTCATCCAGTTGTTCTTTGTGTAAACCTGCTAATAAACAGACGGGTTAGAAGAGAAGGTCTGGAAGTTTGATGTTTCCTTATTCTCTTGCACCATGTTGTCTTTGTGGGAAGATGTTTTTTTAAAATAGGTTTCCCCCTGCATGCCTGAAAGAAAAAAAGAGACAGGACAAAGGAGGGCAAAGACAAGGGGAAGTTTCTTGAATGCACCTTTTAATGAAATGCCAATGTAGAGGACTGGAGCTCATTGTCTCTGCCAAGGATATTATGTTTTCATCAGCCTTTGTTTGTTAGTTAGCAGGATTGCACAAAATCTACTTAACTGATTTTATTTAAATTTTGTAAAGGAAGAGCCTTTCTGGATCTAGATCCACATTCTGGAGTGGATCTAGATCCAGGAATCTTTTTCACTTTCTTCAACATCACGAGACGGAGTGTTTTTCAACTCCGGGATCTTGACAGAAAAACTCAGACATTAGAAGAGGATTGATATTTATGAGTGTGTGCATCGTTTCGTAGATCCAGATAAAAATCTATCTCTACTGATTTTAACTTTGGTTTCATAAGGAGACTGTTGGGTCTTGGCGGAGGTATGCACTCTACTTTAAGGTTTTGTTGTTAAAGAGTTTAAGATTATAGATTATCTGTTAAGGCTGATTAAGATTTCAAACAATCGGCAGTGTTCCGCTAAAGAGCTCTCACAGGTTTTTCTAATACCTCTGTTTGTGTCGAAACAACACACTGTTGATGCTGCGTCCGCGTTCAGGAGACATTTGGGAAAGAAATGCCAGCGAGTCCCAGGCTTTAAAATGGTGGATTTCACAAAAGGAGTAAGGAGCAGTGTGAGAGACTAATGAGTGAGTGAGGGGGATGTGGAGCAGGAAGAAGAGGGGGGAGCAGGCTATAAAAAAAGGGACGAGATAAGTAGACATTGAAAAGAGTGGGAGACGGATTACAAGGTCAAAGGATGAGGAGAGGGAGAGTAAGGGGGGGGGTGATGGGGTTTTTGGACATGATCCTCAGTTAGTGTATCACTCTTTTAGTTCTTCTTTCATGTGCCAAACTGTCATATTGATTCTCACTCTCCTTTCATAACCCCCCACCCCCCTGCCCACCCCCTGTTTTAATCTCGGCCTCCCCTCCATCCTCTGTTTCTCTCTCCGCAGGAGATGAGAGTTCAGGGCATCGTTGCCCAGCAAGTCTTCAAGAAGGGCGACTGAAGTCAAGCAGAAATGTGTTTGTTTAATGTATAACCCCAATTTATTCTTAGCTGAAAAATAGTCCAGCACTTAGTGCAGGAATTAAACTGTCTATAAACATTATTTGTTTTTTAAAAATATAATCAACAATATTTTGAAATTTAGCAATAAGCCTAAATATGTGCTGTTACGTTGTTGGTTGTTTCTGTGTGATGGTACTGAGAAGAGCAGAATGACTGTTGACTGGTAAACATTCCCAAACATACTTCCTCATATTGCACTATATCTTTATGATGTGATAAACAAATCAGACGTTTTACTGCTTCAGTTGTCTGTCTGTGTGGTGGGGCGTGTTGCTGCATATCTGAAGCTTTTTATGAAAACTGAAATTTGAAAACCTAAATTCCCATTCCGGCAAACTTTAAAAGAAGGTAGAAAGTTTTATTCTTTTGGCTTCCAACAGTTAAAATGTTCATTTCTTTGTCTAAATCATCTGAATTTGCAACAAAATAAGTTAAATAAGATTAAAGCGTTATTACAAGAACAAACATACCTTAAATTAAAATAAATTGAAATTGAAATTTTATATTTTACTGTCAACAAGTTCCATGAGAAGTCTAAACCCAACAACACATAAATGCTTTCAAAATTTTATGTCAAGTTTGTGGGATGCGTAGACTGTGCATAGATAGACACTGGGTCTCCACTTCCTCCCACTGCCCACAAATCTCCGAAGTCTCCATTTCCTCCCACTGCCCAAAGCTCATTAATTCAGACTGATATAAATCTTAAAAAATACGCCACAAATAGATTTCGCTTTTGGCAACAATGTACATATATTGCAATGAGGAATAACTTGTATATAGTTTGTCCACATCGACAATATTTGTATGAATAGTTTGTGTTTGGTATTTTCATGAGATTTGTTGACAAGAAAAATATAGAAAATAACAAGACATATCCCTTAATTGAAACAACAATGAGCTAAAGACTTCATTCAGTGCGAAGCTCCAGTCACAGTAAAGAGCTGCACCAGTGTTTGCTTTGAACAGTTAAATCTGCTCATGTGATAAATCTGTCAGTTGTCTGTTGTCAAGATACTGTAAAAAAAGTTACGTCACATGGGTAGAAGTTCTCAAAAAAAGTCCTGCAGGGGGCGACAAACATTCAGCGACCCATAACTCTCCACAAAGTTAAGGCCTATACTCCTTTTTTCTTGTTGGTATAAATAGTTATAGTTTAAGGCTCTCCAGCATCTCAAGGTTGAGAGTGACTATAAACTCCATCTGTGCTTATACAAGAACTTTTACTCCGTTATGTCCCACACCACTCGTCCTCCTGTGGCTCTGAGTGGCTCCTGTGGAGGTTGCTGGTGCGATATCCTGCAGCTGCAGTGTTGTGACTGGATTCAGCAAATGAAACAGAGACCTTCAGCGGGGTTATGGGGAGGCTAATGTCCATGTCGCAGCTGACCAGATCATCATCTGCGGAGGGAGAGGAGGAGGATGAAAATCAATACTCTGTGTGACCAACCTTCACAGGAATGTCACACTGCTGTCTGAAACCCAGACAGCTCTTCATTGAGGGGCTGAAAGCCTTTATGGAAATGGAGGATCCGTGGACATTTTGGGGCTCAGGGTTTCAAGTGAAGTGTGTCATAACGCATCTTCTCTCTACTATCACCATTTTAGTTTTTATTTTGTGTTCCTCTCACCAGCTGGAGGAAGCAGTGCTGCTGTCAATCACACACAAGGTATACATATATATAAATATAAATAAATCAGTGATTTGATTGGTTTTGGTTTATGTTTGTAAAATATACTCAGCACATCGGAAGGTGATGCACTTAGTTAGATTTAAAACCCACGGGACTGTGAGTAATTCAATCACATATTGGAAACAAGTGGACACCTCATCATCCACATCATCCTTATTATTATTACATGCGTCTAAACAACCAGGTCAGTCACTGTTGAGATCTTTTGTGATGGCAAAGAGATCAGTAGATTGAAAGCTGTAAATCTTGTGTGTATGTGCATGCAGTCGTGTTCAAGGATTCATCACCTGGGCTGATAAGTGTTAACTTGCATTCCTCCATGGCACAGCTCTCTTGGCAGTAGCCGTTCGGCTCTGTGGACGGTAAAGACTGATCCGGCAACGTCACCAGTGCTACGGGAACCACCTCTGCCGTAACAGGAACACTGGACCTGACTTTCACTGAGAAAAAGCAGGTGATACTTCTTATTACTGTGGTAAATAGTTGTAGAAAAGGCCAATGTATCAAGTGAACAGCAGGTTAACAACTTCTGTCTGCATGGTAACTCTGATCGGGCTCGAGGTGACACAGCTTTAGCACCAATCCTCTTTCCGATGCGGTCTTCATATGCTGCAGAACTTTTCATACTTTTCAAATGTTCCCCAGCTCAGTGTGACTCATGATGAAGTAATTGTCTTTTAAGGAGACTCATATTTATGTTAATGATTTCATTTTGGGTTGTTACTTGAAAAGGTTCACATGCTCTATGTTCAAAACACATATCCATCACTCCCCTAGTCAGCAGCTTCCAGAGTGTGTAGGAACTGGCCGTTCGGTTAGTCCCTGCTGAAGGTGCCTTTAGCTTTTATTCTCAAGGCCACTGAATATGCCACCTACTTACATCAGAGACGCTTCAATGCAGTCATCTAAGAAGTCTAAACTAAAAACATTCCTTTTGGTTTCTAAATAATACGTGTCATGCTTGCTATTAAAACCCGTCATGTTCTGAATAAGAACGTTTGCAGAGAACGAGGCTGAAGTCAGATTTGACGCAACAGACTGCACCAGATTCCAATGGGGTCACGTTTCTAGGGTGGAAAATAAAATAATCGTATCAACAGAAAAAACATCAAAAGCCTCCATACTGCTCCTGTGGTGTCATCCATGTGTCCGTAAGCCCCAACATTCAAATTGGACTCGAAACGGTGTCATTTACACCAGGTTTTTTAGCCTAAATGTCTGATATTATTCTCCCCACGACCCACATTCACACCTCGATCACAGCATATTGTATGGAGGCATTATATACATTTTTCTGTTGGTTTTTTTATGTTTGTAGAATTGGTCACCATTTACTTCAATTGTATTGGATTTGGCTGCAACGCTGTTTAAAACTGAAACTCCAAAATAGTTTTGTGGATTCAAACACTTGACCCACCCCCTCATCCGCAAAGTGGTGAGTAGATATTGTGTGAATTTTCATTTTTAAAGTAGCGCAGGTTGGCCCTAAACACCTGTTTACGTGGTTTGTGGTCAGTACTGAGACAACAACACATGTATTGTATTTCTTGTGTAAATTCCAGAGTTGGCACATTCAATGGAAATACAGTAATTCATAGCACACACGTCAGTGAACAACATTCGGTTGTGGGACTGTGTCACTTCGCACAAATTGTTTTTCAATATGAGTTGGCTGCCTGTGAAGTGTGCGTCACATTTTGATTAAGTGTGTCAGGCTGAATATGTACAGGATGTGGTTTCCCCCATTCAGTAAGTCAAGCTCATGACAGGCTCGTCTAAGATCATGTTAAACGGCTTTGAAATAAAACCTAAATTTTATGCTCTTGCAACACATTAATTATATTAATATGAGAAATCCGGCATGTAAATTGAATTTGATCTTATTTTAAGTGTTATTATTCTATATTCACAGTACAGGAAACAGTGGGAGGGGAAAGACATGAGCACTGACTGATGACTTAATTCATGTCACAGTTGTGGCCGACATGCGTAGTTATTGTCTCTGTACACAGCTTTGTCAGGAAGACTTTTTCTTTCTCTTAAAAGTACGGGAAGAAAGGTGACGAAACCAGCGCCTGGTGACGCTTTGCACATACCTGCTCTGCGCTTTGCCCTCCAGACGACAACAGCGAGAAGGACAAGTGCTGTCAACACAAGTCCTGACCACAGGCCTGCGGGCAGCATCCAGGAACAACCTGACAACAAAAGAAAATATGATAAACTTGTTGAGAGGAAGCCAGTCATTTTAAATATTGCTTATGTTTCCTCTGTTTATAATGAAAATGATTGGGAAATGACAAAAAAGGCTTTATGCATTTTCCTCAGCATCCTCATTCAGTTTCTATGTTGAATAACAATTGTGTTGGCATGAAAACCACACTCTTTCTGAGTAATTTCACACTAAGTGGTTTAACACAAAATATAATCTTATCATGTTATCTAAAGTTATTTCATCTGAGGTTGTCTGGGGTCTTTCTGTGGGGAGTGGGGTCTCCTCATGTCTGCTTGGGTCTTCTGCTCCCTCCCACAATCCAAAGACATAAAAGGTGGATTGGTCTAAATTGACAAGATTTGTTTGTTTGTCTCTATATATTGGCGACCTGTACAGGGTGTACCCCTCCTGTCACTTAATAACAAGTGGGATTGGCTCCAGCTCCCCTCTGACCCTCAAAAGATAAGCAGTATAGATACTGCAGCCAATATGGACGGTCATCCTAAGAGTTTATTTCCTACATTCTAAGCAGTTTGATTGATTTCTCAGAAAATAATTCATGGATCTTGATATTTATGAGATCCAAATAAAAATCTGGATCTACTGAATTTAAATGTGGCTTGATAAGGGGACTGTCGGGCCTTGGTGGACGTATGCACTCTTAGGGTCCATCTGGTGCATGTGTTTATACTCCTCTCATGAAACATCTGTGTGAATCCTCTTTAAGTGCCTCAGATTCATTTACTGCTTCGAAATGATTTCAGATCGTTCTCACTTCTACTTCCTCTCTTAGTAACCTGGTCATATGACAGATAGGAACTGAGGGTCAACAGGAACTCAGTCAAGAACTCAACAGGAGTCTCTTAGAAAAGGAACATACGCTACGCTACAATGCACAAATTAATTTCCTTTCGAAACTACAAGATGTTGAGATCTGAAAAGAAGAAACAATATTATGAAGTTAAAACTTTGGACTTACGAGGTAAACCATCACCGCAGATGGAATTGGTTGTTTTGGTTCCCTGAATTGTGAGCTCTCTGCCTAAGTCCGCGCATCTGGAAATGACAAACAAAAAAAATATCAGAATAAAGTGTTTTTAAATTGTGCATGTTTGTCCGAGGAATGTATGAAAAGCACAAGGGAAATTAATACGAGAGGAGACAATGTCCTACCTGGTGTGTGTTTTACAGCGTGAGATGAAATCTGTTACGTTGCTGTAGGTCCCCTCCTCACACGGAGCACAGATGGTATCACTGGTGCGATTGGCTGCAAGAAGGAATGAGATGTGGAGTCATTTCCACTGACACTTAGTGCTGAACTGTACGAAAGGACCATATTCATTTTCCCCACCTAGAACCTGCACTCCTTCACCCGCAGGACACTGGGTCACTGGCTGGCAGTGGTCACACTGGTCATTACTACAGTAGAAACCAGTCTCACACTCACACTCCGTGTCCTCTGAAGCTGAACAGTTTTTGGATTTCCTCTGGTTGTTTTCTGAAAATGTCACAGAGAAAAATGAGTCAACTGTGGACCAGTCCTCTCTTCCATATTTCTTTCTGGGTAAAGTATTAAGTACATTGAATGTGACTCAGTGGAGTGCATGCAGGGAAAATTATACATGCCTTATCTCAAAAATGCCAGAGATAAAAATGACTTGATCCTCCCCTGATGCAGATCCGCACCCAAATTTAATGTAAATGAGGTTTCATCAACAAATTATATGAAATTGTCATATCGCCGGTTGCTCCATGAGTCTTTGTGGTTATTTTGTGTCTCTTGTATTGTGTGGCAGTTTTGTCCATGAAGCCGGTTTGTCCCTGTACCCTGTGTCATTTGTGTCTTTTTATGCTTGTTGCGAATCTGTTTCATGTGTTTTGTGTCTCTGTAGTTGATTTATGAATTCATTGTATAAAAATTATGACTGATGTGATTTTTCCTGGTTTCTGCATCAAACTATCTTGTCTTGTGACACATTTTACCTTTGACAAAACAATTGCAGCTCCTGTTATGTGAATATTACTGTTGTGATTTCAAAAATATTTCCATTCTAGTGGTTTTATTACTTTTGCACTGAGGTTCTGGTCCAGGAAGACCCCCTGACCTCTGGGGCCCCTGGGCCTGTGTCTAGGGGCTCCAATAAATAATATGAATCATTCAACTATGGGAAAAATGTTCCACATGTTGTAAAACCCCTCTTAAAGGACAAGCAGTGTAGATAACGGATGGATGTTTTAGGTCTTCTGAGAATTACTTTTGATGTTCGGCTACACAGATAAAGTGTAAGGAAGGGTTTACCAACCCTAGCTTTACCTGAGCGGGACTGCACATTAAGCTGATTCATCCTGAAAACAATGGCTCCCTTGCTGCCTCAAAAATGTGAATCAACAGAGCTAAACTTACACAATAGATTACTTTATTTTTAATGGATTTATTTCAAGAAGCAGTGTGTGTGTGTGTGTGTGTGTGTGTGTGTGTGTGTGTGTGTTTGGGAATAGAACAATACATGTACGTGTGTGACTTACTGGAACTGCACTCTTTGCAGGGATGGCATTTTGTTAAGTGATTTTTCGTGGCCGTGTAAAACCCATGTCGACATTTATCACACTGGGTCACTCTTGTGCCGTCACAATCAGCCTGCACATACGTCCCTGATGAAAAGTGTGATGTAGAGAATGTGACATTAATACAGAATATGAGTTGCACAGAAAAGCAGAATATAGTTTTACAGACCAGACACACAGTGGGATCTGCTGCATGGTTTGCACAGAGAGAAAAGAAAAAAGAGACTGACCTGCAGAACAGCGATCACAGCATCTTACACCTTTTAGGTACTTGTCCTCACTCGAGCAGTTCATCACTGGTCCCCCTCCTGTGTGTAAAATGTCTAATGTCTGCCTCCACACTCTAAGCCTGCTCCAGACCTCTGATGTTTAACTTGTCTCCGCTCACTGAAATCTCTCTTCTGCTGTTCACTCATTCAGCACTCACGTTCTTCTGTCTCCGCTCTCTTCCTGCTGTCTGATCTCTCTCCGTGACTACATGTGTTTCCCCCTCTCACTCTGTCTTACCTACTTCTCATGTCTTTTCTGATCCAACACGGTGGAAAACCCCAGCAACCCTCATCTGCTGTTTTCCCCCTCCATCTCTCTCTATCTCTCTCTGTGTCTCTCTCTGGGTCTCTCTCTCTGTGTCTCTGTCTCTCCTCACTTCCTTCCTGCCCTAGCCCTCTTACTGTGAGACTGTGTGTGTGTGGGTGTGTGTGTGTGTGTGTGTGTGTGTGTGTGTGTGTGTGTGTGTGTATGTATGTATGTAAATCAGTTTTAAGGTAAGGTTTATTTAAAACTTTGTTTTTTTTAATGTTAAGATTAGGTTTTGTTTATGTTAAGAGTAAGTTTGGTTTATGTTAAGATTAGGTTTGGTTCAGGTTAAGAGTAGGTTTGGTTTAGAATATCATTAGGTAAGGTTTATGTTAAGACTAGGTTAGGTTTATGTTAAGATTAGTTTTGGTTCAGGTTAAGATAAGGTTAAGGTTAGGTTAAGTGTTAGGAACGTATTGGTCCCCAGTTAACTTTGGCCTTAACTATGGTTAAAATTACGGTAAGTTTCCAGGAAAACAATAAATGTCGTCGTAATGTCATCTGTCATAACCATCTGTCAACATAAGTCATGGGGTGATGACTTTGTGTGCATGTGTATGTGTGTTTGTGTGTCTATGTGTTTCCATCACTATGTGATTTTTTGGCACCCGCAGAGCAGCACAATGGGACATTTCCTCTCTTCAGCACACCCGTTCCTTGAACTCCATCTTCATTGTTTCAGCTGAACCTTGACCCACGGAGCAGGAAAGTTATTGAGCCAAATATTAAACCTGCAGAGAGATTTTGAAACTGCTCTCCATCTGAAAGGTTTTTTGGCTCTGTGCTCTGCTTCGCTGCAAATGTCAACTCCCTCCCGCCACAATGCAAACGCACAAAACAATCTATGAATAGATTTATAAGTGCTTATGAATGCAAAATCTGAGTGAGACAGGAAGGGGACAGCGAGCCAGTTGGAGAAATGGAAAGTAAATGAATATATAAAGGGGAAGGTGAAATGCTGAGGTAGTTTATTTGAGAAGAGATTTGATATGATCACGATGATAAAATTGAGGTGAGTGAAAGATATTAGATTTTAATACTATAATATACTATTTAAGAGATGCTGACTGAATCATATTGGTTAGCGATAGACTCTGAGTACTTGTGTTGTTAAGGTTATGTTATTATCCACGTTTGTTTGCTTGTTGTTGAGCAGCATGATACAAAAACTATTAGAGGAATTTTCACAAATCTTTGTAGAAGGATGCAGTTTGGCTCAGGGAAGAATCCTCATAATTTTGGTGCAGATCTGGATCAGGGGGTGTACCCAGGAATTTTCTTTCTCTTTCTTTAACATTGCGAGACATTGGGATTTCTGTATTTTTGACATTTTCCTGCAAAATAATTAAAAATCAGTTACATTTAAGGAACTTATATTTATGAGCGTGTGCAATTTGGAGCGTCTTGATTGAATTTAAGGGGATTGTTGGGCCATGGCGGAGGTTTGTGCTCTTGTGGCTGCTTTTCTAGTTGCATTATGGTTTCCTTTTTGTTTGTTTTATGCACGGTTGACTTTCTCTGTCCCTCACATTAAATTCTACGCTTATGTTTTCTTTCCTGACTTTATGCTCCTCACACCTTCTCCCTGAAATTTTCTTGACATCCCTCCAGTCTCCTGCTTCTCCTGCTCTCCCGCTCGGCCCGCTGCATGCTGCTGGGATGGGTGGAGTCTCCGGGGTATCCCAATGGATACCAGCCCCACGCCAGTATGAACTGGAGCAGGTGTGCCCCCGAAGGTTACACCCTCTCCATCAGACTCCTCCACCTGGACCTGGAGGACAGCCAGGACTGTGAAAATGATGCCGTGAAGGTCAGGGGTCAAGATGAAGTCAAAATTCTCATAATAAATGACGACAACTGCTGCCCTCTAATTTTATAATTTCATCTGCCATCTCTTATTTCTAGATCTTTTCAAATAGAAACTTGATTTCTGTTCTGTGTGGCCAAAGGGACTATGAGGAGCTTCAGTCTGTGGTAAATCCTTCACTTGTCTCTTTCCCGGGCGGCTGTCTCTCTCTTTCTTTCCACTCAGACTACTCAAACATCAAGAGGCACGGAGGCTTCAGAGGCTTTTACACAGTGCAAGGTGAGACACAAAGAAGGAAACTCAAGTGAGATTTTCAGTTGTATCCTTCCAACTGTATTCCTGTGTGTTTTATAAATTGTCCCTATCAGGCGAGTTCACTTTGTGAGTCTAAGTCTCATCCATGTGAATACTTCTGTTATCAGGTCGTATTTTAGACATCAACTCACAATGGTTGCTAACTTGGAAGAAAATCAATCAGTGTACAGGAATTATTTTTCCATGGTCAAACGTGAATTCCAATTTGCTCCATAATAAATTGGTTAATATAATTATATTATAATATAATTATTATATATATTATAATATAATAACATATAATTATATTAACCGATTTATTGGTTAATTTAAAAATAAACCTCCTGATAACATTTTCCCTTCCTTATACCAATACCTGGACTGTGAATGGACCGATGCTAAGTACTGATCTGATACCAGTGCTTTTAAAACAAATGTGATTAATAAACTCTTAAACTTGTGAGCAATGATGAGGAGGAACATTTTAGTTTTATCTAAATTTAAGTTATATACTTTAAAGATGAAGTATCGGTTCAGTACATAGATTAACCTTTAACAAAAAGATAACCTGACAGCTGAAAGGGAAATTATCAGTATGGCTGTGGAATCACTGTAAGATGTGTATCAAATCAATCTCTCTTTATTTTCTACATTTTGACTTTTAATCAATTTACTCTCTCAGACTTTGACGAATGTGAGGACGACCCAGAAAACGGATGCAGTCAGTTCTGCCACAACACCATTGGAGGGTACAGATGCTCCTGTCGCCATGGTTACCACCTGGGAACGGATAAACACACTTGCACTGGTGCAAATAATCTTATTCTGAATTTATTATTATTATCATTAGAGGACAAATGACAGAAACAGTGGACAGACGTCAAGGAAGACTGTACAAAAGTGAAACAGGAAGTGAGAACCAGAGGAAGCAGAAGCAGCAGGGAGTCAGGAGGTGGAGAAAGAGAAGGATGAGAAAAGAAGGATGCTTATGATTGTGTTAATATTGATTAAAATGATGATAACAATTCATTCATCTTCAACACAGTGAGTTGCGGTAAGGATCTGTCAGGACTGAACCATGGCGTCATATCCAGTCCCTCCTGGCCCGGTTCGTATGGGGAGAACGCAGACTGTCGGTACACCCTGTCTGTGGAGGCCGACCTGCAGTTGGAGCTGCACTTCTTAGGGGTGTTTGATGTGGAGCAGAGCCCTGATGGTCAATGCATAGATGCACTGACGGTACGTGATGAGTCATAGTGTAAACAAAACATGTTTCTGAACAAAGAGGAAGTTCGGACTAAAGTGCTGAAATCATGGGTTTCACAGACGGTTCACATCCTATTTTGACCATTTCAGTATCTGTGTCACACATTTTGGAAGAAATTCTTCCATAACGTATAAAACCACAAATATAAAACACAAACTACTTAGTGAAATGATTCACCTTCTCCAAGTTAGTATTCAGTACATGTATCTTTGTGTGTGTAAAGGTGTCAGTCTCAGTTTTCCACATCAGGACAGTTTTTTTTTTTCTGAGTCAGCCACACCAGGTCATCATCTGGCAAATTAACAGCATTGCATTTCGCTTCTTCAAAGGGAACAGTTTTACTATGATTTTTCCTTTTCTTCATGGTTTTGTCACAATTCAGACTTGCTAGCAATTGGACTATTCACATACTAATTACTATGTAATTACCTGGTAATTCTACTGCTACAACTTGTCATCATACTAATTTTGCAGGTCTTTATTTATAATAATGATAATACTTTTTATTTATAGACGCCTTTCATAGCACTCAAGGTCACCTTACACGGCAGATAAAAAAAAAACAATGAATCGAAAACTTCAATAAAATAATTAAAATGAAATAAACAGTGAATAAGAAAAGTTATACAATTGAAATCTCCTTGACTTGACAGAGCTCATATCAATTTATCTGATTCTGTCACCTAAAAGATGCATAAAAGATAATCCACTGTAAGTGCTATGTAGATCATGGCTGTATTCTGTACTTTATACCTTTACTGTTGATACTGGATGACACACATACATCAGCATGTTTCACCAGAGTGAATGGAGCAGAGAAGACGTCAGGAGTCACACATGAGTCATTACCTAAGTTGTTTTGTCTGCAGATTGAGACTCCCTCTGGGACTATGGGACCGTTCTGTGGTCACACGCCTCCCCAGTCTCCCTTCCTCACCCACTCACATAGTGTCGTCATCCGCTTCACCTCAGATGGCTTCGGCACCAACAAAGGGTTCAACTTGCACTTCAAGACCAGAGGTGCTGGGGCCTCTTTGTCTTTGCCTTAGTGGGGAAAAGAACATTTGCTATTTGAAGTTTGCTGGAGACTCATCACTAATTGGCTCTTTGACATGTTAATCACAGGAAAGGTCTGTCCAGCAGTGGTCACCTCACACTCCACTGTGACTCCTCAGAGACCAGAGAATCACCCGGGTCAGACGGTGAAAGTAACCTGTGATCTTGGACATATTGCGAATACTGTGAGCGAACAAGAACCTTTAATAGCTCTATATTTGATTTAAACGTTTAAAGGAAGTGTTAAGAAGATCAAGTTCTCTTTTCACGATGTAGCAAGGCATCCTGGCCCTGTCATCGCAGTATGAGACGACGTGCCAGAGAAATGGCATCTGGGTCCCTAGCTACCCCTGCGAACGTGAGTCAGAGAATTTCTCATAACAATGAGTTGTTTTGGAGTACGTCTTGGTTGTCTTAACGCTTTCTTTCACATTTCTTACATATAGCTGTGAATTGTGGTCGTCCTGATATCCCAGAAGATGGCATCCTTCAGTTGGTGGGCTCAGAAAACTCACACACTTGGTATAAAGACCAGATCCAGCTGAAGTGCAGTTCAAAGTACTACACACTGGAAGGAGACGGTGATTAGGAAGCTTGCCCACTTTCATCTTCCTCACTTGAATCAAACAAAGTTCTCTTATTGTTTCCTCTCTTCGATCTTTCAGACACATACACTTGCAGTGCCGGTGGTAAATGGGTATCAGGCGGTGGAACATCACAGATGCCGAAATGCACTCCAGGTACAACTTCAAATACATTTCTTGCATTTTATTCAATATCAGTTCATGTGTTTGGATGGTAGCTCTTTTATTTACAGGCCTTAACGTGTAGTAATATGAAGAAACAGGTGAAACAAAGGGATATTTATTGTATCCATTCCTGACAATAGCGCAGAGCCGTGCTTCTTAAACCTTTTGCAAAATCCAACAAATTAAACCAAAAGCAGATTTATTTGTGTTGAACATGATGCTGTGAAACATACGTATTATAGTAATTGATTCCCATAGAATTACAGACCAAACTCTTCTATTCTGCTTCTATTCTACTATGTAATTACCTGTTAATTCTACTGCTACAACTTGTCATCTTACTGATTCTGCCGATTTAACTTTGCTTTCACTCAATCATTTCTTCATATGACTACGTTATTAAAGGCCAGAAAATGTAAGACATTTGGACATGTTTCCATTCTTATATGAATCTATGTGTGTGCACTTCAGTCTGCGGGACGCATGAAAAAGCCCCAGTGAATGCAGGCAGAATTTTGGGAGGTCGCAATGCAAACCTGGGAGAAATACCTTGGCAACTTCTAATAAAAGAACCATCTAGAGGAGCAGCAACACTGATCAATGACCGATGGGCCGTCACAGCAGCACATGTAGTGGAGAATTTGGTAGAAACCTCTTTGCGCCTGTATGGTGGATTGATAGATGGAAGGACAGCTAATCAACGGCCTGGTGTGGCTGTCATGGAGAGTGAGAGGATCATAATTCATCCCGGCTACAGCAGAGGTGTTTCTTCTCTGACTCGCACCAGTTATGACAATGACATTGCTCTGATCAGATTAGCCTCCAGAGTGAATTTTGACCCCAACCTCCTTCCCATATGTCTGCCGGAGGGGAAGAGGGGCTTGGTGGAAAATGAGCAAGGGACAGTTTCAGGCTGGGGGATGACAGAAGGGAGGAGCAGCAGCCTTGTGACGTCTCGTATGCTGAAATACGCTGAGATCGGGGTCTACTCCCTCAGCAATTGTCAGATCACACCTCGCACATCAAATGGCAGCCCCATGATTTTCACTGACAACATGTTCTGTGCCGGAGCAGAAGGGACGGACAGCTGCCAAAAAGACAGTGGGGGTCCGTTTGTAATACCAGCGATGTCTTCAGGAACAGGGCCGTATCGTCTGGTTGGTATCGTGTCCTGGGGTCCCCCCTGTGAGGAGAGGAAGTTCAAGGGTTATTATACCAAAGTTGAGAATTATGTCGATTGGATCAAGGAGACAATAGATAAGGTGGAGAATTCTTAGAAAGGGGGAAGACGCAGGTGGAAACACACAGTGCTACGAATCACAATACTGTAATCAGCTTCAAGACTGATTCAAGTCTCCAAAATAACAACTTTTATTAAATTTCGTTTGTAACCCTTATAATCAATGTACCACCACTGACAATGACATTAACACATTATAACTTCAGACTTCACTTTTATATTAAAGGAAATGATGGGAAATAAACTGCAGAGAAAGTGTTTCAATCGATTTGTCTTTTAACACATAAGCTTGGATACACACATAACATCTCAGGAACACTTAACTATATATGTAGCAGTATTTATATATTTGACACTACTATGCTAAATGGCCATGCAAGGCCATGCAGACAGAATGTAATTTCACAACAGACAGTATTGAAATCTCTAATTCTGGGAAGCCTCTACAGCTCATTTTAGGGAAGTGTGTTTGTGAAAAACACGACATCCAGCCCTAGTAGGCACATTGTGACAACTAATGCTAAAGTTGATTAAAAGAATTTCTTAAAGAAAAAATATATACAGTTCAATTATAACATAAGCAGGTCAGATGATCAGTTTGCTCATCTTACATAGGATTTTCTTTTGATCCTATCAATACTTACCTATAAACACTTACTTACATTGGAAGCATCATCTTCATTCATCCGATGTTTAGATTGAAAACATAGCCCTGACACACACAACACCTAAAGAGGAAAGCAAGAGGTGAGAAAATACACATGTTCATGGAAAACAACACACCAGTCACTGCCACTCAATGAGCAGCACATTGGGCCTAATGAGATACATACATTCACTCTCCTGCTCAGGTTTGATGTATTTTTTCATCTTCTTTTTAAATAAATAATTTGTGGGTTCTTATTGTCCACTTTAATTAGTTGATCTCTTCAACATATTGTATAAAACATGGCCTTCGTGTCACTTCCTCATGTGAGGTTACAACAATTCATCCTCTACTGCCACTTGGTGGTATAAATGTTTTTAGTCGAAACAGAATTTGTTCTTTTTATCCTGTAATTAACTGTGGGTTTTATATTTTCACTCTCTCTCTTCCTCCTATGTATTAATTTCAGTACTTTTTTTTAAATGGGTATTTTTAAAAACGTTTATGGATACAGTCCCCGCTGTTCATCGAAAATAAATTCTCAGAAATCCTAAAAAGAACTGGTTCAGAACTTGACTATGAATTAACGCAAGTGACTATATACATTTCAAAATCTTACTGCCTATAGAAAATGTATATATTTTAAGGGTTTCGCTCTGCCTCACAGTAAACTAGGTGGCTAAAAAAGTCAGCACACTACTTGATCAACAGCAGATAGTTGGACCTATTCTCAGGCTTTCAGGCTCGCTTTGAAAGCAACAGACAATGGGTTCAAATGAATTCCAAGGTATTGGCAAGCAACAAGTTTGGGGACGCTGGTAAAAAACACAATCACCCCCCTCTAGTGGTCGAATGAGTGTTGTAGACGTAAGACTTTTATAGTGGGTTATAAAATATGAGATTTGGCCAAAGAAAAATCTGGCTAGCTCCTTATGTTTTAAGTAATTATCGTTAAAATCTAATATTCTTAAAAAAATGTTAAAAGAGGTTTTCCCCAGAATTCAAAGTCGAGCATTTGTTTGATTTTGCCAAGACAAACAAGACATATTCCTGGCATTAACGTAGTGAGTTGCTAAACACAGGAAACAACACTTTTTTTTTTTTTACATGAATGTTTTACCTGAATGTGAAGCATTTGCTCCTACAACAGTGGATGAGATCACTCGCAGTTATTTAATCCAGAGATGGGGTTGACCTTCTGTATCGTTTGGTGAGTTAAATACAACATTTTAAGCCTATTTTGTACTAAAGCAGTTTTTGTTTTTCAAATTATTCCTCAATTCCAGAATTCACTGCAAATATCTGTTGTTGAACTGTCTCTTAAATCATTGTGTATTAACTTCTGTGCAATTACTGTTATTATTACTGTTTTACAGGTCGATTGATTGATCCATGTCTCAAAATGACACATATAAATCCTCAGTAATATCATGAAGTCGTGTTGACTATCTCACCCTGTTTGTTCTTTTCTGTTTGGTTCAACTTTGGACCAGCAGCTCAGACGACCAACCATAAACAGATAAACAGATAAGTGCTGACCCCGCTCATGCATCTTTCCAGGTTTCTGTTTGCGTTGGTTTGTGAGTGTTGGACGCTGCCAGACTCCGGGCCTCTGATGCACGGTGAGGTCCAGTCTCCCGGGTATCCGCAGCCTTACCCTCCCAACCTGCAGGAGCAGTGGGACCTCAGTGTGCCCGAGGGCTACCGGATCCGACTTACCTTCACACACATGGACATCGAAGCTTCTGCAGGCTGCGTCTACGACTCCCTCACAGTCAGAACCACATTTCAACACATATACAGCATTTCAATAAACAATAATGCTGCAGGGCTTGAATTTGAAACATAAAGTGTGACAAGCTGACAGTTAGTTTGAACGTCATCATCTCATTGGTTACAACTTTACATTGACACTATAAACCTATTCTATGAACGAGTCTCTTTCTTTTTGAACATGTGGTTACAGATGTGATGAGAGTTAAAGCAACATTATGCCACTTTTACTGAGGAACAGCGCCCTCTGCAGCCACACATGGTCATTTATTCTGTTGGGCTCCGTGTCCCAAAGATTCATGTAGACAAAAAACAAAACAAAACCTATCAACAAGTTGGGTGGAGGTCTGACTGCGTTGTCAAACTCATTGAGCTGAAACACAACTGAATGGTGGATATTACCCATGATCCCCGGCTTCTTGATCCAGATGAGATGCTCCTGTAACAAAATTCACCAAACTCTGTACAGAATTCATCATATGTAAAAGATTTCCTTGATGAAAATTGGAGATAAATGCTGCTGCTCATTGTTTTATAAAGCTTATTCTGGAAATTTATGCTGCAACAATCAGTCAGTCACACAGGAGATGGTACCCGCTCACCAAAGTTACATACACTGAGAAAAAGGAAATTGTTGGACCAACGCAATTGCTAACTTTGATTTGAAAAAACAAATCTGTGTTTTACCAATTGAGGTAATTTTCAGCGACAAACGGAGTTTCTACAGTGCAGAGCAAGAACCGGCGTTGAAAATTAAAATGGCACCATTCTCTGTGAACTATCAAACTAATTTTGAAGCTGTTATTTTAGGGTAAAAAAGCTGCATGGTGTTGCTTTAATCTTCTACTCGTGGTCTTATAAGCTGCCATGGACAGAGTATCCATTCCAGGACAATTCATGCATGGGACAGACGACCAACAACAAAGTACAACTTGGTGTTTTCACGGCAAAGATTCATCATGATTCATTTTTGTTCTTGATACATTCCTTCAGGTTCTCAATAATGGAAAGGTGCTGGGAAAGTTTTGTGGCTCTGACAACTCAGCTGATGGGCACCACCCTGGCAACCACCCCATCTTGTCTTCAGGCAACAGACTTACCCTCATCTTCCAGACAGATAACAACAACCCAGAGCGCCACCAGAATGTGGGCTTCTCTGCTCATTATCAGGCGATAGGTAACACTTCTTTGTCTTTGTTCACTCCCCCATCACTTCCTCTTCTCACAGCAGAACCTTCCCCCACTATAATCAATCACTTTGTCATCACCAGACATAGATGAGTGTTCTGCCCCTGAAGATGCCTCAGGTCCGCTCTGCACTCAAATCTGCCTCAACACACTCGGGTCTTACATCTGCTCCTGTCGCCACGGCTACGAACTTCGCTCAGACCAGCGCAGCTGTGTTTGTGAGTGTTGTGCAAATACACGCCTCCCCTGTATGTGGGTCAAACAGTTGTGACTTCAGTTTTGTCTAGTTTCAGCAATGCTATAACAGCTACTTTCTTGTGTTTTCATATACGTATGTTTGTTACTTAGCAAGATTTTGCAAAAACTACCCTACTGATTTCCATCAAATTTTGTGGAGGTGTCATCCAAGAAGGAACCGATAAAAAATGTTTTCACTCTCATTTTCTTTTCATTGATTTCCCAGAGAATAGTTATTGGATCTTGATCAAATCTGGATCTAGTGAATTAAAAAGTGGTTTCATAAGGGGACTCTTAGGCCTTGGTGGAGATATGCACTCTTTTAAGTACCAGTTTCTAGTTTCTTCATTTTCTTGTTGTCCAGTGTCCTGTGGTGGTGGTATTTTTGACGAGCCAGAGGGATTTCTTTTCAGTCCAGGATATCCCAATGCCCCACCTTACGCCGTGTCCTGTCAGTACTTCATTTCTGTAGAACCTGGCTTCACTGTGTCTCTCAACTTCTCTGACAACTTCCACATCGAGAGTGTGGACACGCAGCAAGGCCCAAGCTGTCTCCATCACTGGTTGCAGGTAACAAGAAGCCGATTCCATACACTATCTACAAATGGATTACGATACGATAAATGAACAGTGTAGGTTACTGCTCCTCTCTCTGAAGGTGAGCATTCCGGACAGAGATCACATAAAGCTGTGTGGTGCAAAGAGTCCAGGTCTGTTGGTCACAAACTCCAACACTGTCAAGCTGGAATACTACACTGACGACCAAGGCCTGAGCAACGGCTGGAGCCTGGACTACACCACACAGAGTGAGAGGGAGAGCAATGACCAATAAGCCAATGAGCACTTAAACTGACACAATGAATATTTGGTCCCTTCAGCTATGCAGTTGATGTTTCATGTATGCATTTCCATGGTGTTATCAGGGATGCAGTGTCCATTTCCTGGTAACGTGGCCAAAGGCAGAGTCACGCCGATGTTGACCGAATATTTCTACAGAGACTATATCCATGTGCGCTGTGCCCAAGGATACAAGCTGATGATGGTTAGATGAAGCTTTATTACAATGAGAAGTACTTTGCATCAACACAAACTGTCGACATATAATTGTTTTCGGCTTTTCCCTTTTTCAGGATGGTCAGGAGCTTGAGAGCTTTTCTACCATGTGCCAAAGCAATGGACAGTGGCACCTTCGTCTGCCAGAATGCCACAGTACGTCACCGTTTAGCTCAAACACATCTATTTAAAAATGTAATGGAACACAAACTCCTGATGACTTGTAACAAGTCTTAACAGGAAAAACCTTGACATGTCCCTCTTTTGTTTCTTTGCAGTAATTGATTGTGGAGAACCTGAACCCCTGCTGAATGGTGGAGTGACCTTCCTCTCTGGCTTTCAGAACCAGTACCGTTCTGTCATTCAGTACCACTGTAATGAACCGTTTTACTCGCTCCTTGGGGGCATGAATGGTGAGATATTTGCATACTAGCTGGGACCCCCTCCTTGATGGCCTCGTAATCCACTAAAGCCAAGCTGATATGAGACAGGTCTATGGAGGATTTCTGTGATTTGCGTCACTAGCTTGCCCACTATTACTGCTGTCGTCTAACAACAAAGCTGCAGTTGGACACAAGAAGAAAGTTTTAATGCCCCTTGGCTTTATAACATGTACACATTAGCTGTTTGACTGAGTTGAAGCCTGATAGCCTAAGACTATTAGCTGGGTTTAAATTAATCTTAAACCAAAATTAACACCAAACCATATTTTTCTTTTGATCTGCCTACCCCTCAGTTAGCTCAACCTGTGAATCAGACAGAAAGTGGAGATCCAACCATGGTGATGTTGTCAGCCCAACATGCCTACCAGGTATTGGTTGTCAATGCAAAAGTAACACCATGCAAAAAATATCTAAGTGTGCAATTTTTTCTATGATGAGAACTTAAGGTCTGTTCTTGTGTAAAACTTCATTGTGTTTGTGTATATCTGCATCACACCCAGTTTGTGGTCGGCCAACACAACACCTCTCTGCCTATCAGAGGATCATTGGAGGCAACATTGCTCCAGAAAATACCATCCCCTGGCAAGTGCTAGTGAGTGTAAATGGAGGAAGAGGAGGAGGCATGGTGATCGCAGACCGCTGGATTATGACCGCAGCTCATGTCGTAGTACAAGAGGGAAACTCTGCATCAAACGACACTATACGGGTGAGTGTGCCACCATAGTTGTTAGCTGCATGCCCATACTCAACATATTTTTACACAGACATTCATCTTACATATCTGTGGATTTGCAGATTTATATGGGACTTACTGATGTTCGGACCTTGACGATGTCTCCTGTTTATGCTGCCTCAGTCCACATTCATCCTGAATACAACAACCCCAGATTCATAGAATACAACAACGACATTGCCTTAATCAGACTGCATGATCCGATCACATTCAGAGCATCAGTTATGCCCATATGTTTGCCAGCGCAGGATACATATGTCACTGGCATGATGGGGTAAGAAAACAACTGTCATGTTTACATTTTAGGATGCTGCATAAATGCTTATTTATTTTCATCTGTTTCAAGCTTTTCGACAAGAGACTGTGGTGTGCTTTCTTCTTCTGAGTTCACCATAACTGTATCTATCTCTTTTTCAGAGTGGTGTCAGGTTTTGGCATTACAGAAATCGACAAACGACGGATTTTAACAAATAAGCTGAAGTATGTGCACCTCCCTGTGGTGGACCAGGAGACATGCAGTAAATCAGTTGATTTGTATAAGCAGGGAAGGAGCAACGTACCAAACCTGACAAACAACATGTTTTGTGCTGGAGTCCCTGAAGGAGGGAAGGACTCCTGCCAAGGTGACAGTGGAAGCCCCTACGCCCTGAGTGACAACGGAGAGTTCCGGGCTGCAGGGATTGTCAGCTGGGGGGTTGACTGTGGAAAGCAGGGAACATATGGAGTCTACACCAAAGTCGCTAACTACGTGGACTGGATCGAGAAGACCATGCAGGAGAATTAAGATTTACAAGTAATTCATGATGAGAAAATTGCAAAATCTAAAACAAAACGAATTTTGTTCTAAATAAAAAAAAAAAAAAAAAAACACCTGTCTACTTTCTGGTTACAACCCTTTAATCGTACCCCTGCTCATCAAAGATAGAAGGCCATTATGTTAGGTGGTGTGGACACCCACATGCCTGTGAGCCTCAGCAGTTCAGGTAGCTGTCATGCACAGTTGAGTTGAGAGCCTGATCGAAGTCCTTTCTGATTCCATATTATCTCTGTTCTAGTTGAATGTTCAGAAATGAATAAAGGCCAAAAACATTGCCTCTTGAGGGGGAGTCCAACTGCAGCATGCATAAATATATTGACTATGTCCAAATACGCTAACATTATGTTTTTAACCATTTTTTAAAAATCTTAAATCTTTTTAAGCTTGATCCAGTATTACACAAAGATGATCACAATCAGTTACTATGTCTATCCTTTCAAATTTGATGAGAAAATCAGTGTTAGTAGGGTGTAAAATGGATATAAAGCTTAACATAAGTTTTTATTGTTTACATTTGGACTGAGAAAGGAAAGATTGAGCCAATGTGTGATCTTCTACAAAACAATTGTTAGCTTAGCAACTGCTAACTCAGGAAAATCAATAATCTATCGTCTAAATAATAGGCAACCCAACATTAATCCCTGTGGAACACCATTGTACACTTCATTTTACTGAAAGAAGCATCATAAACTTAACACACTGCATCATATTAGATAAACATGTCCAAAGAGAAATTAAATTTAGAGATTTTTGCCATTGAAACATTATGACTCACTGTATTGATTGCTTTACACATATCTAAAAATACAGCACCAACTACTATTCATTTAACAATCCTTTGTGAGATTTGGTCCTATAAATGCAGGGTAGAACATTTGGTGGAATTCATATCTCGACTATTGGAGCTTTTCAAAATGTCCTGAATTGATTGAAGAAATATCATAAAGCTTTTTCAATAAGATATATTTCATCAGTGTGTCTACAAAAGTTTTAAATAGTTTTTTGACATTTTCAGGTGTGTATATGAGCAAATCCTTTTTTTTATTTAATTGTGTGAGTGTTCTGGTGAAAGATTCTGTGTGTGAAAAGCTGAGGTTTTAAGTGTAGTATGTGAATGAGTCTGGCTTCATACTTGTACATCCAAGGTACTTCTGAATAATGTCACTGATGGCGCCTCCCACCTTTGAACAGCAGCTCTCATTTGCCAAGATAAACAAAAACAACTACTGGGAGTTCAATGTTCAGTATAAAACGGTAGGATCCATTTGAACTTGACACATCCCTTTCAGAACAGTAAACCTCACACAAAATCTAAATACTTCTTCCAGACATGGGTTGGACATTCGCTGCCATTTGGTAAGTTAGATTATTTTTTAAACAAATTTCTAAATGTAATCATAAAATGCTTTGTAGCTGCTAAGAATGGAGCTTCTTATCATATGCAATGCAATATGCATTGTCTACCATATAATTTTTTGTAAAGTGCATCACACCTCCGTTCCAATTGTCTCTTCACGGACCTCTGCAGGTTTGTGTGCGTGTTTGTGTGTGAGTGCTGGCCGCTGCACGAGTCTGATCCTTTAATGCATGGAGAGATCCAGTCCCCTCAGCATCTCCAGCCTAACCGAACCGGTTAGTGGAACCTCTCTAGGTAATTTAAAACATACCTCATTGGCAAAATATTAAAATGTCTCTGTTATGTTTTTCTGCAGTAACTGAGTGTGGAGAACCTGAACCTCTGCTGAATGGGGGGATGACCTACCTGTCTGATTTTCAGAACCAGAACGGCTCTGTTGTTCAGTACTTCTGTAATGAACCATTCTATTCCCTCCCTGGGGACGCAAACAGTGAGAATTTCACATCCATCACGCCAAGAAAATATCACTACTAATGCACATGTGAGCACATTAATCTTTATGTATTTGATGGCTTGGTTGAAAATAAATCTTGTGTTTGCTCTACAGCTATATTCACCTGCGGAGCAGATGGAAAATGGAAATCCAGCCACGACAGTGTTGTCACTCCTACATGCATAGCAGGTACCTGTTGCCTGTGATACAACTTAAAGTCTGTTCTTTTGTAAATCTTCATTGTGTTTGTGTACATCTGCATCACATCCAGTTTGTGGTCGGCCAACACAACACCTCTCTGCCTATCAGAGGATCATTGGAGGCGAAGATGCTCCAGACAATACCATCCCCTGGCAAGTGCAAGTGAAATATATAGGAAGTGGAGGAGGCATGGTGATCGCAGACCGCTGGATTATGACTGCAGCTCATGTCGTAGCACAAGAGGGAACACCTGAATTTAACGACACTATACGGGTGAGTGTGCCACCATAGTTGTTAGCTGCATGCCCATACTCAACATATTTTTACATAGACATTCATTTCTACATATCTTGTGGATTTGCAGATTTATATGGGACATACTGATCAGACCTTGATGGTGTCTCCTGTTTGTGCTGCCTCAGTCCACATTCATCCTGATTACAACAACACCAAGAATGTACAGTACAACAACGACATTGCCTTAATCAAACTGCAAGATCCGATCACATTCAACTCATCAGTTATGCCCATATGTTTGCCAGCGCAGAATGCCACATATGTCACTGGCGAGATGGGGTAAGGAAACAACTGTCATGTTTATTTCACAATTTATTCCTTTGTAATTCATAATTTTTCCGCTCCTCAATTTGTTTTTTTTCCCTTGTTGAGTCAACATGTGAATATTGTCCAGCTTTAAGTCAGAAAACTGATTTGCTTTTTACTTTTGAGTTCGCCATAACTGTGTCCTCTCTGTCTTTTTCAGACTGGTGGCAGGCTTTGGCACTACGTCTGTCTACAGCCGTCCAGCAAACAATTTGCAGTACGTGCACCTCCCTGTGGTGGACCAGGAGACATGCATTGATTCATTTAGTTCATATATGCTGAGATGGAACAAAGCACGAATCCTGACAGACAACATGTTTTGTGTTGGACTTCCTGAAGGAGGAAAGGACTCTTGTCAAGGTGATGGTGGAAGCCCATATGCCCTGAGGGACAATGAAAGTTTTTGGGTTGCGGGGATTGTCAGCTGGGGGGTTGAGTGTGGACAACAGGGAACATATGGAGTCTACACCAGAGTCGCCAACTACCTGGACTGGATCATGAAGACCATGCAGGAGAACTAAGATTTACTATATTAAAATTTGTTCAGTCAATTTTTAACAAACAAGAAAGAATGATGACAATAAAATGATGAAAAGTAGCAGATTGATTCAAGTAATAATTGTCGGGTCATGTCTCTTTAATTAGAGGGTATTTATTCCAGTATCTACTGTAGGTAAACCATGAATTAATACTTCTTTGTGCACCATGAAGGATACCAAGTGTATCTGGCACAACCCAACACTCACAACACAACCTAATACTCAAACACAACCAAATACTCGCAACAAGACCAAATACTCACAACACAACCAAATACTCAAACACAACCAAATACTCGCAACAAGACCAAATACTCACAACACAACCAAATACTCAAACACAACCAAATACTCAAATACTCACAACACGACCAAATACTCAAACACAACCAAATACTCAAATACTCACAACACGACCAAATACTCAAACACAACCAAATACTCAAACACAACCAAATACTCGAACAAAACCAAATAGTCACAACACAATTAAACAACAAATTACTCACAACAAGAACAAACAACCAAATACTTAGAACACGACCAAATACTCACAACACAACCAAACATAACAAATTACTCACCACACGACCAATCAACCAAATACTCATGACAAAATCAAATACTCATAACACAACCATACAACCAAATTCTCACAACAATACCAAACACTCAAAAAAACAAATACCGTGTTGACGTCTTATCTATTTAACTTTCTCCCTACTTGCATATTTTTTGTAGTATGTAGATCTCTCAGGGCCACCGTCATTTCCGTGTCTCCATAGAAACTCCTGACCCGCTCCACGCTGCTCTGTGATTGGTCGAGCCCGCTGCTCACCGTCTCCTCTCCTCCTCCACTGCAGCGTGTCCTGCAGATACACAGCTGCTGTACAACATCTGGACTTTACTATCAGACTGGATCAGACACTGATGTCCAGCTGCTGCACGTGTGTCCATGGGGTAAAAGTGAAAAACAGGAGTATCAGAGTGTAGAGACGCAGGGAGCTGCTGCTGCTGCAGGACGTTGAAATCAAAAGCGAAAGTGCTTTTGTTCATTTTGTTTTTCTTTCACTTGTTTCACTTCATCTCGAGCAAACTGACCTTAAACTCACATGAAGAACAGCAAGTCAGACTCCATGATGATAACTGAAGTCATTTTGTTCGGATACTTCATGACGTGCGTTTGTGGTAAGATTATTTATCCATATTAATGAATTAAATAGAAAGTCCACGCTCCCAGTTAATGTATTGAAATCGACTGGTTATTTAGACTAACGTAGAGTCTTTCAGTCAGTGAACCCACATGAAAAATATATGAAATTAAACACATTTTTCCTAATAATAATGTATTGGTAAATGGATTACATTGAGTAGTTCAATTTGAAAATTCTCCTAGAACAATACAACTGACTAAACAAGCTAAAACCTCAGAGCTTACTTTCTGTTTTCCTTTTAATCAATACGTAATGACACAGTGTTTTCCACAGAGTGCTCAAGAAATTAAAAAAACAATGGATTTGTAAATTAACTTGTTCACTTATTTCACTTAAATACTAGTAGGAATTTGCCTGTTAATGTTAAATATGGGTCACTCTATTAAAAATTAAATTAATATCATTGTTCTAAACTGTATTACTGAAAAAGTTGACATTTATCCATTATGTTTTAATTCATGAACATAATAAACTTTTTTGTGTTTGTGTCTGCCCCTTCTGTCTCAGCTGACGGAGTTGCAGATGTGGTGCTGTCCTGCACCCTGGTGGAAGAGGGAGTCGGCCCTCCTGGAAGGGGTGCCGCCTTAACACGGACTCCAGCTACTCTCGTCTTAAGAGATGTTGCAGTGGCTCATGACGAATCACTGGAAGCGCTCACTCCGTTTCTCCCGCCCTCAGTCCCTGACCCAGACCTCATCCTGTTTGAGGCCCAAGGTCCCCCCCCCTCGCTTTCTTAATGTGTAAGGTTTGGTGCAATATAAGTAGAACCATGTGCTGAACTTCTCCTCTCATCCCTCTGTGGCAGTGTCATCAGTCGAGATCCCCGGTGCAGATGTGCTGCTCCATGCGGACTGCAACGAGCAGGAGGTGATGTGTGAAATAAGCCGTTATGCTCCTCAAGGATCCCAGGAAGGTTCAGATCCAGTCTATTTCATGGTGTCCCTTAATGTTGAGGTAGCTGAGTTCAGCACTGCGTTGATTCTGCAGACCACTGTGGTGGACAAGGACCACACAACAGTGATGCAAAACAAACTGGGTCTGCCTCTCAGCCAGTCGGGTTGTCTGCCTACTGAGGGTGAGATGCAGTCTTTGAAAATGTCTCATTTAATCATTGGACCTTTCCCATTGCTTGATTCAAAACATGGTCAGTAAGATCCGTCTCATTACTTTGTCTCTGCTGTTGTCTTTGTTTTCTGTCCCCCAGTGATATTCCTGGTGTTTTCCCACATTACGTCTGTAGCTGCGCCTCTGAGAGGTGATGTCCTCCTCAACTGTGGCTTCAAGCAGCATGAAACCCTCTCATCCCAGGTTGTGGGCATTGAATGGCGGCTGCAGCACAGAGGGAAGGGGCACAAAGTGTTGGATATGAAGACGAGGCTGGATAATGCAGAAGGGAAGGAGGAGGAAGGTGAGTGCTGTAGGGGAGAATAGGAGTGCATGAACTCCAATGTTTAATCCAGGGTCGTAAGTGCTCGGAATAACTTCCTGTATGTCTCAAAGTGACACCTCAGATGAGGAAAGTAAAATAGTTAGGACAAATACAACAGCCTCATCAGGTGGTTGTTTAATATCTCAAATGTCCTTGACATTAAGACCCTGTTCAGATCTGGTATTAACATCTGTCCAGAGTTATCCAACCACAAGTGGTTAGTGATAAGAATCAGAATTGGATCCCAAATTCACCTTCAATGCTTCCTGAGTTGAGATTGCACTAGCAACATTTGGAGGTGGGACGTAAATGCTACTAAGCTAAAGTTCTCGACAGTTAAAAAAAATATCAAAAGCTGCAGAACAATAGAGAAAGTGGACCTGAAATTGAGATCCTTCTATCAATGGCTGTCTGCATGTTTAGCATTTAAGTACACATGGTTAATATGCCCTAAAGGTGCACACAATCATAGGAAGTTTGAAAACTCAATCTGCTGATGAAGCACATGTGATATGGTTGAAATCACCAGAACAAGCTTGTAAGAGAAGCCTCACTTCCGGATGTTTTGTCCATCGTCACGTCTCATTGTTTTTTTCAGTGCATGCAGAAAGGAGAGGCTCCAGCATGGACGCCGCGGTTGCTGGTGAGGGTAATGTCTCTGTGACCCTGAACAAGCTGCAGGTTTCGGATGAGGGGACCTACATCTGTACCGTTAGTTTGGGCCTTTTCCACGCACAGCAAGTCATTCAACTCCGTGTTATTCGTGAGTGTTGCTCTAATCCGATCTCTCAAATCAAGAGTATCCACAGCACATCTTTACATTACTCCCCTGATTCTTTGTATTCAGAGCCGCCCCACGTTTCACTCTCCGAGGAGAAGTTGGTTTTGAAGACCAAGTCTCCTCAGACACTGAGCTGTCACTGCAATAAATACTTCCCACTGGATGTTCAGGTCTGTAAACGTTGTTTTTTCTACCACTGAAATTTTAGTGAAGACATAAAATCTCTGGATTCTTCAGTTATTCATTTTCTGATAGTATCGCAAAGCCAGAGTGGATCTTAGAAGTAGAGACAGCAAACACCTAAACCTACCTGATGATGAGCCTTAGGCATCAAGCTCAAGGATTTGATCTGGTGGATATTTGGTGAATATGTTTTTAACAGATCATGACTTTCTTCCTCTGCCTCTCAGATCGAGTGGTTATCCATGTCACCTACGGATACAGAGCCTGCAGTCTTTCCAGATCAGGGATCACTGTCCAGCCACCGGCAGCATGGCGACAAGACGTTTTCCCTGTCATCTCACCTGGCTGTGCCCCCCACTGTCTCCCCAGGCACCAAAATCATCTGCAGGGTGTCTCACCCGGCCCTGGACGCTCCTCTCTCTGTGAGCGTGGTGGTAGAAAGTCCAAAACCAGGTAATATGTCCTTTAATGGGAAATATTAACTTCCCGAAAAAGGCTACATCTACAAGTCCAAATCTACTTAGTACAACTTTGAAGAAATACCCGAAAGGAAGACTTAACAAATTATGTTTAAGAAGCCAAAACATGATTTATGATGTTGACCATTGACCTCTGACCTCCAAAATCTAATCAGTGAATCCGTGAGTCTAAGTGAACATTTGTGCAAAATTTGAAAGGATTCTCTTGAGGCGTTTTTATGATAACGTGTTAATTTGGAAAAATAATGTTTTGTGAGTTCACAGTGACCTTGACTCGCCAAAATCGAATAAGTTCATCTTTCAGTCCAAGTGAAAGTTTGTACCAAATTTGAAGAACTTCCTTCCAGACAGTCTTGAGATGTTGCGTTCACAAGGCAAAAATAGGTTTTTTATGAGGTCACAGTGCAGTTGAACTTTGACCTTTGGCCACCAAAATGGAAATACTTCGTCCTTGAGTCCAACTGAAATTTTTTTTTTAACAAATTTGAAGAAATCTCCTAAAGGTGTTCTTGAGATATCCTGTTCACAAGAATGGACCAGACTTCCTGAAAACATACTGTCTCCTGCCACCAGCATAACAGTCAATCTTAAATTAACGAGATCAATAATGAATGTATTAGGAATAATAGAATAGAAGTAATAAAGATCCTGGTTATTTTACACATAAAGCACTGATATGCATTCCATACTGTTTACTGTCATCTTCTATCTGATGTAATGTCACTTCAACACTGTTCTTTGTCTTTCTCTCCACAGATTCCTACTGGTTTGTTCTGGGTTTCCTGATCATCACTGTACTTTTCTTCTACCAGCTGATGAGATAAATCAGTTATGGAGATTCTGATTAAATAATCCTGACTTGAAATTGAACTGCTTTCTCAAAAAAAATAAAAAATCCCCTTTAGGTTTATTCAATGATTGTCACCTCCTGCTGACTGGATAAATACGAATTTTGGGGACATTTTTTTGAAGATAATAATTTTTATTTTAATGTGTATATTTGTTGTTGAGAGTTGTTTGTGGTGATTTACTAATATTTTATATCACTGATGGTATTCATTGTGTGAACCTAAACTTTCTTTTTGTCCTTCCCAAAAATTTGAAGTAGTATTTAAGTATTTGTTGCTCTCACTGGTTCTGTTTTTAATGTGTACTTGTATTTTTATGGCTCTTGCTCTTCGTGTGATGTTAATATTCTTTGTTTTTTTTTCATTTTCTTTTCATCAATAAGGATTTTGTGACCCAGAATTTGAAATAATATATATATATTGGACATTGTCGCTGTTGGAGTTTGTTTCAAAACCTTAATTTCCTCTATACACATTAAGTAAATGCAGTGATAAGAGAATAAATACTTTGATAACGAGACATTCTACTGTACCACCCCCATTAAAATTCTTAACAATTATATTTATTGTTAGTATTTTTAGTAAGTGGAGAGGGGAACTTCAGGGGCCAATCAGAATTCAGCTGTGGCTGGATCTTTCCCTTTTCTTGTGGTTTTTGTTGTGGTTTGTTTGATTGTCTTTTTGTTTGTCTGAATTCAAATAAAAAATAAATTAATAATAATATCAAAATTAGTATTTGTATTGAAGCCAGGTCAAATCACAGGAATCTGTGTATAGATGCCAGTTGGCTCTTTTGAACTTCAGGGAATGGAGGAAAACAACAAGGTCTAAATTGGCTCAATATATAAAGAAAGTAAAAACAAAGGTCAGTCGTCAGTTCTATTGATGATTTCTTTATTGGCATCAGCAAAAGTGGTAAGCATGCATTTGTTTTTGCAAATCCAGTTGCATCTCTTACTGTAAATCGCACATGTTCTCATACCTAATGTGGTATTACCCTCTAATGTTGTTGCACAATACCATCAGGTAATTTTGGACTGGAACTGCTACAATTATCCATAAATGCACTTTGCACATATGGTTGTTCATATTCTCACAACTTCATCAACTCTCAAAATCAGTCTGAAGAGAGGAAAACGCTTTTCTCCAACAACAACCCAGAAAACCTGAAAGAATTTATAAACACTCTCGTCTGACAGATGTGTACTATGGTTCTACTCATACAATACTACATGTATTTAACGGTTCACGATAGTAGCAGTTTGTTTGCAGTCTCTGGATATTATTTTTCTCTCAAAAGCAAGTGAATTTAAAACTTGGCAAACTCCTCAGCATTGCATTGCATAAGCAGTAATTATCAGATCAGAAAATATACATAGGTCCTTGACACTAACAAAAGAAAATGTACAATCGGCAGTTAGATTCAGACATGGCAGATACACAGGTCACACAAATAGGCAAAACTATGGACACCGTTTGCCATGCAAGTTAGAAACAAACACTTCATTTTGACTGTTACTGAACTGAAGGTGGCGACTGGGTCTGTTTTTATGTGAGCGGGTGAGGTGGCAGCGGGAGGGCCGGGCGGCTCCGAGGTTTCCCAATCAAGTCTTTTCTCCCATTTCGCTGCTTTTCCATAGATCAGATCAACTTAAAAAACAACAATCACACGAATACTTCTGTCACCACGACTCTGGACGTTTTTACCTGTTTAAATGTGAAGCTACACATTCATCTGTCTATGGCTGTGACTCCGTCCCAGGACAGAGTTGAGAGGCCTTCCTCTGCGTTGGACTGGTTCATGTATACAGTAGATTGTCTGTCAGTGGCTGCTCGTCTGCTCGCCTCGCTGTTTATGCCGCTAAGCATAAAGCTAAATGCCACCACCTGTGGTACAAAAACCCTGGTACAAATGAAGCATCGTTATAGAACTACAAGTCAAGAATCGCTTTTCGGTCCAGACACAGGTTTCACTTATTTATGCGGAAAAAAGCTGCAATGCTCAAACTACATATCCCTGAATCACTTCTTCCTTTTCTTAAACCCTCACACAATATTTCACTTCTTTCTCTTTTCTATCACTAAACATTGGAGAAGTAAGAGTCTAAGTAAGAGAAAGTTAAGCAGGAGAAAACAAAGTCAGTAAACTTGGAAAAAGCTACTAGCTACAATGCTCTGGATCACAAATACACACGCGCATACAACAAAAATGATCACAATCTTAATCTAACATGACCTCGTGTTAAGAAGCAGTGACGATGGAAGCAGTGGTGAGGAGGAGGAGGAGGAGGAGGAGGAGGAGGAGGAGGAGGAGGAGGAGGAGGAGGAGGAGGAGAGTGTTAGTTTGGCATGTCAGTATCAATTTACAAATGCAGGACTCTCAAAAAAGTTAATATGAACAAGCTTTGGTGTATCAGGGGTAGAAAGGACTGCAAACTGTGGTTCAATCTCCCTGCACACGTTCACCCTCTGTACACTGTACATTACCCCCCATGGCTCCGCTCATTGGGCTCATAGACCTGTGTGTTCCCCGTGTCACAAGGATTTTCTCTCTCCCTCCGTCCCTCCCTCCTTCCCTTTCTTTCTTCCTCTTTCAAACCGCCTGCTGCGACCCTCAATAATACATGAGAGGCAGAGACAGGAGAGAGCGAGTGAGTTCGACTTCACGCCAGAACAGTGGAAGAAAGCGATAAGAAGGGAGGGAACGGGGAGGGACAAAGAAAGCAGACACACCTATTAACACTAAAGTCATGTGTAAGTGCAAGATGGATGGATGGAAGACCGTGTGAAGAGAGGGAGGAGAGGACGGATAAAAGAGGAAGGAGTGGCGCTAGTTGTTTTTTTTTCTCTCTTCCCTCTCGTATCATTCTCAAGTCCATATCCATCTGTATTGATGGGCTGAGTTCAGTAGAAGAAGTACACTGTGAATGAAGGAGAGAGGAAGACGTTAGTCTGGCAAATCTGTACTCTTTGTAAAACAAAGGAGCAGACTGAGCTCTTCCTCTGAAGCCTACAGGTTTGTTTAAAACAAATATTGAGCCTGAAATCTCAGGAATAATTATTAATCAGAGCAGAGGCCAGATGTGAGCCTGTTGTAGGAGAAGTTAAAAATGGTACGCTGATACCGTCTGTGTCTTTTAACAAAATCAGAATAAGCATTTCTTTATTTAAATCAAGTAAAGTTAACGGCCCTTGTACATCAACACTAATATATGTGTAAATATATGTAATATATATAATATATACCAACATGTTAGTGTCATGCAAACTGCTGCCATGTATAAAGGATCTTTTTCTATGAATTGGCAAATTGGGAAAATAGCCAGAGTTCTACTTTTTTAAAGAACGTTATCGGTGAATATTAACATACATGTCGATCAACTTCATCAACCAATAAATGTTTGTATTAGAAACTATATGTCTTTTACTTACAGAATATTATTCCAACCACAATGACTCCAATGATGCCCATCATGATCATCATCTGAACAAAGAAGACAAAGATATTAATGATAATGGTTCATCTCTTTGAAGGAATCTAAGTATTAGTAGGCTCTGCATTTCTGGTGCTTTAGCTGTGTAATCTTTGTGGTGAAAACTCTACAATGACACACTTCTTTTTCCCGTTTCCCTAAAGCATCTGTTCAGACGTGCACAGCAGCTCATTAACAGATGAGAATGTGGAGAGAATCCGCAGCACAGTCACTGTGTGTTCGCCTGAACGCACCTCAGCCTTAAAGAAAAAAGCTGAGTATTTGATTCACCTTTAATTGAGTCCATTATAGTATATTCATAAAGTATCTATAAGCACTACACTACACACTAATAGGTACATAAATACACCATGAGCTTATTTCAGTGACGAGTCTGTTTAATGGACTCACACTAATGTACCCACCTTGCAGTTCTTCCACCAGTACTTGTTCTTTAGCTTGGCTGCGCAGCTTTCGAACTGGGAGGCTCCAGCTTGGAGAGCATCCGCTCTGTCATCCAGCTCTGAGAGCTTCTGGTCCCTTTCCAAAACCTTGTCCACATTCACCCGCATGATGTCCACCACCTAGGCCATGGCAGAGAGGATGAGAAAGCATTTGGCAGTGATGTGGAGGGGAGATGAAGGGAATAACAAGCACTGTTAAAGGAGAGCAGCACAGGGGGTGGAGGGCTTTCTGTAGAGGTGCACTGTATATATATAACAAACATGAATAAATAAGTAGTCGCAATCCATTTGCAAATTAAAGCAGAGGATGTTATATATCAAGAAGACCAGACCTTTCCACAGAACATCAGAGCAGCAACAAAGCCTTTCACATGCTTGTTTATCTCTGCCTCAGTGTCTGGACACTGTGTGTATAACGTATTGACAGGTGTTTCACTATTAAGCCACTGATGAGATCCCTCTGCAGCTTTAGCACTGTCATGTGTCATTTAAACTCAAGTTCTGGCCCTGACTCTCCGACTGGCCTGCTTCAGCTCACCTCCTCTACTTGGGCCTGTGTCTGCTGTAGCCTGCGGTTGCTGGAGGTGTTGGGTGGGCCTGGAGGTTGGCCGGCCGGGGCTCCATCTGCACCGGGGGCTCCTGGAGCACCGGGGGCTCCAGCTGCGGCGGCATCTGGGGCAGACCTGACGAGAAGCAGGGGGAGGAGAATTTAGAGTTTGATTTACTGTAGAGAGCTCCCCACTTACTGCTGAGATTATTTTGCAGGTTACAGAGGAGGGATAGCAAAAGAGACAACTGCATACACAGGGTGATGAATGAAGGGAGTGAGAAGTAAAGAGAGGAGGAGAAGAGGAAAGGATGAGCAGGTGAGGTGAAGAAAAGGAGAAAATTAGAAATAAGAAAGTTTAGGACACAGATAGGAAGCAAGAAACAGAAAGTCCTGCCCGAGATGTCTGGGAAAAGAGAAAGAATAATGGGGAATAGAATTTTGGTTTAAAAAATAGCACAAAATAAAAAAGAGTATGGCTAGATCACAGAGAGTTGGGTTGGGTGGAGAGAAAAGGTTAATGTGCAGTGGTTAGTGGTTAAACCTCCAGCAGGGGGGAGTGGAGGTGTAAAACAGAGCAAACAAGCCACTGCAGGACACTTTCATACAAATCACTCTGTCACTGATGCTGGAGCAGGAAGAAAATAATAAATACAAATGAAGCAACTGTGCAGATGAGGAACCAAAATGTCATCGTCTGACATGAAGGTTCTTCAACATTAAGCAACTAAAAAGTCCTTCAATCCTAATTTACCCTCTAATCCACAATATAATAATCTATTTTTTAATTTGTGGCGTAAAACTATATTTAAAAACCTGGATTGATCACGTCAGAGCGCTTCAGAGACTACAGTCAACTCTTGAATTTTTTATTTGGTGACGCTGTGACGGATTTTTTTTTACTTGCGTCAGCAAAATCTATCAAGCTGAAAGAAATCAGTTCAGCCGCAAAAAAAAAAAAAAGAAAAAGAAACGACCAAACATGCAGTGAAATCAATATATGTGAATATGAGCAAATAAAGTATCATGCATTAGCTACATCGTGATGTTATATAGTGAAAAAGAGCGCAGGAGAAAAGACGCATTAATACTCACATCTTCTCTGCAGCTGTTTGAACTGACTCACGGGCAGTGGAGGAGGAGGAGGAGGAGGAAGAGGAGGAGGAGGAAAGAGGGAGGGTCTGAAGTACCACACGAAAAGAAAGACAAAACCAGAGAGATCACTGGGATAAAAGAGACGTGGATATCTGGGCACTGGTCCCAATAAAAGTCCCAAACGCTTCAGTGATGGAGAGGAGGCTGACGCGCGGACTGTTTGGCGCAGTGGAGCTGGTCCTCTGGAGCGATGCGCTCAAAAGTACCGCAACACGGGCGCACGCAGGCGAGTTCACTGTGATGAGGCTGAGCTGGAGAGTGTGATGTGAAGAAGAGGAGGAGGAGGAGGAGGAGAGCGATGAAAGTACCTCTGGATTATAATCCGTGCAGGAGGAGGATCTCCGGGGTTGTTTGTGCAGCAGCTCCTCCTGCACTTCTCTTATAAGCAGTTTTTAAAAATGAAGGAGGAAGAAAAGAAAAGTCCAGTCATGAAGATTCAGTTGATTTCTCTCACTCCCTTCACTCTCTCTCTCTCTCTCGTCCGCGTAAAAAGTGTTGTGGCACCGTTGGCTGCTGCAATAATGCGTCTCTCCTCCTGCCTCCCTCCACTTGGACTCGTAACGACAGTGCGGTGCCCCCCTCCCCTCCCCTCCTTCTCCATCGCCTCCCCTCCCCCTCTCACACTTTGCAGTACTGCAGCTCCCTGTGTGTCGGGTGGGGGGGTGGGGGGGCAGGACGACACTGCGGTACAGTGGATGCCGACAGAGTGTTGACTCGACCGTTTCCTCCCGGGCCTGGGATTCTCCCAGTCCTCCTCCTCCTCCTGTACCACATTTCTCCTCCTGCAATCTCTCTAGTTTGATTTCTGAACCCGCAGTTTCCATTTTGATCATCAACTCTGCACAAGAGAAGCTGAGGCAAACTGAGGATGGAAACGAATGCATCACAGATTTGCATGTCACTGCTTTGAGCTGTAAGCTGGTTTGATCCATTTCAGGAAAATCTTAATGCCAGTGTGAAATGTATAATTATTTTAGACAAGTGTTGCCAAAAAATACTACAAATATTTTAAAAAAGACAAAAAACTGTAACCATGTTACTTCATCATCCGCCAACGACTTATCAAATGATGGTATGGAGGTCCTGAGCCCTGACCGTCAATTACTCTGTGGGGTTAGTCATGTTGAAAGATGACTGGAGGCAGTTTTTATACCTTTGGAAGATCGTGTGTCCACAGTCATTCTGCAGTAGAAGAATCCCAAGCATCAACATTTCTACTGATTTTTGATAAAAACTAGAATTACCGTCCTGTGATTGTCTCCAGCAACTAGTGCAGTTTCAGTCTACATACATTTTTTATTTTTTTATGAGGTCAACGGGACCTTTGACGCTAAAATCTAATCATTTCATTTTTGAGTCCGAGTTATAACTGGTCAAAATTTAAAGAAATTCCCTAAAGACCAACTTGAGACCTAACGAGCTAACATCATCTACAGTTTAATCAGGGTCGGTGCTTTTGGGATAACATGAAGAATAATCATACTTGTGAGTGTCCACACAGTTTTAGGTGTATAATAAATTCCCACTGACTTCGGATAAAACTCAAGCATTAACAGCAAATACAATTAACATAAATCATAATTAGCTCAATCGTGAATGGATTCTGAAGGAGTAGACGTTGGCTGGAAGGAATAAAACAAGGTTTCTTCTCCAATCCATTTTTATAATGTATTTTCAGGCTTGTATACAATGTGTTTTGTGCTTGAAAAAAAGAAATCATAATTAATCATTATTATTAACAAAGCCAAGCTCAATCAAAAAATGATTGAAAATAGATCACATAACTTATACAAATGGAAATATCTGCGGCACAGTGAGAACATGACTCAAACAGTCCTTATCAGCTGGTCTGACGTCTGTTGAAGTTAGCGATGTTTGCCGAAACGATTGAAGTGTTTGTAGAGGAAACTGATCCTCTTCTCCAGGTTGTGTTTTTCCAAAGTCATCATTCGGTTTCCCACCATCTTCTTTTTACGAATTAGACGCTCCAGTTCATTACCTTTGAAACCCTTCAACCAGCAGGGGGCCAAAATAAGGTCTTTGGGGTGAGCTTTAAAATCTCCTGCCGGAACAAAAGAAGAGATGATCAGTTTCTGCACCGTACACAGGAAGCAAGCAGGAGTCGGGAAAGTGGCTCAAAACTCAGCATGGCACCATCTGAGCCAGGGTGTTTTAAACGCCCTTGCATTCATCTGCCCATACTCAAGTTTACAAAATTCTACTTTACAAACTGTCTAAGGAATAAAAGTATTGTAAAGTTGATGAGAGTACAGTAAACCTGTATGCAAAATCTACTCATCTTATTTATCTAAAAACTCAAAACATGACCTAACAAGAGACTTTGGTTTTAATTTATTCAGTTCTTCCAAAACTAAAACCAATAAATAACCATTGAAGAACACATTTGGATCCATAGATGCGTAGAGAACATTCAATACATTTCAAATATGTCTGAGACAGTCTAAGAAAGAGTGGGGCAGCTTCCGGTCTCTAAAAAGCAGGTTCAGGGTACTTGCCTAATATGCCGATGTTGTCATAAACTCCAAACATGCTCCTCTTCTCAGTCCACCTGTCCACCCTCTTCAGCTGAGGGATGGCATGCATCCTGATCTGGCAGCACGTGCCTGAACACAACATATTGTTTAAAGTCATTATTGTTGAGTAACTTGCACATTCAAAGATCCTAAAAATCTGTGGATGCATCACTTCACATCCAATTTAACAGGAGCATTTTTTAAAGGATAAATAATTTAAGCTACAAATCAAAACGCAAAATTCCTGCTTCTCAAATGTAAGGGTTTCCTTCTGTTTTTGACCCCCCCCCCCAAAAAAAAACATCAATATGAAAACATCTGATACAGACGACTATAAGAGACCTAAAGTTATGCATCATATTTTGTATTTTCACAAATTGTGTTGTTTACTCTAATCTCCCTGTAAATACCTGAATGTAAAGATCTACGTTAGATCTGACTTGTAGTTGTACTAGTTGTGGAAGTTTCTGTGGTCTGATTTTTGGTGCAGAGTCAATATTGGGTGGTGGACATTTATCAATGAGGTTTTTTCTGATTGTATCTAACTCTAATTTCAATTTCCTTAAATAATCATGTACTTGAAAATAATTTGAGGCACTTACACATTTCTTACCCATTTGCATTTTCTGCTTCTTTTTACTTTACATCCCAACTTTTCAGAAGGATTATATTGTACTTTCTACTCCACTTAATTAAGTTGTCAATTTCACATAATAGTCACTTATAAGATAAAGATTTTAACATTGAGATTTTACCTTACACCATCAGTTCATAAAAAAAGGGCACCAGTAAAATATATGTGCATCAGCAAAGTGTGAATCAGTCTGATCTGTTCACTGAGGACTGGTTTTTAACACAGACAATCATAATCTAGGTAAATGTTTGAAATAATTGTGATATTTATTTGAAGACATCCCCAGTATGGAGTTTATTGTTTCTCCTCCATCAGTCATTTCACAACCCCTCAGATGTATTAACCCTCTGAAGGTCAGGCCCCAGGGTCTGAAACCTGATCTGCCTGAATAGAAACAGAATAGCCAGCTCCACCTCCAGCTGACAGAAGGATGCTCACACTTTTAAAAAAGGATTCCAGCGATGTACCAACCAAACTATTTCACTTTGCTTTGCACTTTTACTTAAACCCAGAACTTCTGCTGGTCGTGATGCATTTTGTGAAAAGAGCTACAGGGACTTTTACTGACATGTCTGTGAGCTTCTTCTACCACTGATCAGAAGCAGGAGGAGTGAAGCAGCAGCACAGACACGAGGAACAGGTAATGTTGGTGTTCACAGACAGTGTCGGTGCTCACCTGTGGAAAAGCTCCTGGCAGCAGACTGACAGAAGGTCGCTCCAGCTCTCAGCAGACCTCCCAGCACAGACATGTCCCACGTGTTCTACGCAAACACACGAAGAGACAACATGTAAACATGTAAACACACATGATATTTGACGCTGTGGATGTTTTTAAAATGTCAGCTGCTCGCTCTTTCCTCCACATTGACCCTTAGCTTTAGCATTAGCTCGCACATGAAGCCAGTTTCGTGGACGCACCTGTTTCCCCGCTGATCACCAGCTTCTCTCGGGTTCAGTCGCTTTATTCTTGTGACACCTGAGTGTGAGTTCAACCCTCGTGCGGATGTTTGAAGCTTTGAGACAAATGTTATTGGATCTTCATCACGCTGCCGGAGGCCGCCTCCATCTTGCTCCGTGTCCCACAATGCATCGCGCCGCTACCGTAGTGTCCGCAGAGCAGCGCAAGCGTTTTGTAAAAATTCGTTATTACTGAATTTTCACCGGTAGGGGGCGGTAGTGCTGCTGGAGCGTCAAACCCATCAAGTGTAGGGTACTCAGTTTATTAGGTACACCTACATGGTTCTTTTTTTGGACAAGGTGGTGAATATAATTTGTATGTTTGACTTGCGCACTATCTGGACATTAACAGACTCAACAAGCTAATCAAGAAAGCCAGCCATGTTGTTGGGGGGGGGGGGGGGGGGGGACCTTTCAATAAGCTTAAACATGTATAGGATACTGTGTATACTTTAACTTACATTCATGTACAAATGTAAATCTATACATACCCGGTTTTTATTTCTACATATGTTTATCTTTTATTTCATTTTAGTCTTACCTGACTTTTATATTACTATGTTTATACCTGCTTTTGCTCTTTCACCTCTTCTCAGGAGCTCTGTGACGTTTGAATTTCCCTACAGGGATTAATAAAGTATTTATCGATTCTGATTCTGATTCTGATCTTGCTGTTACGCTACCAACCACCAGTAGACACAACAGATCAGCAGCTGAGGTTAGGGACGTATCTTCAGTTGTGTACCTTAGTCTCATTGGGTGTTTCAGCCTTTTAATCACACAACTCTTCTAAGGCAGACCCACCACAGGCTGATCACACCTGGGTGTGTGTCCCTAACATCTTGGGGCCGAGTTGGGGTCTTTCCTCCTGATCCAGAGCCACTGGCTGCAGCGTTCTGCCATCCCAGATGTTTTATTTTGATGGTCTGGTGCAGGCATTGTCTGTAGATTCCCAGCTCTTTGATGGATGTTGCAATAAAGCTCCTGTAGCCAACCTCCACTGTGCGGACTATTGGTTTTCAGCCTCGTTGTTCTGCCTCAGATGCCACCTTCAGTGCATTCCTGCAATAATTCATACCTTCATATATATAATGTTCCGTTTTTTAATTGAAATTGTGCAGGAGAGGTGTTGACTGAAGTTTATGGTCTTTTTTGGAGGCTGCAGTCGCTCAAGTTTTTCAATATTTCTCCCAAACTAATTTATATCATAAACTGTAAATAAACATGGATGACATGACTAGTCCCCAAAAGTGAATCTAAAGTATCTTGATCGCCACCTGGTTGGCTGGGTGCAGTGTAGATAATAAATCCCACCTTCTACATGTTAATGGATGGGACATGCACCAAACTAAACACGTAAATCTTTCTCAAAGATGGTTTTGTTATAATTTTAGGTAGTTATTGCCACACTGATGTATGTCATTTTCCTTGTAAGTTTGGTCATAAGATACTTGTACCTTACTTGAGTATTTCCATGATTTGTTACATCATACAAATCTACTTTACAACATTTTCTAGGGAGATAGTGTACATTTTACTCTTTTACATTTATCTCTATTTTCCCATCAACATTTTTCATTGGTAATACCATAAGCTTATTAAATACAAAGCAAAGTCTAGTTGGGGCATCTTGTCAGTTTCAGTGTGTCACAGAAGGATCAGTTAAATCATTGCTCAAGGCTTTGACACATACACAAACACACATTTCAATAGTTTCAGTCTTAGTGTTGTATAGAGCTCTATGGAATATTTGTCATTTTCAAAGAAACAAGTGCAGTAAAACTGATCTTTGTTTTCATTTCATTCTTGCAAAGACGTCAATGAGCATGTGGAAATTTAAACCAGACAAAACATCATTAAACTGTAAATTCCATTCAGCTTTAACATTACACACTGCAACAGTCTGTGCAGAGAAAGATTCGTGACTTACTTTAAGTGTAGTGTGAGTGTTTGAACTATTTTATTTACCAATTTTACCAATTTTACTTTTACATTTGCAAATCCTTGCGTAAAGGATAAAAATAAGGCAACAGTAAATAGTAAAGTGAAAGTAATTTAGTGTGTCTATGAGGGGAAAGATAACACAGATGTATTATTCTGAATCCATCCCTCATCTCAGGTAATAAGATGCACTAGTTCTCATAGAGTATCAAATCTAATGCATATTATGGAAAACAACTTTTCTTTTATGTTGTTGCACACTTCTATTTTAGTTTTTGCATTTAGATACACAAGCATATGTGGTCTTGAGGTACAAATCACAAACAAAGCACCTTGGCAAATATAAAAACACAACAGTAAATACTCAAACACATGGACAACGTGTCCATCAGCAAAGAGTCTTGCTGATTGCAATTGTGTACATTTAAAATAATGCTGTTGTGATTGGTTGTGTTGTGCCGTTCTGCTTTGCACTCCACTGTACAACATGATCTCACGTCTCACCATCAGCTCTGAATAAAATGCTGACATGAGAATTTAATAGCGCTTCGCGGCAGATAATTTTTTTCTGTGCTTTGCTTCCTCTGCCAGTAAAACTCAGTGGAACATTACATACCGTCACCTACACACACTGAATAAAATACCATGAACCAATCATTTTAGTTATTTAAAATCAACCACAGCAGTACTCAGAATAATTCAGAAAGTGTTCTATTACTTACTGAAGCTTAAAGCTGAGGTCAGATTAGAAAACTGACTTTTCTCTGCTATTGTCTGAGATAATTCAGAACTTGGCACAGGAGCAAACTACTCACTTGTGAAGTACAGAAGAAATTTGATTATTTTCCAAGCTTGTCTTTATCAACACATTCATCTGCATTTCTACAAGCCCTTGTGCTCGGTTGTTTCCATGTGAGGGGCATTTTCCTTCACACTCCTTTCACCTTATATTCAGATACAGTAGTGGTGACTAAGCATCAGCTTGAGGAAAGACCACTTCACTTAGAGTGATGCACACATGCCCCCTGACACAAACACTGACACTGACACTGACACTGACACAAACACTGACACTGACACAAACACTGACACTGACACTGACTGACAATAACTGAACCATCTGTCTGACTTGAAGCCACAATCTGAAACATCTGAAATAATGTATGAAAAGTTGTGTGGAGGAGGTGTGGATGGAAGGATGGAGGAGATGAAAAGATTGAAATCACACTATCAGTCACATTTCTGATACCAAGGAAAATCTCTCCACCTAATGAATAAACATATCTGAGGTTTCACCCACACACTTTCAGGTGTTTCATCTGTGTTCATTCTATCTGATCATTTTCAGGATAGATAGGTAGATGGATGAATAGATAGATAGATGGATGTATGAATGACTTGTGAACATCATTTTACAATAAAAAATATTACTGACCCTCACACTTTCTTCAAAAATGACATTTTCCAGTTACTGAGCAGTATTTTAATTTATGACTTTAAAAGGATGTTTAACTATGTTTAACTTTATCGTCCACTGATGTGCGTCCACAGGAGAAGTCGTAGTTGTTGACAAATTGAGAAGTAAACGCTTATGTTTGTGTTCAATATGTGATATTTAGCTATACATCATTTATGACGTACACTGCTTAAGGGGGACTCAAAGTAAAATGTTGTTGAAACTTAAAAATTGATGATACTGTTATATCATGAAACCATATATTGAGATAACAGCAGGCGTAAGACAAGTCTGCAGTAGTTTATCTAATATCTTAAGGATCTAATCTTGAAGAAATATGCTTGCATAAAGGAATTCAATCGATGTTTGCCTGGTGGAGTGAGTCTGTTTCTTTTGAGGTGGTTGTGCTATAAGAATTGACGACAATGAAAACAAAGAAATGCGAATGGAGGGATGTGTTACGTGATATAACTGATAGTAAACACCGCTATAACTGGCAGTGACGGAGGAGTAGCCGAGGTATTCGGCGTGGCAGTTTTGTATCTCAGTTTCAGAGAAACAGCTACAGCTTGAATGACACAGGAGATATTTGTAAACAAGTCACATCCACAGAGTGTGAAGAAGCATGAAAATGTAGATCATGTTTATCTGGTGGAAAAACCTGAACAAATAAACGTCAGCTTGTCTTTCAGATGTCTCCATTCACAGTCCCTCAACTCACTTTAACTTGAGTATGGTCAAATCAGATTATGTTATGTGCTGTTACACAATGTATTTGCTGTGAAGTAGGAAACTCGATGAAACAAAGAGAATCCGTGGGAGAAAGTGGGTCTCCCTGTTTGCATCTGTCTTATAGTTTCCAGGCTGACAGAGTCAGACCACATGAGGCCTGTAGCTGAAGTCACGTGAGCTGCAGAGAAACTACCAAACACTCCGCCCCCATCAGCGCCCACGTCCTCGTATATATATACTGCCTCAGACAAGTCAGGAAAACACATTATAAGCACATTCAAGCAAGTGTACTGTGAAGCTTCATTTGAACAGCTCAATTATGTTGTTGGAGTGTTTCATCTTTATTTTGATCACCTTTCTCATGAGAGGTAATTATACATTTTCTTTTTAACACTAAGTGGCTATAAAATACTTTTTTAAAACTTTCTGAAACTAATTTTGTTTGTTTATTCCCCAGGAGTTCAGTGTGAGGTGACAGAGGTGTTTGCTGAAAAAGGCTCTCTGGCTGTACTACCTTGTAAATACAGCCCCACATCCAGTGTTTCTCCAGCCATCTTCTGGGTTAAAGCCAACAAAGGGTAAGACACAACTATGCCCTTTCTACTTCACGCATCCATATGTGTCTGTACGCAGATGACACTGTGCCATCTCTTACCACAGTACCGTCTGGATGAAGCAGAAGAGCGGTGTGCAGTTGTGGGGCTCTAGCTGGTTACAAAAAGGGTTTCAGCGTGTGCGATGCCCCCACACTCAGTTTGAAAAAGGCGACTACAGCCTGCAAATCATCAGTGTGACGGAGGAGGATGGAGGAGTTTACTCCTGCAGAGTGGATGATGGAGGCATACATGCTGAAACCATGGTCCTGCTCAGAATCATTACAGGTAATAAAAATATTGAAAAACAGAATTTTTACCTCCGCTAATTAAATTATGTCGTTTGCAAGATTACACAAAAATTGAGGGGTCACCACAAAAATTGATGGAAGGATGATGTATGGGTCTTTAACAACATTTTCGTTTTGGATCTTGATGGAAAAAAATTCCAAATTTCCCCAGTGTGGGATGAAGAAAGTCTATCTTATATATATAAAAAATATATAAATGCACTGCAGCTAAATAATCACAGAAGATTCATCTCTTATGAAAGCCATGCCAAGACAAACTAGTAACTCCACCAGGTAAGCTTAATTACATGCTGAGAAAATGAGTTAAAAACCTTATCAGGATATAAAACCCTTAACAATCCATGAACTAAGGGCTCTCATGTCTTTACAAGATGTTGTGTGATAATATGAATGTCATTAATCTCGTCCTCCTCTGTGTCCAACATAGTGTCCATCTCTCCATTGGTTGTCATGTCGGGGAGAGACGTTTCAGTCACTTGTACGGTGACTCCTGGATTTAATGAGGTTACTGCTGCGCAGTGGTTTTTGAACGACAGTCAATTTCCACGTAAGACTGAAATCATCTCACCGGGAGAGACCTTTAAAAGCCTCGTGAAGGAAAAGGCATCTGCGAGGCTGACGGGGAAATGGACCTGTGTGGTGGGCTACAGGGGCAAAGAAGGCCGAGCTTCAGCAACTCTGTCAGTGAGCGGTGAGATGCTTGAGAAAAAATGTCTGCTGCTGTGCATCGTATTATGTCAATGCAGATGTACTTGAAATTAGCTTCTTTTCTCTATTTGAAGGAATCCTCCAACCACCATCTGATGACACCAAGGTGTACGCTGCTGTGGGATCTGCAGCCACACTCCCCTGTGTCTTCTCCTCTGGGATGATCCCCTCCTCACCACTCTGGGAGAAACTGCAGCCTGGGTCTCTTAATAAAGCTAGCCCCAGCCGCCTACCTTCCTCTTTTTCTTCATCCTCGCTGTCCTCTCAGCTTCCCTGGGATAAATCTGCCGGTTTGAGAGAGGTCGACTTTAAGGATGAGGGCAGGTACAGATGCTCTGGGACCGTACAAGGACAAAGGCTGGTTCGAAACCTCCAGCTTGTCGTTGCCAAAAGTAAGTTTACGTGGATTCAGTTGAAGCTCAAAGTAAAAATCCCCTGAATCTATATTTTCTTTCACCAACTACAATATATCTTATTGTCTTGATTTTTTCTCTCTCAGTTGAAAGCAGTGTCCTGTCAAAGAAAAAAGCCTCCGTGACACTGACCTGCCAACTGTCCGACACGAGCAAGGTCACTGAATACGAATGGGTTCGCGTGACCTATGATCTCAATGGCACCCAGGTCTTCGGGTCCATCCACAAGGGGAAGACTCTGAGTATCAGCCAGTTGTCAGAGGAGAGCTGGGGCACATGGGCATGTCGGTTCTCAGGCAAAGAAGGCATTTTAGGAAACATAACGTACCATGTTCCAATGATGAGTAAGTTGTCTCCTCTTGATTTTGTTCTGATAACATACTTGATTTTCTTTTATAAAATGTAGTCTGATTTTTCTCTGTTGTTTTTCTTCACAGGTGGTTTCAGTGGACAAAAATCCTCTGGTTTCTCAAAGAACACCGCTGCTGTGGTCGGGCTCAGTTTTCTCCTCCTCGTTCTGCTGCTGATTCTGGCTCAGATGTACAAGAACCACCGAAGGGTAAAGATCCATGGTTCATTCAAAAACTCTCAAATTTAACCCCCATTGACTTGTTTCCTGACGAGCTTCCAAATTCCTTACAATTATTTTCCATGACATGGAAATAAGGGTGATTATAGTCTCTGCTTTGGGATGAGATTCCAGAAAATAATTTGCATAAATTAATAACTAAAAATGAGTTCAAGAATAAATTGAACTGAAATGAATTAAATGGGCAACCATACATTAAATACTTAATTCTTTGTGCTTCTTTAAGTCTAATACATTTGCATCTCTTTTTCTCCGCTCCACAGAAGCAAAACATCTTTCAGTACCCTGCACTGGAGGCGATTATTCATACCATCTCCAATGAGCAGGAGGAGAGAGAAAGGAACCGAGTGAAAAAGTAAAGAAATCTGTCTTCTATAGACTATGATTATGTTGGGAAACTTTTGTTTGCACAGGTTGTTTAAATACTTTACGAGCAGACGTTGTAGCAGTACTGTTGTCACTGTATGAATAAAAATGTAAATGAAATGTTCTATGTTACCATGTTGTTTGAGCTGTAAATATTTTTTATTGTTCAGTGAGGATTTGTTTGCATGTATAGACACATGTATTACACATTGGAAATAATGTTATATACATAAAGTGCATTTTACAGAAATTAATCTGTTTTTTTCTATACATTATGTAAAATCAAAAGTTTTCCGATGAGAGGGGGAATTGCTGGTGATTTACATTAAATATAGTCATTTGTAAAAAATGTTTCGTTATTTTAGAAAAACACTGTCCACTACTATGTATGTAAAAATATCACATTATTATACATTAATAACAGCCATGATACATTCAGAATGAAGATGTTGCTGAGCTGCTACATCCAGACACATCTTTTATATTATTTTCATAAAAAGCCTAAAATGTTCCTGATTTTAATTTAATTTAATACGTCCGCCATTTGTGTGACCTCACATCAGTGATTTGCAGTCTAGTTGTGGGTCAGTATTAGACCTACACCTGACTGCACTCCCCTTCTTCTTGCTCAGAAATGTCATGACAATGCAATAAGGCCAGAGATCGACTGATGCCCTCCAGAAGTCCTTCATCTCGAGGTTGTAAATAATCCATGACTTCGTTGTCGTCAAAGCACCAGCCTGGCCAGTCCACATTTACACCTTCTGAAAAGGCAACGCTAAAGAAAAAGAGAGAAGTCATTATATATTACTTATAACATTTATTATGCCCCTGTTCTATCCACTGATAAATGCTGTAAGTGTCCACCACTGCTTCTCCTTATACGTGAAGATGGATAATAGATTTAAATTGAATTATCATCAGTGCATGGACTAAATGAAAACAATAATTTTCATCTTGCCAAAAAGTAAAAAATAACATAATACACTATAGAACACTAAACCATAGAACTGTTTTAAATAAACAGTTAAAGTACCTACACAGACATTTTTTAGTTTCCGTTACAGAACAGTCTCTATATGACCAAACTACTCTTCAGTGAAAACTAATTTCAGTGGCAAAGATTTGACAGGCTTAAAAAGAAATGACCCAACTCAGAGCAATAATAATAATAATCCTAACCATAATGTATCTACAGCATTTATGAGAGAAGCCCTGCATGTTTGTGGAGACATTTAATCTTTTGAAAATGTGACATTTTAAATGTATCTTCAAAAAAAGAAGTGGCATTCAGGGTTTTTGTTGTTCCACTCGAGCCTTGATTGGTAAATCTAAATTTTTATATTTTTTACTCTATTGGTAAAATTAATTATGATGATTCATTGAGTCATATTCAGTCATTTTTATGAACGATGTGGTATTTACATGTTTTTTTGAAACTGCGGGTATATTTCTGGCCACTAATGTCTTCTATGAAATGTGGTATTTGTTTTTTTTTGTTTATATTGTAGTGAAAATATTCTCCATCCAGCAAATATAATACATTTCCTTAACATGTTAACAAATCACATAATTAATGATTAGCTACAGCACTTTTTGTCATACTAACCTGTTTCTGTTATCGTCTTCATCTCCGTCCACCAGCTGCTCTTTCCATCCTTTACTCACTGTGAGGGCCCGGTGTCTCATCAGCTCCACCTCCTCCTCCCACTCTGTGTCTCTGTCTCCATCACTGGGTGATGGTGAAGGAGTGGTGGAAAACGAGGGGGAGGTAGAAGGATATCTTGACCTCAAATTGGCCTTTTTCAAATTTCGATCCCTCTTTCTCTCATTGGCTCTTTCCAGAAGGCCATCCAGAGGAGAAGGGTGTCCGATAGGGTAATATCCTGGGATAGGAAAAAGTATATCTTGGGTTTGAGGTAAAGTGTACAGGTTGGTGGGGTTCAGACTAAGACCATGCCCCCCTTCAATTATAATGTTAGGGATTGAAGCACTCCTTTGGGTTTTCATTTTGGGCTTTCTGCTGTAGAAGCTCAGTTCAGACTCAGGCTCCGACAATGTTTGGGGATCTGGAGAGGATCGACCATGCATGTTCCAAAACATGCCTTGGTTGGGCTTCAGGGAGCCCAGCTTGAGCACCCGGTGTGAAATTGAGCTTTTATCAGAAGGAACAGAGTTTCTCTTACTGTTTAGGCTGTAGTCTGATTCAGAGTTGGAAGCGGAGGCTGTCCAAGCCTCTCCTGAGCCCTGGGAGAACTGCTTGGACGTCCGAGTGGTGGGTGCCTGATGCATGTTGAGTGGTCTCCTCCTCCGTAACACGGGTGACTTCAAATTTTTTGTGAACTCCCAAACCTCTGGAGATGTCTGGATGTCTCCAGAGTGGCTTTTACTGAACTTTCTCACATCCTGGTTCACAGACAGGAAATCTCTCCCTGTTGATATCCCTCTTTCTCCCAGTCGTCTCTGAAGCCCGGGCCTTTCCCTGGACGTGGTTTGTTGGTAGGAAAATGGTGAAGGGCTACGTTCATTTGTTGGGTAGTCAACATCTGGTAATCCACCTATCAAAAGATTGTGTGGTCCATTTGTATTGAATCTTAATGAATCTTCGGCAGCTCTATGAGTGAAAAGATCCAGATTTGGGGCAGACTGTGGTCTGTGGTGAAAGGTCACCCTTCGGTCCTTTGTCATCTGAGTCTCGACTACTTTCTCTTCTTCCTCTGTGGGGTTCCCATCTTGATCGCCTCTCATTCCCATTTCTATCCATTCATATTCTTTGATTGTTTGTTGCTGAACAGCAAAGCTCTTACCCCCTTGATTACGATTACTGTCGCTGGCCTGGGTAACCCAAACAGTTACTCCAGTGTTGTTAGTGCTAACTTCATCTGCAGGTTGATACAGATACGCTCCCTCTGCTTCTTTTGACGCCAACATCCCATTTATTGACTGCTGCATGATCATTTCCTCATCAAGTTGATCCACAAAATGTTGGTTTCTTGTCTCCATATTATCCATCTTGGTTTCTTTGATAGATTTTGTCTCCAGTTGGTTCTTCCAGTTTTCCATTTGTCTGTTGGTCTCTATCTTTCTCCGGTCCGCCAGTGTTCCCTGATAAAGTAAAATAGAAAAATTTAATTAAATCCAAATAGGCAAGATGACAGTGTTCTTATCATAGATATTTCGGTTTCATTTCTGAATAGTGGGAGGAAGTGGAGACACATCTTTAAGAACAGTCTATACAACATTGTTGAGACGCTTCACGCTTCACCAGCACAGAAATGGTGCTGGAGGGAAAAGTCAGCTCACCAACACTTGTGGGGATTAACTTTCCAGGAAACATGAGTTACACTGCTGGTGTTGCTTTATTGTTGCTAAGACATAAGCTTTGATCAGCAATATCAGTTTTTACCTTGGCCTGGTGGATGGTGGAGACCCATGTGGAGCAGCTCTCTGAGGTGCTGGCTGAAAAGATGTAGACATTCATAGCACTCTGAAGTTCACCAACCTCCACAAGAACAAATGAACCTGAGAGAAGAGGAGAATTTTTAAAAAGGGATTTATGATATATCTGACTAGAATACACCTGGCTCAGTTTCTACAGGAAAGTAATACTCACAGCCGTCTTTCAGTGCTATGCAGGAAGTTCTGTCCAGGGCCAGAGGAGGTCGAACCACTTTCAGCCGCTCTCCTTTCTTCTGGACTTTGGTCATTAGAAGCACATCTGAGAAAAGTAGAGCCACCACCTCCAGCTGCATGATACCATGTCCAAGGAAACACAAGCAAGTAAAAAAGGGATGAAAAGGAGGCTCTGAAGAGACAGATTTAAACGTAGTACAGTGAGTCCACAGGCTTGGCTCACCTTGTTGTCTTTTCTGTCGCGAATCTTCAAGTTCTCCTCCAGCAGCAGCCTGCGTACGACTCCAGGACCAACTCCTCTGACCGGGCAAGTGAGGTCAAACTGGCAGATCTCTCGGACATGCTGTCGAGGAAATCCGTCACGGGAAAACATCACAGTAATCATCATGTTAGAGCGGGTGACACACACAAACACACAAATCTCCCCTTAGTGTGTTTTCAAGAATGTGACATATTACCTTGTCAATTTCTTCACTTATTCCTTCCACCTCATACCCCTCCACCCTCTGAGCAGAGATGGAGAGAGCGAGCTCCTCATCTTTGAGCTTCAGGTAGTCATTGATACTTTCCAGGAAGCTGTTTACACTGGACAGCTGAAAAAAAGACAGACGGTTAGAAAGACTTTTGTTGCTCTGCAGAAGACAAACAGGTTACATGGTTTACTCGTGTCAGATCCTCACCATGCCTCTGAGCGTGTGCTGTACATGAGGGTCCTGGGTGTTTCTGAGCACAGCTTTCAGCAGCAGGGGGTATTTTGTGATCCTCTGATGGGGTTTGGCCTGCATGTCCCCAAGCCGCATCCGCTCACACTGAGGATGAGTCTCCACCCACTGGGAGACGGAACAAAAACACAAAAACTCAGCTTCAACTTCATGGAGACTGCTTATTGGTAAATATGAAATGGTAAATATAACAGAATCTAAATCATCTGTAATGAATTTAAAACAGTGCCAAACAGCATCTTGCAGTAGATTAATGTGAATCTAGTCCTGCAGATTGTTTTGTTTGTTTTACACTTTTTGTCTGGCTTCTTGATTCACTGGAAAATTACATCTGAAAAACATCTTCCATTCTCCTCCAGCGTTCTGGTGGGTGACAGAATAGTCTAATACCTCACAGCTTCGACGAAAAAAATTCCACACACCACTAAAAAAACAAAGAAAGTGAGATTCAAATTATTCTGACGTCCAGACTCTTCAGCGCTCACCGACAGCATCTCCTCATATCAAAACAAAAACATAACACCTCCCACTCAGGGTGTGAACAGCAAGAGATGTTAACACATAAACTGTGTATAGTAGTGTTACCTGGTTCTCCACACAAGACAGCATTGAAAATATTGTCAGATACAATATTTGCTTATATAGATGTTTGCATAAATCATTTTAAATGATTGTTTTCTGCATTAAAAGATCACTGCAAGAAATCCTTTATGTTATTGTGACGTGTGGTTGTCCATCAATATATGTGGCTGTGGTGAAAACACCATAAACCACACAGGAGGCTCCAATAATAGTTGAGTCAATAAAAATAATTCAGTGTATGCTTGTGAACTTTAATCCTCAGTTAAATGTTTGTTAGCGTTGCGTGTCGTGCAGGCAGACGCTGCCTCACTGTACCTGAACATACGTGAGGAAATGCGGGTTGCTCTCCATCTGCCTGCGTGTGAACTCCAGGTTGTTTTCCTCCTCCCAGCAGTAGTGCTGATAGGAGGAGAAGCGCTCATGGAACTGGGGGCCAAAAAAAAAGATGATTAACAGCAATGCTGAAAATACAAATTATAAGTGAAAGGCCTGCACTGTTACCAGGAGGACTCAGTCGTAGCAGAAAATACTCAATCTACATCTACCTGCAATTCCCCCTAATACCCTGCTGTTCAGAGAGCTATACTGGAACTGCTTAGTTGGTTTCCTTTGCACAATCATGAATATGTATGGAATATATCCTGCAGACAGTGAGGTCTTACCTGCAGACAACCAGCCTCTAACCTCATGGGGTCAAAGGGCTGCCCTGTCCGGCGGACTTCCTGTAACATGGGATAAATCACCTCCTGCCAGAAAAGCTGGTGTGCACTGAGGATGGAGGGGAGGTTGGAGAAAAGCAGCTGAGGGTGCACCTGTCACCGGGGGGAGACAAAACATTTTTAAAAAACCCTTGTGTTAAAGTTAAACTCCTCTGCTTTGTGATATTTTCCACCTACTCAGTGGAAATGTGTGCTGCCACATTTTCCATCTGCAGTGTATGTTTGTGTCAGCTCGAGAGGATGTTCTCACTGTGGCAGTCAGTGTGTGTCAGTGCAGTGGAAAAGAGGCCTGTAGGTTGTGTGTTCTCAGTGACTGACCTCCAGGAGAAATCCTCGCTGCTGCAGGTTGACAAGAGCTGCAACAACCAACTGTGAGAGGTGAACACAGCTCTGTTAAAAAAACATCCTGCGGAAAATCCCTCATCGTCTCTGACACACGTCATTCACATGACATGATTCAAAGTGACATCTTACATCTTTGATGATAATTAGCTTGTTGATGTACGTGAGTTCAGTGTGGACCAACTCCCACAATGCCTCGTGCTGATGTCTCTGCATCTTCGACATAGTCTGAGCAGGAAAATGGGGAGAAGAGCAGGAGGGAAGAGAAGGAAAAGGAGACAATCGTTAGAGACGATTCCAGATGTAAACACTGAGTGTGAATTTTACAGTAACAGCAGGAGATGCAACAAAGAAAGTGATGATAAACTACTAATGTGATCAAATTCCATGAAAAGAACAAGGCGTTAGTTCATCTCTCACTTTATCAAGCTGTGTGTTGCATTAATTTAGAATTAATTAATTAATTAATTAATAATTCCTAGAGACATAAATCTAGATTTAAGAAATAGAATAGAATAGAACAGAATAATCATTAGAAAATAATCATTTGAAAAGTAAGTAAGGTGCATTTTGGGGGACTTCTTTTGGATGTGGACTTTAAGGCCCAGTGAGAAACAGTGGAGGTCTATGGCACAAAGATTTGAACTTCATCAGGCTTTAGCTTGAAAGGTAATAGTTGTTATTAGAATAAATTCAGTGTTTAATGTTTGTTTTTGAAATTCTTCACAAAAAGAAAGCGCCCGTACTGAATGAGAGTGAACTATATCTGTCCAGTTCTTCTCCAGTGTTGTTCCTCTACTCTCCTCCTTCCATTTCCACCTCAGACTGACTGGCACGGCATACGCCTCCAGATCCTGTTTCAACACATCCAGCTGACCTCGCTCCTGAGAGACAGAAAAAATAGAACATTTGATGTATTAGTGAATTACTAATCACTTAGAAGTGATGATCAACAGTTGTACACAATAGTTGTGGTAGGTTGTTACAAAAAAATGCCAGTGAAGCAGAACAGATTGCTGCAGTTGTTTGAGTGGGTGGACCATGTTAGCATGTCAGCATGTAGTGTGACGAGCAGGAGGTGGCGTAATACCTCAGACGCAGGGTTCTTGTCAGAGGACACTCCCTGGTTGAACAGAACCTGTCTCAGTGCTGCTCTGGGCCTTGTTGCTGCAGACGTTCCTTTACTCACGGTTGCAAAGTCAGTCACCACCTTCTGCTTGGTCCGCCTCTGGAAAGTTAAACATTTGCACATTTCAAGTGACGCATTTCATGTTTGCAGAGGAACTATGATTTACAACAAATGAATCATTGCACTTCCTTTTTCTTTTATATTTTTACTATAAGAACTAGACATTCACATGTATACACTCAGTGCCGTTCTAGCTCATGAAGTGTTGAGCTGTTAAATGTGCAGAATCATCAGCAGATAAATAAAAACTATGCATCATGTGTGAGAAGCTGTTCAAATGTTCTGTATGAAAACATGAAAAACAAATCAATAGTGTAAAGTTGCATAAAATGGAAATATGAAAACTAAACACCTCTAACTTGTACTTGATTAATTGTGCATGTTTGAAGTCATCACTGTAAATGTCAGATCTGCGCTGTGACACTTGCCTGGTAGCCCAGAGAATTGAACTTGTGTTTGTCTGCTGACCCCCTGTGGTGATGGTTTATATCTGTAGCTGCTGTCGTCCCATCAACAACATCCATCTCTTTGCCTTCTCCGTCCCTCTTCCTCTCCCCGTCCACACCGTCCCTCCAAAGCACCGACCCGTCTTGCATCTGTGACTCATTTCCCCCGCTGTTGTTTGTGTGCAGATAAGCACACGGATTATTCATTTCCAAAAAAAGTGTGTGAGGGCACAGAGGTTAAGAGTCTGTTACAAAAGGCTTGACATGGAGACTGGAAGAGAATAAAGAGACATTGTGCACTTTGTTATCATTTGATGGGTTGACTAAGACTTTCTTTTCAAGATTAAAACTGGAGAACTCTTAGGTAAAAAAACAAATAAAGATCTGGGTTCAAGTTGTTAAAGACACTGGATCCCAATTCTTTTGAGCTTTCAAATTAAAGCCAAGTCTGCGTGTCACAAGTTGCATCTGTCAACTTGTTCAACCATAAACAATCTTTTCTGCTTTATTTATTTTGTATGTTAACTAATTCGTGAAGTGACGAATAAACCAACTAGTTTGCAACAACTCTTACTATTGATGGGCTTAAAAAACACTAAACATACGCAAAACTAAACATACTACAAATAAAACAATGTGACCATAAAACTCAGTGATAAGTATCAGAGCAGATTCATGACCATATGACTGATCCCTCTTTTAAAAACTGCTTCAACTCAAGATGAAGATGTTTAAGGTCCCAGTTAGTGTCAAGTTTTGTGGATGATCAGTTTCTCAAATTGAAAAGATGGATGCTCAATTGAGGCTTTAGGACATGTTTTAGTTTTCCATAGATATTCTCTGTACATAAGGAGAATGGTTATTCAGACACTTACAGGTGAGTGTAATAAAAGCAAGCTTGAAGAAACAATCAAAACATGACCTATTTATTTTCTTCAGAATATGGAAGTGGTAATGACTTATTGTAAGTGCACAAGTTTTCGTCATCACAAAAGCTCCAGTTAGTCATCTACTTGATATATAAGGGGACTGTGAGAGAGACAGTGGGCGAGAAGCAGTTCACCCTGTACAGGCCACCATCGTATCACAAGGTCAACATGTAGAGACAAATAACCATTCACACTCACATTCACACCTATGGTCAATGTGGAGTCACCCCAGTCTTTGGACTGTGGGAGGAAAACAGGGAGAGCATGCAAACTCAACACAGATTCGAACCGGGAACCTTCTTACTGTGAGACCCACTGAACAACTGTGCCACTCAAGAAAAATAAGAGTTTAAAAAATACATGTGGTTTTGTATAAAGTCTAGATTTTTCGACAGCTGTCTCTCAGCAGAGGAGGAGACAATAATGTCACAATAAATGTATTAGACGTCAAACAAGCATGATGGTAACAAACGGATGGAAAGTAAAATCATATTAAATAGCAACAGAATATAGGCAAGTCTAGACAGGGTTTTGTTTCAATAATTATTAATAATCTAATATGGTAGTAGGAGGTAAACAAAAGAAAATAATTAGCAGTAATTTATGTATCTAATATTTGCCTCTGTGGACCATTACATGACAAAGTAAACACCAGGTGAGACTCAGGTAACCAGACTGTCCATGTTGCATCTCTCAGACGATAACATTGACATGGACACTGATAGTTTCACATGGCAGCAGCTCAAGTTACACAGCTCTGCATGCCGCCGTGTCACTCCAGGACAAATGTGAGTTTGTTAGATCCCACAAATCTGAAATCGCAATCTACAGATTTAGATTACAGCGAAGAATGCGTTGTCATTCTCAGGAAGCTTGTGTGTCATAGTGAAATTTTTCACAATTTACTGCTGCAGCCAGAAAAGTCATTTCCACACTGCTGGGTCAAAGCTGACACATAAGCAGGAACTGATGCTGGAAGTGCAGTGTGGGATCACTGCTCTGACATGATCATATATTGACACACTTTGAGAAGTTATTCTAAAACCAAAGACACTCATGAGAACACAAACTGCAGCGGGGAACTCTGCACCTCACTCAACTATGTCAGACATCAATGCTCTGACGCAAATGCTTTCATCGAGGTGTTGTTCCTGTTTGCAATCTGTCTGTCTGTATCCCACAGTAACACACCGAAGACACACAATTATACCTGATTTGGAATATTTGAGCCGATTTTAAGATGAACAAAGGCTCAATGATGACAAGTAGTTTTACAGCCTCTGCAAAACAACAAATCAAATGCAACAGCAGAGTCCAGAGATCCGCACTGAAGCTTCAACAAGAAGGTGACTGACAGAAGTGAAGACTCGCTGTCCTCCTGTACCTGCTCTCACCACCAGATTCCCTCTATATCAGGTAAAAACAGTAGACTTTACCTGGGCTTGTTTGGATCCATTTTGTTTCACACAGTCATCTTTGGTTTCTGTTAGCATTCTCCTCCCCTCTCTCTCTTTACCTGGACGGGTCCCTCCCTCTGCAGCTTTCACCTGCACCCCTTCCCTCTGCAACTGGCCCGACGAGAACAACTGGATTCTGTGGCAAACAAATCGGAGCTCAGGGCTGGCTAATGTGTCCCAGGTGAAAGCGCTTAGAGGAGCAGACGCGGTGACTGATTCCTTTTGAGGAAGATCTGTTGTTCTTTCATTCAGGGTTGTTGATCACCCCTGAGCAAACAGGAGGGAATCATTTTTCATAAAAATGGTGAAAAAGAGGTTTTATCTGTTCTGATCAGCAGATACTTTTGCTATTTACATAACAGGAAGTAAGATATGAATGATATGAAGTCAGGCATGAGAATATAGTGTTTGATAGAGAACTGGACAGAGAGTGCAAATAAGAAGAAGTGAGTCAGAGGGAAGCAGAGAAGTTTGAAGAATGCAGCTACAGGAAAGGGGAAAAAAACAGGTCAGGTCAAAGACTTGGCAGTGGAATCAACAGGAGACAAAATGTCCCTACATATGTGATAAATGTTTAAAGTTTGAAGTGGAATGTAGAGCGGCAGTGAGCCTGAGGGTAAATATAAGATTACTGTATATCCTCATTGTGACACACCAGCCGCTGGAGGCCTCCACACAAACACGCCCAGTACAACATGAAAAAAACATTTATTCAAAGATCGAATTTGAACATTCAAAGATCATAACTGCTGCTCAGCATTGCTTTTTGGCTCGATATATGTTTCCATCTCATAATGTACAATACAAACAGGGAGACATTGCTTTGGAATGACAAGTCTCCAAACTGAGAGAGCACAAATGATTCATATCTGAATCTGCAGGCTGGAACTGGTCTCGTAAAAGTTACTTGGCTGAGACAGACCTAGACAAGGTGTGTTCTGTTCTGTCCAACAGTCATGAATAATGCTTATATAATGGGGCTTACAGGAATTCTAATGGGGCTGTGAAGATTGTAAAATCCCACGATAAGCAGGAACTACTAAAACAATAACAGTTATCTTTGTGGTAGAGGGTAAATAAACTCTGTTAAAAGTTGTGCTTCTTCTGCTAAAACAAAAACAATGAAAAGAATATAAATTTATATTATATATTTAAACACAGCTGCAACTTTTAAGTATATTTTTCTGGCTTTTTGTGCCTGTATGACATCGGGATGTTGTAAAGAGCCAAGTGCAGGGGAGAGACATTGGTGGATCCAGGGAATCAGGGGTCCAGAAAGGGGCCACAAATGACAGAGAGGGGCCAATTTTATGTCCACCGTCCTTTCACAGGTCCTGATTCAGTAAGGTGCACATATAAGTCATTCCTTGTTTATAATTTGCGCTACAGCTTAGAGCAAAGGCACACATCAATACATTTTGAAAATTGTTCTTTGATCAAGCGCAATGTGTCCATCAAAATAGCTTAGAAAATAAAAATTCTTAGCAACAATAACTAATTATTAGTGAGAGGCTACTTTAACAATAATAAGTAAGACTACTGACAAGAAATGGCCCATCAGGGGCAAATCAGATTTTACCCGGCCTCGCCCATGGATCTGCCCCTGGACAGAGGGTAGGGAATACAGTAAAAAGTTACAAATAGCTTCCAAAGCGTCCAGCACCTTGTCACCTTGCAACTGAGACTTCTGACAGAAATGGAGGAATTTAATTGGCAAACTCTTTATATGGCAGATATTAATAAAAAGGTTTGCTGTCCAATAAAAAGTTGATAAGGCCACATGAAAATGTGATTTTGTATAAATGACATCAGTGGATGTATTCTGTATAGTAACAAGTGACCAGTCTAGTATGAAATGATAAAGGCTATTATTCCCATACCCCGCCAAAGGCATACAGTGCAGTAATACTAATGCAACGCCGCATCTTAGATACTGTGTATAAAAAGATCTTCATCAACACTAATTATATTATTGTGATTATATTATATATACGCTCTCTGACTGGATGAGTTTGATGAGAAAAGCAAGAGAATGTTCACATTTGGAATGTGATATCAATCTTCTCATCTAACACTTGAAAGAAAAAAAAAGCCCATTACCCAAAATGTCTATTCTTTAAACTTTAAAAAATATACATAAGTACACATACACATGCAGTGCTGAATATACAAAGGGTTGAGCAGAATTTATCAATGCAAAATCCTTTTTCAGAGGCTCCCCCTCCCTGAATGTTTCCCTCAGTCCCTCTCAGTAGTTTGGTCTTGTTGTCTTAGTGGGTGATGGGAACAAGAGGTAGATCACTCAGTCATGCTGGTTTGCTTTGAACTAGAACTGCTGCTTTGGTGGTAGCACCGTGTCTTTTTGCTTTGAGGCTGTCTGTGAGGGTGTCTCCAAAGAGAACAATACTTGGTTTCACAAGCTTCGGCTGGCGTTGGTGAATTACTGGATGCTGTACTTTGTCTCCAGCTCCTCGGCCACCCCTCCCAGGCGCATCGTTCTCAGTTTGTCCAACAACTCCTGCAACAAAGACAAGTGCAGTAGTCCACTTTCTCCTCCTCCATCTGCACGAGACACTTTCTCAGCCCACAACCGCAGCATCTGGTAGTGAGCCTCCTTGCAGAACCGGTGATCCAGCTCTGCTTGTTCGATCTCTGTATCCCTCACACCTAGAGTACGCACCAGCTGCTTCACCTGCAGCGCAGGAACTAGTTCCAACACTGAGTAGATTAGGTCAGTGACTAGAGAAGGGGTAAAACAGAGGGGAGGGGGTTGTTGAGAGGGAGCGATCAGAGTTAGTACAATAGTGCGCTGTATGTTTGACACTGGAACGTGTGCTGCTATGCAAAGTATTCAATCCACTCACTCTTGATTTCCAGGGGGACACAGTCAGGCAGATTGGATGGCTGCTGTTCACTCACAGGGCTGTTGGGAGTGGTTTCGACATTGCTGTTTTCTGAACATTCTTCACTACTGCACAGGATCAACTATGAAACAAGAGTAAATCAAAATGTATTGAATGTACTTCCAGTGGTGAAAAATGTTACCAGAGGCTGTTGGACCAGTTTACCTCGCAAGGGTCCGGAGAATCATCGTGGTGGGACGGCTTTACCAACTTCTTCTTGATGGACCGTTTAGTGACCAGGTGAGTGATGAGAGCGACCAGCCCCAACAACAAAAGAGCCACAGAAACAACTCCAGCAATTATGTTTGTCAGAAATTCCTTTCCTGTGTCGGGAGCTTCAGGATGATTACAAGAGACACGTAGGAAAAAAAGAACACAGACGGATAAATGTTAAAAATGTATAATTCTTTTTTTTTACATTTTGGTATTTTAAAGCTAAAAAATTATTTTAATATCATCTAGAATGTAAATTTAATTTGGACAAGCAGCAAAAAATAGATGGATTTATTGATTTCCCCAAAAAATGTCATTTAAGTTTGTTACTGTGCAGCTGGAATTGGTTATGCCAATTTTAAAACTGCTTAATAATACCTGATTTTCTATTCATATGTCATATATCTAAGTGCTCACCTTTTGTATTCATGCTAGAACCTGAACAGTAATGTTCACACTCAGTGGTGCAACTGTGGAGAGCAGAGAAGACGTGTCACAGCATTAAAGAGGAAGTATAGGAAGATGTTAAGAGGAAGTGATTAACACAAAGGCCAAGTCTTTTATAACACCAGCAAGTGATTTCGAACAACCAAGTGTTAACACTTCAGGTGCAATGTTACAGTGTAGTGGTTACTACACAGGAAATTGGTAGAAATGAAAGAGAAATATTTCTTCTTCTGTCACAGTTACTAAATGGCCACACTCGCACATGTGAACAAGAGAGTAGCTCAGAGTTGTGGGATGAAAAAGGCTACGCTCCTTTTTTTCCCCTTGTTTTTTCTTACAAATCTCTCCTTATTGAAATCGGGATTTTGGACACTACCCTGGTACAGATCCCTGCCATGATTATGTTTGCACTACTAAACCACTAAATCGAATGTTACTCTGTATATTGTCGTTTTGTGTTACAATGTCAGTTACCCAGTTTTTAACATCCAACTTCTCTCCTCTGTGAACAACGAATGGAAAGACTGAACAAAGTTGGAAGTGCGCTGCAAGTTTCAATTCATCAAACCAACTTCCCCATCAGTGACTCTAAATAAAACCATCACAAGCCACAGGATGGGAACAGAGCAGATGGTGAAGACTCACCTCTTGCAGGGTTCACACTTGTTTTTGACTCTGTAGTAGTTCTCCTTACATTCACAAACAGTGTTTTTCAGTGGTGTGCCTGTGCAAAACAAGAATAATTAAATGATAATAATAATAATTTACTCGACACTGATGTTTGTGTGACAGTCACGTTTCAACACTTACAGTTTTGCTTTTCCTTTTCATCAGGTGCACACTGTGCACATTTGCGACACTCGTATGCTTGTGAGTCGATGTGAAATCGGTAATAACCGCTATCACACTCACAAATAGTGTTTTGCTTACTCACACATTTTGTTAAAGTATGTTCATGCTTTGATGCTGTGAAAAAGACAGAAAAGGTGTATTAAGAAAACCAGTCATTGGTAAATCCAAGTATTGAAATTAGTCAGAACAAAGGTAATGTTGCTGTACCTCTACAGATTCTGCAACTTTTGCAGTTGGGGTAGAAATTAAGCTGATCCATGAATTGTCCCGGAAGACATGGTGCACATTTACTTCTGTGACCGATAGCATTACACTTCTCTACAAGCTTATATCCTGAAAAACATTAATGTCAAGACTTTGTAAAATTGATCGAATAGCGGAAGACGACAGCTGCCTGTGTGATATTTCGGGAGATGTGTGTTTCTGTACCTGGTGAACATTTGTTGCAACAAATTCCCTTGTCAGTGGAGTATTCTTCAGGTGAACATGTGGGCTTCACTAAAGGTTGCGAAATCGCCAAAGTGGGAACGATCATGCACTGCAAAAAAAATAAACAATGAATGTCCAGAGAAAAAGGTTATTGTCCATGAGAGGATAGTTTTTCTTTTTTGGTTACTATGAATGAAGCACTAGGTTTTTCTCACCATGAGGAGCAGTGTTGTGCCCACAGGGGCTTTTTTATTCCTCCGTCCTCTGTGTCCAGCTTCCTCCATCTTACAGGTTTAACTCAATCCATGTGAGGCCATCTGTGAGGAAAAAAATCAGTAAAGTTCCTCTAATGGCTAGAAAAAAAAAATAGTTAAGTGCACTTCTTCTTCTTTCACTTCTGCAACACACAGCTAAGTTAGAGTCATTATTCAAAGCCTTAAAGGTCCAGTGTGTAAGATTTAGGTGAAAGGGATCTTTTAGCAGAAATTTAATGTAGAATAATCCTCATGATGTTTTCACTAGTTTGTTTCATCTAAATTGTTTGAATTGTAGTTTTCTTTACCCCAGAAAAGGCCCTTTATATTTAAATACTTTATATTTACATCTAGGGGGGTCCTTTCTACGGAGGCCGCCATGTTTTTTACATTAGTCCAGACTGGACAAACTAAACACCTTTTGAGTTTTTATGACAATTAAAGGCTGCCACAGGTTCCTTTTCATGTTTGGACGGAGAGGGTGAGGTGAGGGGTGTTCAGCGGCAACATGCAATTTCAACACTAGATATCACAAAATTCTACCCACTGTACCTTTAAATGTTTTTAAATGTACAATTTAATCAAACTGAATTCACCTTGAACAATGTTGTTTCGTGCAAAGTTAAGGTTGGCATAATGGTCTATACTGAACAAGCTTCATTAAATGAACCCTGACTGGATCACGTGAAAGATTCAACTCATACAAACTACAACAGACATATTCTCCATGTCGTCCACCATTAAGATTTCTGCTACAGGAGGTCATTTCAGGAGGTCGGGGGCGTTTGATTTGAGAAAACAAGCCCCCTTCCAAGTTATGTATCAGTGTGCAGGTAAACTTGAGTAATAATGTTTGCATTTTACTTCCACTGATGTCAATTTTTTGACTGTCCTCCTTAAACACGCAAATGTCCCTGCTGTGGGTCAAATAAAGGAGTATCGTATCATTACTTATAGTATAAGTATCATATCGTAATGTATCATTACATATTGTAACGCAATGGTAACGTATCGTAACACATCATATTGTATCTTATCGAATCGTAATGTATCCTATCCTAACGTATCGCAACGTATCGTAACCTTTCATATTGTATCTTATCGTATTGTAATGTATCGTATCATAACATATCGTAACATATCATATTGTATCTTATCTTATCGTAATGTACCGTATTGTAATTTATCATATCTTATCGTAATGTGATTATTTTAGATTGAATTATTGGCTGAATTTTTAGGCAAAAACATAAGCAGTGTACTTTACGGTAGATTTGAAAGCTCATTTAAATCTTTTTACGGATGTGACTATTGACTTCACGACTCCAATGTTGTTCCTGCCTGTTGTTTGGCGGCGTCACTTCCCTGTTGCGTTAAAGTCGCTGTAAAAGCAGAAAAAGGTGTCCAGATGTTTGCAGATGATAAGTAAACACAGAGGATTTTCACCGTTCTGATGTCGTTGGTTTCGGTTTAGCTGCTAAGTTCACACCGCAGATCACCCAGATCGCCCACAGCCTGGCGATATATGAATCACACACACCGACACGCAGAGGCCTTTTACCGTCACTTACCTGGACAACACCGGGGCTCAGCTCCTCCGTAAAGTCGCCGTGTTCGAGGCTGTAAAGTGATTTTAACACAACTTGTTGTTTTCACTGGGAAACAGGGCGAGGGAGAGAAGCGACCCTCAGCTGAGAAGAGACCGAGGTAGGCGGTCTCTGACGGGAAGTGCCTGAGTCACGAGACCATTTCAAGTAAAATGAAATAAGAGTTTGGCAAGAAAGTCACCTCGCACACACACTGTACACACACGCACGCACGCACACACACACACACACACACACACACTGTACACACGCACGCACACACACACACACTGTACGCACGCACACACACACACTGTACACACACACGCAACTAGTCTGATGAGAAATATTAAGCCTGCAGGTGAATCACTACAATTATAATATTAACAACAGTAATCCAACAATGATATTACAATTATAATAATTTATAAACCACATTTCCACTTTACAGAGTGAGGAAAATCATACAATCAATTTTATTTAAATACAACAAGCATTTTCTGATAGAGAGAGAGAGAGAGAGAGTTGCATACAGCATCATTTATACTAAAGGAATGAACAAAAAGTGGAGCGGACAGGCTGGTATCAAGACATCTTCAGAAGAGTCATTTTAAGAGCTCAGTCAGCAGAGCAACACAAGTAGTTTCTCAGAAAAACCACATCCCTCCTTGTCAATGAGCAAACACAAAAAAGTGTCTTTGGCCCTGTGCCCCTCCTCCTCCTCCTTCTCCTCCTCCTTCTCCTCCTCTCTTTACCCACTTATTTTGGCACAGCCAGTTAGACTGCAGGTTCCTGTCATGCACACACTCATGCCGCTGAGTTTCACACAGTATTTCTGCAGATTAGCTTTTGTTTGTTACCATTTTTACTTTAAAACGCCAACATCCTCCGGGCAAAGATTTTTCTACAGCTCCAAGCAAACAAACTACTCGGTCAAGCAGCACTAATAGTGAAACCTCAAGAGAAGCATGACCAGGTTTACTGTCAGTCAGCTCAGAGGGATACTGTTGCTCAGTCATCTTTCGCTCAGTCATCCCTGAACTGTGTTTGAGTGTTGAGCACATGCCCCTTTAAGACACCACTTCCTCAACCTACGTTTCTCATTTCACAGTTGACAGGAAGTCACGTGTCAGGGTCTGGTTTCTGTAAAAACTGAGCTCAGGCAGAGACTTTGGTGGTGAGAGGAGAACACCAACATGTCAGCCTCTCAGTTTAAGATGCAGCAGAAGGTGATGATAGTTTGGTCCAGAGGGGATGAGGAGGGCCAGGGTCTGTTTGTCTAAGGGTTTGTCTTCGTTCTTCTCACTGGTGACAAGATTTACTGTTTATTGTGTTTGGGAAAGACCTACACAAAAATGCTAATTAGGTGTTGTTGATTGACTCAAAAAGTTCTCATGCCCACAAAGTTTACTCTGTAACTGAAGCGATTTCTGAGAAGAAAAGACAATACACTTTGGTGTAATTCAAATCAAAATCACCCTCAAGCATCAGAAAAAGGTAATGATAGGTCATAATAAAACAATGTACTCTCCAGTCTCTGCCTCCTGTGTCATTAAATCACAAGGTAGAAATATTTGATATTTTGAGAATATCTTCAGAGAGATTTTCACAGTCATTATACGATGAGTACTTTTTAAAACTCAAACTGGAGTCTGTAAAGAAGGGTGTGTTTTTATGCACTGCAAGGATGTTGTAGACAGAGAGGTGATGAGAGAATGAGGCACAGAAAACAAGCGTCTTTCGTATTGCGTCACTGCCTTGAATGAATAATCCCCTGAGAGATGTCTTGTCCTATGTTCAGTCTCACACTCAGAGGGTCCCAGGTCACATCTCTTCTCAACTCCTCATTCGCCGTAAGTACAGTAACCAGACATTTTCAGCTGTAGCTGTGGGTCAGACCTCAGATAAGTGCTGTGCTAAGTTAGTGGATTTATGAATATAAGTTTCTGTGATCTCACCTGCAGTTTAGAATGATGAGTGTTTGGAAGCATATAAGGCTGATTAGCGGGTGTATGTTACATGTTCTTTCAAATCTGAAGTGTGTCAGTAATATTAAGCACTACTGATGTATCCTGTTTCCTCCTCCTCTTGTTTCTGCTCAATCTCATTTCCCTCTCCCTTTCCTTTTTTTCCAGATGCAGCTGCTGGGCTATGTTGCTTTCTTCCTCCTGTGCCGTCTCCCTTTCCTCTTTCCGTCTAAGTCTAACTTACAATGCAACGAAACACAGTATTCCTGGCCAGTGGAAACAGCCAAGCTTTGCTGTGATAAGTGCCCACCAGGTATAGTGATTATTTTTCCTCATTATGTATTTCATATTTTTGAGGCAGACAAGTTAAGATTGTAAGTGTAACTACTCTGTGTGTATGTGTTTTCTGTAGGTAAACATATGGCTCGGCGTCCCGACGAGTCATGTACAATTGAATGTAAACTTTGCGAGGGGGAGCGATACATTCATTACTACAACGTGGCGATGAACTGCGAATTCTGCAGAAGTTGCAACAAATGTGAGTAATTCCCAAATGAAAACCATTTGTGTCAGTGACTGTCTCAGTACAGTGATACTAACATGTTTTATATGATATTCAGTTCAATGATGCTATAAAATGAGATTTTATCCCACCGTTACATTGCCCATTTTCTCTGATAATACTTGTTATCCAAGGCAAAGAAAATAAATGATTACACTCTGTTTGCCAATTGTTGAAAAGACAGATAAGAGCAGAAAATAACCTTAAAAAGAAGAGCTGAAACAGATCAGCAGATGTTGTTTGAACTGGTTGTGATATGACAGTAATATGTGTGTGTGTGTGTGTGTGTTTGACATATGACTATGGCCAGTTACACCACAACACTGTTAAGAAGGCCAAACACTGTCACTCAGCTTTATGCATCATGACTTCAAAGAAGTTTACCCTGAGAAACATTAAGGTCACTGACACTGGGGGGATTTCCCACACTGGGGGGTATGGTGGGATACAGTCAAATAGAGATGGGGGGGGCTACAGCTACTGCTGTTCACATGATAAGCAGTAGCAGCAGCAGCAGCAGCACAGCCCACCATGGTAAAAACAAGTATAAAGACCATGCAGTGGAAAAAAGAAAAACACAGAGAAGTGATAAACATCGGAAAAGTGCAGCAGACAGAAATGTCGTTTATTATTAGTCAGGTCTTTGCCCTGCTTCAGGTGAGCAAAACAGCCTTTTGTGCTTATTTTTAAATGTCACAGTGGAAAACACAGAAGAGAGAGAAAACACAGAAAGTTTGTGATTTTTAGTTTGAACTATGGGTACATGAAGAGTTTAGCATTTACATTGACTTTTGAATTTACCTATTTCAATCCACTGTTAAAAGTGCAGCTATAAACACTTTTTTAAATCTGCCAATAACAAATCCTACAAATACAAAGGCTTTGTGCTGATTAAAGATTATGGGAAATAATTCAAGTGGAAATGTTTTGACTCTCACCAACATTTCCCACACTGATCTTGAAATATAACAGCATAATTTATTTGCCCCAGTCAGTCTTTGGTCTCATCAGAGGTCAATAATTTTGATGGATTAGGACGTGCAAACAGAATATCAAAGAAGGCACCTTGCTACATGTTTTAGATACATAAATACTTGATTGATCCCGAGGGAAATTTAGGAAATTTTAAACAATAAATAATATTTAATGAAAGAATAACATTTTTAGTCCTCAAATCCCATCACATACAAGTATATCCAGAGAGAATCCAGTGAAAGGAGTATTCGTATCTTAGAATAATAGTAATTTGAAGGCTAAGGGGAGTAACAATCCACTCAACCCTACCAAAGAGCTGCTGAGCAATAGACCTGCTCTGAGGGCACAGTTAAACACTTCTCAGAGCTGAGCTGTGACCTCCCATTGAGGAGGAAACATTCAAATCTATAAACATTACTCAACGTGACTAAAATCTCCTCACTTGCTGTAAAAAGGACATTGTAACAGTGTTTGTGAAGACTTTTTGTTTTCAAGAAGTCAGGCCATCTCAAATCAAGACGTCTGTGTCTGAGATTATAATTCATTTTTATACCTTTTTTTTTTAGCCATGCTCGATCCTCTCTACATGTGTGGCACTAATATACAACAAACAAACCAAACTAAAATCTCTCTGATTCATAACCATCAATGTCATCAAATAAATTGCTGATTTAGTTGATTAAGTAGATAATATTTTAGAACATTTATCTTGTGTAGAAATGTGTAATGATGACAACGGCCCAACGTTTGCTAATTTGTGAGATCACATTGGCGAATGTACGTTAAAGTAATCTGTAACAAAAATGTTTCATCAAAGTGGAATTCTGGTTTGACAGGGAGATAACAGTTATGTCTGTGTCTGAAGACATGTTATCTACAGTGACGATATAACCGTCTTATGACTAAAAGCTAGAATCTCTACCTGCCTGGCCCAAGTTGTGAGTCATTTCACATTTCTGTTTGCCATATTTTAACATCAGCCTTTTTGCAACACGATTGAACACTATTATACTCAGATCCATGATTATATTTGATCTTTTAATGAAAACCGTTTTTCGCTTTGTTTTCACAGCGAACATGGAATACAAGTCCCGCTGTAAAACCGATCAGAACGCTGTGTGCAGATGCAAAGCTGGCTACAGATGCAGAGACCCATCCTGTACACAGTGTGTGCCGAAACCACCCACCACCAAATCTACACTACCTCCATCCACTACCAGTAAGATACAGAGAAACTTCACGTAGACCTGTTGAAATAGAAATGGAAAAGATATAGGACACAGTTCATAAGAAACGTCAGACACCAGAGAGTCAGCCACTGCATTACATTCACAAGCTAATAGTTTATCATTTATTTTAGTCTTTGACAGTCAAGTTGTTTCTACCATTGTGTCCATTGTCACTTTAATGAAGTAGTGGAACAACACAATTGTCATGTAATAGTAGGACTCTTTATTGTATACTCAACAGGCCTTCAAATCAACTCCTCAGTCACTGATACTGAGTGAAACGAGATTAAAAATCAGTTTTTCACATATGTGCCAGATGCTCAATAAAATTATAACTATTAAGCTTTTGATATGGAGAAAATCTTCACACCAGCACCTGGAGTACAACTATAGAAATTGTTCTTGTAACCATCAGTTCATAGTTTTTTTTACTGTTCCAAAGTGGCCAAAATCTATAAATGTAGCTTCAATAGCTTCAGAGTAACTACAAATAACAACTCAATACTTGAAAAGTGGTTAATTGTTTTTGTAAAGGCTCAGAATTAATCACCCCTGTTCGTCCCTCTGCAAATTCCCTGGAACTTTCTATAGCACCACACAGCACACCATGGCGACGTGTTGCAGCACTCAAGACGCTACTGTAACCATAGCAACACATTACAGCATCCCTGAGTGCTTGCTGAGTTGAAACAGTTCTGTGCTGATGTGGTAACTAAAAATGACGCAAACAAATAATCATTCCCCTTATCTCAGCTGTTTACACTGCAGTGTCCATAGATACACTCATACACACAACGTGACACATATTATTGTGGATTCTGCTGTGTTAAAATAAGTGATGACAGACTGATCCAAACTAACAGCTGAACTATTAACGTCTTCATTTTGTTAAAATCTTTTTCCTTTCAGCCTCCACACCTGAAGCTCTCACAACACTCAAGCCCACGAAATCAGTCAGAGGTAAACTCTCAGGGCTCTTTGCCAATGACATGATTGATCTCTCACTCCAGTGTTTGTCTTTATGTTCTAAAAATGTCTCTTTCCTTCATTCTTACAGAGACGGTGTGGTTCCTGGTGATAATCGCCCTCCTGTGTATTGGAATCGCACTTGTCATTGTAACTAAAATAAAGCCCTTTCTGAGCTGGATCAGGGCCAAGGACTGTAAGTAGATTATTGTCATGAGGCAGACAACACTGCAGCAGTATACAAATACAGGAAGTACACTGAGCATTGTACTTTTACATCTTTACTTGTGTGATTATTATTTCATGTTTCAATGTAATTTATATGAAAACTTCCCCCTTTTCTTTTCAGGCTGCTTTTTAATGAAAAAACCAGGACGATCATGCCCTGAGGACGACGATGTATGCAAGCCTGTCCAGGAAGTCTGCGGGGAATGCGAGCAACCCATTCTATTGATTTGTGACTTAAATGCTAAATAGGTGTTGAGCCTGAACTAGGACCAGCACACATCCTGTGTTGCTCAGGACATTTTTGGCTAATGAGGCCCGACACCACTTCAGTCCGTGCTGGCAAATATAACCAGAAAAGTGAAGTATTTCTGGGCTGATTCGGTTTCCTGAGTGGAAACATGACTCTTTGACTTCTGTGACGTTATGATGATAAAAGCGTATAAAACAATGGAGATATAGAAAGTGAAAATACAGAGAGGGACACTGTGATACGCATGAGTTAGAAATCGTGCACTGTGTTGTAGCTGGTATGTACTATGGTACACATAGGGTAAAGATGGTCTATATGTAACACCTTTGTGTTTTTGCTGTAGTTTTGTGGTTAGATTATAGGTCATGCAAATTTTTTTGCATTGAATTTCATATATTTCTACTCAGATGTACTCAAAATGAACTTTTATTGAAATGAAAATGTCTATTAATTTTGAAAGACATTCAAATTTCAGCTTTTCCCAGCTGTTTGTCAGTTTCTGGTGCCTATGTCAGAGCCTGCAGGGGGTAATGTCACGTGGAGCACTGTAATCCCCTCACAGTTTGTCAGAGGACAATAAAATCTGCTCCACACTCATCTGTAGCTCCACAGTTTTATAATTCCTTCCTGTGTTTGGAGTCATGGTCATAACCATCAACACAAATCCTCTGCTGGATGCATCAAAGCTCCTCCTCCTCCTCCTTGGACACGTGGCAGTCCTTCCCCTGCTCCTGTGAGGGGAAGAATATGTTTTCCATCTCTCCGGTCCTCTCCTCCTCGGACAGATGAATAATGGGGGAGGATGTGGGATGACACACAGGACTGTCTCTTTCCTCGTCTTCTTCATTGTCCACTCTTTCAGCCGCCTTCCCACTTGCAGTTGTCGAACCAACTTGTCCTGTAAACTGGCTGAGAAAGCTGAAGATGACCGTCCCTGGGTTTTGGACATAGACTGGACCTACAGAGACAAGAATGCACAAATGCTTTACTTCTCTTACTTACAGAGAAGGTATAGCTGTGTCATTTCACATATAAGTTGTCATTTCACTCATCAGTACCCAGATTGGCTTCTGCGAGGGGCGGCGGCTGCTGCTTTGCTCTGAATGAGTCTTTGGGGAACTGGTGACTTGACTCCTTTGACTTGCAAGAAGCAGAAACCTGTCTTCGCTAAACGAGAACATGGCCGACAAGTTTGAGGAAAACAAAGGAGAAATGATGCCATATTTGTAAATGCAAAGTGTATTGCTGCCATGCCAGAAAAGAAAAAAATGGATCAGTATCATGTTATAACATTAAACATATCACGTTATAATGTGATGACTTATAGTCAAACACATTATAACATAACTTGTTTTTAAAACACAAAATTTCCAAGTTATAACATAAAAGTTTTCATGTTTAAACATAAAACTGTGATAACTTTCATTGTTTGTTATGTTTTAATAATAACTTGATTTTATGTTGTAACGTGAAGGGTTATAAGTAATAACAATAACGCATTGCATCATAACGTGATAACTTATTGTTAAACAGAAAAGTTTTCATGTAAAAACATAAAACCTTTCACATTAAAACCTAAACATGTTCATGTTATAACGTGATAACTTTTAGTTTCATTTTTGAACAATAATAAGTTATCACATAATAACTTGATACATTTTATGTTTTAATGTGAAGGGTTATACGTCAGAACAATAACGTATCACATTATAACGTTATAAGTTTTACATTAAAAAGTGATACTGCTCTGTTTTTGTCCAGCGTGGCAGCAACATTTAACCAAGCTCATAGAAACTTACCTCATTAAATAGCTCTGCAACAGCTGGAAAACAGTAGATTGAGTTTGAGAATTGGTGAAGAATAGATATTTATTTACATTCATCTACCAATGATTAAACAACATGCATATGACACATTTAAACCGTAACAACATGACAAATCTGTTGTTCAATGTTATTTGTTCTCAAGAAGTGATCCAACCCAAAGGTTTAAGTGCAACACCCTGTCCTGGATGTGAACACCATCGTACCTCGCTTGAAACATGTATCATGCCTTGGTTGTTGGACACAGAACAGGATCATGAGAGCCACACATCCTACAACAACCACTGGACTCAAGATGGCTGCCAGTTGACTGCTCTTCACGTCTGAGGGAAAGAAACTGGAGTCAATGCCAGTGCTAACACACTGTGGTCAGATTAAGCAGCTAATGGTAAGGGTCCTGAAGCTAATCCCAGCTGATATTGGGCTAGAGGTGAAGAACAACCTGGGCTGGCATATGGAAACAACCACTGCACCACCATGCCAGTGAGATCATTCATCCGATAGATCCGTATACTAACAATGTAAGTTAAAAACATGATCACCAGTGTCAATAAAATTGAACAAAACAAAACAAAATATTACTCTCATACTTTTTAATTCAGAATCATACACACTCACCTGTGCTGGGTGTTGATGGGACTGATTGACGGTCACATCTGTGTGAGATAAGGGTCTGACTGTAATACACTGTCACTCTAAGATCTTTTTTTAAAAGTCTTCCACATGTTCAGCGCTACAATCAAGAGTTTTAAAACTGCACTCTGAGGCTATCTCAGGAAATCATCAACTCACTTGGAAGATGGGCAGAGTTTGGCATAGGAGCTGCTACTTCCTGAGGGAATAACGGAAGGCGTCTGCTCATGGTTTCCTGTCGGTTCTTTTAGATTTCAGACAAACAGAATAAAACAGAATCTCAGGTCAAAAACTGAACAGGAACAGATCACACACAGATACATGAGAAAATACTTTATCAGTTAATGTGATGACAGGCAATGTCAAATGTTCTCCTCCCTCTATTTAGAAATAAAGCAAATATCCTGGATATGAACGGCGCCATCTTGCGACAGAGTCTGTGTGTAGCATTCAAGGGATGGAGCTGCAGGTGCAAAGTGCCAACATTAACACATCATCACCCTTTAAGTGATGGAGCAACATTATTACTCACAGTGTGTTTTTACAAAAAAAAAAAAATTTGTTTACCACGCTGAGAGGAGAGTCACTGAAGATCAGAGCACAACAGTCGTTTCTGTTTTATCTGTGTCAATAACTAATGTGGTCATTAGTCTCCTTATCGTTCATTCTGATACATTCAGTGAAAACCCCTGTGATACATTTTGTTCATGATGAGGCCCCTGGCTGGTCGAAGCCTGTTTAAAGTGACATAGTTGAAAGCCTCAGTATTTACCGTCTGTGGTCGTTTGCTGGATCTTGACACAGAATCCACAGTTCTCGCTGTATGGGACATTCCTGGCGCATTTATAACCATCCTCACAGACGCACTTTAAATCGGACGTGCTGGTGCATTTCTGAACCACCTTCAGGTGATAATCTGACACAGGGAAACAGAAGCAATTGCAGTTTTATTCTTGAATAACGGCCATAATGCATTCATGACCCACGGTTTCTGTACCTGGTCTGCAGTCTCCGAAGCAGCGTTCGCAACTGTCTTCAAGGTTCTGGTCGGTTGTAAAGCTTCCGACAGCACAGGGCTGACACTCAGTGCCAGACTTATAATTACCTGACAGAACAGAGAATGTCAACAACCGCAAGAGATGAGAAGATAAACGCGAGTTCCTGCTCTCTCTCTCAGACTGCATGGTAATGAAGGATGTGGTCACATGCAGCATATTTGTGATTGCAGTTTTTCATCAAGACAGAAAAAAAGACGTGCAGACAGAAAGATAAATAATGTATGTATTTATGTATGTATGTATTTGTTATATGTATAATCATTTCCGAATATCAATTCATTAATTTCAAACAGTGAGTCAAGACATGAACAGACAGAAAAGTAAAGAAGCTTGTGTCACATATAATGATTTTCTTACCTGCAGGACACATGAATCTGCCATCAGCAGTCAACGTCCTCTTTGTCTGTTAACACATTAACACAAATAGAAATCAAACAATTGCAGCCAAAAGTCCTGAATTGATCATCTCACAGATCCTGTTTATGAAGGTTTGAGCTTAAAGAACAGTGTTTTTCTGTGAGCATATATGATAATGTAGGTGGATAAACTGAAGGATGTGGTTACCAGCGGAGAGGTGAGCACCAGCTGTGCCGAAGACATCAGGAGAATCACAAGGTGCACGAGTCCCATTCTATTTCAATAGGAAATAACAAGTTGTCACTTTGAAAGTCAAAAAAAGTAAAGTTTTATATTAAAATTTGGTGGAAATTGAAAACTTTTACCTTAAATATGATGATGTCTTTTATTCTTCTTCTGTTGTTCTGTTAACTTCCTCAAGGTGTGACTCCTCTTACTCTCTTTCTCTCCCCCCCCCCTCTCTCTCTCTCTCTCTCTCACTCTCTCTCTCTCTCTCTGCCCTTCATCCGTGTCACTGTTTCCTTACCTGGTTACAGTTTCTTCTTCTGTTCCTTTCCTCGCCCACTGATCTGCTGCCGTCCTGTTTACACGCTCAACTCTCATGCCCCTCTGACTAATCTGCTGCTTCAAAGCCTCATCACTTTCCAGGCAAACTGTGAAGTCTGACGAAGAGTGAAGAGAAAAGATAGAAGTCTTCTCAGCAGTGAACTGTCTCAACAACCTGATGGAGCAGTGGCTCTTTTTCATCGCAGTTTATGATTTTAGTTCTGATTTAGTTCCAGTACGTTCCTTATATGTTCTACAGGCTGCAAGTGTTCGTTCATAACATTTTTTTTTTCAAGGGACTTTGAGGGTTCCCCACAGAAGTAGTACATACTCATGAAGAGGTTTTGAGATAATTTGTGTAAATAAATATAGCCTTTATGTAAAAAAATATTTACAGACAAATTACAAGCTAAATGCTAGCTCTAATAGAAGGATTATCTCATATCTAAATGTACTTAAAAGTATGAAAGTAATGGGAGGGTAAAGATGAAAAAACTCAAGTTTTGCTGCATAAATTTGTATTTATTTGTTTAATTATTGCTTTTTTGTTCATTAGCAGATAATTTGACGTCTTTGGGCCCCAAATAATCATTTAATTGAAACTGCTGCTGATGTATTGAGGGAAATTAGTCACTGGTGGAACTGGAAACCACTCAGTGTCCCAGTTAGTCAGGATAATGTTCAAACAATCAAACAATCACACCTCATCTCCTTGCTCAGATGCATCTTTTATTCTTTCAGTCTCTCTCCACACGTTACATACTGTAGCTCTGCAGTGAAGCTTTGTAGCCAAAAATCACTTTTTCTTGATGTTTAAAGATGCAAAGTCGCACATTTGGAGCCAATCAACATCGAGGATTATCATCAATTTATGGTGTGACGTCAAATGAGAGGCTTTCACAGAAGAATTGATTCTGAAAAACACTTTAACCACCGTCAATTCCACTGAGAAGCTTTTCAGGTGTGTTGTTGTGGACATTTCTTTGCAGACTTTAAACACAAGTTTATATTCAGAGCTGTATTTCCTTTACACATATATCAAAGCCATCGTACAGTCATTTTGCTTAAGCCGCATATAAGCAGTTCATTTATTAATTTGAGTTATTTTTAAAATTGACTTTACTCGGCAACCACATACACTCATACAGGAAGAGTAGCTATGAAAAAAACTCATTGACATTTAATTTATATTTTTACATTTTTTTGTGGGTGATCATCATCATCATCTAAAGACGACTCAGATTTCACTTCATAAAGTTAAACTGCTAAACACAGTGATGACATCGAATTAGACTCATTTTGTTTCCTACTACTTCATGTTGTACATTTGCCAGTTTAAAGCCTTTGTCTTTAAAAACACTCTCTGTACAGATAAAACACCCATAAACATACACACTGGCACATGCATACATAGAGACTCACTCTGTGCATGAAAGTAAAACTATACAGAAGGTGTGTGTGTGTGTGTGTGTGTGTGTGTGTGTGTGTGTGTGTGTGTGTGTGTGTGTGTGTGTGTGTGTGTGTGTGTGTGTGTGTGTGTGTGTGTGTGTGTGTGTGTGTGTGTGTGTGTGTGTGTGTGTGTGTGTGTTTGATGTCACTGAGATCCTGCTCTGGTATTCAAACAGCCGTCAGCTGATTCCACACATGGATGAGTTTAAATAAGCTTCACACTCCTCCTCCTCCTCCTGTTGGTTAAGTGTGATTTGTAGTAGAAGCAGAAGAAAAAAAACATTCAACCACACTATGGAAATTACAGGCACGACTATATCTTGAGGTGTCTGATAATAGATCAGTGATGATTGATTGGGGGGATGTTCCCCCCCAACAGTGACTATTTCAAGCAGTATCTTCACATATGTTTTACTGAAGCAGTGTGACTGTGTGTTTAAATGTGCAGAGAAAAACTATTTAACTAAAGTAAAAATGAGGTACGTGTTCATTTATTATTCTAGTTTCACACCTGCAACATGTAAAAGATGAGGAAAATAAGAATAGAAGAAATATAATTTTCTGTTTCCAGTGTCTTGACTTTTTTTTTTGTTACATGTTTTACAAGTTATAGTGCGGATAGTTTCATATAGTACATTTCTGCTTCCTTTCTATGTGCAAACATTTATAGGCTCAAAAATAGGTTTAGTTATATACATCAAGCACCTTGGTGTAACAGCTTAGGCAGCTAGTCATTCGTTTTTTTTTTCCTGTTGATTAACAATATGACCGAGTTCATTTTATTTTGGCACTCACCGGCTAACTAACATTATTTCATGACCATCTTTTTGTTCCTACGTTATCCTTACATTGGTTCACCATGCAGCTCATTGGGCCTTCACTCTAATTAAAGCGTAAAATAAAACTTATTATCAACATCTCCTATATGTGACACTTAGGCGTTAATGCACTGGACTGACTGCATCAGTGTGTGAGTCCAGATCAGCTGTGTTTCAGTCGACAGCTACATTTACAACTGAAAGCAAAACGCGCCTCCCTATGACACTGACAAGATCCTTCTCTGCTACTCTGGGTTTCTCATGGAGCAGCATTTACAGACAATACAAACCTCAGACATCTCATCTGTGGGGGTCAATGCATTTCACATTTCAATATCTGGCTCCGATATGTTCATGCTTCTAATTCACTTTCAACAAGTCCCATTGAGAAACTACTCTCTACACTACAATCAAAATGTCTGTGTGCAGGCTGCAATGTTGGTGTGGTTTCCTCTTCTTCAGTCTGGAACCATAATGGTGCTGGTGCTTCCTGCCAGTGACATTAAATTGATTTGAACTGTAGCGGAAAGGATTTATCCGCAGATTAAATGCAACAAGGCGTGTTGGCGTGCACAGACACAGCTCTTCTTCCTGCTGCTCCACTTTACACACAGCTAATGGTTTTTCCACTTTTTTGCCAGATAAAGCACATATGTTATGATTTATTTAGCTTTAGCCTGACTTTGCTCATGGTTTAATTTGACATGACACAGACACAAAGCTGGATCTGCGGCTTTAAGGCAGTAAAATGCTGAATCATGACATCGTATCAAGCTCATTGTCATTAATTATCAATTTGATGATTTGATTGATTGATGCTGTGTCGTGTATCGATGCCAGGTCAAAGTACCATCGCTGCACTCTTTAAACTAAAACCTGTTTTTATTGGTTTGTTGGAAGTATGTTAATCACAGGACTGTATATTTTGTGCAGTTGGCTCTAAAGCTGTCAGAGTTCTTGTACAATACGCGGTTATTCAAATGTGTGAAGTTATGGTGAGATTCCCAGGTTAGCATGTGTTTGTAGGTGAGTGTGTGTCATGCTATGTTTTTCTGAAGCTCTGCACTGCCTCAGAGCGACGTCAGCCCTTTGACTTACAGTAAATTCATCTTCAAGCGTCACCCAGCTCTGCTACTCAAGCACTTTTGATCTCCTCAGACCAAAACTGGATTTGCACGAGAATATGATATGAGTCAGTAAATGAAGAGGTTGACGCGTGAACACGGTGTCGCCATAGTTACAGAATTACATTGCAATGGTGTGGTACTGTAAAGCCGAGTGCGGTGGAGGTCATGTGACCACAGCTTCAGATACTGCCACGGTGACGAGGTGTCAGGATCTCCCAGCGCTCGAGGAAGACGATGCTGAAGATTTGTCGCTCTCCCTATGGTCGCTCTCGTCAGAGGACACAGGAGCCGCAGAGTTACTTCGAGGGACAGAAATACATGATGATAATGAAGAGATGCAGAATAAATAAATAAATAAATAAATAAGGTTCTTATGCAGCACTGGACAAATCAAAGAAAAACTATAGAATTAGATTATTATGAATCCTTGTGGAAAATGTTAAGTATTAATCATTTAATTATATAAAACAATGACAAACTACTATCTTTAGTTTAAATAAAGCAGTTCATTGAAGGACTTTTATATGAAATTCTCCAACTGATACTAGACTTAACTAACTCGACTGAAATACGTTTCAAAACTGACATCACATCACATTATTGTTTCTAGGAAAGGCAACACTTTATTTCCATTTTTCCTCACTTAGCATTTAAACTCTTAATAATTATCAATGTTTAACATTTTAACATATTTTTCAACATTTATAACTCCTCCTGTTCAAAATAGTTGCTGACCTGTAAAATAAAGTGTCACCAAAGGAAGAACAAGAGGCAGGATTGTGAGAGAGATAACAGACTGGTACGTGTGTGTGTGTGTGTGTGTGTGTGTGTGTGTGTGTGTGTGTGTGTGTGTGTGTGTGTGTGTGTGTGTGTGTGTGTGTGTGTGTGTGTGTGTGTGTGTGTGTGTGTGTGTGTGTGTGTGTGTGTGTGTGTGTGTGTGTGTGAATTACCTGTCTCCACTCTGTGTGATGAGTCTCCTGCATGTCTCCATCTGAACGTCCAGGCCTCTCTTCATCGAGCACATCTCCATGTACTCGTGCAGGTGTCGGTTCATGTCGCTCTTTGCTGTGGCCAGTTCCAGCTGCGGTCAGAGAACATGGAGTGAGAATTATTCCACATGTTAAATCACAAAAGATGTTTCCCCTGTTGATGTACTGATCAAATATAAACTCTGTATATCAACTCCTAAATAGCAATTATTTTTTGAGATGTTAAGATTCGCCAAAGCTTTGTTTTTTTTTTGACAAATGTGAGAGAACTAAAGAAAATTTTAATTAAACACAACAGATTAAGGGAGAACAGGAGAGATTAATGGCTGAAAACATAATCAAAGCATTTATTAAAGCTGCATATATGAATTACTGAAAGGGTTCAAAGGTCAAGATCAGAAAAATTGAACTAATATATCCACAAGTCATATTATAAGCTGTCACACTGTAATCTGAATATAAAGAAGGAGAAAGTACACAAGAACAACCTGACAACAAGAAAAGAAGACACAAACTAATAGTAATATCAACATTTATGAATACACAACTAATAGTATTTAAAATATTAGATAGGTGTCTGACCTCAATCTGGTCGATGGTCTCTTGGTATTCCTTCTCTCGAGACTTAAACAGACATTCTGTGTCGTTAATCACCTTCTCCAGAGTGTCCTCCTGCAGGCAGACAGACAGACAGACAGACAGAAAGAGAGAGAGTTTTTTTCCCCAATCAAAATCCTTGAATTATTCTCTGAAAAATCATTATGAAAAACCCCATCTTTCAATGTTATGGAAAGCGAAATCAAATTCATGGATCAGCACCAAAATCGAATGGGTACTTCCATGATCTATACCAGGTCCTTCCACCACATTTCATGCCAACCTGTCCAGTAGTTTCTGTGTAATCCTGCTAATTAACAAGCAAACAAAAGCTGATGATAACATAACCGGAGATCAGCTCAGATTTCTCTGAGTGATGCAGCTTCTCCCTCAGACTGCTCAAACATACACAGCAGCCAAATGAAAACAAATACCTACATGCTCTTCTTGGAAACAAACGCACTGTACACCAACAGAGGCCAGACATTGCGTCTGTGTGTGTGTGTGTGTGTGTGTGTCTGTGTCTGTGTGTGTGTGTGTGTGTGTGTGTGTGTGTCTGTGTCTGTGTGTGTGTGTGTGTGTGTGTGTGTGTGTGTGTCCAGAAATGACCCAGTCCCAGCGGAGCCGTGAAGGTCAAGAGATGCAGCTGAATCAGAGGAGTCATCACCAGAGATAAAACTGTATCGACAAACAAATCAACCTCCTGCTCTTCACATCAGCTCCAACCAACAATAGTGTCTGCACACAACTGAAGAAAGCAGAGTCTGAAAACCCACCGCTTTTACTTTCTCAGCGTCTGAGACTGATAAGACATTCACTGCATCAGGCATAAATGATTTATGAGCAACTAGAACAGCACTAACGAAAGCACATATCTCCACCAAGGCCCAACAGTCCCCTTAAATTCGATCAAGCTGCACCACAGCAGAATAAAACCCGACGTGGGAGCGAATACAGATCGTGTCCATTCCGATTACAGACAAAACACAAAAAACCTCACTGAACATATTTATGTAGCCACAATTTACCTCTCCTGGTGGGTGGGTGGGGTCAGGAGGCAGAGTGCATCCTGGGAAGTCCTCCCAAAGAAGCAGTGTCTCTTCAGTCTCCTCCCAGGCCAGACTGTCACAGTCATCCTCAAACTCACATTCACGCCTAGAAAACGCAGACACACACGCACACGCACACACACGCACACACAGACACAGACACACACACAGACACACACACAGACACACACACACACACAGACACACACACACACACACACACACACACACACACACACACACACACACACACACACACACACACACACAGACACAGACACGGAGGTAATTAGTGGCAGTGCAGGACTGACGGACGCTTGTGTTACATCATCACATTTCACAGTCAGACCACTCACAGTTGGTTCAGCATCCTCTGCATCTCCTCATTGATCTGATTGGCCGATGAGCCACAATGCTCCTCGTCTCTGACCACGCGTCCCTCACTTTCGGTGGTGCTCACAGGTTCGTCGCACTCGCTCCCGTTAAACGACAGAGGGGTGTGTTTCCGGCGGCAGTTCAAGGATGATTGGCTGTTAGGAACCTGCAGGCGCATGTTCAGGATTCATCGTTATCAGTAAATACATTTTTATAGAAAAAGAGATAAGAGCATGACGTGGTCGGTTTTAGTCCCGTCACCTGGTACATCTGGATCACATCTTCACAGTTCCTCTGCTGAGCGACGTCACAGAGACGAGCGGTGATATCGATCCTGCGGCAGATGTCCATGTCCACCTTCATGGCTTTCTCCTGGATCTTACTGTCCAGGTCGGACAGGTTCTGCAGAGAGGACGGAGGAGACGAGGAAGAAGAGACAGGAAACACTTAGAAAAATCTACCACTGACTCAGATGAATGAACCCTTATGGCAACACTTTGTGATATGGCACTCTGTCCACTGGAGTGGTCTTTCTAATGAAATAAAAAGTTTACTAAGAAGAAAAAATAGGTTAGTCAACTTCAACTTATTCTTAGTACTGATGAAGCCTGAGTGAGTGACATTTTCTACATGAACAACTCTTTGTTGGCTGGAAGGTAGGGCTGCATAATTAACCGTAGTAGAATCATGATCTCAATTCACACCTATATGAAATCTGATTGACAAGGATAGTGCTGAATTTTTATTTGGGACATCCGCTGTATCAAAACAAGCGCTCCTACTTCCTTCCAAAGAGCCTGAAGCACCACATGATGCTGCAGTTCCTTTGCCTTCTCCCTCAAGCACTGGCAAAGTGGCAGAAAACCACGACTCACAGAAAAGTGGAGAAAACTTTGAGTAAAATACAAATAATTGAAGTAGTCGACTAAATGACGAGAGAAAATTTGGATCTCACTTCAAAGCAAACAATCATGATTCTTGTTTTTTCAGAGTTGTGCTAACAAATTAATTTCCTATATTTCGTCAAGCTACAGTCCACCCATAGAGACAGATGATTACCACTGATGGCTAAACGTGTGTATGTCAGGTAGACAAGTTTATTTGTTGTTCCGTGCTCACATTGCTCATGAGACCTTTGAAGAGAACCAGCTCTGCCTTCAGCTGCTGAACTCTGAGAGCCAGTTCATCCTGGCAGCCTTCGCTCTCCTGCAAGTCCTGCAGATATGAAAGACGTCATACAGAACATACATGTGAGCAGCAAGCGCAAACATGCACACACCCACACACACCCACACACAGTTATCCTGAGCTCTGTCTTTACTGGAAAATACAGGTTACATTATACAGGCGGAGGTCATAAACAAAATAAAAGCTTCTATCTGCACAGTAGTAGTAAATCCTGAATGCATGATCTCCTCTGGAGAGCTCTGGATTCGACTGACGGCCTCATAATTCACTCTGGTTCCTGTTGACTTATTCATATGTGCTGCAACACTGGTCAGAGCCTCCTCAGTCGCAAATGGCGTTTTGCTGATTGTGGTTTCCTGCTGCCTACTAAATGAGGTCAGGTACACGAGAATTTAACCGACTCAACCACCCACACAGGAAATCAACAAAACGATGGGTTGATAAAGACATAACTGCAGGACACCTGAAAGAAGATAAAAACCAAGCCATCCTTGGTTCAAAAAATGTGTTCTATATTATTAAATGAGATGGGTAGTGGTCAAAGAAAAAACACTTATGAGAGGGTGCAACAGGAGATCTTAAAAAGGCTGCGTACTTCCTGTGCAGAGGAAATTAAAAGTGTTAACAAAAGGGTGAGAGCTTCCTGCTCAACAGTGACTAAAGTGATCAAGAAAATATTTTAACAAGATATTTTAACCAGAAAGTGAAACCAGAGCCTCTCGATTGGCACCTGGTGGCTGTCTACAGTATAAGTCATAAACAATGTCTCCTCCATGTTAATGGAGGGGACATTGACCAAACTAAAGAGTCCACATCAAATAAAAATGTTTTACTCCAAGATGGTTTCTGTCATTTTAGGAAGATCTTTTGCTTAAGATCCAATTTTTCCTGCAAGGTTGGTTTTAATTAGTGACGAATAATTGACGCCTGATTGGTCCAGCATGTGTATCAACAGGACCTTAACACTGGGGCTCCAACCCCCCGATCGTAACTGCATAGATTCTGGCTCCAAATTCACAAGATGGCTGTGTTTGGATCCTGGATATTTAAGCTTCATTTTTCGAAAGTCCTCGTCTTTATATACAGTCTGTGATCCCACTAAGCATATGGGTTATTTTTTCTACTTAATGTTACCTCTTGTAGGTCTGCAATCTTCTGCTGCAGATCCATCCTCATGGTGTATTCCTCTTCCCATCTAAGAGACACAGACACAGAGTGTAAATATTTTCTAGAATCTGAATTCAGACAGAGAACAGAACTAACACAGAGCAGACACACATTATATTGGTAGTATTGTGTCTGATTGATCATGATGCATTTTCTGGACGTGTTCAGGAAAGACAGGCGTAAGAAGACAAAAGACCCTGTAAGAACTAGAATGACACTCAGTAGAGCACATACCTCTGCCAAGGCCCAACAGTCCCCTTAAATGCAGTAAAGCTGCACCAAGTCACACACACTCCGAGTTATCAGTTACTAAATAAATCAGATTTTTTTCATCAAGATTCATGAATTATTCTCTGTGAATGTCTGGGTTCTTTCCCAAAACATTCTACATCCTTCCAACAAGTTCCGTGGAAATCCGTCCAGGTGCTTTGTGTCATCTCGCTTACACACAAAGGAACAGGAGTGAAAAGAGGACCTCCTTAGTGGCGCTAACGGAGAATTTGATTAAACCTAAAAGGCATCTGTCCAGATGTTAAGTGGCACATGAAAGATGTAGAGGGAAGGAGACAGCGTTTGCAAAAAGATCCAACCAGAGTGGCTGCATCACACTGACAATGACATCTTCACCTAAAGTAAGGAAATATAAAAATGTGATTTTAAACTCAGGGTTGGTGATTTGATCCTCAGCTCTTCCAGTCCACGTCTCATGTCCTTAAAAAAAGGCACTGAACCCAAAGTTGCTCTTAAAGTTTATTGGGAGCTTGTGTTGGTCTGTGAGTGAATAAAACACACATCAGGTGCTGGTTTTAATATAAAAACTGGATTTTAATCTGGGTGTGCAAAATGTGAATGTGGTGAAGTTCAATCACACCAGGGTGCTGACCAGATACAGCCTGCACGAGGCAACGTGAGTGTGTGGAGGGATTTGCTGATTCATGCTCATTTGACCCATGAACCTGAACTTTAATACATTTAAAAGCTGGAGCACACCCCCCCCCCCCCATGTGATCTCAGAATTTGTCACCTCACATAACACACATGCATGGGGGGGTGGGGTAGACTGCAGAGACTGCAGCCTGTTTTATAAATGCTGTTTGAAATGCAGAACGCTGCGGCACATAGACACCTATAGGGAATACTAAAAGAAACTGAGTCATGTATCTGGAGTTGTTGTTGTTGCCGTATGAGGATGCTTGTTTGATCGGTAAGGTGAGAAGTGCTTCCTTCTGCAAGCCAAGCCCCCCCCCCCATTCAGCAGTTACAGCTTGCAGGGCATGGTGCATTGCAGATACAGTTTGGAGTGGAGAGAGAGAGAGTTGAGGGTGGTGTGCAGAGGGAAAGAGGAGTACCAGAAGGAGGGAGAGGAAGAAGAAGAGTTCACTGTGTGGGAATGTGCCCGGTTTACGTGAGAAAAAAAAAGACCCTGAGAGTGGACAGAGTGAAGGGCAGCGACAGAGGGAGGATAACGCAGGGGAAGGGGGAGGAAGAGGAGTTGTCCTTGAATAAATGGAAAAAGGTGGAATTGTAGACGTCACACACTTGTACAAGAAACAAAACAACAATGTTAGTAAATCATCTGCTCTTAAATATGAGTCTGCTGTCACACGCTCTCATTCACAAGGAGTCCACAATACTGCAGTCACAATCTCCTCTGTGGAGAATGCATGGCTGCTCATTTGGACATAATATGAAGGAATTCATTGTTGACTGTGCTGGGACATGAGCGTACTGCAGCTCACTCAGGACAGAAAATACATCATCCGCAACATTCTTCACGATGAACTGTTCTTCTTCTCCAACAATCGTGGAAATCCTGCATAAGAAGAGTTGACAGTGTCGTACTGAAATGATTTTAGTCTCAAGTCTTCGTTCCCTCTTATATTCACCTGCCGCCCTAAAGTGGAAATCAAAGCCTCCAGATTTGATCTGGTGCTGCAATCAAATTTGTATTAATGTGTTATTGAGTATCTTGAGATTACACATCTTCAAATAAATTGTTTCTTTCCCAATTCCTAAAAAACATGCAGTTGAACATCATATGATAAAGAACGACAGCAAAACCTTTGCATATGGGACAAGTGAAGGTTTCGTATTTTGCTTTAAAAAATTACTGAAAAATAAGATCATTGGATGGTGAAATAATTCTGAGAAGCCGACTTATCATATTAAGCTCAGAGGTTTAGAACTGTTACTCTTTAATTCCCAGGTAAGTCACAAGTGCTGCAGAAGCATCATGGGTTTGTTTTGTTATTCACAGCCTGACTGCAAACAGTCTGCAAACCACCAGCATTTTTATTATCTTAAGACACTTGCTTCTTCCATATATTCGGAGGGATTTTCCTCAATACTCCTGTAAACTAAAGTCAACTCTCAGACTGATCCTCACACACCCCAGCTAAGCCCCAACCTTCATCTTTATATTTAGCCTGTGACATGTGGATTTTTGGGGTGTATTTCTGGCAGCAGCACCTGCCTCTGCGGTCTGACGTGAAGCGGATGCAGGGTCAGGCTGGAGGTGATGGATGGAGAGAGGCTTTGTGCTGACTCTGCTCCCGTTGGAGACGGCTGGCCTGCAGCTGCTTTACTGCTCTGCTCATTCCTCCAGAGTGGAGCATTAGTCACCCCCCACACCCAGTGAGAAATGCCTCTGTAGGCCTGTTATACATGTAATAAAAGTGTTTTGTTCCATTTACCTGCGCTTGTACTCGTCTCTCTCCCTCTTCACTTTGGCCAGGACATTATACAGGGCTCTTATCTCAGGGGTGATGGTGTCGATCTGGACCCCAACTCCATCCGGGTGCACCCAGGACACCCCTGGGCTGGTCAGACGCTCCGCACTGGGTCCAAACTTGCGAGTGTGGTTGTAGGACCAGATGGTGCCAGGAAGAAACCGTGGGGGGGGATTGGTGGAGTTGCCTGGGAAGGCCTTGTAGCTGTAGCCAGGGGAGTCGGCACAGGGGGAGGACTGGCTGATGGTGATGGCTGGGTTACTGCTGTTTGTCTGGGTTGAACTGGTGTTTTCAGCAGCTGATGTGGGAGGTGGTGTGAACAGTGTTGTGGGCCTCCTGGCTGAGTTGTTGGTGTTGTGGAAGGGGAGGGAACCGGGCCTGAGCGGTATGGTACCAACAAATCCAGTCTGCACACCGGCCTCCTGGGTGTGCGCCCTGCTCTCACAGCATCCCCCCTGACAGCCCTTGTTGCCATCCAGCGCCTGTTGCAGCTGCTTCTCCAAGATCTTGTTTCTGCGCTCTAATTCGTGCACTTTGGCCAAAAAGCACCGGAACCTCAGGTTGAGGGTCTTCAGGACGCTGATGTTGGAGCCCAGGTCGTTTCTGAGGGCCATGGCTGCGGGGGGATGCGGCGCAGCGCGGTGATGGTAGGGGCTGCTGTGATTGTGGTGGAGGTAAGGTGAGGTCTGTGAGGGTGCGGTGAAGTCAGGCCCCGGCTGATCGAGGCCCGGACCGGTCTGCTCACCCAGCAGGAAAGACGCTCCTGGTCCGAAGACGGCGTCAGGCAGGAGGCCTGAGGGAGAGTCCGGGTGTCCGGGCGACTGGATCTGCGGTGGGTGTTGTTGGAGATGCGCGTTGGCCCCCAACAAAGGATTCATGCTATGGTATGGAAAACTGAAGCGCTGCAGATCTGGCATGAACACGGACGGGAATGTTCTTTCTGCGACAGAAAACGATGACTGGATTTAATCAGAATAAACCGGAGAGACGCCAGGAGTCGCCTGGTTACGTAACTAAATAAGAATCTTATCCTTAAAGCTCAGAGCGGCTGATGGATCCGTGCGTCGCCGACGGTGCGCAACAAAACATCCTCCACACGAAACGGGCCAACACCGGGTCTGCGGCTCGGTGCGAAGCGCTGCTGAAACAAACGCGACAAAAAAAAGCAAGAAAAAGACGCAGAGCTCGAATGAATAACAAAGAAATCCAGCGTGTGCACGTCACTGAAGTTCTGGCAACAAGATGTGAGCTCGGGCACGAGCAGGTGCTGCGGGATTGGAGGAGCGGCGCTACCGTAAAGATGAGATGAGAGGCGCACCAATTCTTTAACTGCGCACCCTGAGGAATCACTGTTCAGCACAAAATGATGGAAATAAGGACCAAGGAGCTAAAAGTGTGTAATGAACACACGAGCGAATAAAATCATGTTATGTATAAACTATTAATAAGGTAATAATGATAATGATTCATTAATAAAAGATAAGAGATGATGATAGGAACAAATGATTATAATAGAATAATAAGAAAACAATTTATTGTCATTTAAGTAATCATATTTCTTTTTTTTACCCAATTCGTGTTTCCACAGCTAAAAGATTAAAATTTTTCTCCAAAGGCTTCAGAGAGCTGATGGGAACATTTCACAGTTGGAACAGATCTTGGATCTTTTACTTATTTTTTTACAGGTGAGGCCTTCAGGCCTTGAGGTGAGGCCTCTGCAGTTTCCCTCCAAAAGCGAGTCCCTCATTTACCTTCTTATTCCATAAAAACGAATCTTTATGGTCTAAATCCAGAGACGGTCAATGCATCACAGTGAAATAGTGTTTAATGTAAAATACATGACGCTGTAGACACGTTTATTTAATGTTGAATCAACTTCAACCACAAAGAAACTTTTCATGTTGAATTAACAAACACTTCTGTCTGTAGACACATGGAATTACAACATGAAGTATTGAGAGTCTGAATGATATTCAACAGTAAAGAGTCGAGACATCAACAAACAAGAAAATACAACTTTCAGGGATAAACAAACATTCTATTTCTCTGATTTTTGGCAGAGTGAACCTTCTTTCTGAAACACAGAGGATCTCTGCTCCTGTGTCACTTCTGTTCAGTTCAGCTTTTCCTCCACGAGTGAAACATCTTCCTGAGCCAATGCACGGAAGAGCTAAATTAATGGACTCACCTCGTGTTCACAGGAGAGAGAGTCTGAGATCCGCTGGTTGTTTGGAGACAGCGCTCCTGGAGGAGACAGAGCTCCACAGGGAGGCGCCACCGGCTTTACTCTTCCGTCTTTAAAGGTAGAAAGGCGGGATCAGTCCAGAGCAGGACGCAATCTGATTGGCTGAAGAGAACCAGGTGGTGGGGTGTGAACTGAATGTGTTTTTTGAAAAAAGAAAACATCAAGTTTGTCTGATTCCAAAAGTCTGAGGGATGTAAATAAGAAACCTAAATACTGAAATAATCCAATAACATTTTTTAATAGACGTGTGTGTATGTGTGGTGTTACCAACAGGCCATAGTAATATTTTAAAGTCATTGTCTTATTCATCAGCTGCTCTTGTCCATCTGAGAGATACAGAAAAAGTGAACTATGCTGATCTATCAGCGAGCAACATTTCAAGAAAAGTAAAAGCCTCATACTGACATGTAAAAGCAGGTTTTTTGTTCTGTTGAAATAACTACACCACTGAAACCCTCCCAGATATTAAATATTTCAAAGAAAATAAGTGGACATCAGTTCTATAAAAGCCTTGCAGGGCTAGATTCATTGTTCGTTAAATCTAAAGTCACAAAACTTCATAATAATCATCTGCATGAATCCCAGGATGTTTAGTTAATCATTCTGTGCAGTGACAAAAGAGAGAAAGGACAAGAGGAGTCTCACAAACCGAGGACTTTATTCCACTGACTGCAGCACCTGAGTGTTACAGTCAGTCTCTCACACCTTCACTCCATCTCACACAATAACAGAACAAGGACTGTCACAAATAAAATAAAAAAGTAATTGGTCACCAATTAATATTTTCATTTCTCTCTGTGGGACCATTCCTCAGACATGTGATGGGGGGGGGGTCGACGATCAGATGGAAACCAGGCAGAGTTATAGATAACAATGTCTTATTGTAAATGTATAACTCTGGGTTCAGGAGAACGTGGGTGATGTTTCGTAGTGCAGTGACTTCTGATTGGTTGGTTGGTTGGTTTACTCCTTGGAGGCCATGTGGGCCATCAGGTCGCAGACACGGTTGCTGTAGGCAAACTCATTGTCGTACCTGGTGAAGCAGTAACACATACAAAAAGGGTCAATATGCATCAGTGGGAAAAAAAATATGTGGATATTAAAGTAATCTTTGCTGAAGGCATACCATGAGACCAGCTTGACGAAGTGGTCATTAAGAGCGATGCCAGCGCCAGCATCAAAGATGGAGGAGTGAGTGTCGCCGTTGAAGTCTGTGGAGACGACCTGTGGGCAGGCGAGGAAAGAACAATGCATTAACAAACACTGATCCGCAAATATCTATTAAAAAGATAAATGAGCTAAATGAATAATATACCTGGTGCTCGGTGTATGCCAGATAGCCCTTCATGGGTCCTTCAGCTGCAGCCTTCACAACCTTCTTGATGTTTTCGTAGCTGGCCTGTGGCGGAGAAAAGAGGTCGTTTAACACAGGAGTAGTAAAACATGAATTAGTTTAAGTCTTAGTGTCTACAAATCCAAACCAACTGGTTCTTGAAGAGTTTAATCTTTGAAAATGTTATTTCTTAAATTGGCAACAAGTGATTCATGTTGACAGAGAACACTGTACAGAACATGAGCACTTCTGTTTCCATGGACAGTACTTTTTTTTACTTTTCTAATTTTGTTCTTTTCAGAGAACAGTAAGAAAAACACTGATCATCACCAGACTTGATAATATCATAAACACTTGTGTTGGTCACTCACAGGTTTCTCCAGACGGACAGTCAGGTCGACCACTGACACGTTGGGGGTGGGGACACGGAAGGCCATGCCGGTCAGCTTGCTGTGAAATATGGATGCACACACAGGTAAGAGCAAGAACTTTCATTCATAGGATTTACTACAGGTCCTGATCATATGAAGATAAAAGTACAGCCATGTGTTTTCAGCACTGACCCATTGAGCTCAGGGATGACCTTGCCAACAGCCTTGGCAGCGCCGGTTGAAGCCGGGATGATGTTCTGGCTGGCACCACGGCCGTCCCTCCACAGTTTGCCGGAGGGGCCGTCCACGGTCTTCTGGGTTGCAGTGATGGCATGAACAGTGCTCTGATAGTTCAAACAAGAGATGGAGAAAGGAGAATGATTGGATGAAGTTTAACAGCCACCAAACTCTGTAAAGTCATGTTGGTGGTTTTATTTGAACAGTTGATCCCAGGCAGAGTTTTTCCAATCTTTACCATCAGGCCCTCAATGATGCCGAAGTTGTCGTTGATGACCTTGGCGAGGGGGGCCAGGCAGTTGGTTGTGCAGGAAGCGTTGCTATGGAGAAATTAAGAAACAGCATCAGTTAGGTGAAGATTTTCAATATGAAGGCCCAAATCGATCAAACCATCCGAGATCTCTCCCGATTCTCACCTGACGACCTGGAGGGATTTGTCGTACTTCTCATGGTTCACGCCCATGACGAACATGGGAGCATCAGCACTGGGTGCAGAGATGATGACTTTCTTGGCGCCACCCTTCAAGTGAGCCTGAAATGTGTTGAAATCCAATCAATTCTGTATTCTTTGGTGTGTGGTCCCATGTATTTCAAAACAAAATTAGAAAACACGACATGTTCAGGACGATGACACAGGACTGAGTACGTACAGATGCCTTCTCAATGGTGGTGAAGACACCAGTGGACTCAACCACATAGTGGGCACCAGCATCGCCCCATTTGATGTTGGTGGGATCCCTCCTGCAAAAAAGAGGGGGAGACGGGTTAGAGCCGCAATGAATGTTTATTTCTTTCATTTGTGTGATCGTATTGAAATTGGCTTTAAAGTAGTAAAATGCTATAAGACCAAATTCAAAGGTGCAGAGTAAACTCACTCGTGGAAAACTGTGATTTTGTGTCCATCGATGACCAGCTTGTCTCCCTCAATCTTGACCTCACCCTTGAAGCGACCGTGGGTAGAGTCATACTTGAACATGTAGACCTAAAGAAGACGAGAGAAGAGGAGGGCAACTCCTGTCAAATTTACTAAATTACTGCATTAACGAGGAGTTACCAAGAAAAGGCAAAGCTACCAACTACCACCAAACATCTCCAAATACATTGAATTTAGCAGGTTTATAAATTATGGCTGCTATAGATTTCATGTTTTAATGCCTTATAAATTAAAACTATCTGCTTGACCCACCATGTACTCCAGGTCGATGAAAGGGTCGTTGATGGCCACGATCTCCACCTTCTTGGAGGTGAAGGCAGCTCTGGTCACCAGACGACCGATGCGGCCGAATCTGGAGAGAAAAAAAAAATAGAACAGTGTAGTTTCTCAGTCTGTCCTCTAGATGGAGCTATGACACCATGCAACTCCATGAGCAAAGTCTTTGGTTGAGGTGATCAGTCATGTCTGAGTTACTGTGAAGAATGGAGCTGCAGATGCTTGTTAAAGGGACACAATCAATCATTGTTGGGTTGATTGTGTTAAACTGGGTTCTTCACGTTCATCAGTCAGGTCTACTTCTCATTATGGCTCCAGCTTTTTTCTTTTGTGTGGGAAACATATCACCCCCCCACTGAGAGACCTGAATTACAGCTGACAAAAGGGCAGGGTTCAGGAGGAGGAGGTGCCGCGGGAGGTGTGTGCTGCAGACTCAACACAGCTCTCCCACTCTCCTCTATGGGGGCTAAAGTCGAATTGAGCCTCCCAATGTGGTAATCCCAGTGACGGCAGTGCACTGTTTGATCAGCAGCCGAGTTACTTTTTAACTGCAGGTCCAAAATCCTGGTACAGATACATTCTGTCCTCAGACGCCAGGGGTTGAGAAAAGAAGGGAGTGGGTGGGTGTAGAGATAAAGAACCACGAGACAGACTTTAACGCCACATTGTGTGTTCTATAGCATTTCAAGTTACACATGCACCCCCCCCCCCCCCCGCCACCACTGTGCTTCACACAGCAGAAAAACAATCCGCTGTTGAATGACCCCCATGTCGAAGCCAGTGGCCACATTGTTATCTGCTGAGGGCCAAAGTTCAGAGAGCAAGAAAAACATGAGGACAGCCGCTCGACTGTTCACAGGTCGGTGTGTGTGTGTGTGTGTGTGTGTGTGTGTGTGTGTGTGTGTGTGTGTGTGTGTGTGTGAGAGACTTTTAATTAATCAGAGATACTACAGTGTGTCCTGCTATTCAGATGAGAAAGTAAAACTGATGACTCATGGTTTCATTAAAAGACTGAGCCAAGTACAAGAACAGCTTGAACCAAAGTGGCTATAAAGGCTGTGGATTCTTTGCAAGAGTCCTCTGGCTTCAGAACACGACACAAAAATACTTTTTACATTGTTCCCCAAACAGTTCCTTCCTTTGTGTTTCTTTAATGTGCTTTAATTCTAATTTGTAAGCAAATGGACAGATGAGTGTGGAAGTCAAACTTTCATATTCTTCATCATTTGTGAACTCTGTATTTTAAAACAAACACATCAGTGAATTCTCAGGACATTAACAATAAACCTATTTTTTTAATGTTCAAGCATAAGTAAATAAGAGTTTAGTAGTGCATTTTGAGAATTTGAACTCTCAAGTCAAGAGTTAAATACTGTGATGAAGGGTGTGGTTGTGTGAGCATTGTGGGGGAGCAGGGACTGGGTGTTAAGCATTTTGTTTAATGAAGGATGTTTGGGCTGAGCAGTTGATACAGTTTTAAGTAAGGTGATGAAAAGGTTCTTACCCATTGATACCGACTTTCACCATTTTGTCTGGGTTGGTCTAGTCCTCTGCAGGGAGAGAGAAGAGGAGAATTATAGCAAATAATTACACTTCCTGTTAAACCAACATTAATAGTGCCGTACTTTTATGATGCCATATATTAGCATAGACCTGATGACAGACAATTGCTCGGATTGTTAGAGTAGATAAGCAAAGGGTTCAAAAGAACATGCAAAAGTATTTGTCAGATAAGATTATCTTCGAGCACAGTCCAAGAAAAGTCGCAGCCTGAAGCTGCAAGATTAAAACTTTCCCTGCAAGTGTAGAAATAAACTGAAATAAATCACATCACAATCCTCAAGGGTGAAACTCACATTTAAAGCAAGAAGATAAAAACAAAGTGAGCAAGTTTGACTTTCATTTTCAAAGTGAGGCTCAATCAAGCCCATGCACAAGGTCCCCAGGTGATCTGAATCTGCAGCTTGGCTCTGAGGCCCTGCAGCCTGCAGACCCCCCCCCCCTTCAGTGAAACCATGAAATCTGCTGCAGGTAAATTTACCGTTTGTGAGATGCCTCAGTCTGTGTTGCGACTCCGGGTGTGAGTGGGGAAGAGCAAAGTTAAGCTGAGTGTTTTTATGATTGACCAGAGTGGGAGGCCACACCCCCGCCTCAATGGTCACTGCTCCTCGGCCCGCCCCCCCCTCTGAATGTCAAGGTCGTCAACCTGCAGAGACACACGCACCCTGGCCTCTGCTTCACTTCACGTCACATAAAGAGCCTGGAAGCTTCTGAATGATCACACCACCTCTAATTATAGTCTGAAAGCATAGAAATATTCAGTTTAGTTTACATTATTACAGTTACAGACACGGAGCCTGACTTGAGTTGCCACCTTTAAGAGGCCTGGATATAGAAGCTTGGATATGAGGCTTCTCATGTAGTGGACTGAAAGAAGAGTGGGGGGGTCCCCGAGTGACCTTCTGAGTAAATCCAGATACACAGAGGGAGCAGACGAGGGATCGAATCTCTGCCTTCTGACTCTGACATTTAATGTCCAAAGACCATGACCCTTCACTTTCAGACGCTCGCCCCTCTTTGGCCCTTTCCTCTCTTTCCTTTGGGCGGCCTGTCAGATGTTGAGTCTTGGTTTCTCATCATATGATCATCACGCATGTGCAGAGGCAGCGTCTTCAGTCTGGTTTTGGAGGGTGGATGCAAAAAGCGTTTCATTGAAAGACAGGTTCCTTTGTCTGAACAGAACACTCAAGGATCCTGGTTTTGTGTTACGCTGCCGCAAAATGTACTTTCGTCTTTAATATTCATTGTAAATTATGACAAGGCCCAGCAATGTCAATTCTTTTTCTTTATTTGAGTGTCGACACATTGGTTAGGCAACAGCCTTTCTTTAAAAAGAGAGCACTCCTGCAGACATTGTGGACTGTTAACTCTGAATAATGAGGATGTCAGTTTAAACCAGAGGGTTGTTAAGTTGAATCCTGTTGGAAACGTCTCTCTGGCTGCCTCTCCACTGTGGAGTCCTGACAGTGGATTGAAACCTAACCTGGGGCTGTTGCTTCCTGTCGCCACTGCTGACCAGAACCATGCAGGACATTTTTTATACCTTACAGCACCAAAAGATCCCAATTCTGTGTTTTCCAACGCAGCAGATTATGTAGATAAACATATTTTTTGCTGCAGGCGAGCAGACATGTCACTGTTCAGCAGAACGGGTCAGTGCTGGTGTGTTTTATGGCTGCAGTCCAGTGGTCCAGGCATAGCTGAACTACCACAACCCCGGGTGCATGCATGCCAGTCTTGGCCTCTGCTGTGTAGCTTAAGGTCAAAGAGGGGAAGTAAAGGTCAGGCTAAGATTAGACGCCGGCTGGCTAGTGAACACCATGTTGTACTCCCAGTACTGTAAATGCTGCTGCTCACAGATCACATGGTTCTGTCCCGCAACAGGAAAACTTGACCCACTGTTGGTGGCTCTGATGTGAAAGTGATGGAAGAAGCAAACCACTGAGTGAAATGTCAATGTTGTACTTTAGTTCAGTGGAAAGGTCGCTGTGACATGAGAGAGAAATATATTTTTAATTAAACTCACAGCAACAATGATTTAACTTCATATTATTGATCTTCTGTGAATGTGAACGTGTTTTGGTTTTCTTACAGTAGATGTTTGGACAGTGTGACAGTGCAAAAAGGGGACGTCAGCTACATTTATGCGATTTGTATCCATTTCTTAAAGTTCAGTCCAAAGTCCAGAGGAAAGTTCTGTGATAACTGATAAACAAAAATACACCCAGACTGCCATCTAGTGTTAGCGTAGAGAACTACTTTAATATCCACCCAACTGTACCGATATCTTTTATTGTATGACATATGGGGCTGCAATTAATGATCATTGAAATTTATCATTTTAATCTGTTTAGTTAGTTTATAAAAATGCCAGAAAAGTGTGAAAATCATTGGAAGTAAACTGCTTATTCTGACCCACAAACATATTAGAGTTATTTAAAGCAGAAAAACTTTAAAACCTATTATGAGACCTTTTGATTGATACATTTTTAATGTATCTGTTCTGCACATCTCCCTCTTCTCCCTTTCCTGAAACATAGTTATTGACTCTCCATTCCCACTTATATATTTATTGTATACAAATTAAAAACGGCCTTCTATCAGAGTAATAGTTCATTTAAAAAAAGCAGATTTACCCCAAACCACTTTTATCCTCACAGGAATCCTTAATTGACATCCTCTTAATTCAAAAAGAAGCTGTTCATGTATTTTTCTTGAACTGGGCACATCGCTACCAAGAGCTGCCAGAACAACCATTCAATATAAAATTGCGTCATGTGTACGTACATATTCTATAAATACAGTACGTCAGAATATTTATTTCCATATAAGATATTTTGCCCTGCAGGATATTGGCTGGAACAGCAGAATGGAATCAGCAGCAGTGGGTTTACATCCATACAGCTGTTATTAGAACTGGCTGCTGACACTGCGGAATGACTGGAGATAGAAACTGTAACTTCCTCCAACATTCAGCTGAAGATCTGATGAGAGGCAGAGAGTCGAGCATCTGTCAGGAGGATGTGAAGGACACATCGAGATCAGGCCAACAGAGACAGAGAGAGAGAGAGAACCAACAGAGAGGCTGGAGGAGAAAAGTGAACGAGGATTTTCTCAAACAAAAAGACAACAGGCGGTGCAAATGACAAATCCATTTATTCATGCAAATCATAGGAAAACAGAAAACCACCAGCGGGAGTCACAGGTGCCATCGTGTCCGTTACACCTGATGTGGAACACAGTCCTCTGGCCGCAGAATGTCTACACAGCTTCACAGTGACAGAGCACAGTCACGGATAAAACACACAAAGTGCCGATTTTTACTTAGAAAAAAACAAAAAAAACAAGGCGACAACCAGCGATGATGTAAACACATCTCACAGTTTGAACATTGAAACACGTAATAGACTACAGCTGCTCGGTTAAACGTTGGTGTGAAGCATCTGATCTACGCAGGATGAAACCACATTAGCGACACTGCACCGTTACGCACACTACATGTAGTCTACAGGCATGTGGACCTCCCTCTCTGCAGGTGAACGCCCTCACGTGGGTTTTTTTTCCCCACGTGAATAATCTAAGAAGGACGTCATCAGTCTTTATTTCTCCCCTAACAGCCCAGTCCACTCATGGACCCGATCCGGTCCAGTTTGAGCCCAAAGCATCCCCGGTTCCATCCCCGCCGTGACCGCTCCGGTTCTGCGCGCTTCTGATTGGCCAGGGCGCCCTTCAGCAGGCGCAGCCAGGGGGTCTCGGGCTGCGTTTGCACGTCGGCCCATTTGGGGGACTCGGCAGCTTTGACCCCGGAGGAGAAGGTGGACTGCTCCTCTGGTTGGCTGTTTAACAGGTTCTCCAGGTCGTCCAGGGTCAAAAGGTCATTGTAGCGTTCCAGAAACTGCTCCATAAACTGCGGAGCGGAAAGAAAGAAAGACAAGATTCAATTGAATTGTCAGGGAGTGTAGGAGGCAGGATAATTCAATCTGTGATACATTTCATTACTCTCCCCTTCTTCTCTTGTATCCACTACTCATCCACTCTGATTCCTCCTCAGTCCATTCTTATTTCTGCCTTTCTATCACCCCCCCCTCCTCCCCTCTCTCCTCCGTACCTGCGCGGCATCAGTAGAGGGATGCAGAGCGCGAGCCTCTGTGATGTCCAGGGGCGTCAGGAGGAGCAGAGCGGCACAGAGCAGCACAGGACACAGCATGGCAGCAGAGACGAGAGCAGGAACGACTGGTGCAGGAACACTGGAAACACGCAAACTGCAAACACCAAAACGTATTACTTATTATCAGGAGGAATTCCAATGCAAAAATAAATTCAAAACACTAACTGCATGTATAAGTTGTAAAACTCTTCCAGAAAATGAAGTGGATGTTCTTGATACCATATAGTGGTGCTGTACAGAAACAGTTTTCTAAAGTCATCATTTCACGAGTGCTCATCAATTTTAAATTAGTTTACGGATGAACATAACATACAGAAGCAAAACATCTCATGTGATTCTAACGGGGCAACAAGGCAAAGATATTTTGCAGCCTCAATCCCTGGTTAGACTTTAATTCTATGTAAAAACATCAATGTGAACATATGAAAAATAAGTACAGTCAATTTATTGCATTATTAGTCTTACTGATTAAGAGGAAAACTTTCTCCTGTAGTAAATAGTCCTCAAATTTTCATTTTCACATCATTTTATTGGACTTCAATACTACACGAGGATGTTTCCAGTAAAAATAGTTGAAATTAAATCTTGCAGCTACCACCGATGTAAATTTACCTTGATTTGTTGTGATTTTCCTTTAGGGAATTAATTATTATATGAATAAGAGTAAACCAATAAGAGTAAACCAATTAGTTTAACATTAATTCTTTAAAAAAAAAAGGAAGGTAGTGCTCACCTGTTGTCTTCTCTCAGAGCTCTGGGTGTCTTCTGCTCTCACTGACTCTTCTCCATCCCTCGTCTTAGACTGTAGGCTACCTCTCACTTGTTGGCACCTGCCTGGAGCATCACTATCTCACTCGCCTGACTCCTCCCACTGCTGGCTCTGTGATGGAACTGAGCGGACGATTCTCTTCTCCGGCTCGCTCGTCCTCTTGTCAGGAGCTGGATGTTGGGGCATCAACTGGGATGCTGCAGGGGTTTTGTAGTGCAAGATATGACCCCCCCCCCCCCCCCCCCCCCATCACCACACCTCACACCATCTACTCTTTCTCCTCCTCTTCCTCCTCCTCTTCATCTTTTCTTTGAAATGATGTCATGGTAGGACAGTGATTGTCATTGCCAAGGTGACTGTGTACCGTGCACCCCACTGATGCCACTGTGCTGCACAAATCAAGGTCAGAGGGCAGCGATCACTGGAGCGAGAGTTACGAAGTGACCCAGCTGCATTCACAAGTTTTATGTTACTACTTTTATCTGAATTATACATTTGCCATGTGGCAACAATGCTCCTTGTGCATGTTAGCCTCCCTTCTCTCCCCCTTTGTCTCCGGGGTCTTTCCCAGCATGCACTGACCTCCCCTCTGCAGGGTAAGTTACAGTCTGTCAGTACCATCTGCTCCCAGTACCCCCTGCCACCAAATTACAATGCTAGAAGGAGCTGTGCCATCCAACACACACACACCTCAAAGTTCAAACAACCTGTAATTATTTCAAGTAAATAAACCCCTGTAATTACAAATGTGTGGCAGAGAATGGACAGGAGCTAATGTCCACCTGTCAATCACATCAATTATTTTCTCCTCCTGCAGAGAACGCAATTGAGCGTTTTAAAGTTTTCATGCGCAGCGAGCAGAACTCATCTGCAGCAATGTAAGTTGGAAACAATACAAAATTACTCATGTAGCACCCACTGAATACATTTAAACTCAGAGCCCGACAGCTAGTGCAATCGTATTGTTAGCCTGTTGTTGGCAAAGTGTTTTTACATAACATATCAATCACATAGAGAACTGCACCCCTCTCATCTTTTCGGAGAGGACAACACGTGGGTGAAGGAGTGGGCGAAGAGGAGAGAGATTAGCGATGAGGGGAGTGGAGGGAGGAGGGGGTTAAACTAGCGTGTATGTGATGTCAGAGAAGAGAGGAGTGCTGTAGGAGGAAAAGTAGGCAGTGGAGGAGTAGGAGGAAGAGGAGGATAGGAGGGAGAAAAAGCACCAGGCAGCGAGCGGAGGGAGACCTACAAAGGAGATTGATTACAGGAGAACAGAGGCTAGGCAACAGACAGAACAAGAGGACGAGTAAATTTTCTGCAAATAAACATTCAGCCACGCTTGAATTGAACGTTTTCCCCTCTGCCGATTTAAATCTGATATGACAGAATACGCTGTGAAAAAAAAAAAAAAAGAAGAAGAAATCGAGGAAAACAAAGTGGTGAAGCATGTGGGGTAGTAATACTGTCGGAGCAAGCTGTGACAGCCCATTAAACACTGCTGTCCAAACATATAATACAAACAGACATTCAAAGCTGCTTATAATGATGCTATAAATTTACTTGACATGACCCAGCATAATCCCGAATCCTCACACTTGTCGGTGTCGGCTTCTTGGAGAGAGACAGACACAGAGCTCTCGTCAAAACCACAAACAGGTTTATTAAGGAGGTCCTGAGTTCATACATCAGACTACTGTAGCTTGGTATTAAGTAAAAGTATCTTAAAATATACAAAAATTAAAAGGTAAAAACATGTAAAAATGCAGATAAAAAGATTAAAAAGAGACACAGAAGTTAGACAAAAAAAGGTTAAAAAAAAAAAAAAAGAGCTTCAGTTTCTGAGGCGAGCTCGTCTGGATGTACGGGCAATGGGTGTCGTCACTTTAGGCGTCTCACTCTCCGCCATTACAGCATCTGATGGAAAAAACAAATTAAATAAATCAATTAAGAAGACAGGTCAAGTCAATAAGTCACAGAGCTGCTACACAGAATCCTGTCCCGGAACAGTGGGAATTCTTCACTCTTAACATTTAAATTTTTTTAATATATATTGTCAAAAAAGTGACAATAAATCGACTTAATCTCATAGATTTTGTTTCTTATCAGCTCAGACAGGAGTATCTGCAGGTCTTAGATTAGTGCTGTTACAAGTACAGATAACTTCAAAAATCAACTGAGGCACAACATCCCAAATCTTCTCAGAGCTGAAGCTGCCTGATGTGGCTCAACGCAGTCGTCCAAACTCTGTCGCATTGATCCAAAGTTTGTTACTGACCTGTTCCAAAGTTGTGGATTCAAGTTTATTAACAATACCATCGCATGAAGCACAATACACGTAGCTCTTAACTAAGCTGAAACACTTGTTTGATTTAAAATTACAAATTAATCAACTTATATGAGAATCAGTTTTTTTTGTAATTTTGGGAAAAAATATACTTTCTCTCAGTACAGCTCTCAAGATGACTGTGTGCTGTCTTTACCTGAACCCTGCTTTAGGAAACAGCAATTATCATTTTCTGACAATTTTGCAAATCAAGCAATTAAATCAAAATCACAAATGAAAATGCCATTTGAGTTTATTTTTACACATGCCAAATATTTTAATAGGTAGCTGAGGGATTTGATTTCAAGCGTAATGGTAAATGAATAATGTGGCTGCACTCACCCTCCTCATCCTCCTCTTCATCACTGCTGAAGGTGATGACGGGTTTCTTGGACTTGCGAGACTTCTGAGGCGTCACAAAACTCTCTTCGCCATGACTCGAAGCTGAGGGCTTAATTTGACCTGAGAGAGAGAGAAATAATACATTTATTTGTCAAAATAAAACTCAACACATTTTAAATGAAAGTCTAAAGCCAGTGAGTACCGACCTCTCTTGCCCCTCGTACGGCCTCTGGTGGGCAAAGGGGTACGTGTTACTGTCTTCTCAGAGGAGCCTTCGTTTTGGTTTTCCTCGTCCATCTCAGGGCTTTCTACATTCTCCAGCCCCCGTGTGTGAACCGCTGTCAGACGCTTTTCAAACTCGTCTACCTGAGCCTGGTAAACAAAGTTACCATCAGTAAAAACAAGCAAAGATATAAAACAAATCTTTAAATGGGAGTATATTGTACCTTAAACTGGGTTTTGGCTCCGCGACGGAGCTTGGCAGTGATGGAGAGCAGAGGCTGGTAAACTCCAGGTTCAGTCAACTTGTCACTGTAACACTCCCAGCACTCCTGCAGCCTCTTAAACCCACGCTCACACATAGACAGCAGAGACAGAGATGTGGCCAAGTCACACCACTGACGCTCCGTCCTGAGGAGAGAAGTAGAATGAGAGTCATTGGAATTAGAGACTAAACTGGATTTGAAACTATGTGAAGTGCATAGAAATTCAAGATCCTCAACAAAAAAGCTCATTAGCTCATTACTCATGAGTAGGGCTTTGCCCTGGCATTCGGACCAAATCTCATTTTCCAGGAACCTCTTCTATCTAAATTCACTTTGCCATTGTTTAATATAAAATGCCCTTCCTGTGAGCTCTGGAGTACGGATGGAGTATGAGTCAGAGGCAGACTGAAGCCTGGCAGGGCCAATTGTTTGTCTACACTGCTCAGCTACATGGGAAGACAGTTTCCATGACAAAGTGAGTGAAAAAGAAGAAATCAGACTGGAGGCGACAGGTGAACTGAACTGTGAACTCGCTGTAATTGTCGATCTCTCTTCAACCACTAATTACCCACACATCCACCCCTGCATCTAGCACAAATGATATACTGCTGGATTAGGCTTCAATAGTGAGCTGGGAAAAAAACAAAGATACAGGTCAGAGGTGTGAAGATGGGAAATAGGAGGTGGAGATGTACTCACTTGGCAGTCCTGAAGCGCTGACACATTTTCTCTACCAGAGACTCAGTCTGTCTTTCTTTGGTGATGTAGGAGAACAACTGTCTGAAAGCACACAAACAACACAGCATCTAAACAAAGCTCTCAGAACAGCAAAGATGTCATTTCTCCTGAAAGGGTAATAAACAAGACACGCTTCATCTGGACCCTGCAGAGTCCAGCAGTATGAGGTTGTGCAACTCACTTCATGATAGTGTTGAAGTCCTCTGAGCTCATCCCTCTCTCTGGATCAGACAGACGACTGATGATGTCTGGGAGCAGGTTGTAAATCGCATTGTCCTGATGGATAACGACAACGACAGAGTTAAAAACCTTCCAATTATCCTCTCTACAGTAGGGCTTCTGAATGTGTGTGTGTGTGTGTGTGTGTGTGTGTGTGTGTGTGTGTGTGTGTGTACCTTGGTGGCTAACTCGTTGAAGAAGTTCAGGGCGAGGCTGGTAATGTGGGGCTCAGGGTCAATTAGCAGCACAGCCACCTCGCTGACTTGACCTTTGACCTTGAGCACATCCTTAAGCACCAACTGAGTAAGAACTGTCACAGCTGTCTGCCTCACTGAAGGAACCTCGTCGCTGAGCCTGGAAAAGAAGAAGCCAATACTGGCAAGTTCATCATCTACTTCTTTGAGGCCATGACTAAGACACCACTGTCATCTTAGCACCTTTGTTAGCATGCCAACGTTTGCTGATACAATGCTACACAAACTGTTGCTGATAATTTTGAAAAAGTGCTTGAAAATAAACTTTTATGCTTCAGCTTCTTACGGTCCGTGATGGAGTATCTATTGTGGTCATTGAAGTATTTCATATTCGATCCTGTAGATGTTGTGATATTTCACTGGTTCAATAAAATATTTAATCTGCAGGTGATACTAGATTAACCTTTACAGGGAGAACTGGTCAGTAAGATTCAGCCTCTGAGGAGCCTGATTATTTCTGTAAAATTGAATTGACTGACAGACCAACACTGCCACTCCTAGGAAGATTCCTATAACATGGCTACGAATGTGAGTGTGGGTAAAATGCCGCCCGTGTGTTTTTGTGCCATTTTCTCATCCCAGTCAATTAAGCTTTCTGTAAAACCTGGAATTAGCCAGAATGATACTGAAACCAAACAACCGCCACTGCCTCAGCTGAGCACAATGGGATTGGACAGACTGTGGCAGGGCAATCAGATAGCATCCTGAGACCCATTTAGATTCCCCCTCATCCAAAACCACTAAACAAAAGAAACTCATTAACCATTTTTCATTTGTGCCAGAGAGCAGGACTCCTGGCAGAGGATCAGACACTTGCACATGGCACTTCCACATACCAATGCAGCAGCTTACAGTGAGGAACAGGGTAATTAATTCTTAATGCTCTTATCAGGAGGCTCCAGGACAGCAGCCTGGAGAACAGTGGAGGTGTTTGTGCACAGGAGACAATTAGGGGACATTATAAAATGCTTATCAGGTAGAAAACACTATGGAGGGCAAAGACGCACAATAAAAGGAACAGAATGTTTTACACGTTCGAAACACCTCAATGTGAGAATTATCAAGGAGTGCAATTAAAAGCGCACTTCATCAAACAGAGAAACTTCTGCTTGTGAGTCATTTATAGGGAACGAATGCAACTTAGTGGTTTCTAGTTGTTCCTCCTGCACAAAGTGTTTTTAGAATGACAGTGTTTCTACAAGCGCTAACCCCTGCAGAATCTTTGACTTGACCATGAATTATTCCCTTCAGCTCATTCAACCGCACTATATAATTACAACACACTAGCCATTGGTTAGAGCCGCAGCCTCTAACACACTAGAATTTAAGTTGGTCGTTGTCTAAAAGTGCCCTTGCCTGAGGCCATCTGAGGCTCTGCCCCAGTTCACAAGAGGGAGTGGGTTTGCAAGCCGTGAAGTGCTGGCCAGTTACCACGGCAACCGCAGAGGTCAGATTACAAGGCGGATATCAGAGTTGTGCCATCGTATATTGTCTCGAAGTTTGTTTCTCTGCCATTAAAAAGTCGTGATGGAAAGAGTAAACTTTTCCCATCATGTGGCTCAGTGGAGCAGTGTGACAGCAGCAACACTTCAGTGGCTGAAAGGAGCAACACACTGAGACGCGGAGGTGGTGGGATCTGGATGACGAAGTGAACAAGCATAAGGAGGATGTTGGCTGAGATTAACCGTCATTTACAGTACACCCACTCAGCTCCTCCATCAGCCGTAGCTTGTTCCTTATAATCTTGGGCGTTAAATAAAACAAATCTGCGGATATTATGGTAATGTGCATGTAATTGAAAAAGAATCAATTACTGCGAGGGGGTGATAAGGATGAGCCACTACACCAACAAATTTATTTTACATTGTCCGGCTGATCAAATCAAATGTGTCATTACATTACCTGGCATAGAGATTCTGTGTCCAAGGCTCCAGAATGTTTGGGAAACGCACAGTGAGATCTCCAAGGGCTATTATGGCATTGGCCCTGACAACAGGAAGAGTAGAGCGCTCCAGCACTGTAAATATAAGACGGATGTTCTCTTCGCAGACCGATGGGCTGAAAGAAATCCCTGCATTAAAGGTTGATCACCACAGTCAATATGTACGACTACAACTAACACATTTTAATTCATCTGCAAATTAGTTTCTCAAATGAGCACTTGTGATTGGTCCACAAATGACAGAAAACATAACGTAATCCCCGTCCCAATTCAACTTGCTGTATCAGCCCAAACACATAAGACAATAAGTTTAATATCAAACAAGTTCACAAATATTCATGCAAAATGGAACCTATGAAACTTACTTAACTACACAATTTTACTTAGTGGACTCAAATGGTTGCAGATAATTATTTGTGTTGATTAATCAGCAACGAGTGTGTTTACCTTATCATCATGTACTGTGAGAGTGCCAGACAGGCAGCAGTGGTGAGCTGTGGGTGGGAATAGCGTCCTGGAGAGCTGCAGACTTTCACCAGCAGGGGAAGAAACGCACACAGCAGGTTCTCCTCTAAACAGACAGAAAGAGTAGGGCAGAATAGATGATTAGGGGATATCAGCTAAATCTATGTGAAGATATTAATGTAGTGGATGATGGAGAGTGGGCTTGAATACAGCTTAATGATGCGCAGCAAAACAAAAGACAAAAGGTTGTTACCAGCCAGTAATTCAGTCTCGCAGATCTTTCTGATGAGTTCAGCCTCTGTATCTTCAGCAGAAGCACCCATCAACCCAAGCTCCTCCTCCATGGCACTCTCATTGGCTGATTGTTGCTGAAAAACAAATAAAACTTAATGAAAAAACAGCCAGTTTACTCTCCATCAGTGTTCAGGACTGAGAAAGGCATTTAGGAAATGTTGTTGGTTTATATTGATAAATAATTTAGAAGAGATGCTGATTAGCTGGTGGGTGTCAGAAGTTTATGACTAAGTACTGTTTCATTTTGTAAATATGTAGACTTCTGTGGTTATCCTTACTAATGATGCTTACTCTGGCGGTTGATATTTATAAAACTCACTGTCTTTTGTCTAAAGGTGAGTAAATCTCACCCAGTAATTTATATGTGGACTTGTGCGAATTCATTTTTGTATGAAACACGAGTGGCTATAATGTTAACGTCTCAAATCCCTGAAACATTCCTGTTTTCAATCAAAAGTTATTTGTACATCACAGCGTCTGTCTCTTTGGTTATCAAGAGAAAAGATTAAAACAAAATATTTTGCTCATTAAGGAGATATTTACCTCTGATGAGCCATCACTCATCTGACTGTGTCACTAAAATAAATCTCACCCAGTCATCCTGCTGAGACTGTGTGTCAAAATGTTTTGACAAACAAAAAATGTAGTTTGACTTTATTTGTATTGTGAGTATTTGCTACTTTTATAAAAAGGCAAGTGATATTAAGACATGGAAGCTTTTACAAAAACTTCTGATCAAGCTCTAGTTCTGTGGACTGAACAGAACAAGGGCTGTAACTAATGAATCTCATCATTAATCTTTAATGAACTGTTTTGTCTATTAATTGCCATATAATTAATTCCCAGAACCCACTGTGATTTTTTTTGTTCCACCAGTTATCTAAACAATCAGCGAACAACCAAATGCAAAAGTCATTTTGTTTGTTAAAAATGTGATGGGAAAAGTAAATACAAATAAAAAGGATCAGTTGAAACTATCTGGATGTCAGCTGAACCACTTGTGTCCTAGTATGACCTGAGTCAGTCTTCACCTCCCTGGGGCCCTAAACATAATTCCCCATTGCATATGGAGCACATAGGGCTACCTGCCTCTGGGTATGACCCAATGCCTTAAAGGTTTTCATGCTAAAACAAGCAGCAGCAGCAGCTGAGATAAGTTGGACAAATAAAGTCACCGGGTTTACTTTGTTACACCCCCTTTTCTTCCCACCATAATTTTTTGTAAATCTGTTGTAGAAAACTTTAATCTGATCGAACAGCTGTACAGATGCTGTACACAAGTCTTTGCAGCCTCATTACCTTAGCTTTGCTGGATGGGCCCTTTTCCTTCTCCTCCCTCTCCTCAGTCTCTCCTCTCCTCCTCCGGAGCTCAGCGCTCACACTGCGCTCAAGGTGAGACACCTGCCAGAAGGCCACGCAGCCACACAGAGCCAACAGCTGGGCCAGACACACACAGTTCACTGCAGGACACAAAGACAAGCAGACACATGTGATTAAGAGCATGTTGACTGAGCAAGAGGTCCTGGTTACACAGTGTCAGTGCCAATGTCAATTCAGATTAGACCTTAAACTACAAATGTCTTCTTTAGAAAGTGACACAATGGGTCTCACCTTGTTCACCTTGCTCACTGGACTCTTGAGATCCATCCTGTGTTTGGCCAGAATCTTTGTTGACTTCCCCACCTTCTGAAATCTGATCTAGGAGGAGGCGAGCGCTGCGCTGGACCAGCCGGGAGCACAGCTGGTCAGGAGATTCAGCCAGGAAGTAGATGAGACGGATAGCCTGTTCCATAAAGCTCTGCCAGTAAGGGTCTTCCATCACCACACCTGGAGCAGGTACCAACAGATGCCGTTGTCATAAAACATAGGTGGTAAAAGCACAAGACAATAAAGCTGAGAATATTTCTCAAAGGGCACATTTATCCTAATTTACCGTCAGCGAGGGCCTGTGTGAGGCAGGTGAAGAGCTGATGGTCCTGGGGAAGTCTGAATGGAGCACCTTTTGATTGCTGGTGGAAATATTGAAAATGTATGACATGAACATCGTGTTATACCATCGGTTGACAGAGACAAACCTGGGCTGGTACATTTAATGACCAAATTGTTATAAACTCCAATAACAAATACAATCCAACTTATCTGGGAGGAATAACTTGTTGTATAAAAAGTAGTGTCAACACAAATCTGTGTCATAGGATGTATTGTATTTAAAATATATATATTTTTACATGTGTTACAGTGCGGATCTCCAAGACAAAAACAGGACATTGCTGTAGAGGACTTATTACATGCCTGCTCCAAAAAGATGTTGTAAAGTAAACCCAGTGTCTCCAGGGTTTACAACCAAAAGAACGACATTTAAAATAAGATTTTCAACATACTGACCAACATAATCCCTAATAAATAGGTTCCATCAACTTACAAATCATGGTTTATATTTTCTTACCCGGACATGGTCAGTGATACTGCAGATGGTTATAACTGCGTCTCTGGCCAGAAGGAAGTCTTCAGTCACCTTTTCTCCGAGAGCCACGGAACAAAGGGTGTCTAGATTACTGAGCACCACCTCCCTCTCTGCCCTGTTACATTCACATACATACAAAACAGACATTTTTACAAAGAGGCAAAGTATTTATGTTCTCTTTTTATTCCCCAAGGATCATATGATTATTCAAAGTGAAGTAATAACATCTCTGCCCTACATCACCCGGACTACTGTGTGCTGGCCTTGCCGGTGATACACTGCTGCCGAGATAATGCGAGTAGGAGGACGGGTTAGGAGAAGCGCATAAGATTTAATAGGTTATGAATACTGCTGGCTGCATGAAGAGAGGCAGCAGTGTGGGTGGACTGCAGATAGTCTCCCTTTACTCTCTCTCTTTCTCGCTCTTCCCTGCAGCAGTGGCTCTCTTTGAGGTAGATTGAGGGGGAACACTAAAAAAAATACATATATTCAGTGAAATGCACTGGCAAGGAGCCTAGATATGGTCGTGACTTCGATTACAATGAAGAGGAGCTGAAGCTGAGCTTGAATTCTGACTAATGAGAGGATTTGCTGAATGTCATGTAGCTGAGGCAGGACCAGAATATAAAAGAAAAGTACATTTATTTAGTCAACACAACTACAAGTGGAATTCTGACAATTCGTTTTTCCTGCCAGCACATGAATCAGTCCTTTTCACTTTAATAAACACTAAGGAGAAACATGATCTTAAAATCCAGTTTATACCTGAATTAAAATGCAGGTATAAACTGGATCTGAAGAAGCTCATGTTTGACAAAGGTGTCAAGATAGTTTTAAACAGAAAGTATGTAAAAACGACTCATCCTCACCTCCTCTAAGTTCTGCTGTAGAAGTACAGAGGTTCAACTGAATAATACTGCTGTGTGTTTACTTCTGCAGTGCTCAGTACAAAGTGTAATGGGAATAATAACATTCAGCCACATGCAAATGCAATTTCCTAAATTGTTGATGAGGGGCCTGTCCAGCCTGAAATGTGCAAGGCACCGCAGAGCTCCAGTTAAATCTGTTCTCACCAGTCAACACTCCACAGTAAACAAGTCATAATTTTACACAGCACCTGCAAGAGCTACTTTTACAAACTCTGAAAATAAACACAACCTCTAATTATCCAACAACGTAAGCATATTTGTTTTGGTTGATCCACACCTACTCACCTGCATGTGGATGAAATAAAAAAAAGATTAACATCCACACACTGTGATGTGATTTATCAGTTTTGTAGAAACTGATCAAAGTACCAGCAGTAAATCAGTTGCTGATTTACCACCCCATCTGACTGAATTGTACATTTCCCTGACTTAATGGAGCAAAACAAGCGTAAACATGCTGTGACCACTTGCCTTACTTTACAGTCAGAGTGGGCAGAGCTGGGTCACGTTGTGATGCCCCTTTGCAGCAACTATAGCAAATTTGACAGTAATTATCGGCCAGATAAAGGCTTAAAAGGTGAAACTCCAATATTTAGTGACCTCGCACGAACCCCGTTCCTCATAATGGCTTGATAAATTAATTTCCTGAGAACATGCTGACAGTGGTGTGTGTCTTACCGTGTAGCCATGCCCAGCAGTAACACTGCAGCTCGCCTGTTTAAGCCAGAAGTCTCTCGTTTGCCAGTAAATCTCTCCCACAGGACCTGCACTACAGTGGACTGGAGACTGCTGTCACTGCAAAAGAACTCCTGGACCTACAGAGATAAGTTTGATAGGTTAGATCTCACATGACTCAAGTAAAACTACCGTATGCATTTTATGGCTGTTACAAATGTGTCCTTCAGTATTCTGCATAATTATGTTTCTTTAAATGACCATTAGAAAGAGAAATAAGCCTTGAGAGTGAGAACAGCAACTCACTATTTCCTCTAGACACTGGATTGTTCCCAGAGATGCATCCACCATCAGCTCAGAAAGACTGTCCACAAGAGTATGAGCTTTCATCCTAATCAAAGCACAAAATAAAACTCTTTAGGTACATAAACATATCATATTCACACTAATTCTGGCTCACAGCAATGCACCGAACAAGAAGGAATAATAACTCGCAGAACAAGATCCAAAAATTTGGAATTAAAATAGTTATATATAACTAGAATATGCTATATTTTGTTACAAACCATGAGGTATGGCTGAATATGTGGATTTTGAGACACCTTTTTCGGAGGACCTTGTCTTCTAAACCTAAATGGGTTTCTGAACATGGCCCTCAGATTACCAAAGAAGCTACTCATGGCAGACTGAACAACAAAGACAGCTGGGTGAACCTCTTGCCTTTTCACACATGCACACACACAATACACACACTGTCGGCACCATCCCAGTCATTACTCCACTGTGACTGTTGAGGAATAATTTGGGTGGAGCCAGGTCACTGTAGGCAGGCCCTTACAGCAGAGCAGGAATCCTCCCCTGCACTGCCAAGATTACCTGCCAGTCAAGGCAAAGAAGAACCCAGCTCTCATTCAGTGAGCTCATATTCGCCTTGGTCTCATCATTGGGCAAAATGGAAATTCGATGTGGGGATGAATAACATTTTCCTATACATTATATATTATCAGCTACAATGAATAACGGTAATATTAAGTCACTAGAGACTTAACGGGAAATGCACTTGTTTTAAGTCAGCCCTCAAGTATGTTTTACAGACCTGACGTTGTCTCCCTGTGGGTTCAGATAAAGGCGCCTGTACGCCTGAACGACAGCATCTTTAATGGCAGTGTCAGTTGACCAGACGAGAGGCAACATCTTCCTCACACCACTGACAGAGTTGGCAACGCTGAACTCACACACTGTCACACAGAACTGCACAGCCTCCTGAACCACTAAAGAACAAAAACAACTTTTGTTATAGGAGATGCAAATACCTTTATATCAATACAGTGTAAATTCAAACACTATGGGGAAATGCACATGTTTAAATTCTTTTTACCTGAAGTGGTTTTCAAATAGAGCATTGTGTTGATAACGGAGATCGCTCTCTCCACTTGTAAGGCGAAAGTTGCTGTATCTTTCAGATACTGCACCAACATCTCCTGCTTCTTCAGCTCCCCATCCTCCCCCTCTTTCTTAGGGGTAGGTGGTAAGTTCTGGCTGAGTTCAGCAGTGTCTTCGTCAGAGCCTGAAGAGAGAAGCAGGGGGCTGAATATTGTTAAGAAAATTTGCATTGAGAAGAAATCATACAGGAGCTCAGCCAATAAATTGGCTTTCCATTGCTGTTTGATTACAGGAATTAGGTTAAGGCTGCTCTCTTTGCTCTAGAGGCTTTTAGTGGAAGTCAGGCAGCCACGTTTACATTAAAAAAAAACAGCAATATGCACACGTCTCTTCTCTGTGTTATCTTAGAGAGCCAGCATATGGGTGGTTGTATGGAAACTGCACCCCAGGAAAAAAACATGGCATCTGACCATTTATTGACATAAGACTGAAATTGGTAAAATCATGCACCTCACAACAAGCCTTTACTACAGTTGACATAAATCACAGATGACACAGCTGGTTTGAAAAGGGAAGTGTTCTCTGCGATGAAATAAACTCTGGTTAAGGCAATTACAGAATAATGAAATGACACTCAAAGATAATGTAAAAAGAATTGAAACTTAATGTGTTCAGTCTTGCCTCCATTCAAATTTTAAATGGGGGGCTACTTCAGATGAGAATCTCTGAATAGAAAGGCAATGAGTGAACTGAGTGCAGGCTTTACCTTTGAAAATCAGAGCAAGGGTTTCCATTAGAGTCTCGGGGGTAAGAGTGGACAGAGAAGCAAACATCTCAGACTCAGGGAAGCAGCTGTGAGCCTTTATACAAAGACGAACAGCATTCCTGTAGGACACAAGTTAGATCTCACTTATCAAATTGTTGGATAATTGACAGTGTGAGTGAAAAACATCCTTTCACTTGCCTGTATTTGTTGACCCGGAGGTACTGGGCAATCATCACCGCAGTGGTCCTGTCGTCTTCAGCCACTTTTTCTTCATCCACATTGCTTTCATTCTCGTCTCCCTGCTGCTCCTTCTCCGTTTCACTTGAAGGTTCCAGCTCCGTCCCAACAGTGATGAGCAGCTCAGGCTCCATCGCGGCCCACAGCTCAGATGCTTTAATCACGGCCACTGCCAGAAAATGGTAAAAGGAATTCAAATCCAATCAGGGTCAGCTTGTAATATTTTCCCAGTGTTATAATTTTTCTTAGATGCATGAGCTTGTCTTTAATAGACCCAAATAACCAGTGTGAAATGTCTGACTGGTTAGTAATTTATCTGAAAGTGTCTAATCCGAAAAATGTATTTACAATTACTCATAAATTTGAGAAAAGGTAAAACAAAATTAAAAGCTGAAATCTCACAGTTAATGTTTTTTTTTTCTTGAAACCAATTAAAATATTAGTTGCTGTTACATTTTCCCTCCTGTGATTAAATACATGCACCTTCTTGCACAGGTCTAAAGCTGCAGTTTAAAATGTGCTTCATAGTGTTACTTTTCATATACATGATTGTTGGTTTTAACAAGATTTGTGTGTGTGTGTGTGTGTGTCCTGTCCAATGTATTTTGTAATGTTGTGTTATGATGCAGGTTCCAATGGAGTGTCATAAAGCTTTTGTGGACCCCAGGAAGAATACTGAATACTGTTTCACACTATTTTTTTACAACAAATGATTTCAAAACTATTGGAGCTATATTTTGTTATGATTTTTGTTTGATTTGGATTTTGAGACACCTTTTCGTGGGGCCTAGTCTTCTGAACATGGCCCTCAGATTACCAAAGAAGCTACTCATGGCAGACTGAACTGCAAAGAGAACTGGGTGAACTTCTTGCCTTTTCACACATGCACACACACACACAACACACACACACTGTCGGCACCATCCCAGTAATTACTCCACTGTGACTGTTGAGGAATAATTTGGGTGGAGCCAGGTCACTGTAGGCAGGCCCTTACAGCAGAGCAGGAATCCTCCCCTGCACTGCCAAGATTACCTGCCAGTCAAGGCAAAGAAGAACCCAGCTCTCATTCAGTGAGCTCGTATTCGCCTTGGTCTCATCATTGGGCAAAATGGGAATTCAACATGGAGATAAAAAACCTTTCCCAAGGAGCATGTACCTGGTGCTTTTCCCTCCAGTTTCTCTTTCATCTCTCTGAGTTTAACCGTCTCTTTCTCCAGTGGTTTCTTCAGATCTGCACTGCTCAACTGAAAAAGACAAATTCCTATGAGACTGTGAAATATGGAAATGTCTCCTACTCTAGTTTTGAATCCTGTTGGTTTGAATTACCTTGCAGCTGTAGGGGTTGTGTGCTATGAAGGCTGCCAACAGCTGGATAGCACTCTTAACAGCGTTTATAGATTTGTCCATCAGTCGTCCCACAGCAAGCTCCATCACCTCGCTGTACCTACAGAGAGGCAGTGCCTAAACACATGAAGACAGTATGTATTACCAGGTGGGTATTTAATGTCATTATTTTACAAATGCACAAGTCTACTAAATATACCTTGCTGTTGACAATTCGTGTATAAACCTGCAACACACGTGCCCTGACATGGGAGTGTGTGTCATGCAGATGTTCTTGAAGCGTGTCAAAGAATCGGTCACGGTCGGCTTTACCAGATTCATCAAGACCGTCTCCACACAGGACTCGCACAAGGATGTCTCCCAGCACTTCACACACTGCAACACGCATTGTGTGGCTCTGGAGAACAGAGAGGAAAGGGAATTAATGGAGTTAAAAATTATTGTTGATATTGATTTTAAGTCATATTGCCCAGCCCTGAGTCCATTAACAGTTGATAAATCTGCCCTCAGATTACCAAAGACCAAAATCAGGGCAGACTGAACAGCAAAGAGAACTGGGTGAACTTCTTGCCTTTTTTTTTTTTTTAACACATGTACACACAACACACACACACACACTGTTGGCACCATCCCAGGAATTACTCCACTGTGACTGTTGAGGAATAATTTGGGTGGAGCCAGGTCACTGTAGGCAGGCCCTTACAGCAGAGCAGGAATCCTCCCCTGCACTGCCAAGATTACCTGCCAGTCAAGGCAAAGAAGAACCCAGCTCTCATTCAGTGAGCTCATATTCGCCTTGGTCTCATCATTGGGCAAAATGTGAGCTGAACAGCTATATGAAGAAAGTGGAGATGACATTTGTCTTTACTGAAGCCAAATTTCTTCTAGTTTGTTCTCATCAAGTTTGAGGCAATGTACTAGATGGCTAGAGCATAAAGATGCTGGATTCAGTAACGTCCAGTGGACTGTTACCCTGTGAAATGCAATACAATGTTGGAATCTCTTATCCCAAAACAAGTGTGGACAAGAAAAAGACAGAGGCCTGCAGAAGCAAACAATAACTTATGAATCCAACAGCTTAGTGCAGAGTTCTCCCAAGTTCATTAAAATTTCATAAACATCTACACAAGAAGTCTGTGTGCTCACAGCGGGGCTTATTTCAATACATGAGCTGCATATTAAGAATTTAGTATTGGCAGGACCAACATGTTCTAGTGTGCAGTACCTCTCCTTCCAGGTGTGTGATGAGCACACTAATGTTGGGGATCATTAATTCAGGCACCAGTCCGCTGAGTTCCGAGAGAAAGGTAGAATAGGCTTTGACACCTGACCCCTCTCTGGCGAGCTCCTCACTTGACTTCTGACCAATCTCCCTGTAAGAAGGTGGGAAAATAATAACGACTTCTTTACAATTTGCAGCCCAATTTTTCCAAGTAAATATTTAAAAAGATGCTTATGTGTTTAAAACATAATGTTCACATGAATAATGGGCTCTGACCTTATTACTTCTCCTATGATAGCCCTGACTCCATATTCTGTGCTCCATACAGACACTGCCTGGGCAAAAACCGTCGACAGCTGCTCGAAGTGTTGTAGCAACTGGATCACCTTTACACTTGCACCTGAAACGATTACGAGAGTAAATAACACAATTAAACAACAACGACAGATATGTTCTTGCAGTTATATATCTTGGACCTAGGATAAGCATATTATTGAGGGACTCACCAAGGAGGTGGTTGTACTTTTTAATCAGCACACCCAATAGATGGATTATACAATCTCTGGTGGGTTTGCTCTTGACATGACTGATGGTTGGGTTCTCAAGAACTTTGTAACAGCAGCAGGTCACACAGCTACGGAAACAAAAATACAGAACACATTTTTTTTTTTTTTTTTAATTGGTTCATATGGAGTATGGTAAAATCTGCCATGAGGAAAAATTAAGCATTCACATGGCTTTCAACTCATCAGAAAAAGAAAAAAAATACTAGAACTGTAATAACAGAAAAATGTGTGGTTAAGCTAAAAGTTTGACGACTTTTCTCCAGTAGTAAATATACTTTATTTCGACTGAAAATAAATTATATAGGTTTGGTAAAACATGATTAATGGAAAGGCAAATATCATTTTCATATAAGCTCCAATTAAGGCCACAGTGCTACCAATTCTGGCAGGTTCCTGATAATTGTCCAGTGCTCTCCAGGCCACACAGTACCTGATGAATTCTTCCTCCACCAGGGAGAGGTTCCAGAGGGAACGGATATCCAGCTGGAGGAGCTGGACAAGTGCCTGAAGAACCTTTTCTCTCTCTGTATCCCACTGTAAGAGTCCCTCTCCACCAGCTTTGCCTTTTTTACCACCCTGTGCAAGAGACAAAATTCAGCCTGTTAAGTTCCATAATAATAGACCACAAAGACAACACCATTAACAATTTATATACAATACATGCCCTCAGATTACCAAATATTTGTTCATACCCGCCAAACCAAATAATAAGACCATGGCTCTTGCCAGCTGATACATTTACATTCACACAACGTACACACAAAAACAAACAAACATCCACACATTGTTTGAAATCTCCTACATATCCCATCCCATAGCTTTTTGGGGGGGGCAGAAGCTGTAGAAGGTGACAAGTTTACTGTGGGTGGGGCCTTACAGCAGTGCAATAAATCTCCACCACACTACCAAGACTACCCACCGAGCAGCAGACGAGAAACATGGTCTCTTGGTCTGACTGGATCATAAAAGTTGCCATAATATCATCAGTGGGCATTTAAAATGACGGAGCAAATAACAATTAACTGCGAAAGCTTCTTAACTGTGTCATTATTAAGCATACCTTCCCAGGTGCTGTGATGATACTCTGCCTACAAGAATAACTCTCAAGGGTCTCTGTGAGCTTGCAGAGCAGGAAGACGCTCATTTTAACGGCATTAAGCTTCTCTTTGCGCTCTGCCGCTGAGACTGAGGTGGCGATGAGGAGGGCTGGCAGGGTAGCCGCCAGGCCACTAACCACTGAAAGGAAAAGAAACCAGACAATACATGATCACCCAAGAACATCACGGTAATATTTATATCCATTTAAACAGAGAAAAATACAAATGCCTCACCTTGTACAAGTAATTCCAGAGTATCCTCTTTTACACCCAGCTCCACTGAGTTGCAGTGCCTAAAAAGTGATCACAGTAGTGTTGATGTTGATTCAGTGGCAAAGGAAATAATTAGAGCAACCTCTATGTGATGAAAACTTACTGAAGCACACTGAAGCATGTGTCAAAGTGTTCCAATATACACAGAGGCCCTTGGCTTCTCAATGCAGCCTTGAATCCTGTTAGAGAGATAAAAACCTTAAGTTACATGAACTCTAATGAAAATGCCTCACTACGAGCAGCTCCAGACCTCCACAGCTGAGAGACTCTAGTTTAATACTTACGACTGATACTGGAAGGCAGCTGTTTTGGAGAGACCACATCCTGGACAACGTACTGGTTGATCCCACCAGTCTTCACCAGGTCTCCTATGCACACAGGCACAAAGAAGTCCCACGACATGTCTGCCACAAGAAAAACACAAAGAAACATTAGTTTAACTGCAGCATTGACTAAACTGGCAGAGTGCAAGGTAAAACTACAATCTGAATACATGGAGGGATCTTTGGTGAATATATTAAGATATGTTGGACATTTAAAACGTTGATTCTATCAGGTAACACTGTTCACTGTGATGGAGTTTCATGGGGGTTTCTATAGGTTCATCAAGTTATATCTAAGTCCTTTAAGTAGTATGGGACAGTTTTAATACCAATATTATTTTCTAACAATCAAACCTGTACTTTAGTAAGATGGAAAATCAGTAGGGACGAAGAGGTCTCGCCGAAAAACACCAGTTTCTGTTCAATATAATTTCAACAAGCCAAACTCTGCGACTTTGTTGTTGTGAGTCAAGCTAGCCAAACACGCTAGCGGGTAAAGTTAGCAGGCTAACTTCACGCTAGCCACACTTTGTGGCTGTTAACTTTTACTTTTTTTAAGCATACACGGTTGTAGCTAACGGAAGCTAACAACTGGTTTACGAACTTAACCCTATAACGCTCACCGGTAACGCCTGTAGTCCTGACAGCCACAACGTCGGCCTGTGAAGCCAGAGGAGCGATCAGCTTCTTCCGCCGTCTGCAAACGGTCTGATTCAAAATGATCCAAACATCGCGCCAAAGAGACGGGGCTGTGACGTCACATATATGCGCCAGAGAAACGGGTGGGTTAGACTCAACAGTGCCCCCTACCTGAGCACCAAACCAACTACTACAAAAACTGCCACATGAGAAGTTTGTGGAGATTCTCAGTCACCCAGGTCTTTACACGTAGAAACCATTGTACACGTTGTACACAGTTTATATTCGTTTCATTTCGTTCATATTTGTATATATTCTTTACACTTAAGTATTGCATGGTACTTATTACTCACAGATGACTATTTTGACTCTTGCTGCTGTAATACTGCAAATCTCCCCATTGTGGGACTAATGAAGGATTGTGTCTGTGGAGATCCTCAGTCATCCAGGTCATGGTATATCCAAAAGTAAAAAAACTACAGGTCAGCTGGACTTGATTGAGTTCAAGGATTTTCTTATCTCATCATCCAAGAGGCTTCTTCAGTACTAACTGGCTGCTGGGAGTCCCAGGTATTTATCTTGTAGGGTCGTTAGGAGTCTGAGAGGCTGGACCCACTCCGTCGTTGGGAGTCGTTGACCCACCCGCCCCCTGAGAGTCATGTGTCCTAAGGTGTGAATTGTAGTAAAAGTGGAGACTGTATTGTATGTGGCTGATAGGAGGCGTCTTCAACCTCCTCCTCTACTCAGATGGCCTCATTCACTCCTCTTTCAAACCATCTGTCAAAGATGGGTGGGTCCAGCCTCTCAGGTAACCTCAACGACTCCTAACGAGCCTACAAACTGGGACTCCATCAGTTAGTACTGAAGAAACCTCTTGTATGATCAGGGAAACGTCTTCAAGAAACCCAACCAAGTCCAGTCGACCTGTTTGTAGCACTTGGATGAGCCAGATGAAAAACTAAATGCAGCGTGATGAAACAACAGACACACAGGAAGACACAGGCAGGTTTTTTTGAGGTAGTAGCTGTATTCAAATGATTGAGAACACAATCAACCTCTCGGCCCTGTACCAATGTTTCAGCTACAAATGACAATACTTTTCACGAAATATGTTTCTTTCTATACGGCACTCAATCAAATGTTAGAAATGAAATGGTTAAACTCACTACAACAGATGACTAATACTGTCTTGATGCAGCATTTGTCTTCATCTTCCTTTGTCCGCTTGTTACACTTCAAAAAGTAATACTACTTTCCCAAGCCTAAGCATAAAAAACTAACTTTACAACAAAGCAAAAAAAAGGCTGCCAAACCATTCTCAGGGAAAATTCCCTAAATTTTGTAGTCATACATGTAAATACAGAATAGAGTATCATGGAAACTGTTAAACCATTAGGGGTTTCTGTAGTGTTCATTTTTCACTCATAAAAGAAAATGTAAAAAATAAAATACACAATAAGAGCACCAAAAGTAACACAAAAAATATCCAAATAGTTTTAAACAGTTACAAAAAAATATTTAAATATCATTGTAACCACTTGGCTCCTTCACAAACTGCATCCGACCAAGGCAAATTACACACTGTAAGCACCAAATGTTAAAGAATATGAGAAAGAAAAAGTCTGAGTAACTAATGAAGAAATGCTCTTCTCAATTTCCATCTGATTCGTGTCCACACCTTTGTTTCAGGACAGCGAGGTGTTTTTATTTTCTCTTTCTGTCTTGGGAGCATCTTGGACAATACCTGCATAACATGAATGAAAAAACATGCATAAGTAGTTAGGGTGATTGGCTTAAATGAGCAGCAATTCACACATTGACAAGAGACAATACATTGCAGTTTTAGTTTAGGCTCGTACCATTTTCCTCTTGGTTTGGTTGTCAGGCCCACACATGCAAAATGGAACCATTCAATGGAGCACTGGAGAAAAGAAAAAAACAGACAAAGCACTGTTACGTGTTCTGCAAATGGGGCAAACTGGAGAGACAAAACAAAACACTTGATCAAAATCAATCTTTTCACAGGGAAACATCACAATATGTGCAGTGTTTATTTTTTTCTATGTCATTTGTGACCTTATCCACTGAGGAAGAGGAGCAGAACTTTATGTACAATTAGTGATTACTGACATTTCAAATGACTACAAATTCTGTTTACTGTAATAAATTGTATCTTTGAATGTGGTGGTTGAAGGTCACATGGAATTAAGTAATATAATTTCTGTCTGTTAGATGTTTCTTTTGTGAAATTATTTTCCTTTATTTTACTGATGGATAATATTATTGGGAATATTTTAAATTTCAATCAAATAAAACATAATTACAGACTTCTAAGCGATGCATCTGACCAGAAGAAGGAAAAAAAAACTGACATAGAATCCTCAAGGCACAATACTGCATATAAAATGTATTATGATGATCATTGTAATTATAATTGATTAAAAGACAAGACTTTATTGTCCCAGAGGGAAAATTTGTAAAAATGAAGACTAATGTCAGTGTCCATTAGCATTTATTTGTACTTAAAATTCTCAAATCAAATTCTTCACATGAAGAAATACCTGTTTAACACAGAAACATGAGAATCAGAGATTTGGGGAAATTACACATGTGAACTGAGACAAAATGAAAACTCACATCAGTGTTGTCACAGCCAATCATCTCGCCATAAGAGACCTGATGGCACAGACAGTAGGTGGGTTCATTGGGGTCCACCGGCATGTCCAGCACATCAGATGGATGCACATTCCCGAAGTTGGCGGAAGGGTTGTTGAATTCCCCTCTGATGGGCCGAAAATATTTCAATTAGAAAACAATCATAAAGCTAACGAAGGATTATTAACTTTGAAGACAAACACAACGTACGGCTGAAGGAGTTTGACTTTCTTCTGTGCAGTCTTGGGACTGCTATCTTCATCTGAACTCTTCACTTTAGACCGTGTTTTAGCCATCTTCTTTTCCTTCTGTCTCGAGTCACCTGGATTGACACAAACTTCAAAGTACACAAACAACAGAGAATGGATTTAAAACATGTCCCATGCTATCATTACAAAAAGGACATAATCAAAATGCATAAGCACCTTTTTTCCCCTTACTGGAGGTGGAATCATAGTCTGTGCTCTCAATCTGCTTTTCCTTCAGGTCAGCTTCAAACCGCGCCAGGTCTGTGTCAAGACGTCTGATGTGCTTGTCAACCTGAAACATACACAACTTCAGCAGACTGATTGTAGTGCATACATCATTTACATCCATATTGCCCTGGTTATTATTCTACTTGCATTACCGACAAATGTGCCTGAAACAGTTAATCTGTGAGGATACTAACCATTTCATAGGTCTGCATGGCCAGTTGCACCTTATCATCTCCGAACTCCTTGCATTTACTGTAAGACTGCTGAATCTGCCTCAATATGGACAGCTTTTGCTCAGAGGAAAGAGTCCGAGCATTGGCTGTGTATTCCTTAGCCAGAGAGTCTATCTGTCCTTTTAGATCTAAAAAGACACAAGGAGTAAAACTTCAAAAACCACATAGAAATGTGATATCACTGTTGACAATTAACACTATCAACTATTCATGTCCTGGGTAGCTCATTGCTATTCTCTTTTTACCTGCCCCAGCAAGTCGGCCCTGGATCCAACAGTGTGGCTCAAATCACGCCCATTTTAACATCATCTTTGGCTCTAATTTTATTTTTAACAGCTTTTTTCTCTTGTGAAGCACTTTGTGACTCTGTTCTGTGAAAGGTGCTGTATTAAACACACTATTTACTTAATTACTTACTTTAAGATCATTAAAGGGACAATATGTTTTAAAATAAATGGAACTGTTCTTTCTTTGTTTAACAAGCATGGATGATCATTTCATTTATGCCTATAAATAGCACATGTTGGGCATTAAAGGAAATAGGGATAACTGGCAAATCATTTTGTGAATTTCAACATCACTAACAACTTATCATGCTAAACTGACAGAGGTAAATTGTGAGTAATGTTTACAAATCATTGGGATGTGTAATGTACCAGTTTACTACTGTTCAGGAGTTCCCAAACTATTTGGCTTGAAAATATCTAATGTTTACTTATGACCCCTCATCACACAAATATAAGTTTCAAACACGCCATCATCCCTCTGTCCATAACAGCCCTTGTAGATGATCATGTGGTGAATGGATGTATTAGTTGTTTTTGATTGTTATACAGAAGACACTGTGATGTTCAAGGCAGAGTTACCACTGAGGAAAAGAAAAGTATTCAAATATATTGAATATTTTGCACAAACACTTTCATATCCGTTTATTCATCTTGTGACTCAGACTTAACTTGGGATCCTCTGAAGGACCCTGACCCCCCTGTTAGGAATTAATTGACCATCATTTTTATAAAATTGGACATAGACGTGAAGGTAACAGGGTTGATTTCTAACTGTGGGGCAGAGAACTTGTGTTTTGCTGTTTGTGGTTCGATATCCACACGTATTTCTTTGTCTCACCCTCTGTGCGTTGATCTAGATCCCTCATCAGATTGAAGTTTCTCTGCAGCTCAAACGGGAGGTTCTCTATGCCTGGAGGAGTGAAAGAGAACAAAAGCAGTGATCAATCCCGGTTTCACAGAGATCAACGTGAAACAACTGTGGAAACAGGATGGGTACATTTCATGTGCGAACTGGAGATTAGGTTGCTGTTAACCTTAGCTTTTAAACTAGCCGGTCGGTAACGGCAGTGGACACAGGCCACACACACAAATGTGCTCGAGCAAATAACTAATACTAAGTGGAAATAGTGAGTACAATGTGTGTGTGTGTGTGTTTGTGTGTGTGCTGCTCGGCGGCAGACAGCATCCTTTCTTAGCTACAGTGCGACGCGTTATTCCAGCAAATAGACTGAGCCTCAGCGCGCCGACCGCGAGGAAACGGTCACAGCGTTTTTTCACACACTGGCGGGTTGACAAAGAGCAACAACACTGGACGACACACAGCACGTAGGGCAAGTATGAGGGTGGAAACGTGTTTCTAGCGTGTTTAAATCACGATAAAAGCGCTTACTGTCCAAATAATGCTCCAAATACATCCCCGCCGCCATCTTGGAAAATGTAAACACCGCAGCTTCCTGTCCGGGATGGAGCGACGTGATTGGCTGATCCGACTGTCTCTATAAAAACTTTACAATCCAAACTATTTTATTATTTTATTATTTTTAAATGCATTATAGATCTATTCAATACTAGAAGAGATACTGGCTCTGCAGTACATATACAGATCAAAACTTTAATATATATATATATAAAGTAAAAATATGTTAATAGGGTTCAATATATGTATTTATTAGCTATATCAAATACATCCTGAATATCTTAAATTATGAATTTTCCCATTGACATTATGACTGTGACTAGTCTGAGTTGTGATAGCATTGTGAAACCACATTTAAATTCACTAGATACAGATTTTTATTCAGATCTACACCAGATTAAACAGTCATAAATATCAGTCTCCAAAAAAAGACAGATTTTGTTTTCACCCAGATACTTTTTTTTTATTATTGTTTGAAAAACCAACAAAAATGTCACATAAATTACATTGAAAACAAATCTAGAATCTGTCCATGATCTGGTCCCCAACCAAATTTGTATTGGCTTTTCAGGTCTTTCCCTCCTCCTCATGGAAATCAGCTGGGCATCTTTTTTATAGTCCTGCAAAGAAAATATCAAACAAACGCAGACAAAACCACAACCTTCTTTATGGAGGTGATAGAGATTGTCGGATGGCGCCTGTTAGACGGTGTGTGATGACAACACTACAGAGGAACCAATAAGACAAAACCTCCAACTGATAAATGATGAATCAAACAAGTGCTGAGAAAAATATCTTAAAATTTATTTTGTCTCACAGATTTCTAGAAGTCGTCTCAACTTGCATTTAAATCAACAAACACGATGAATATTCTGTAATACAAATAAAAAAAAAGGGGAAAAGATGAAACTCATATGAGAACAGATCATCGTTGACCAGCCAAATCCGTCTGTACATGGTCATGTTACAATTATGTTTGACACTTATGTACCCCAGGCTGAAGAGAGGAGGGTCTGGAACAGAGCTGTTCAAAGCTCTCACATTACACTTCAACACACTGTTTACAATGTCACTCACTCTTGTTTTTCCAACATGCGCTTCAACTTTCTGAATTTATTCTTTCCCATTCTCTTCTTGGCCTTCATGGGGGATTTTTTCTTGCCCTGTTTTTTCTCAAATTTCCCCCCTTGTTTTTTGTTGCCCTTAGATGCTTTAGTCTGCTCAGTTTTCTTCGCTGCAGGCTTCTTGGCCTCTGACCCTTTCACAGTCTCTACATCCATCTTGGCGATCTTTGCCTTTTTTGGTCCGGTGGGTAAGTCCTTTTTGCCTTTCGGCTGGCCTGGTGTTCCGTTGGTTTGGGCTTTTCCCTTTAGGACGCCTGCTTTTCCAGGGACAGCCTTGTTGGTCTTGTCGGTTTTGGATGGTTTAGTCTGAGGAGATTCTGCAACTGCTGTCGACTCAGAAGCCTCTGAATTCTCTCCTTCTGTATAAGTAACAGATACAGAGGGTTAGTTTATGATAAACAAGGAATATCATGAATAAATCAGTTTGGTCCACAGAAGCCATAACCATACTTTGCTTTAGTATAAAAAAAGCCTTGAATCACTGTTGCTACAATTACGCCTGCTGAGTTTTCGTGACCCTAAAACTGAGACATTTGGAAACGGTATTAGCTCCTTTACAAGCGCTGATGGCAAACGCTGTTAACACTAACCGCAACAGTTCCACCTCATCGTCGGTCCAAGAAAAGAAAACCTTGCTTGTTGTTTCTTATTCCTTGTTATTTCTTATTTGCCGTAAGTACGTAAACAGCAACAGAGTAGAAGATCTGCTGATGGGTGTTATTACTGATACAAGGCTAAAACTCTTGTGTGGACAGAGATGGGTTTAAAACAAAAACGTACAATCATTGATGTGGACACAACAAAATCACGTTACCTTTCCCTGCTGGCTCGGTTGGAACCACGTTGGAGAACTTCTTCAGCTTGGCCACAAAAAACCCGTCCATATTGTGGGAATGAGGATAAAATCGCCGAGTGAGTCGCAGAGACGGGTGGAATCTTCGTTCTCTGAACCTTAAAGAATAGAATAATAAATGTTGTGTTGAATATCAAAGTATTTTCTTGTCAGTAACTTACAAACCTGGTAAAAACCCACAAACATTGATGATCTCATTTACCTGGTGAAACCTTCCTTGCCAAAGTCAAGTCCTGTGGGAACTAATTTGACGTTTCTTTTCTTCAGAGCGTAGTCCACCACCCATTCATTCTCCTCCACCTAGAGGAACACATTTCAATCAAGGTCCAAACCTTCCTGCCACATTATCTGCAACATACTCATAATAATTGAATGCAAAGCAGAATTTTTTTTTTTTTTTAATTCCCACTTACCATTATTGAACATGTACAGTAGACCACATATCCTCCTGAGGGTGATGCAGCATTGACAGAGTCTATGGCAGAAAGGATCAGCTCTTTCTGCAGGTGAGCAGAGCGCTGGATGTCTGCCTCATCCTGTCAGGAGGAGGATCACAGGTACCAAGTATTAAAAGTTAAACTTAAAATCCAAAGTATGCATCTTCACAGGTGAACATGTAAAAGGTGGTTTACCTTGCTGGTCTTCACAGCTGGATCTTTAGCGATGACTCCTGTGCCTGAGCACGGAGCGTCGAGCAGCACTCTGTCAAACCCACCCATCACCTGTCCGCAAAAAACAAGTCAGTCCAGTTAATAAAACCCTAGAGTAAACGTAGTGAACCATGGAGATAATCTTTTTCTGTGGATGTGTGGTTGTTACCTTTGGGAACCGCCGGCCATCGTAGTTGCAGACCACAGTGTTGGTGACGCCCAGACGGTGGATGTTTCCAACCACGCTCTTCAATCGATCAGCGTTAGCATCATTAGCCACGATCACCCCAGTGTTTCTCATCAGCTGAGCTAAAGGTGAAACGTTCACATTGATGTCATTATTTTCTTTATGCTGAAAATAATAGTTTTTGCTAAGTAATCGATCAACACAAATTTAATCTGCAACTATTTTAAAATTAAATAAATAAATCCAGTCAAATTCTTACCAATATAGGTGGTCTTGCCCCCCGGAGCTGAACTCATGTCCAACACTAACTCTCCCTCCTGTGGAGAAAGAGCCATGACCGGCAGAAAACTGGACGCTCCTTGCAGCATGTACTGACCAGACAGGTACTCTGGTGTCGCACCTGTTTAAAAAATAAAAGGTTTACAGTTAAAGCTTGTGACGCCACAGTTGGGTCTCAGATATTCTCCAATCAAGTCTGATCTTTGATAAGAATGTACTGAAACTCACCGACAGGTACTGAGGAGTCATAGATCACCAGACCCACTTTAGACCATTTCCCCAGTGGATCCAGGTTCACTCCTCTGTTGATCAGGGCCTTAAAAAGAAAAACACCATGTTGGGCATGTGAACACTTCAAGGAAGCATTTGAAAGCAGTCACGTAATTTATCTTTATATACAATCCAAGGTCTGAATCAAATGCTCCCACTTTTATTTTTCAGAAAATCCTATACAGAGCAATTTTTGTTCTGCGACTGTTTTAGAGCCAAACTTTAATGATACTTCCCCTTGGACAAATCGTTTGATTAAATCTTATAATAAACTTGAGGACATAATTTGAGCTTTTTAGTGAGTTGACCAACAAAAAACCCCAATAATCCTGAAACACTGTAATGGGAACCGTTACCTGTGCAAGGTCTCGCCTCCTTGTTTTCAGTGTGTTTGTCCGGATAGTGACGGGTCTATGAATTTCATTGGCCTCAAGGAAATCAACCAGCTGTCAACAGGAAAAATAAAAAGATTTATGGAGAAACTAGTACAACACATCAACTGATGTAATCGCAATAAGAACTTCTGAATTTGTGAGGAAACGCTTTCCTCTGTCCCACAGGAGAACACACACCTCTGAGAGAGGGAAGAGGTCGATCAATTTCTCAATGAGGAAGTCGTTGTAGCTGTAGTAGGTGCAGAGATCTTTCTTCAGCAGAGAGATGTACTCTGTTCTGTCTTTCCCCTCCTCGCGCTTTGTTGAGAAATTACAAAGGACGTCGATGTTGTCTTTTATTCTCTGATGAATTTCTTTCAGGTCCACAGACAGGAAGACGCCTTAAAAACAAAGACAGAAGCTTTAAGTGTTTGAAAGAGTTTTTGTGATTCTGAATCTTACTGGAAAACAAATGTTGACCACTCACCTTCCTTCTCACTCTCCTCTGCTCCAGGAAGCCTAAATTTATCCATTTCATCCATGTTGGCTTGGACTGTGTCTTCCTCATCCATGTCTTCATCTGATTTCTCTTCCGCTACATCGTCTTTGTCGTCATCTTCCTCATCATCATCATCTTCGTCACTCTCTAGTGCCAAGGTTTCCTTCAGCTTTTTGTCTTTCTTTGCTGCACGCTCGATAGGAAGGAGCTAAATGTGAAACAACAGCAAAGGACACAATTCATCACAAAATCAAAATAATTATACATTAACCACATAAACGCTCCTCATACTTTATATGATGACTTATCTACATTAATCTGGAGCTTCTATAACAAAACCAGGGATTGTATCTGTAAACTGCGGTGGTGGTTTCACATACCTCCTCTCCATCGCTTTCTTCTTCTGCTGCTTCTCCACTGCCGTCATCAAGAGTTCCATAGTCATCAACCATTTCTTCATCGTCGTCGTCATCATCATCATCTTCAGCATCATCATCATCCTCCTCAGCATCATCATCCTCCTTTTCCTCCTCCACTGGTTTAATTTGGGATTTTGCACCTTTCTTTCCTTGGTCTTTTCCTCCTTTCTTCATCTGTTGCTGCTCCACCTTCTCCTCTTCTTCTTCATCCTCCTCATCCTCCCAGTGTTCATCACTGTCGTCCTCGCTTTCAGCTTCATCCATCTTGCGCTTCCTTGTTGATGGTTTCAACCATTTACTGTTCTCATCAGTGAATCCTTTAGAGAGAGGCAGGGAAACAATACAAGAGATAAAAACATACATTAAATATCTATTTGACAATTTTTCTGTCTTGTTGAGAATTTCTTTTCCCTTATAAATTGCATTTTTAGGCACCATCCATATTTTGATAATCCAGCAACTGTGATCATGAAGCCATAATTTGTACGAAATGTTGTGCTTGATTAAAGCTTCTTGAATCAGCACTGCATTAGATCATCGTTGTGCTTATTGTCTACACCCTGACACCCACAGAAGGAGGTAAGCTATTGCTTCCACATTTTGTTATTTTTATATAAATCAATTATAAACCTATTATCTGTGACAACAGATGAAGGTTCAGAGAAAACAATCACTGAAAATGATGTTACCTGTCTTGGTCTTTTCCTCAGCAACATCTTCAGGCTTTTTCAAATTCTGGACTCTCTTTGCAGCTCTGGAAAATAAAGACCGTTAAGCAACTTGCAAACAGAGTGATGTTTCATTTTATGTAATCAGTCAAGCTCGTACCTTTTCCTGCCTCTACTTGACAGACGTTTTGGTTCAGTATCCTCTGCAAACAAGAAACATATCTTGGTGAACAAGCTTAGATGATGTTTCACGGTCCATTACATCCCCACAGTGAATACATGTGTAATAGAAAAGCTGTCAGAATAGACAATACTCACCATCAGTTATAAACTTGGCCAACTCGTTCTCTGCTCCCTGTTGTTTCCTGGATTTCCTCCCAGGTCCTCTTTTCACCTTGTTGGTGGGATCCAACTTCCGACCCATGACTCTGAGCTACACAGGTTCCCTGAAAAGCAGCAGTTAGCAGGGATCTGTTTTAGAGAAATCTGACCAGTTCCAACAAAAACATGGTGTTAAAGCTCTCTCAGTGGTGAGCACATTTTCAAACGTATATTTAATAGAATATCATTGTTAAATCTCTGCTAAATTAGGGCTAAAATATGGGAATATCTTTAAGGAAATTGGTAGATTAAAGTGTTTGTAAATTGATTGAATTGTAAAAAAAAAAACTATGACCTAATACCTCTCATTAGCCACGTATGGCAGGAGACAAACTGTAAGTGTTAGGATGATGTCACACAAAACAAATACTGTTTATTTGAGTGTCTAGTTAAGATGTGGATGAAATTTGCAAACTGAGATTTGGAGATTTATCAGAATTATGACAGATTAAAATGTGAATGCCACTGAATCTATTCCCCAGTATCATGTGTTTATCTGTGGCTGGAGACACTATGAGCCACTTCATAAAATCCAACCTGACTATTACTGAGACGTTGCAGAGGCAGATTCACGTTGCTAGAAACTAAAGAGCATTTACACACCGACCAACACTTCACCTAACTCCGTGTGAGAGTTAGTAACAATAACACTGACTGAGTCTTTATCTTCTGAGCATCAGCGACATTTATTCACAAACTCACCAGCGGAGCTGTGACTTTCAATCCAACTCCCGTCCGTTCAGTGAGAGATTAAAACGTTCACACGTGAATTTTCCTTCAGCACGTTGTGGAGGAACATCCGGCGCACAGGAGTGACGTGACAATGGTGGCGACACAGACACAATCACGCGCATGGACTTTTTTAAGAGACACGTTTTGTGTTTATTATTATTTTTAATGTGGTGCATTTTTTTCTCTCGATATATTTATTAAAAGAAAAATACTAAGCACGGAACAATAATCGAAATTATATTAATAATAGTGATACTATTGATAATCATAGTAATTAATAATTGTTTTTGTTTGATCACAGTGGAAATATTAACTATAATTTTAAGTATTGTACATAGAAAATTACAATCAAAGTTTGAGGTTAATGAATAAATACTATTAAATGAAATAAAGGTGGTTTGATTTCTTAGTGTTTTATTACATTAGAATAGAATTTGTGATGCAGTCTTCTTCTTTGAGGGGATTTTATAAATTAAAATCAAAAGCTTATAAAATTATTTAGAAATGTTCTTTTTTAGAAATTGACATTCGAATTAAATAAATCCCACTATAACATTTACATTTAAAATAGAAAATAAATAAAAAAGCATGAAACAAAAAGTCTTCAAACAAGATTTAACTTTATTTTTCCAGCCCATAAACTGTTTATTAATCATTTAAAAAAAAAAAAAAGTTCTAATTTAATATATACGATATATTTAAATGTACTCGTGAACGCGCACATCCGCGCTGACGCACTCCGCCTGCGACAGTCACGCGGAGAGAAAGCAACATGGATGTTCCCATTAGCAAGAAGCGTGGCCTCGAACATTTGGACGAATATGAACCGAAACCGGCCAAACACCTCCGGAGCCTCCACGACCGAATGGCCGAGAGGAGACTGGTGGTGATCCTGGAGGGAGCCTCTCTGGAGACGGTGAAGGTAAAGAGTCCGCCGGCAGTGTGTGGTTGTCATGTCTGCTGCTACAACACTCATCAATACAGTTTCATTTAGTTTGCAAGTGAAGTGTTTGACAGTCGACATGTGTTCGTTTTTTTCCTCCAGGTGGGAAAAACATTTGAGCTGTTGAACTGTGACCAGCACAAGAACATGATCGTTAAAAGCGGCAGAGATCCAGGACACATTAGACCAGATATCACACATCAGGTACTGAGAACCTACCACTGCAACTGGAAGGGGCAAAAACCTGTGAACTGTAGCATTTAAGTATTTGTTCAGTTATGTACTTTGCATCAAAATATGATTAACTGATATAAATATAGGTAATTTTATTTAAGATATTGTTGTTTTTCATTGATACTGTATAAATATCTTAATAAATAACATGAATGATCTCTCACCAGTGTCTGCTCATGTTGATGGACAGTCCACTGAACAGGGCGGGTCTGCTGCAGGTTTACATCCACACAGAGAAAAACGCCTTAATAGAGATCAACCCTCAGACCCGCATCCCAAGAACCTTCACCCGCTTCTGTGGCCTTATTGGTAAACTACCTCCTCCGTTGTTTGGAGAAACATTCTTACATGCCCGTGTCATCGTTTCTCACATCTGTTCCTCGTCTCTCTCTTCTGTCCTCTCCCACCTCAGTTCAGCTGCTGCACAAGCTGAGTGTCAGAGCGGCTGATGGTCCACAGAAGCTCCTGAGGATGATTAAAAACCCAGTGTCCGACCACCTGCCCCCCGGCTGCCCTCGCATCTCCACCTCCTTCTCTTCAGGAGAAGCCATCTGCCCCCGGACTCTGGTGCCAGAGGGACCCGCTGCAGTGGTGATCGGAGCATTCGCACACGGAGCGGTGAGAGATGGCTTTACACTGCGGCTGATTTACTGCCCGAGGCTTCAAGTATCTGTGTTGCTGATCCCTGTGTCTGTCTTTAGGTGAAGGTGGACTATACAGAGAAGACCGTGTCCATCAGTAACTACCCGCTGTCTGCGGCGCTGACCTGTGCCAAGATGTGCTCGGCCTTCGAGGAGGTGTGGGGCGTCCTGTGACCAACAGTTATTGGACTACTGATGAGACAGTAGAATATGTGGACAATTATTTCACTAAGACTAAGAATGGACATGTCGGCACCCAATGTCTGTTTCACCAGTGAGGCCACGTGGACTACAGACATATATTCAGTTTGGTGTACATGAGCCCTCATGTGGGAAATACTGTACATTTACATTTGTACCCAATTATCCCTTTCAATGTTTTTGTACCATTATCTATTGTAGCAACCGATTCCTGCACAGTTCCATTAAACTTAATGGTTCTATTGTGTCTTTTAATATTCTTGTATTGTAGTTTTGCTTTTAATGAATTTTATGTAAATGAAAACAAAACAGTTCAATTGACAGTACACACAAACACATCTTAGTCAAGGCAAGTACAAAAACACGTGTTTCACGGGTTGTTCGTCAATATTTCGTTGAACTGTTGTGAATATTGAGCAATAAAAACTCTTCAGCAGGTTTGTAATGAGTGTTGCTGGGTTTGACTGGGACACTGAAGGCTTGTGGGACACAGGTGCGATCTGGCACAAATGATCTTAATCAAGAAGGAGGGCTCCAAGGGCATGAACTCATGGAAGGGGTCAAAGTCACAGTTAGCCTGGAAAAAAATGACATGAAAAGAAACAAGATCAGTAGCTGAGAGAACGAAAGATTGAAGACAGTGATAAAAGTACAAACCTGAGAGAACGCTGAGAGGAACAGATGAGTGTGTGAGAGACCTGAGATGGAGGTGTCCCCCGGATGTTTCTGTAAACTCTGATGATAAGCCTGAGGAACGAGGGGGGGACATAATGCGGCTGCATGAGCTTCACAATGTTACTTGTTACAGGGAGAGAGCAAAGCCTGAAGATGGCTCCTCACCTGCAACGCTATCTGCAGCGCGGAGTACTGCACCCACACCTCCTGCCGCTGCGCTGACGAGAGAGAAAAGGCTCCACCTCTGCTTGCTTTTTCTGTCCCAGTGAGATAGTGAGTCCACACACATTCCCCCACAGCGTGCACCGTCTCACTCTGAGAGTAAACTACAACACAACAGACACATGGGGGTGATATTGTGGTAAACAATCTATAAGTTCAGTGTAGAGAATGCAGTTCTTTATTTCTGTAATGTAGTATATTTATAAAGTAATGACTGTGTGTGTAACACTGGCACAACAAATGTGAGCCTCTCTTACTGTCAGGCAGAAGCATGTGGAGGATGTCTTTGGCGATAAGGAAACCCGCCACACCATAATTCATTGCCCTGTTAAGAAACAGAAAAGATAGAAAGAGTATTGTAATGTTAAATAAATGATGATAATAATACACTGTCATGTGTCTACTCTGTACCTGGGATAGGTTGGATGGAAGAGAGGAGGGACAAACATTCCCATGGGAAAGAGGAGCTCAGAACCCAGAAGAAGTGGTGTGACGGACAGACTGAAAGAAATGAGAAAGGCTTCAACACATGCTCACAACTCAAATGGTAAATCTGATAAAACACTCACACATCGGGCGGCTCGCTCGGCTCAGACAAGAGTTTCCTGCGCCTCTTTTGCCACAAGGACAGTAGCTGGATATAGTTGGAGAAGAAGCTGTGAGTGCTCACCGACACCTGGAATCACAGGTTGTTGAGTCAGAGGAGATCTTTGTGTTCAGCTGTACTGCACTTAGCAGTTGGGACCGAAATATCTCCACCAAGGCCAACCAAGCAAGCAAAGCCAATAAAACAATGCAGGTCATGAAGACAGAATGATGGGTTGATGAAAAGACGAACCAAATCAAAGCCTAACCCCCAATATAACACATTTAAATCTTTTTTATTTGGATCAGCACCAAATTTCCCACACTCATAGATATCAGTCCCGTAAATATGCCTGGGTCTCAAAGATGCGTACTGATGGTTATGAATGAGGCCCCTGATCTTTAAAATAGGTGGAATCCTGAGCTCAACCACCTCTAAAGGCACATTGACCATTTCTATACTGTTGTTACCCACTGATGAATCTAAATCCTTGATAGTAATTCAAAAATTATTCTTGAACTAATTATTTACCGTAGAAAAAAGCAGGTCAAGCTCAGCATCTCCATAGATCTCACTTGGAATCCAGAGTCTTGGAATCAAGGTTTGAATCTGGAAGAAAACAGATAGCCGACACTAGAATATTTACAGAGCATAGTAAGAAAATAGAAGCACAATATCAATTCTTGCTTCATATTTTACCTTCGTCATAACAGACTGCAGAGACTCCAGATTTTTCCCTTTGAGTTCTTGTAATTTGGACTTGAAGGAGGAAAAGATATTCTCAATCATCTCCTCTGCCTGTAGAACAATAATAAACATCTTTAATACAAATCCTATCATCCTTATGACTCTTATAATTCAGGACTGAATTTAATCCTGTCCCTCGTCACCTCTCTGAGCGCCGTCCTCTCTCTGAGGAGGTGAGTGAGAACCGAGTCAAAGCCTCGCTCTGTCTCCAGCACGCAGTGTCTCCAGCGAGGAGCTGTCTGATGAGCAGTTCCACAAAGAAGACGTGACTCACACAAATCAATCAATCAATCAGTCAATCTGAAACGTTATTGCTTATCAATGTTACCCACAGACACATTCTTCTCTGTCTCAGAGAATCTGGAGTCCAGCGCAGGCATCAGCGTGTGCAGCAGGTTCAGGATCATGTACGTTTGCAGGGGGCCGCTGAGAGGTGGAATCAGATGAAGCAGCAAAGGGTCAAAGGGGAATGACTGTGCATGTTTGCTCATGTGTTGTCTCACGTCACATACAGTAGCACACCTGTTTCTCGGCTCATGCTTGTTCAGCCATTTCCCAATGATGGGGGACATGTGCACCACATAGGGCAAGTTGTGTACAAGGATGTGATCGTCTTCGATGAGGGGCAGTGGGTGGAAAGCGGCCTGCAGACAGCCCAACCAATCAACAGCAGGCGCCTGAATCTGTGGCAGCATTTATATGAAGAAATGTCATCACAGTTATTATAGACGTAAGCATTTAACGAGACGAGGCCTCCACTACCTGCAGCTCTTTGATGGACATACGCTGGTGGAGCTGTCCTTTTGCGAGGCGATACTGCAGAGGCGTCGCGGCCACGGCGAGCTCAGAGGACAGAGACATGAACAGGCCCACATGGATCATGCTGTTGCTGGGCGGGGCCCCCAACAAAGCCAGGTACCTCTGACATGTTGCCACGAAGGGACGTAATGTCTGCATGGAAAAGAGGCAGGAGGACGACACAGACAGAAATCTGTAAATATGTTTTGTAACATGATCAACTTAGTGTCATCATTTGTCTATTTGTTACACCTCCAGCAAGACGGATCACGGGTCAGGGCAGAACCCGTTATTGGTGCAGATCCAGATCATGGGGTGGATCCAGAAATGTCTTCCCCTTTTGGGCCTTGGTGGAGATAAGCACTCTATTCTAGTTACAGCATGACTACATGTTTTAAGGGACCTTTACTGTTTATTCTATTTCCTTTATTCCTTTTATAATTGTATGTTTTTTAATATTGCTTTTCTAAATTTGTATTGAATATATGACTATTTGATTGTCTTCAATATGGTATTTATGCTTTGGCAACACACGTGAATGTCATGCCAATAAAACTTACAAATCAAATTGAATTGATTAAGGATTGTATTAGTAGTGGGATGGATGAATGTTTCATGTATTAAATTGAAGTCACTAGTTTTCTCTCTCTCTCTTTTGGTCTCTTTGTCTTTTTTTTGTTCTTTCTCTGTTCAGACGTTTAAAAATATTATCTTGCCAGCATCAAAACACAGTTTAGCCAACATGCTAACAGGAGAAGAACATTAAACACTGAAACACAACCTGAGCTTTAACTTGAGATTTCTGCTTCATGCTGTTCCATTCAGTCGGGATCAGCAGATCTGGCTGATCGATCTGTTGATGAAGAGGAGACTTTGGTTAAGTAACAACACAGAGACTACTCCCACCAGCATTATAGATGCACAAACTCTCCTAAAAGACACTGGCCTGTATGTATCTTTTGATTCGCCCATGAGCAATTTCTTTGGGGTCTTTGCCCACGTAGAGGTTGAAGAATGGAAATGTGGCGTAGTCTCTCATCAGCAGACTCAGGGTGGAGTTGAAGTCAGTGTTATTCCACTGGCCTGATACTGCCCAACCTCCCAGCTGCACAGAGAAGTGAAGATTGAGGAGGAAATATTTGAATATAAAAATACACAAAACAACGTAATAACAGGTCTCTCACAAACAATGCTTCTGCCATCTGAGACAAACAGCAACAAATGCTTATCACAGTTTGCCAGTGGAGTTCTTTAAGTGCAGACATTAGTCCGAACCTGAAAGCTCACGGTTTTCCAATTTCTGAGTGTCTCCTGAGAAGCTGAACACCATGATAATAAAAGTCCAATGTATATTGAGGTAATGCTCATGAAGTGTGTAGAACAGTGAGGAGGTATAACACAAAATTGATCTACTTCAGATTTGCAAAATGTTTTGCTGATTATCAAGTGTTTGTTTAAACTGCAATGAAATAATAAAGTGACATTTATCCTGATAATTATCGATATCGACTTTTTTTCTTGACCTAATTTTTTTACCATGTCACCTAATGATGAGAACAGAGGCGGTGAGGGAACACTGACAACATGTTTTGGGGAATCATCAGCCAGGGCCTTGCTTGAAAACTGGATATGAGAGTCATACCTTCTGGATGAGTGTGAGGAAGGGCTCCACACCAGCAGTCTCTATAGATCTTGTGTCCAAACAGGAATGGAAGAAGCTTTTGGCCTTCTGCACAGCTGAACTGCTGGCGCTGTCATTCGATTCTGTAAAAAAAACACACAACTCAGTGACATGTAACACACTCACTATGCAGTGTTGAAGACATGAGAGGACATTTTCTTTGCTACCCAAAATCTCCCTGAGATACTGCAGCAGCACCGTTTTCCTGTCCATCATCTTCTCCTCTCTATGTGACCTTTGCCCTCTCCTCTCTGGCCATGCCGACTTTCCATTCTGGTTCTGTGGATGTCCAGGAATGCCCTGTCCTCTGTCTCTCCCCCGACTGTCTTGTGTGAGTCTGCCAGATCCACACGTGAACAAGAAGTAGTCACATGGCTCAGTGAAAGGATCAGCGGACAGTCGGGCCGAAGCCAACTGACAGGCCGAGGAGAGACATGGAGACACTGTAGGAAAGAGTGAGAGAAGAGTTAGATAAAGCAATCAGTAATAAGGTCTGAATTTAAACTGTCTCTGGAGGCCTACCAGTGCCTGGCTGATTATTGCTCCTATTTTGATTCTGGCGGATATAGAAAATTAATCCCAACAAGGCCGCACATAAGGAAAATCCCCACAAGAGGAGAAGCAGCCTTCGATGTTTCATCCACAGTGACATTGTTTGGGGCTGGTGCTCGAGGCCTGACTCTGACAGCTGTATCTCAGGCTGGAGCTGGGTCTCAGGGGGATCCTGGGTTGGGGGTGGCTGGACCCCCCTCTCAACTTCTGGCTGTGTAGATTCCTGGATTGATAGCTGAAGCTGGAAGTGAGCAGGTGAAAGCAGATTGTAAACGGGTTCACAAAAACACCATGATTCTGTTTCTTAAATATGAATATCTAAAGTATAGTAAATGGAATTTCTTCAAATAAATAACCAAATACTGCTCTGTGGTTGTATGTATCCACAAACCAGTGCAGTTCCAGTTTATATACATTTATACGTTTTCCAAAGTCATAAGAGGTCACCATGACTTTTGACCATTTGAAGAAATCCCTCAAGGGCAGATTTGAGATTTCCTGTTCAAGAGGACAAAAACATTTTTGTGAGGCCACTGTAACATTGAGGCTTGACCACCAAATTCCAATCAGTTAGTCTGTGAGTCTAAGTCAATGTTTGTGCAAAATTTGAAGAAATTCCTTTTAAGAAGTTCATGAGATTTTATGTTCACAAAGCAGAAACTGTGCTTTATGAGGTCAAAGGGAGCTTGACTTTTGTCCCACTAGATTAAAATAGGTTCATTCTTGAGTCCAAGTGAAAATTGAATTTTAATTTCCTCGAAGCGTTCTTGAGATATCATGTTCACAAGAATGGTTCAGTGTTTATCTCTGACCCGTCATCACAAGTTCCATTATGTATTTATGAGCTGTGAACGGTTCTTTCCTTCCCAGGCTTCATGAGAAATTTCCTTTTAATAAACATCTCCACTATTTCAAGCAAAGATTTGTTAGAAAAGCCAAAAAATTTAAGCAACATTTTGACTATTGTTTTTCTTCTTTTTTCTAATCAATCATCCGGTACCACCTCACAGGGCCACAGATCATTAATCTACAGGTCATCACTCAAACATTGAGACTGATGTGTCACCTCTACCACAAACACATCCATTATTTATAAGATTGATATTTCATGTTAGATATCTGCATTGACATTTACCTCACTGTTCAAAATAAGACTTTTCAGTTCAGTAGAATATCAGTGGCATGTTTGTGTCAGTGCCAAACTTACTGGAAAATGCTGATTAAAACAATTTCACTTTGCCTTTTGGCTCTCAACCTTATATTCGACAGTTTGAGCTCTGCAGACCTCACTCAACAACTTCAAAAAAACCTCCAAACTTGACTAATAAAATTTCCTTGGACGTCTCTGCTCCAGTTTCCATCAAGTAAAACCCACACTGGCCTCGTCACCATGTGAACACAGTAAACACGGCTTCATAACAACATGGCATGTTCTTTTACCTTCGGTGAAGTTCTTACCTCAAGCTCTATTGGAGTTTCACTCATTCTTAACATATGGACGTCACGCTGTGTGTTTCTCTGGCGTGTTGCATCTTCTTGTCTTTGACGTTTGATGTTTCTCATGTGAGCCTCCTCCTGCTGTCCCTCCGTCAAACAGCTGTCATCTCAGCCCTCTATCTCTTTTCATCACTCACTTCTCTCCTCATCTGACTCTGATAAAAACAACTCTGCAGGCTGCGTCTTCACTCTGCTCTCCACAGCCCAGATAATCAAGCATAGACTATGGTTTCACTCTGGGACATTCACAGATGGATGTTTTGTGGTTTGTGACTTCTAATTCTGGTTTGTATTTTCACTCGTCCACCTGTCTGCAGGGTCAGAGGCTTCCGAGCAGAGGCTGGTAAGTGAAGGCCAACACATCACTTTTTTTTTTGCTTACACATTGTTACACTGCATTGAATGGCGTGCGATGACGTCCGCTGTCGTCGCTTTCGTCATTATCAGCGCAACACATGGCTGCTAACAACTGATAGAGCAGTTTGGCATCCTGGAGGTCGTGTAGCGCATCATTGAGAGTCTCAGAGGAAACTCGTTTTATGGATGTCACATGGACAGAGAGAATGTGGTGACAGAAGTAAACACCTGTCGAAAACACTAGTTGACTCCTGAGTTCAAATAAATGTAGAAGTTAAAGATGAGAAAACAAAAAGCTGTTGGTATTTAGCATTTTATTCATTTAGTTTATCTTTTGATACAGCCACAGGAGGGAGGGGTGGGGCTAAATGTTTTGTTTAACATATACACATTCACACATATTAAACAGGAATTTATAAAAAAAAAGGTATATGAAAAGACAAGGCATCTGCATTTAATACAATAGGACATAACACAATAAAACGGCAGATAAATGCAACCGTGAAGGCATCATCATGTGTGTAATATCACATGGTGATGTCAAAGGCAGGGCCACAGAGGTGGAAGAGTTTGTGCAAACAAAAGACATAATACTAGAGGATTTCCCCCCACCATCTACACAGTTAGCATGCAATGCTGAATCACTATTGCTGTGTTCTGTTAGTCATTCTGTTATAATGCACCAGGCTCAAAGCAAAGCACGAGTAACAGTTTTCTTATTGAGGAGTTCACTTCTGTGGCAGCAAATCCGGCTCAATTCAAGAGGAACGACGGAATACGAACGAGAGAGAGTGGAGGAACATCGCCAACTTAGAAATGAAAACAAATAATTTGTAGGCTTTTATCAATGAAATACAGTACAGTAACATAAGAATTAAGAATAAAATACTATATAACTGTCATGAGCAGACTGAAGTAAGAATAGTGGAAAGTATAGTGGTATTTACTGAATCATCAGGATAAATCCAGACCAAAAATAAACTGGGCTCAAATACAAAAAACATTGAATGTGATTGTTTTAGAAATCCCCAATCATGCAAACAGCTCCGAAATATTTGGTCACTATGTTTTAACATCTGTTACCTGAAGCTCAAAGCTACCACCTCTACTGATCCATTTCCTGTTGTCACAACAGGTTCTTTTTGCGCTGGTACACATGTAATCTTAATATAATAGAAAAAAGGGTCCTTAAATAATATTATTTGCAAAAAACTATACTATTATGTTTTTAAATGGTGTCTACTTAAATTCTATCATGTGCAGGGGCTTTAGAGTCAAACTGACACTATTTTTATTTCGCTATGAAGCGGTGCAACAATAATCACATAATAGGTCCTGTTTTCAGCCATGCAGCTGATATCTTTAATGACACTGTTTTTAAATTACGAGATCCCTGGAATGGAATCTGTGCGTGGCAAATCTGTGCTCGTCTGTTTGTTCATTTGTGCATCTAAAAAGCATGCATCTAAAATACTTAACACCGTTGAATCAGCTCTGAACTATTTTTTTGATCTTTTTGTTCTAGCCTTGGCCTTGTATGATGAAGTAAAGAAAGCAACAACACATAATTCAATGCATGCCTAGAGAAGAACAGATTCTCATCACAAAGAACTAAGAACAACATTCACTGTTTTTATCTGTTTTTGCAGTCAACATTTAGCCCTAGAAGACTTTACAAAGGTATCAGAGTAGATCAGCTGATAGAAAGCAGTTTCTAGGGAAGCATCATAGCATCATTAACCATGCTTGCAGGCACAGCAACTGCCAAAGTGTTAAAGATGTGCTCTATCAACAGAGCCAGAGTGGTAACAACTGTGGAATGGTTGAATGGAGGTTCTGAAAACACCTCACCCTATGGTAACAATCTGTTTCAGTAACATCAGTGTAGTTACCACGTTCACAGGGAAACAGACCAGCCAGTGAAAGTCTTAAGATGGAAATATCTCAGTAAATGGTGCTACCAACAATGCTGAGGCCAGAAAAACAAAGAAAGGCCACTTTATATTTTCATCACACTGCTCTTTTTGACCAAACTGTTCTTGTGCAAGTTATGCTGGAAATTTTTTGAGTAAACGTGGGATTGGTACAAAAAATATGCTCTAGCTCACAACGAAGGCTAAATGAGAGATAGATGAGTTCGAGATGGGGAATAAACGATGACCCAATGCAGTACATTACTTCTGCACTGAAGTGAACAGAGACTGGGGAGTACTACACTGTATCTGCATGCAAACACTTTCACTCAGCACATTCACATTCACACCTGCAAACACATACTGAACAGAGCCCTGTTGCAAAGGCAAATCGGTAGCTGAGTGAATCCTGTGCTTTTGGATTTGGTTCATTGTTTCACACGATCACTGTGCAGCTTGCTTGGCTCGCTTGGTGTGGCACTTCATACACAGGATTTTACCATCCAATGGGTAGCAGCCATTTTCATCTGCTTCTATGGAGAGGGGGCGAGCGCAGTCCTACACAACGAAAGAATACAGATTCATTATCATTTTACTGAACGCACTGCGTGATGTTTTTTTTTTTATTATACAAAATTCAGTATGATTACTGTCTTACCTCACAACGGTAACACTTGAGGTGGAAGTTCTTGTCGAGAGCCACCACTCTGACCGTCTCCTCGCTGCCTGGGGCAGGAATGATGGGCTCATTACAGCTCACACACAGAGGAGAGAAACGCCTGAAATAGAGGGATGAGAACTGTCTGTCAGTCCATCGTCCTCACATTCTCACACATGTTCATCCACATTTGAGGAAGCTGTCAAATAAGTTTCATTAAATGCAGACAAAGAGAGGAGGATGTGTTGCTGTGTCTTTCCTCTACAACATCCAGTCTCATCAGTGATTCCGATGGTTCCATGAAAGGGATGATATACAACACATACAAACACTGCTAGAATAGTTTTTTTTTGTCAAACTAATCAGGAGAATTAATCTTGGATAATGTTTCATTAGGTCATTAACTGAGCAAACAAGAGCCAGCAGCCACCTGTGGTAGTCCTGGACACAGTAGGGGTTGTTGTTGTCGTCGGTGATGAAGGGCGCACCCTCAAGTACGCAGGAACAGGTGCTGCAGCGGAAACAGTGGGAGTGGAAACACTGGCCCACTGCCTTCAGCACACGGTCTGTGATCCTCTCGCCACATCGGGAACAGACAGCCAGGGAACCCTGAGGAAGAAGAGAAGGAACAATAGATAGAGACATGAAACACGCAGCGAGACGGTACAATCGCTGTGTCAACACTGTTCAGCACTTTAAATACACTTTAAATATGCAAAGAATACGTGGGAGTTTTGTTGATTACACAATAGTTTGTTGATTGACGTCTGTGTACTTTTAACTTTTTACTAGAAACATATCTCATTAAACTGCCCCATGATGAAGTGTGTAGCTACAATAAATGATAGAAAGAAAGTGAGAATCCTTCGGTCAATGACACCTCATCGTTTCATGTTCACAACAACAGCACCATCAAATAATATCATGTGTGCATATGTATTGTTTCTGAGTGTGTTCTCACCATGTAGCAGTCCTCACACTGAGGACAACCATCCCTGTCATAGAACTGCATGCCCTGCAGGGGGCGATGACAACTCATGCAACAGAAGCAGTTTGAGTGGAAGAGTTTATCCATGGCTCTCACTGCTGGTTGAGTACGTGACAGAGACTCGCCACATTTCCCACAAACCTCTGCAGTGGGAAGAGAGAGAGAGAGGGTGGGTTGAGGAGAGTACATTTATTTACAAACAGCAAAAAGCATCTTCTATCTCTGCCTTGCTTTTGTTAATCACAGTTCATAGTGTATTTAAACAATTTACACAAATAAACTGAACATTTTATAGATTTTGCCAGTTGTACAGACTTGGTTGTGATATGTTTCATGAAACAGATGTAGTTTTAAGTTTTTTAAGATGGCAACTTTGTGAGCTAAAAGTGGATAAGGAGGAAAAAAACACTACAGCAGAAAAACAATGAAGCGTAAAATAAAAGCCTGCTAAACTTAGACTGTAGAATATAAGGAATAATGAGTGAATGAAATTGTGATATACATAATGGTTTGCATTTTGCAGCTGGTCAGCAAACTGACAAGAAAATCATTTCTTTCTCCCTTAAGCGTGTTGGAACATTTCCAGTGTGGGACATTAAAAATCTTATCGCAAATACTCTGTATTTTTGTCAGCACTTTATTACACAATCAACTCTTTCTGTTTTTTTGTGCAAAACTGGTGCATAATGTGAATACTGGCAGCTTCTTAATGAGTGTAATTAGCAACACTGACATCAGTCATTAATCTAAATTAGATCATAGAATTGTGGTGTGAGATAGAGGTGTGTTAAACAAGTCACTGACAGGCATGTGAGAGACAGAAAGGATGAGTGATGCAGTGAGACATTAATGTGCGTATATCATTGAATCTTTATGAATGTGTGTACCTGTCGGAGGGGAGGTGATGACAGGTGCATGTTTGTCCATGTTTTTAATAAAGTCCTGGGTCATTCTCTCCAGCTCCTCCACTTCTCTCATGTTCAGAGGAACACCTCCACCTGGGATAGCAACTGGGCCGGGGGGTGATGGCTGATAACACACAAAAATACACACACACAGACACGAAAAAACATTAGTACGTGCCTATACATTATTTACATTTTTTTTATACAGCATGTCTTACAGAGCATGTTGTTATTTACGACTGAGCTATTTACCTTCGAAAATGCTGTTAGTGTCCAGAAAGGCATAATTCTGATCCGTTGATTTATTTATTTGTACTTCCTGTACCTTTCTACTGTTTGTGCAATGCAAGCATAGTCTCTTCATAGCTAAAATAAAGTTGGAACATACCGTTGATGCAGGGGGAGATTTCATTGGTTGGTTAAAGGAAGAGGGCGGAGATGTCATCATCTTGGGTTGAGGAGGGGGAGGCACAGCTGCAGGAGGGTTTTGGTTCGCATTGACTTGACTGGCAAAGGGAGAACTCTTTATGTGATTAGACGATGGTGCAGCCACCATGTTGTTTGGTGGAGTAGAAGGTGCGGGGGGAGCTGCAGGTGGTGGAGGGAAAGAGCTGGTGGCAAAGGGAGGAGATGGTTTTGGTGCTATACTGACGATGGTGGGGTTCTGGTTCAGATTCTGGTTCAGTTTTTGCGCCAGAGAGGCAGACGAATTGGTCGTTCTCCCACCGAAACCTGACTTGGGCGCCACCGCCGGGGCCTTGGAAAAGGGCTGAGCAGCGGAGTTTGGTGCTGAGTTGTGATTGGCTTGACGGTTCGTTCTGGCTTTGAGTTCTTCGGCCCAAGGTGCTGGAGGTGGGCGGTCTCCCATCTCAGGAGGTGGGAGGAAGGAGAGCGCTGGTTTGGGAGCAGTCGGGGGCGGAGCTGAAGGCTTGGGGGCTGGTGCGGAAGAATACTGGCTCGGTAACTGAGGATAAAACAACATGAATAACGTGAATTTTTCACAGATTCATTTTCCTCAAAACAAAGAACAAAGAAAGACAAATTCAGTGTGAAGCTGTTCTGGTGTTGAATCTGTTCAGAAAACATTTACCATAAACTATACCTGAACACAGAGAAAATCACATCTAGTGTGAAACATTTCTGTAATGCTGAAATTATACAGAATGAGGTACTTAGTTTAAATGTAAACTGAAAGTGCCCTGTGTTTGAGCTTATCAGAGGTGCTTCGTCTATTTTGACATTTATTTTGCGTTTTTGAGCCAACATTACTCTGCCATGATCCAGTACCTCCCAGTTGGATAAAAACACTCTCCATTTATGGCCCTTTTACTGGGTCTCTGGCAGCACAATCTGGCTTCATCACACTCTCATGCTCCTCACTCACTCACTCACTCCTCTCTTTCTCTCTCTCTCTGTCTCTCTTAGCAAGCGTCTCCTCTCTCCGTGTGAATCACCAGCTCCCTCTCCTCTTGTTTTGTCTCTTGCTCTGCTGTGCTGTGTGTGCAGTTCACTTATCATTGAGCTTTCAACCCGAACAGACGAGGAAAGACCAATAAAACCAACCTGGCAACTTACCAAACTACTTCCACTGACCGACCTTGCTGTTTTATTTTTTTCCTCCCACTGTCTGACTCATTCTCTGTTCCTACATCGTGCTTCCTGTGAGCCAAAGTCTGCTGTCACTTTCCCTCTCATCTGTTCTGTCGCTCTCCGGAGGACGTGGATCTGTCTAATGTATCCTGAGGTTGTACAGTGTGTTCCCCGGCCCTCCATGCTTTGTACCTTGGGGTTAAAAGGTCCCCTGTTCTCCATCTCAGACAGCAGGTCAGTCAGAGAGTCAAGCTGTTGATCAAAACTACTCTGTTTCGCCATCATTCTCTGGAAGAGTAAAGCAGATGGAGACAGAGTCAAGCACATTTCTTCACATCACAAAAATGAAGGAGAATGAAGACACACTGATGAGTCACAGAAAAACTAGATGACGATGACAAACACTGTAAATGTTTGATTAAAACTCAACAATGTTTGGTTCTTTTATCTTTTCAAAATGTAGGATGAAATATTGTCAAACTGTTTCAAACATTTGGTGCTTGCTCAGTTATTTGGAACAGCTACTGTGGTGGAACAACAGGAACCAGAAGAATGAATGATAAACAAACAAACTTAATGATTTGATTAATGACTATGAATAAATGAATGATATTTACATTTTATTTCCCTGGCTAGATGAGAGAATAGAGAGAATAGAGCATGCTGAATTATTTAATTTTCAATTCATTGCATTGTCTGCTGAGAAGAATTTAGAAGCTCTCTGCTAATTTAAACACAATGTATTTCACAGTCAATTCTCTACTTTTTTTTTTTTTTACAGAATCTAATTCTACACACTGATGCTTTTGTAGCCTGACAATTCAACTGCACTTAATAGAATCCTACATTAACATGTCTACAATAAACCTTTCATCGCACTGTTTCAGTGACATAAATGTGCAATAATCCTGTTAGACGCATGAAAATGGGCGATTTACCCTCGACTAATGTTTATATAATTTGTGGGAAAATCTCAAAAGACAGTGTTTCGTGCAAACACAACAATATCCTCCTGCATCCTAGCTAATGATAAAATTATGCCTAAATGCAGTAACATGCAGTACAAGGAAGTAACATGCAGATGGCCAAGGCAACTTAAGACACCATTTTGTCTTACCTGTGGGCTCAAGGCAGCACTGGGAATACTGGTGCCAGAAACGGGGAGTGGTGGAGGGGGTGGGGGAGGAGGGGGAGAGGGGCAGGCGGGCGGACAGGCGATCTCCTCGGGGGGAGCCGGGAGAGGCAGGTCGTCTGCTACAGGAGGTGGAGCAGGGAAGGCGGGAGGGGGAGCGTCAGAGGCGGTGGGTAAGGTGTGGCATTCAGGGGGAGGTGCTGGCAGGTCATCATCCAGCGGAGGAGGAGGAGGAGGGGGTGGGAAGTCTGACAAAAATGAGGAGGGTTGACAAGCGTTAGAATGTGCGACAAAACAACTTCTTCATTTTCAATCAGGTTTCACTGTCAATCATCGATCAGACAAAAAGCTGAGGTGCGACACATTCAATCACCTTTGGCTGTTTCTGTGATGGCTTCTTAACTCTGAAAGTCGACTGAGAACATGAGTCAAATTGTGTCCTGTCTGGTAATGTGGTTATCCTGACATATGTTTTCGGGCTCTAAAGATGCCCCATGGAGATTCATGTAAACAAAGAAATGTTGTGTTTACACTCAGTGTTTCTTACTAGAAACTCGGCAGCATTTACTTCCTGATAAAAACTTCTTGAAAGCGTATTTTTGGAACATTTTAAAACCTGCTTGCAGTCTACTTCCTCAAATGTCTGCCACCAAGTAATCATCTTAAAATTGTGCCACCAGCAGCTTGACTGTGAATATCACACTGCTAACACAGTGTTCTTGAGCATGTGCTCAGTATAAAACATGTGTGACAGATAACTACACTGTATTATCAGCTCAGATATATAGAAACATAATTATACCCAGCTCACGTTTCTTTAACGTTATCAACATTTGACAAAAATTACCAATAGGCAGGAAAATACAGCCCGTTAATGTAATGTCTCATCTAATTAAAACCACACAGCTGATGCATTTCTGTCATAAACTCAACTGTGAAGCTGTGCATGCTCGAGCATAAGAAGCAGCAGGAGGTTGGATATCAAAGGGCTGCTTACTGAGTGGAAATAATACAGATAGCTGGGAAAAAGCTTCAGAAAATAGCATCAATAATACACATACCATCACAGAGCGTAGGGGGTGGCATGGGCAAATCTCCCACGCGACCAATCAGACCCGTGCCTATCGGTGTTGGTGACGGAGCGGAGGGAGGTGTCTGGCTTTTTGGCCGTGGCGGTGCCACCGAGGCAAACTTCTTTGGCTGGTTGTAGAAGGACGGTGTGGTGACTTTGAAATTCAGAGAGGATGTCACCATGACCGGCTTACTGCTGTTAGAGTCCTCCATTTTGTGTATTTATCTGGGGATGAACACAGGAAACAGTTAGACGAAGAAGAACAATATAAGTTCTTATATAAGAGCCTGTTTTGTAGCAGAGGTTGGAAACAGGCTGCAGAGTCTTACTCTCACACCTCACTTGAAGCCAACAAACTGAAAATCAGCTGACATGAGTCAAAGGCTTTGCATGCCTTTGCAGTGATGCTTGCTGTGTCTTTTGCAGGTGAATTAGTGGTGATGGAACTTCAACAACATTTTGGCCTTTAACAATTCAAATCTACACAATAACTAAGTCAAGGTTTTCCTTCTGTAGTGCCCTGACACTGAGAAGTAAAACAAGAATCTATATTCACATGCAGACTACATTTTCAGTGGTGTTGATAGAAAGCTGTCCTCCAGTGCATTGTAAAATGGAGTAGTCGCTTCTCGCTATAAAATCCAAACCAAATTGTGGATGGTGGTGAGGCGGATGCAGAGACAAGTCAGAAAATAATGAGGGCAATAAATATTTGGGAGACAGTTTTTTCCCCTGTTCGCTCTGTTAAGTTTCCAGCTTTAAAACTGGCAGGAGTTTCCTGAAGTTGCCGTGCTATGTATATTGTTTGTCATCATCTATTAGCACAAAACATTAAGTTATTTTATATTAACTACAAAAACAGTAAACAATATAGACCAGCACCTATTGTACACGTAAGAGCTGATGCACTGCACTAGCTTAACTTATTAAGATGGAGGTTTATTGAGGCTCACAATGTCTTTGGATTGTGACTGGATTCGGTGATTTAGCAGTAAAATGAAACCAACCACTGAGGATTCTAAAAATCCTCTGAAAAATTTTCTGATTTCCTTTATACACAAAAAATGACAACTGGTTGACAGTGGAATGAGAGAAAGGTGTGTAAAAATGTCCTCAGGCCACGTGTATGTACAGAGCAAACACAGTAGATGCTATAGACAGTGTACAATATTTAACACACAGCTGTTTACAGTGACTTAAAATGCAGCAGTACGTTTACAAGAGAACGTCTGGTTTGAAGTAGCGGCCATGGCAGGAATCATAACATTTTCATGTGAGGTGCGTCAGAGAGAGGCTGCGCTCAAATATTTACCTCACACATTCTGGTGGTTAAAAAAATGTTGACGCTACTTCAGTGTTCAGATTCCTTTTCGGCACATATTTCCCTGGCGGCCCTTAGACCTTCAAACATAACCTTTAGTTGAAAGCACGACCCCACAGACCATCCTCTAACACACACAAACACACGTGCGTACACATCTGTACTGGCCCTCTGCAGCTATTTAACAAACTATTCAATCCTTGAGGCACTGAAATAGTTGAATACGCCTAAAAATTAAAACCTGATTAGACCTGTGGCAGTGATTAACGCACCAGTGTTTGGACAATTTAAGCAGTCTTTAATAGGTTGTGAAACATGCATGCATTCAGCCACAACACATAACCTGTAACAGAATACGTTAATCACATTTTCCAGTAAACAAACAATGTGCATGCGTTTCCCTAAGGATGCTCATTTAGGCCTCAGTGCTTTGTAACCATCACAATTACAGTACAGATGTGTGGGACCATTTTCTCAGTCATGTATAATTCAAAAATACTTGAATAAATGCATTCAATGGTTTGTTTGCTTCACTAAAGCTACGACAATCCCCTCTACAAGTATTCAAGGCATTTTCCAGCTTTATTTTATTTAATGAACGATGGACATTAAGTGTGAAATGAAGAGAGAGAGAGAGAATGGAAGGAGACCCTCCCAATCCCTCATAGAAAACTGCGTTTTAAGTTGTGTTTTGATGCAGATTTCTTAACAACACAAGCTTTCCTTAGCTTTAATATTTCTCTCACAGCATATGAGTTGATGTGTACATTTTTCCCCATAGAGAGGGAAACATTAACACCCAAATATCAAATGCTGAATTAACTCTAAAAGGTTTCTAAATTCATGTGTCCCCAACTAGACCCCTTCAAATGGCCACAGAAGAGTGATTGCACTCATTTAGATGTAATTGAGTTAGCATTTGGAAAACAACCTTTTCGAAAATGAGATCAGGTCAGACAATTATTAGGTAGACGGGGCTTTTCTCTGTAAAAAAAGAAAAAGAAAAAGGAACCAACCAGGACAAGTCTGAATGTTTCACCCTCATTCCTCTTTGTTGGGACACACAGGCAACACTTCAAGTTCTGACAAGACAAACACAACCCTCACAGCTCCTGAACGTTTCTCTGGAGTTCAGGAACTAGCTCATCAAATGAGAAAGCACTGCATCTGCTTTTTGGTTCAGCTTCCTTCAATGCGACATGGATTGATGTTGAGTAATTTTAACCATATATGTCCAGGTTGATGCTGTGATGCCCTTTAGTCACACAGAGGTGTCAGCTGTTGCTTTGCGTCATGAGACATCTCACAATGAATCACAGATGTATCAAAGATAGACAATAGTTAACCACACCATGCTTATGATTCACACCCATTTGGTCCCCTATCCTTTAAGAACAATACAAAAACACTGACCTAGAGAATCTTAACTGCACTTCACTGTCCTACTGATAATAATTACATCATTGTCCCACTTTAATAATTCAGAAAATCACTGCATTATCAAGTAGGGTAAGATGCTGAGGCTTTAGTGGAAAGGCAAACTAAAAGAAAAAGAGAAAAGACAGGTGTGCTTCAGTCTTATGGAAAACAGTTGACTATTCATTTATCCAACCTACTTCATGTTGAATGAAGTGGACTCTTAATACAAAAACAGATTGACTGTTAACAGTCGAGATAAAGCTCTTGAGCGTTGTATGTATGAATATTAACAGAGTACTTCAAACATATCTATAATGGCTTTCTAGAAGAAGTGCTTGACAAGGGTGGGTAAGAACTGTGATTTAGTCTTTTCATAAAATTACTTCAGCTACCTCATCTCTAAGAGACAATATGCAACAGTCCTCAATTATTCAAGAGTTCTAATAACTAGTGGTCAGGTTCCATCTGTTTCCTTGATACGGACCTGAGGGATTTCTAACGGTGAGATCAGCTACACACTCAGCCCCAACAGGCACACTTAAAATTTATCTTGAAACCTGATCCTTGAGACGAGAGAGACCCTTGACTAAAGGAACATATTTGGCACCGCAACTCAATGACATCATCTTTTTTGCTGTTTCAGTTACACTCCAATCAGCTCCCCCTCCCTTCTCTAAATTTCCTCTTTGTTATTTTTTGCACCATAAACGGACCTGAGTTCTTGTCTTAAATTCTAGCTTACTTTCACAATCTCATAAACAGAAACAACCATTTTTATCTGTTTTTTTGTGCGTTTTTGGAAAACTGAATGATGTAACTTGAGGCTCCAATTTAATAGGTTGTACTTTACAGCTGATTGAGAGTGTGTCATCCTGTAGCCTTTACGTAGGCCCCAGCATACATCACATACTGTACTCTGCAGCTTTTGAACTTTATATAAACTCCACATGGCTTTAACAGGGTTAGAAAATTGGTCCTCAGCACGAGTTTGGGCACCGCAGCCCAGTTGGTTTTCATTCCATCTTATCATGGACTGAATTACACATGGGAGTGAGGGAGAAGGTAATAGACCTAACTGCGTTGTAGGATATAAAAAAAACAGCAGGGCTATGGCACTCTGTGACCTGGGTTGAAGAAAAACTGCCCTGGAAAACTGTCAGACTTCTTCAAGACATGAAAACAGGGAGTTGCATGGAGCATTTGAAGTCATACATGTACGATTAAACAGCTCAAACAAACAAAGGTCCCACACTTTCTATTGTCTTTGTATTTTATCTCAGGCAAGATTTCGTGATACAGTAGCTGTTAAGGAGGAATTGACCATGAAACTATTTCACTCAACAGTAATTGTGTGCCCTGTGGTCATAGAGGAACAAAATTGGAGCTTATATACTGCGCTGCTGCTTATTAAAGGGTTATAGGGTAATGTAGCATGGTGTCTAATTGAATCAACGTTTTTGTCGTTTTTCCCAAAAATGCAATGCAGGTAGAGAAATTCTTAATTTAGCAATATTTTCATTATAGTACCTCAATGTACCACAATGATTCAAACATTAAAATGTCCCCGTTTAAAAAAAACTCTGGTAAAGATCCCAAATAAGTAATAAGCTTGCTATTGTATTTACTGCTATCGTAAAAAAGAATAATACATAAGAAAGGAAATCAGAAAAGGGTTTTCAATGTCTAAAGTAAGTTCCTTATCTGTTAACCTTAAAAGAACCTGAATTTCTAACAGTACTTCCAGTAATTCCTTCCATGTCTGGTCCGTCATTATATCAGTGACGAGTGTGTTGTTTATGAAACTCTCTATTGTTCTGATGTTAATAGCACACAGTTTCTGGGAAAGCGTGTCTGGGCTGGGGGTCACTAATGCGGGGACAAACAACCCTTTTGAGTCCAATCTTACAGGTCACTGGACATGCATTGAGCACCAGTGTTTTGCTCGATCACGGACTGTGGCTGGTGAATGAATGATTGAAATGGCAGCATCTCAAAACTGGTAATAACATCAGCCAAATGGACTGTATGTCAAGCTCTCATGTGAGCCGCCCTGTCTGACTTTAACTGACATACATTAAAACGATGCAGGCCAAAGATAAGATAGATTCGTGCAATGATTTGAGGCACAGGGACGCCCTAAAATAGCTTCTGTGTCTTGACTCATGGAGGCATTAATTAAAAAAGAAGATTCTTTATCAACCAGGCCACGAATGGTAGCATTTAGCAATTCATGGATCATTTTCATTTGACTCACCAATGTACTGGAGCATCAGTGACGACAATCCAAGTCAGTTCAAATGAAAGCACCACACAAACCTCAGACTAAAGCCTTCCTGCTATAAATCATTCTTGAACACAGCTTTCTGTGGCTGTGGATTGTGGCTACCCTCCTATCTCACTGATGAAAAGGCAAATCAAGAAGGCCAGGCACAACTGTGTGGCTACAGATAATCACAGGATTTTCACATTCTCAGACTTGTAGTAAATCTAACTCAAAATAGCCATAACTCTCATGTATTCTCCCAACATCCTTTATAATCCCGCACTCATCTTGGATTTGATCATATTCTGGATATAGCCTTAACATGAGAAACCTGGTTATCCATATCTATGTATATATGGTCATAATGTCCTGGTTTCTGATCATTTGAATAGTTGTGTCTTGATTTTTTACTATCTCAGCCCGCCAAAAATTACCTGAATAAGTTGACATATATAAATGCCTTGTCTAAAACTTCAAAAGTATTATCCTTGTTTCTGTCCAAGTAGTTGGTATCACATCCAGGTTTCGCAAAACTGGTTTAGACCTTATCCAAGAGTACGATGTTAACAGAGGCCAAACAAAACCAAAATCTGACAAACAGGATTCTATTGCACATGAAAGCTACCTACCATTTTGTTGGAGGTGCAAACGAAATCACAGAAGGACGTGGTTAAGTGTGTGAGGAAGTTCATAACTACCTATTTTGGGTACTATATCAGTGTGCCTTCCAATTCCATCTGCTCTGGCTACCTCTGTAGAATGAATGATTGGTCCTACACATGTTTGTTGTATCGGTGGTGGATATAATTATTATTCATGATAGTTTTGTTTGAGGTTTGAGGTTTGGGGAAGAAGAAGTGTGTTTACTACACCGTAACATAGTTACACTGGTTTTAGTACAAGTGTACTTAAATTTCATTTAGTCTATTGTATTTGAAAACACATTTTTGACACCCACTACAGAGAAAATCTTAAATCTGACTGATAACAAATGAATTGGTTTGACTGAGAACAAATAGTTTTTGTAATCTCAACACCTGTAACCTGCGGACATCGCCCCAAATGTAGGTGAAGGTACGAAAGGCTGGGCCTCGATGGAGGCACACAACTTATTACAGGTTTCTTTATACTTAATCATATCGATGAGTCAACAACACTTCAGCACATGTGCTCCATCCAAGACCTTGTAAGACTTTAACACTCAGTTCTTATAAGTACATACTTTCTTTCCACGTCTCGGCTCCTCCCACCTTAGCACCCCGTTGATTAGATTAGGTTTGGTTAGCAGACTGTTAGCTAAGGCTCTGACAGCTGACAGCCAAGAATGAATGGTCACAACCAACGTAAATAACAAGGGTTCACGGACCCCCTCACCGCTACCTGGTCATATGAACACTTCTCGGAAAAGAACATGAGTATTTGCAGCTAAAGCTAACTAGAAAAGCTAATGTTGCTAAAGCACATCACTTTGTGCTAATATTAACCATAAGCCCTGATAATGCAGTCGGTTAGCGTTAGCTTGGTTCGGATTGCATCCGTTAGCATAACACGTTAGCTCCGGAAACAAATAATGGCTGAGTTGTTCCTCACCTACAACACTTAGCCGCCCTGTGATAAACCGTCTCTCATCAACAATCACACCCGGGCTTCACGTTAGCTCAGATCGGAACCACACTCTCTCAGCCTCGGCTACGTTTCTCTGTTGAAACCGAAACGCCCCATTTTCCCCCCTGATTCTTACCTCAAGCGGCTTCTCTCGTCAAGTTCCTGCTCCACGAACACACACAGGCTCACAGCCGCGTTTGTGACATCCAGCCCAGTCCGCCCGGTGGCTACACTTCCGCGTACCTCACTCCCTTATCGCCCGCTAGCTATCAGCTGGTTGTATCAGGCTGCAGCACCTCCAGGGACATTTAGTCACATTTACTGCACGAAAACAGAACCAGGGAGGCGAGAGCAGGCCGAGGACCACCGCCCACCACCAGGTACCCCTCAACCACAGTGTGCTGCAGCTTTTACACGTCTCATGGAGGAAGCTACAACAGCTGCCATGTGACAAAACACACAGAGGTGCCATAACTTCACTGAGGAACTATATCACATCATCACACATGCACTGACACGAGGTTTTTACCTTATTAGGAAACCTGCAGCAGTACCACCACCTCTTATTATCCTGATTCCCCGCAGCTACAATCACTTACCCTGTCAGTGTGGATCTCTTCCCTTTTTTACTTCCACCTCTGTCTTTTGTTCCTCTTCTTCTTTTCTCTCTCTCCCTCTCTCTCCCTCTCTCTGTAGGTGGCAGCTGAGTAAGAGTTCACTGTAACGGTAACTTCTCTTTTTCTGTCTCTTCCCCTCTCTCCAGCTACTAGACCCTCCCCCTGTGCTTCTCGCTCTGGAAAAGGAATGACACCATCCTTCCTAACAAGTTCTTTCTTGTTTGACTTTGGCTCAGGACTTGTGTATCACTATGTAAACAGCACCTCTCTCTACCCCTCTCTCTCTCTTTCTCTCTCTCTCCCTCTGTGTGTGTGTTCATAAACTGTCCAGTCAGACCCCTCCTCCTCCTCCTCCTCCTCTTCTTCCCCCTCTCCCTCCTCCTCCTGCTCTCCTTTCTCTCTGGATTCTTGCAGCATTCTTCATTCGGTGACATCAACCCTGTTGCCTCTCCTTGTAAGGTCAGACTGAGGGAGTCAGAGGGAGGGAGAGATAATGGGGCTAAGGGCTTGATTAGATACAGACTGTAAGAGCGGTTAGGGCTTTTTTAAAAACACAAGGAGGCACAGCGGCTGAAGAAAGTATGTTTGAGCTTAGCTGGGTTGTGGAAGAAGTTTTTATCTGCTCTGATAGACTTTCCTCCACTTGCCTCAACAAGAAAGCAAGATTGTAAAGGCATTATTCTGTCTGCTGCCATGTGGGCTGCCACATTTCTCTTTGCTGTGCACTGAGGCAGGAAACATGCAACGAGTTAGATTGCTTCACTGTGCATGATGAGTGCGCCTGGTTCCAGAGCAAATACATTTCATGGCTCTCTCTCAAAAGCAACTGTTGTTCGTCCCGACAATGAGGATATGATCAACCTCCACAGTGTTGAATGACACCTCCCATCCTGCACAGCAGCCACCACGACATAATGTACACACACACACACACCTCACACTTCACACACTTTACAACTGCCCACACCTTTCTTTGACTCTTATTAACATTTTCAGGTCCAGTGATTGTTTGTGTTCTACAAGAAATATCTCATGTCTATCACTGAGTCATTTGACATTAATGTTAAAAATGACTCTGATATTTGTTATCAATTTTTCAGTTTTTTTATCATATATATTACATTTTAATTTTGACTACAAATTAAAAAATTTAATTAAAGTGAGATTTCAAGCTAATTAAAGGTTTTACTTTGTGATATCGATATTTAATTCTGGGTTTAGAGATGAAAATTATCAGCAGTTAAAAAAAAAGTTAGTTTTCAACAAAAATGCAAAACATCTGATGGTTTCAGCTTCTCAGTTATGCGAGTTTGCTGCTTTTTGAATACCTTAGATGTATTTTTAAGGCAAAACAAATACTTTTACCCATTTTTTCTACATTTTATGTTTTGTTGAGCAAATGATTAAGTAATTGATATGAAGAAATATATAATATATAATATTAAGCAGATTAATCAAAAATAATAAATTAGAAGGTGTATATTATGTTATCATCTTTGTCATGCATTAGGCACTCAAATAAAGGCCTTTCAAATCTTCCACAGCAAGGGTGCCTTTGTGTATTTGCTTTTTTGTTTGAAAATTGATCAGACCTTGTGGAATTTTTTTACACATACGTTTCCAAAGAGACACACTCTTTTGATAATTGATTGTGAGATTGAATGAGAATGATGAAAGTAGATATGTATCGAGTGAATATGAGGTGAGTAATACATATGTACGTATGAGCGATTCACTGCAGTCTCACTGAAAGCGTCACACCCAGGTTGAGACACAGCAACTTAACTGAACTTGTGAAACGGTCTTGATGGAGTTCTGTTTCATTCAAACCTCTGCATTAGTAGTTGTGTAACCTGTTGTTGCCTGATTCATGCCTGTGAACTCCAGGGAGTGGTCAGTGGGGTCTTTGATAGCCCATTGTCCCACAAGGAATGTTTCCAGTCTCTCTCCACTTCCACTGGTATGAAAAAAATGTGTCAAGTTACCACTCAGAGTTTTCCACATCAACTCTGAGGGGGGAAACGTGCACCCCATCAATCTGGCTGCGGGTGACACAGCCGCTCGTCTGAGAGGAGGTCCATGTTTGTTTGTCATACTAGATTCCAGCTGATCCGTGTGATTACACATTCTGTTTGACCAGTGAGGGGATTAAGGAAGCTGAAGTGACATATGTGTAACATTCTTCTGTTCCCTTTTTCAGCCAGCTGCAAACACTGGCTGGTACCTTGATGTCTGGAGTTTGGAAAGTTTGGATCAGTTAAGGAGAAGGCAGCTCCAGGGTCCAGTCAGTCTGGAGGTATAAGACAAAAAACAAACAAAAAAAAGAAGCAGAAGGCCGTCAGAATCGCAGCCAGACAGCCTGGAATGCAGCCAAACCTTGGAATGAACAGTTCCTCTCCCCCTCCCTATCTAAAGCGCCATAATTCCCCCCCCCTCTCTCTCATGCTGCATTTTCCACCACTTTTCTCCCCCAATCGCTCTATTTCTCAGCTTGCCCTTCATACACAGCACATTTATTTCCCTTCCCATCTTTCTTTCCGCTCCTCCCTTTCCACCTCCCACTGCTTGTGTGAGTCAGTACCTGCTCACAATACCCCAGTGCTCAGAGTTAATATCCTCCTCTTGGATCATTTTCAATTCATACAGTGGTAGTCTCTCTCGCTCTTTCTCCCTCTCTCTCTCTCTGGACACATCACAAAGGGAGAGGGAGAATCCATTTGAATATAAGTTCAAGTTTTTAATAGCTCACACACACAAGCCAAGGTATTTGAAGGCTGCAGACTGTAAATTAATTATCTGTGCTCTGTCTGAACAGAATTAAAACACGGGTACTGCCGTCATTGTTAGACTGCAGTAATTCAGTCCCCCCAGCAGATGTCAGACTCAGACATATGACTGTGCCACACAAACCAGACTCAAAAGCCTTTAGGGAGGAAGGTTCCCCATGAATTTCAGACAGCAAGCAAATCCACTTCAGCTGGAGATGTGATGATAAAAAAACAGGAGGGTCTGTAAAGTGGAAACTTGTAAATACTGACAGGACATTAAAAAAACACTGATGGGCATGTTGAGGAGAACAGACACAGCTGAACACAGAAGCATCACTGAGGATAAACGGCGTGGCACTGGTGGTGGTCTAGACGCGGTGGGCTGGAGAGAAGAATGTAGGGTAATTGCAGGAGAGAATGAAAGAGAATTGTAAATAATAGAGGAGAGCTGGGAACTCCTCGTACGCAAGTTTTTTTTGTGTAAGTGCACAGACATCATGAGTGCAGAGGCTCCATACTATCAACAAACACACATATATACAACACACCCCCCAAAAAATATGTGTGACTGAGAAATTCAAGTCAGAAATCATACTCCACAGCAGCAACTAATAATAGACTTGAACTCCATCTCCCACTGGTTGAAATAAACCCTAATCACACAGGCATGACCACTAGAGATCACCTTATCAAAGACCGCCTCTTTTCAGAACAGCATTTCTATCTCTCGCTTGTTCCCACCCACCTCCTACGCCCTCTCCATCTTCAAAACAAGCCACTCACTATCAGTAATTCCCTTCCGTCTTGCTTTACCCCCTTCATCTTTTTCTCTCTCATCTTCTCTTGCCTCCATCCATTCCTCCTTCCTGACTTACAGTACATATTTCCTGTCCTTCTTGTTCACATGTGAAACCCAAAGAAAACCCAATCACACACACATACACCACGCTCTCCGTCATCTAGCTTGGTGGCTCCTAGGGCAGATGTGTAATGTGGTTCTAATTAACTCATAATAGTAGCACAGACCAGCTGCAGTAACATTTAGCAGAACAGAGAATAAATACAAAGCTGTAACTAGAAACTACAAGAACTCAGTAGATCTCATACCTCCACCAAGGCCCAACATTATCCTTATGAAACCACATTTAAATCAACTACGTTCGGGTTTTTATTTACATCTGCACCAAATTGCACTATAGTAACAATAGTTAGACTCATAAATATCATTCCCATAATATCTTTCATCAAGATCCATGAATTGTTACCTGAGGAATCAACGAAAATGTTGACAAAAGGTCCTCTATCTCGCAATGTTAGAGAAAGTCAAAAAAAAAATCCTGGATCCACCACCTGATCCGGATCCGCACCAAATTTCAATAGCTTGTTTCTTGACCCATACCACATCCTACCACCCACTTTCATGGTAGTCCTGTTTTTGCATAATCCTGCTAACTAACAGAGAAACATAGCTGAATGCAGAATTCAGTGGAGTGATTTAAATAGAGCCTGTTGGTAAATGCTCTATTCTTGAGTCTGAGGATTTTTTTTACAAAAATGCTGAGAAAACTTCTTGAAAGATGATGGAAACAGACATTTCTATTCATCAGCGCAGAACTTCTTTATAGTGCGAGATCGAGACACTATTAAAGCTGTTATTCATTATCCTTGAGCTACGTCCTACATAACATCCAGGAGCTGATAGACAGATAGTGACAGATAAATGAAAGTCACTGATTACAGGAATGAGATGTGTGTGTATATGTGTGTGAGCCCTCAAGATAATATTAATCAAGTGAGGTTGCATTTAAATTCAGTGCAACATCATCACCCCAGATAAGAAAACAAGAGATGTGTTGACAGGAACATAACGGAAGTCGTTTGTGACATGTGTTGCAAAGCGGATTGCATGTCTTGGTACACGCGTGTTTAAGGGTTAAACTAAAGAGCGGACCAAGATGGTGAGAGGTGGTCATCTCTCTGAATGGCTCATGTATCACAACTGGGATTAGTGTCAAGAGTTTCTTCCCTCTGTGTTTGACCTTGTCTAGCACTGATGATCTGATCTTATCATAGATCATCACTTTGTCACAGGTGTACTGTAGCTATATACATGAAGCATGTGACTGCTAGTAATAATTATGTTCATCATTGATACATCTGGATCATATGCTCAATTATTAAATTGATCATTTGTCCAACAAAACATCATGAAACACCTAAAAAATAAAAAATGCCAGTCACAATTTCTTCAACTCAAGGTGACATCATAAAAATGTCTTGTTTTATGGGACCAACAGTCCAAAACCAAATGATTTCATTGTATTGTCATGTTAAATATCTGTCAGTCGACTAGATGCGGCTCCAGCATGCGAATGTGTTTTGCGTCTCAGAAATCTGACCTAGTTTGTGCTGAGGGTTAAATATGTCCCACCTTTGAATCCAGAAGAAAAGGAGAACCAAACATAAACTATAATGGCAACATAAAGCGACACAGACACACAAAGATTAACGGAGGATTTCAGCAAAAAAATGCATGAATTACAACGAAGCTGTGTAAAGAGAGACTGACTGAAGCATTATAAAGACATCCGCGCTGAGCCTGACACCAAGCCATGGGCATATGTGGAGTGAATAGAGACCCAGAGAGGGAAACATGAGTATAAAGACAACAGACTGTGTTTGCTTCAGCAGTAATTACACACATCAGAGAGGAGTAGTGTATTTTATAAAAAATCAGGTTGAGGGTAAGTGAAGTGGCCTATAGCCACCAGAGAGAGCTCACATACAGTATATATATATCTATATCTCTATCTCTAGATAGATAGATAGATAGATAGATAGATAGATGGATAGATAGATACTTTATTGTCCCATTTGGTCCAAGGCCCAAGCTTGCAGGCAATTGTCTCTCTTCTCTCTGTCCCTTCTGAAGTGCTAATTTTTATTTTTCACGCCGATTCATCCCCACACATCTCTCGGCACATGACTCAACTGTTCTTTGCTTTCCTTCCCATCACTCCCCCCATCTGCCCATATCTTTTTTTCCCCTCCCGGTCCCTCCATCTGTCCTGCTTGAATTCTCTCTTTCTTCTTCCTTCAATGTGTGTAAACTCAACAAAAACATGAATGACCACAAATGTCCCCCCCGCCCCCGTCTCTCTCCACACATACCTCACTCTCTCACTGTCCAGACTGTGCTTGCATCCTTTCAAGGGCCAACACTTCTCGAAACAGCACACACACACATTTGTAATCAGCAAGGAGCGGGGCAGTGGTCTGCCCAGGCTTAGAGGAGTGATGGGAGTAAAAAAAATAGTTGATGTAAGACTACAAGTGATGGAGAAGGTGGAGGGTTGTGCTGTTAGAGTTATCAATACAAGTCAAATGAGAGGTTAAAGATAAAGGAGCCTCTTGTTTTTTCACCAGTGAAGGGAGGAAGATCTGTCCATGTCATTCACCTGTTTAGTTTTTAAAATTTTTTTGGTTTGAATTGTGAAGTTTTGGTGATCTTCTTCAGGGCGATCAGTGTGAGAGAGGGAGGAAGGAAGGGATAGAGGTGGGGGAGGAGGAGGTGAGTGATTGAGGGGGAGATGGAGAGGGGAGAGGCAAGAGGAAACCGCTGCAGTGTATTGTTAGGCTGAGCGCACACAGGAGAGGGAGACAGAGAGAGAATCCCCCATTTTAGCTCAACAATATTACAGCAGTGCAGAGATATCTACAACAATGGCAGCCCGGCACTCTCCGCACTGGGCTATTGATCTGCTATAGTGGCAACCCAATACACACACACACAGTCAATCTAATTGTTGTTTTAACCTCTCATTAGATCATTGCCTGTGGTTTGTTTATCCTTCTGGTTTACAAATGACCCAAACATGTAATCATTGTCAGTCTCAGTAACTCAGATTATTTAAATATATGAGCTGATTGCTGCAAAATAAGTACATCTGATATTACAGGTTTGATATTTGTGATATTGATACAAAATATAAAAAAAGAAATGTAAATGACATATCTGTGATAAATATCTATCTGATGGTTAGTAATGCCTCACATCTTTATTTAGTCCTAATCTTCTCCCCTCAGGCATACTGACTTACTAACCGGATCGCTTCTAAGACACTGCACCGGGGAGAGAGAGAGAGAGAGAGAGAGATGGAAAGGAGGGAGGGAGGTAGAGAGAGAGGGAGGGAGAGAGAGGGAGAGAGAGGGATCGAGCAAACGCAGGAGGGAGAGAGAAAAAGAGAGAGCACCGGAGAGCAAGAAAAAGAAGCTAAAGAGAAGGAGAGAGTCGCAGGAGGAAGAGGGAGAATGCACGGTGTCTGGGTTACACTTCCACGCTTGTATCCAGGGCCTTTGTGAATACACCATGGGATGCATCGGCTCCAGGAGACTGAGTAAGCTCCTCTTCCCTTCACTCGTTGCGGGCTAGAGAGGGGGGTGGGCTGAGGAGGAGGATGGGGAGGAGGAGGATGAGGGTCCTGCAGGAGCGAGGGTCTGTGTAGACATTGGGACCGGCTTTGTATGTGTGTGTGTGTGTGTGTGTGTGTGTGTGTCAGTGTGTGTGTGAGCGAGGTGTTTGCATCTACCTCATTGCAGTGTACGAGCAAGCTGTGAATGTATGGTAACACAGGCTGTATATGCAGTGTACAGGCAATATGTCAGAGGCAATATATGTAGAAATGTGCTACTGAGTGTGTGTGGCGTCCCCCCACCTCCCCCTCCCATCCCTTGATTTATGATGCTGTTTGTCAGTATGTATATGTGTGTGAGTAGGAGGTAGAGAGGGATGAGAGAGAGAGAGAGGCGGGAGATGGGAATGCTGTAATAGTGCTTATTTATAGGGCGGCATGGCTTGGAGAAAGAGAGGAGAAGGAGAAGGGGGATAATGCCATTGTCAGGGGCGGTTTCACAGTTTATTATTTGCATGAATAACAGGGAAAGAGGGGGGGGGGGGATAAAGAAACAAGCAGCCGAGCAAGAATTTTGATGCAGGCAGGCAGGGAGGAGGAGGGGAGGAGGGGAGACGGACGGACGGCGATGGAGAGAGGGCAGAGGGAGGGGCAAATACGTGCAGGCGAGGGTGTGTGGGTTGGATGAGAGTTTGCAGGTGAGGACGCTCCTGGATAAACCCTCACATGACATGTTAGGTAAACCAGGACTGCTGCTAAGTGGGGGATAGACTGTGTGGGGAGGAGCTGTATGAATAATCATTTTGTCTAATCAAGCAATCAATGAAAAGGATTGAAATATGTTCCAGTGCAAATTCAGGTCCTGCACGTCTTCCTATGTAGCTTGAATCACAGTCAAGGTAAAAATAAACACAGACTTCCGCTGGTGTTAAATATTAATGTGCCACTTCAGCTACTTAAACATATTTAATGGCAAAAACATCAGTGTGAACACATTCTCAGCAACACCCTGAAGAAAACATAACCTCTACAGGGGTCATTGCCGCCAAAACCAGGTTACAGACAGGATCTCGAGTCTGCTTCTGCGAGTCCGCTCAATGTAAATTCTTGATGAAGAGGATTTTAAAAATATCCAGACTGTGGAAGTGCAGGAGGAAGAGTACTACTCGACACAGTTAGGAAGGCAGGCAGGTGTGAACTGAATAAAGCAGAGGCAGCTCGGGCTCGTTGCAGAGCAAGAACAGGAGGCCGGGATCCTTCTGTCAACACTGAGGTCAAGACAGGAGAGGCGACGTGCCCGGCAACTCCAGCTGCTGGAAATAATGGGATTGAAGCAGACACACGGCTTTGGAAAGCATTCATCACATGAATGCTGATGCTCATTTTCATACTGGTGATCCCAGATGTTTACCAATCCAATAAGGCTGCTCGACTAACAGGAGTCACATTTTCTAATCGGAGATAAAGAGCTGTGATAAAAGGTGAAGTGCACATGCAAAGTGCACTGCATGCTGTAAGTCCCACGTAGTAAAGATTGTACATCTTTTTGCAGATGCTATTCTAAGCTGTGTGCAACATAATCCAACATGAACGCTTAAACAAACAGCACCTAAGTGAAGGGAAGCTCACGCGTTTTCAAGCAGCTCGTGTGCCTGACTTTGTGATTCCCCTCGTGAGCGATGGGAATCAGCAGCAGTCGTGCTCATGTAGAGGCGTGGTTGTGTTTATCCTGGGTGAGAATGGCTTTCGTGTGTGCTATTGATCTGCCTTCTCAACTGCAGTCTACACTGCCAAGCAGAGATCAACAGGAGGAGCAGCAGGCGGCAGGACTGGATCTGCCTTTACACAGGAGTAGCCCCTGATGCATCTGTCTGCCCTCTGGTAACACAATCTCATCCTATCTGCGAGTGTGCTCCGTGGCCAGGCTCAGATATCCATTTGCAGAATCGTATATTATCAATCTGTAATATGTCTGTACCACATGGGAAGAAACGTTGCTGTGTTTTACAAATCATAGGTAATATGACACTGAGGTAGTATAGTGGCATCTTTCTGGTAGTAGCAATATTTATATCAACTTGTATCATCCTTCTTTTCTTCTTCACTATCCCAGGTCTTTTTCACATACGTGACAAACATTTTTGAAGATATTTAGTACTAATCATAAAAAATAAATCTTTATTATCCCTGTAAAGACAAAACATCACCCATGATTCGTATCTCAGTTGCCTCTGCCAAGGATATTATGTTGTCATCTGCATTGTTTGTTTGATAGTTTGCAAGATTATGTAAAAACTACTGGACTGATTTCCATGAAATTGTATGAGTCAAGGAAGAATCCATGCAATTTTGAAAAATGCCATATTTCACAGCATTAAAGAAAGTGAAAAGAATACCTTGACCCAGCCCTTGATTCACACCCAAATCTTCTAGGTTCCTCCCTTAACCATTCTGCATCCTTCCACCAAGTTTTGTTGTTATCCGTCCAGAAGGTTTTATGTAATCCTGCTGACTAACAGACAAACATACAAAAAAAAACTAATGCAGATGAAAACATCTCCTTGTAGGAGGTAATAACTCATGTATCGTGATAAAATCATGCAAATAAGAATTTACTGAAAATCAACTCCTTATCCTCGCAGAGTAGGCAGAGTGTTTGTCTATGTTGATATTGTTTTAAACTGACAGACTAGGACAAACATCTGGTTTAGCCCCTCACTCCCTCTGTCAGTGCAGGAGTCAGGTGACGATAGACATTGATTGATGTACAGGAGATGAGATGTCTGCATCCATCACCCTCTCAGAGAGCGAAGGCCTTGAGCTGCAGTCGATGGGAGGTGCACACAATAATGACAAACAATATTTTTTTCTTTGTGAATCACAGTGTTGGTTGCACATAATTTACATGTGCTTCATCTAGAGCAGACTCCCATTGCCACGATATTAATCACATTTTAGATGCATAGTTTTAATTTTACTTTTAGCCATAAATGTGCTGAAAGCTTTACACCACAAGCATTTTTCTGTATCCGGTGACCAGGCTGCACCACAGCTGTGAACACTGGAAACATTAATCAGTGGATAATATGGGGCGTTGTGTACAATGTGGATATAGATGCAGTGGTTCAGGCTGCAGGAGTGAAATTCCTCATATGAATGTGGGAAATTATGACAATTCACCTGTTTGTGCAGCTTGAAACCCCCCCCCCCCCTCTATATTAGCTTTACTCAGATGCTATACTGCTGATACACAATTAACTCTTAGCAGGGTTACAAAATAACTACCCAACTGATTTCCTTGAAACTTGGTGTAGGAATGTGATATGGGTTAGGGTGCAGATATGGATCAGGGGATGGATCCAGAAGTGTTTTTCAAGATTTCTGTTAACTTCCCAGAGGATAATTAATGGATCTTGATTAATTTTTATTTATTTATTTATCATGTTTATGAAACTGAGATTTATGAGCGTGTGTAATATGGTGCAGATCCAAATAAAAATCTGGATCCAGTGAATTTAAGCATAAGTTTCATAAGGGGAAAGTTGGAGGAGGTATGTGCTCTACTGAGTGCCACAGTTTTGGTACACTATTGGTAGTAATGTTCATGTATGTGTGGCTGTAATGTCCCACGTGTACATAATGTATGTTTATGCATCCTCCTATGAATGACCTCTAGTTTACCCCACACTCTTGCTGCTATATTTACTTTATGTGCACAGGCCAATGTGCGTGAATATACCGTCATGTATGCACCACTGTAGCCTCACCGCTTTGCTTCCACTACTGCAGTAGAGAGGGATTCCCTGCTATCGAATTGAAATTTAAAAAACACTTACACCCTCAATGCACAATGCACCTGTACATATTCAGTCACCATCTCAGGGGTTTGCCAGTTTGACGTCTGCCTGTAAACTGGCGAGCGTGGCAGACTGAGGCGGGGGCTGATTGATTGGCTTCTGTCCAGGCTGGAGAAGCCTTGTGCACACGAACACATTCAAGGTGAATGACTCAGTGATGTAGTGCCTCACAGACGTGGTAGGACCTGATGACCCTTACCTGTGTGAGTGTGTTAGGGCATGTGTGCACATCCTCCCAAGGACTCCTGTGTAGCACATACTGTGCAGCATCAGGTTCTTACCTACAGATTTATGTGCGTGAGTGTGTCATATTCTCTAATGAGTGCTGTTATGGTTTGCCTGGTCCTGGACATCCAGGTAAAAGCCTGGATCATTATAGGCAGGGAGCTCATTAAAAGGTTTATGGTTGTGTATGTGTGCATGTCCTTGTGCTCGTCATTTTCTGCCTGCACGAGTGTGTGGCAGATCAGAAGTAAGAGGCCTGTGTGTGGGCACATGATGGCAGTCATTTCTGTAAACAGTGTGACTCAGCCACAGAGTGAGTTATGAAATTGAAACATAATGCTGTGAAAGAGAGAACTTCTTCTCTACTATTTGATCGTTGTGTGTGTCTGTGTAAGTGTGAGAATCTATGGTCATTTGGGTATGTGCTCAGCATTGGTGTGCGACCAGCACTGATCGTCTCAGTGTTATCTGCAGCTACTAACCACTGCGCTGATAAAGAAAAAAGGCCATGTTCTCAAAGACAGGAAGTGTCCTTTGAATATCAAAGAGCAAGAAAATAAAGATGTGCTGCACACAAAGTGCTATCTGCACTTAGCTGGTTGATTTCCTCCAGTGCTGCTGGTTCTCTTCGCCTCATCTTCACAGAATGGATAACAAGCCAACTGCAATTTTCCATTTCAGGTCCAAATGATTATTATATATTTAGCAGGCCATTAGGATGTTTGTGGGGTTGATCAAGTTTATGATGCTGAGATGTAGCAGCCTGTGCCTTTATCCTACATACTGTAGGTATTTATTTACCTAAAGACCTGCACAGGGTGACAGCCACATTCATGCCTGTAGACATTTCTGTTAATTGCAGAAACTCACGCCGGGCTTGAGTGTCTCAGTGAATCAGAGCCCCTGCATGTTTGTCTATTATACCCCGAGATAAACTTAACTCCATCTCCTCTCCCAACCATCAGGGCTTAGGTCCTCAGCTGTGTTCTTGCTGAACTCTGGAGCTCAGACACCCAGCATCTGCTCATATTGCTGCAAGAGCACTGCTATCCAAACCAGTACCCCATCGTGGCAACCAGCCTCACTGCAGCTGTCACAGTAAACAAGCACCGAGACTCCTGGTCCCTCGCAGTTATCATGCTGCAGGGCCATGGGAGTGCAAAAAAAAAAGAAAAGACAGATGACGCTCAAAAGCTTCCCACTTCAGTGGGAGCCGTCAGGCCGCTACAGTCAGAGCTGGACTTGACAGTGCAGCCGCTGCAGATCTTGTGGTGGTTCGTTACGCATGGCTGCACTGCTCCCTCTTTTTCCATCTCCCCACCCACCCCCTCATCCTCCTCGCTCCTTCTCCTCGGCTGAGCTAAGCCTGGCTCCCCTATGACCGCAGGGTGGCATCCAGCGCGGTGCCCCGTGTGTGTGCGAGGGAGGAGGCAGAGCGCCAGAGGAGGAAAAGCTGGCTCGGAGCTCCGGTCATGTGCTCTGTTGTTGCTGTTTCCTCAAGGAGGGATGCCTGCCTGCCTTCTCGAGAGCAGAATTACGCATTTGCTTTGAGTGCTCCTGCTCAAGAGCATCCCCTACCTGATTTCCAAAATACTGAGTGTGCCAAGACTTCAGAAACCACTGAGATAGTGACAGCTGACCCATCATCTTTAGTGATATTCTGATGAAACACAGCACGATCCAAGCCCTTGTGGCTCACTTCTGCAGCACAGAATCTCATATGAGGGTCACAGCAGTAGATATACACACAGCTACAAAGGTACACACTCTTGTTAATGCTTCTGGTGCATTGCCATGTTAAGGCTGGAGGGCGTCCAAGTGGTAGTTTGTGCAGCTGCAGTCCAGACAACTCTTGAGCCATATTATGATTCATGTTGGGGGGGAAGTGACTGCTAATCTACTAATTGGCCAAATGAGGCAGAGGAATGGCGAGGAGGGAGATACTGAGAAACAGAGGAAGAGAGCGAATGGCATGGTGTGTGTCCGTGCGCATTATATGGAATGTTGCTGCAGGCCTATGATGTATGTGGGTGTTGCGTTCATGTATAGTTTGTGTTTGCGGGGCAGATTTTTTTTTTTCTCAACCCAGATGAGAAAGAAATCTGGGACACTCTCACTCCCGCCCCGGCAGAAAATGATACGTCTCTCTTACTAACTGATATCAAACAATAAGTAACCATCTCACACCACATGCCACAGTGCCAGATATCAAACACGCCTGACTAATCCTTCTGAGGTCGCACAGAGTTCATTTCAGACAGTGAATGTCATGCCTGAATAGAAATACGTCCATCCCGGAGCAAAAATGACAAACCCTGATGCAGAGTAGTGTCTGTGCTTCGACAGCATTGGGGCTCTCCTTCAGCCGATCCAGAGTATTTTCTTTTCGAGGAATGTCTTGTTCAGTTGAAGAAGAGTGTATTTGCAGTGGAGCCGGGAATAAAGTCAATAGCTACACTGTTAGTGCCCTAAAACACGTTAAAGGAAAAAAATAAAGCTACACTGACTTCAGAGCCAAGTATAAAAACATCTCCAGCATCTTTTCCAACTTGTCTTGTAAATACACAATTTCCAAACTCCATGCCCCAATTTTCTGACGCAAGTTTTGTCCTGCAATACCAGGTTAAAGTCCCAGCAGAGCTACAGAGGACATTGAGCATCTGTTTTTTTTCATGCTGCATAGCTCTCCCCGTGACTACCAAATTGACTTTGACACATAAAATCAGTGGAGAGTCCCTTTAAGGTAGATTTACCCCGGCAATGTACAACCAAGCAGCTATTTATACGTACAGTAACTTCATGTACTTTCTGTGGTAATGTCCGGGAAATACGAGCTAACTACAGAAGAAATGCAAAAAGTGGTTGAGTGAAACTGGGTCAAACTAAACAGGAAATAAAACGCTCAGCAAAAAAAGGCATTAGGAAACAGTATTAACTGTACAAATAAAGAAAGACTGCTTCCATCTGTAGTCGGCACACACTTCCCCGCACAAGTAAAGAGGGTCAATTTTTGGAATGAGGACTGTCCCTTGTCTCCTGCCCTTGCTGTGATCTGATGTGACTGGATGGAGTTCAGTGGGAAGGGTAATATCTGAGAGCCCAACAGAGACGGAGTCAAGCTGATGTTTCTGAATCACTGGGTCAGTGGGTCAGAGGCATCACTGGACGTCCGGAGTGCCAACAACTCCATGTTCCTCGGAGCTCCAGAGGAATTGCTCCTGATTGCCAAATGCAGCGGTGAAAATAAACCTGATTGGCTCAGCAACACACACACACATACACACACAGGCACGCGGTGCTGACACAGGAGCAAGCCCCTCAGAGACTTGCACACAGGGAGCACAGACCCTCCGATACAGAGAGCAGGCACCTAGAGACTGAAGCTGTGTTTAACCTCCATTACCAGTACAGTCGATCTAATTAAACCAGTGTTTTAATTAGGATTTGGACAGCCGGGGAGGAGGAGGGATAATAATGTTCATTTATCCAACAAGGAGTGTGTATTTAACATGATTGGGTGGATGGTTTGTGCATGATCGGCTACTAAGTTTCAGCAGTGCATTATTATAAGAATTGTGCAGGTGTAGAGGAGGTTTAATAAGCAGAAAAGGATGAAATTAGCACTTAGGCTCCATCGATGGTGACAATGGGAATTCATGCTCTGGAGTTAAAGGCCTTGGTAGTGATGTTGAGGAAAAGCCTTTAACGGAAACATTCAAATAGAATGGTTAGGGTGGACCGCCTTGTCTTTTAACCTATGACCTTAGAATCCTCACTATGTGGATGGGTGTTGTCTAATCTTAACAAAATATTATTTATATTATTTTAAGCACAAACCTTTAATTATCACATTATAAAAGGGTTAGTAATATGTGTATAACACACAATAGATTTCATGATGAAACCTAATTCACTAAGTAAAGAAAATACTCAACAAGAGAGAAAATACTTCATGAATGATTGGATCAGTGAACGCTATGTAAAAGAAAGGCTCCTTGTTTGTTTTGATTCTATAAACTGATATTTCTTCTCTGTCTCTCTCTGTTTGTCTGTGTCCCTCCCTTCCTTCCCCCTGCTTTCAGCGGGAGATGCCGTGCCGGTCCAGAAGGATGGGGAGCAGGTAAGTCTTCAGCGACCCCCCCTGGCTCGCCACCCTTGTTGACTTCCTGTGACAGTGGACTCTTGCCACTCCACCAGAGGAACCAACATGGCGGCTGGTTGAAAACCAGTTTGACAGAGCAGCTACATGGTGAGCTGCTGCTTTTAAAGCAGCAAAACCCCACTAGCTCTCTGTAACTCAAGGTGCTTGTGCTGGTAGAGTAGCGGAGCAGCAGAGGTCATTTCCGTGTCAGTCGCTCAACTTCCACTACACTGACCCCGTCGCTGATGGGGTGGCGTAGCTGGTGTCGCTGGCTCATCGCTGTGGCTTTTACATCTGTTGCTCGATGTCCATCTGGCAGAGTCACTGCTCAGTGCTGGTTCAAAGCAAAACAGCAGAGGCATCACTCCCTCTTTCTCCAACTCCTCACACCATTAATATATCCTCCTCATCTCTCCTCTCCTCTCACTGATCCCTCTAAGACAGGACACAGGAGAGGAAACCATTTTGGACTAAAATGTTGAGAACTCGACTTCTCCACTAAATGCACTGTGGACTGATGCCATCATTTATTTATGCATCATGCCCCAGAATGCCCTTCAGTCCTATGGAGAGAGAGGAAAAAATGAAAATAAAATAAAAATAAACACACACACACACACACACACACACACACACACACACACACACACACACACACACACACACACACACACACAAGAAAAGCTGCTTGAAGGAACCCGGCTCTACCACTCAAGTGTGTTGAATTTCTCATCACACCCACGTGGGAGAGAGGAAGGAAGAAAGTGAGGAAGATGAGTGCAGAGAGGGAGGAGGTGGGAGCAAAGAATAGAATAACAAGAAAAAGAAGGAGTGAAGAAAAGAACGGAAGGAGGCTGATATCGATTAACATGAATTATCTGGATACATGCTGCATGTAGCTGATGGAGATAGTGAACACTGCCCTGTAGTCTCTCCTCCTCATTAGGTCATTCAGTATTAAATTACCTTCTCTCCATTTTGCAGTGTTGACTCGCAGTGGACTGATGTACAGTTTTAAATTTCAAGTTGTAGTTATGTATCTTATTTCCCATTTGAACGGCTCTGATGTAATTCAGAGTGAAATATTATATTTTGTTTACCACATTTATTGTAAGATTTTAAAACAATATTTCAGCCTAGAAATATTATTCATTATTCATTATACATATTAAATCTAGCTCTGTGACCCACAGCTACAATGAGAAATTGCTGCCTACAAATTGAGGCATTGATAACAATACAGCAGAGGAGCACTCAGAGAGTTCATACCTCATACCAAGGCCAAACACTCCCCTTATGAAACCACATTTAAATTCACTAGATCCAGATTTTTATTTGGATCTGCACCAAATTGCAGAAACTCATAAACATCAGTCCCCTCAACATGCCAGATCATCCTTCCAGCAAGTTGAATGGTAATCTGTCCATTAGTTTGTGCAAAATAATGAATAACTAACAGACAAACCAAATGGAAACATAACCTCCTTGGTGGAGGTAATAATATAACAACCATTATAATGAGAATTTTTTCAACATCTTGCTGGTACTTAAAAGTAAGTGTGATATTTGAATTTGTTATCATAGCTTAAGTGCTACAGGAAATAGTTTTAGGAAACATTCATATTTGCTTTCTTGCAGAGTTGATGAAGAGATCCAGTGTTATTTTTCCCTTTATGTTTATTTACTCATTTCTTTTTTTTTTGAGCCTCAACTGTCTATTCACATCGGCAGGAAGGTGAAAACACTTCAGCACAGCAACTAACCCACCGATGTCCCCGCTTTCGTTAGTGTCAGTCCAGCTGATAGAGAGATGTGGTGTGGCAGAGGCTGCTGCTTATCTGCTCCGTCCCCCAGCATCTGCCTCCACACACACACACACACCCCTCTTCCCCCTGTTAGCCTCAGTCCCCTGTCTGTCTGCAGCATCAGATACCGTACGAAGTCTCTCTCTCTATCACACGCTGGCTTTCACTGTTTTTGGTTGCACATGTAACCAGAGTGGAGACTCATTAATCTGTAGCATATTCACTCTGCTCTACATAAATAAGCAAATATAAACTGATCCCTGTTTAATCCCCTCCCTTCTCCCTGTCATTCTGGTCCTCGACTCTTGCCTTTCCTCGTTCGTGGAAAATCTGTTTGTCTCTTCTTTTTTCCTCTGCTTTTTTTTTTCTTCTTCCTCTGCATGTTCAACATGTGCCCCCCCCCACCTCTCTTTTGTCTTCTCCCACGTGCCCCTTCCATGCACGTCAATGTTCTCTGTCCTGTCACTCTTACTCTTTCCCCCATCCCTCTGTCCTCCTATTTCTCTTCCTCAGCATGGACGTTCAGAATTTTCATGGGAAGGAATCAATGTAAGTGTTGTGACACCATTCCTTCATCTACTACTTTTATTTCTCTCTCTGTTTGTTTTGATTTAACTCACCCTTTGGCAAACGGCTCTCTCCCCCTCATGACCTCCCTCCACCTTGGCTTTACACTCGATCTCTATCGGTTGTGATGGCAGTGGTGTACGGTAGTGAGCACAATTAGAATCCCTTAATGGTACAGAATTTAAAATGAAGCCTACACCGTAACTTGGAATCAGGATCTGGGTAATGCAGATTTGATCTTTTGTATTAACTCAACATCTCCATCACTTCTCCTCTCCACTCACCCCTCTCACACACACTGTCTCAACGTCTTTCTGTGCCCTGTCGCACCTGCCATACTATCTTTTTCTCCACACTTTTCCCCTCCTCCATTCCTCTCTCTTCTCTCCCTCTAGCTGTCTATGGAAGACACCACGTCAATCCTCCCGAGGCTCAAGAGGAACTCAAATGCCTACGGCATTGGGGCACTGGCTAAGTCTTCTCTGTCAGGTGTGTCAGGTGTGTGTCTGTGCTGTAACTGGTAAATCGACCCCATGTTGGCTCCCTCCTCAGTGGGAGCCGGAGTCAGCATGGTACCCAAAACGGGTTCCCCTGTATCACTTCCTCTTCACGCTGCGATAACACTCGTCAATGGCTCCTCGTGAGTCATTGACAGAATGAATTCCAACACAACACACACAACACACACAACACACACATGCTAAGTGCATCATCATACAGCTTGTTGCTCTGAGAGAAGGTGAGTGGTGAGTGGGAAGTGTAGTTTTTTATGTTAAGTGGTTGTGAAGTTGTGGTGTCCTGAAGAAGTATTAGTATTGATGTTTTAACTGTGTAAAGTACTGTGTTTAACAGAGTTGAGTACAGTGTAGTGGAGTGTTTCTTTTAGTGCAGTGTCTTTGGTTGAATCCAGCCGTTTTGTGCAGTGCAGTTTATTTGAGTGCAGTGACATGTTTTGCGGTACAGTGCAGTGAAGTGCAGCTGCTGCACTGGGTGGTGTGCAACTGCTTTGTCCTATTATTTATTCCTGTAATTTATTCATAAATCTCATCACCATGCGCCACGATCAGAGAGAATCAAACAACCAGGGATTTACAGTATGTGTCATCGTATATTGGTCACATGAGAAATGGAAAACAGCCATTATGCATCAGACATCAGCCGGTATTTGCTTGGTAGCAATAGACTATAGAAATGTTCATTCTGCAGTGATTTCATGGGTCAAGTTCTCAGACAGACAATGAGGAGAAAGAGCAGGTTTTTGTTCTTTTGCTTATCCAGTGCAGTTTAGCTGAGGCGTGAAAGCTATCATGTCAACAAGGCAACCTCTCATTACTCATGCCACACAGCCACCTCACCCCAATTAACTCGCTCCTTCCCATCATGCACCTATGTCAGACTAGACACATCCACTCCTCTCCCCTCCCCCATGTAGCATTAACAGGTGACAGCTTAGTCTCATTAGACACATGGATGTCATCCCCACAACCATTAAGTGATTCTTATAATCCATGTTCATAAAGATCATAATTAAAACACAGGCCTCTGAATAGCAGGATTCGACTGATATGGATTTTTTTTAAATACAGGCTTAGCTTCATTTAAGCCAGTAGATAATGTTTTATGTCAGTATTCAATATATTAAAGAAAAATTTATTTTTGAAATTTATTCAAAACCAAAATTACAAAATGGGACAGTCCCCTAATGACACTCATGCAACATAATCTAATAATTATAATGATATTCACGCATTGGTGAAAATGTAATCGGATCCAGTTTAGGTCAAGCACTATGGCAATTATTAATAATACAATAACAATGCAAAGAAATGACCTGCATCAGGAGGTCAACACTGACTGCCTATTATATCATCCACTGCTAAACCTGTTTATCAGTCCAACCCTGCTGCATTTTCAAATGACCATTTACCATCACGGCTCCCATGACCAAAAAGTAATATACTCTTGATAATAACATGGTAATGTCTTGTCCACTCTTTCTTTCTCTCTGCCCATTTTCTATCCACACCACTTCCTCTCCAATCTCTTCACCATCCATGCTCGAAATTCATCCCCTCATCTAATCACACTTGTATCACCCTCTAATCTTTCACCTCCCCTACTCAAATCCCCCCCCCCATTGCCATACATCCCATTCTCCCATTGTATTTTATTTACGACCAGGAGTGAGCCGCACCATGAAGGAAAGAGTGACGAAGCCCACAGCCATGGCTCAGGGTCGCGTCGCCCACATGATCGAGTGGCAGAACTGGGGCATGTCGACGGTGGGTGCAGGGGGCATCCCCCAGGCCCGGATCACCACCCAGGAGCGGGAAAAGGAGCGGCGGCTGGAGAACGACGCTTACAGTGACCTCAGCGATGGAGAGAAGGAGGCCCGTTTTGCTGCGGGTCCGTAAACACACACTCAGACACACAGGGAGACACGAGGTCAGGCACTCCACAGAGTCTGTTAACTGACATCAGCAGAATTACGTGCTCATCACCTCACCATGTGGGATTCAAACCAGTTTTCAGCCAATTAAACATGATGCAGGTTCTCACACTGATCCTGACCTGTCCTCTGAATCCTCACCTCAGGTATCCTGCAGCAGTTTGCGATCTCAGAGGCAACACTTCTAGCCTGGTCATCGATGGATGGAGAGAGTCCGCGGTCGGGATCAAACCAGGGCAGTGTGGCTCATCTGAGCGAGGTCAACCAGGAGAGCATCACAAGTCGAGGTAAAGGACTACAAACATGACTACAAACATGACTTCAAACATGACTACAAACATGACTACAAACATGACTACAAACATGACTACAAACATGACCACAAACATGACTACAAACATGGCTGCAACTAGTGGTTTGTGTTGCAAAATCTTATAAACAGTTTTTAATATATAAATTAATAAAGGATTATTATTATCATTTACTTTTATAATTGTAGAATTCTGACTTTTTATATGTCCCACTGCAAATTAAAGTCTTGCATTCAGTTCTTATCTCACTGATGTTTGTTCAAGTATTATTTTGTTCTGGTTGTAATCAGTTATTTGATGCTAGAAAAATGTGGTGAAACATCATGATTGACAGCTGAGACTAACTTGAGACTGGTTGAGGGCGTGTATCTGCAGGACCTCGTTACCACGGTTCCATTCCTCGATCGCCCTTGTGCAGACTCTGGCTGCAAATTCACAAGATGGTGGATAGCAGCGTTCGTATCTAGATGGTTGGACTGTTGGAAGCTCAACCATCTAACTGCATCTATTCAGAGCAAAGTATAGTAAGCACAGTTATATGGAGGTTTTTAGTCCACAGATGCTGTTTTCTCCATGAAAACATTTTCTCAGTAATAATCAGTTCTTAGTCGGTGTTAAACTTTCTTAAGGGTAAGACGCTTCAATAATGCATTTGCATCAAATTATCTTATATTTTCTATAAGCAAATAATCTTTTAGCACAATTTATACTCTTCTCTTGTGAGAAAGACAAACCGCACAAAATCAAAGCTTTATCTGCATCTTGCAGTTTGACATGAGTGATTAACAAACAGTGTAGGGTTTGCCAGAGAGTTTCTGTCATAACTCTTAATCTGCCAGAGTGGAGACTTTTTTTTGTTTGTCAGCATTTTAGTTTTTGGATCTGGATTCCAGTCAAACCTTTTTTCATCAGGACTGATATGAGCTAAAATTCAGTGATTAGTGCTTAAACTCTCCTTAACCACATCCAAGGATGTGGTATGGGTCAGGGAAGAACCCATTAAATCTGGGGGCTGATCCAGGATTATTTTTTATTCACTTTAGGCTGCTTTTTGACGGTTCCACCAATTTCCCAAGGAATAATTAATGGATCTTGATGAAAGTAAAGTAAGAGTATCACAGCAGCAACTGCATTTTTCATTTATTTCCAGATCAGATATTGCACCACTCGTCAGCGGAGGTGTGGCCTCACACGTACGTCTCCCAGGGCCACTACTGCCTCTCCTCCTCAGACGCCTGGGAGCCAATCAACAACGACCCCTCTGTCGTGGCATCTCCCCCCGCCGGCTCCTACGTCACTGAAGGGTACGACGGGCAGGCGACCACTCACTTCCTGTCGCAGCAGCAGCAGCAGCAACAGCAGCAGTTCACCCTCCAGCAGCAGAATCAACTACAGCAGCTGCAGCAGATCCAACAGATCCAGCACTACCAGCAGCAGCAGCTCCTGCAGTATCAGCAACAACAGGTGATCGACTGAGAGCCCCAGTTCTATGACTGAATATTTGGGTTCAGCTGCAGTGAGATGCTACTGTAGATGTAATTGAGATTTAGTGTGTGAGCACATTCACTGTTGCTCTCTCTGAGCCGCTCCAATAAAGAGTAAACATTTGAGCACCGGAGAGGGTTTCAGTCGCAGGATTTCAAATGTTCAGAGCGGAGACAGATTCTGTGAAGATATTGTCTCCGTCTGTCGAGTAAAAACATATTTATTCACACTTCACATGCTCCTCTGTGTCCTCGGATATCTCTGTAACTTCTGGAGTTGTTGAACAATTTAAAATCAACAAGATAAACTTAGTCACACTCTGCTTTGACAAACCCTGTGAAAATGCAATTCACCCAAAGAAATGTGAAATTTCTCAGGTGCTAATTACAGGGGAAAGTGTGTTTTAATGTGAATGTTCCACTTAATTAAACCCCACTCGCTGTCTCAGAGTACGTCCTTTAGTCACATTCTAAAATGCAATAAATTGAAATGATGAGCCTTGATCTCTTCTATCCTGTAAATCAAAAAGAGCTACTTAACTGCTCATGTGCTCAAAGAGAGAAATACTGATCGCAGCACGGTTAGGAAATGCTTCAAAGTTAATGTGACACTGGATTGGCTTTCTGGGTTTTTTTCTCAACTGCCAACACCGAGAAGTGTATTTAGACAAAAGCTTGACATTGTGCCGCCTCTGACATGACAGTGTGATATTGAAGACTTGATTTGACAGCTCTATCTTCTCCCCCTTACTGTTCACTCTCTCTGATCGCTCTCTCCTCCCTATGTCTCTAGTCTCTGGAGCACCGGCTGCACAGCGCCAACCACTCTTTGCAAGCAACGCCCAACAGCACCATCCACAGTCTGGTCCATACCGTTCACCCTCCACTGGTCGATCTGTGGAACACAGGGCAGATGGACGCCTATCAGACGGAGGCCGGCGGCTACATGGGCGTGGCGGCGGTGGTGGAACCGAGCCTCTGTGTCCCATCTGGAGACGACATGGTGGGAACAGAACACTCCCCGCTACTGGAGCAGCAGGAGGAGGAGGATGTCAAGGTGAGGTGGACGTGGAGTTCGATTACATAAAATTACATCTTCAGGGATTTATGTTTGAACTGGGAAGTGCTGAGCAAGCACTGTGGAGAAACTTACTGTCAGTTTTATTCCATTAAACACAAATCATTTTCCCTCATCATACTTCATCATACTTCTCATTTCTCTAATTATTCTGTGAGTTTTAGTGATTAATGTCTATCCTCTAGACATGGGTTGGTTTTATTTGGTGCCAGCTGAAATGATTAGTTCATTACCTCTCCCTCCTCAAACATGAGGATCTGCAGCTTTTGCTTGATTCTGATCATTGTACATCTTTGACTTTTGAGCAGCCGGCTGGACAAAAGAAAACATTTGAAGACAGGAGTTTAGGCGTTTTTTTAGACGAACAATGAATCAATTAATCTAAGAAAATACCACAAAAATCAATACCTTCAATGAGAGTTTTGTAGCTGTAGAAAGATATTAACTAGTAAACTTAACCTTTCTGGCCAGGACCTTTATTTAAAGGGAGATTTCACCAGTTTCCAAGCCTGTGAAAACAGTTGTGTAATATCTTTTGTTGGTTTGAGAGAAAACTTATAAACCTTGGCTCAACCTTGAGATTTATTTTCACTGAATGCCTGAGTTAAAAAGTGGAGGTGCTGGGTTTAAAACATTTGGAAGCACAGGTGATGTAATGAAAAGTGCAAATGAGTTGCGTTATGGAAACTGTGAAATGTTTGTTGACATTGTTTATCTAGATGCAACACTAACTCACTATAGTACCCCTTAAAAGCACAAAACTACAAGTTTTATATGTCCCCTTCATTTGATTTCCCAACATGATAGCACATGAATGTTTTAACGTTTTAGCTGCTGACTCTTTAATCTTGGATATTGTAGAGTCCTGAACGCAACAAGAAAGAAACTCATCACATCTAAGTTCAGTCTTCACCTTGGAAACAGTAGTTTCATAAGAAAAGGGTGGATTAGCAAATATTAGCTAAATGTTTTTTCCATAGATATCACAAAACTAGAAACTGTCCCGACTGAAGCTTGCATCACCATATAACTGATTTAATTAATGGAACAAAATTAAAAAAAGATGCAATGAGTGAATGTGAAGATTCACTCTGCAGGAAGCTTGAATTCTTCTACCTGGATGAGAAATCAGTCATTGTTATTGTTATTGTTAACTACTCACATAGTTAACTGGTCTTCAAGCTGTGGTCAAACTAAACCTGCTGTGTGTGTCTGTCCTGACCAGGAGGAGGAGGTGACACTGTGCTTGGAGCCTGAGTCGGCCACATTGACTCCGCCCACGCAACAAGGGAATGCCTCTGGAGGCAGTAGTCCGGGGCAACCGCCAGCAGAGCCAATCACAGAGCGGAAGGCCTCCGATGTCACCTCAGGCCTCATTCAGACGCTCGAGGAGAAAGAGGAGGAGGAGGGGCTGGCCGCTTCCATGGCAACCAACTGAGTTCCCGGCTGTCAAGAGACTCCTTATTACAAACTGACCGGGAGTCAGCGAGGAATGAGCGTAATAATACAACATATATCTATTAATCTGTTCCTTTTCAGGTATCACCAACACAACTTTTTGGTTGCAAGATGAACTCTTGGAAAATGGTGAGAGACAGATGTGGAAGTGGACTCGTAGTGAGACATGAGCTGATGCAACAAAGGACACCTATTTATTTGTAAGCCTTACATCCCAAAGGTAAATGAAGAGAGGATGGAGAAACTGAAGAAGTAGAAGAAGAGGAGGAGGAGGAGGAGAACTGACAGAGACATTTCCATCAGGGAAACGAAAAACCAGGCTGAGATGAAGAGGAGGGGAACAGAAACATGCATGCTTTTTATGAAGACAAGCAACTTGACCCTGTCATCATCTTATAATGATAATGAAAAATCTACCATTATGAAACATTATAATAATAAGAATAATTTTGTAATGAAGAAAAAAAAAAGCATAAGAAAAAGCTATGTATAAGCGTATGATAAGATTTAATAGTTTTCCTATGGGAGAACTACTCTGTTTACAGCTGTTACTCAACATACAGTATTAGACAGTGTTTAACCAAATCAATTTCCCTGTTGCATCTGACACACACAGTGTACTTTTTCACATCAATTTCACTTCTAATTTAAGTAGACTCAGAACATGTCTGCATTTCAGTGAAATGCAGTTTAACCCTCCAAAATAAATTCTTCTATGATGTTGTGGCACCAGGGTGCCTGAGGCACAACCCAGGGACAGGCCTGTCCTGCTGACTGCACACACTGAACACTGCACAGAAAAGGATTGTACTGTAAGATAGTGTGCTTCCTACTCTGTCTCTTTGTATGCATGTTTCTTCAGAATACTATGGAGTACCTGTCCTATACAGCACTGTATAGACTTTGCACTGAACCGTAGTATCCCAGGTGGGGCCACAGTGGACCCGCAGTGGGCTCGAGTGGAGAAATAAAAAAAGACAGAGCTGCATAAGCGAATCTCTTTTTTGCACTGATGCAATCCAACAGATCAGAGGTTGCCTTTTGGACTGTTGCCGTTACCCAGTTCCCACTCTGAAAGCTTTCAGCACCACCGACAACCAAAACCGAGCCACTTAACAACACAGATCCTCAACTGCTTTCTTTTCCACAGACGTACAGTAGTTGCGATAAATTGAAGATGATAACCACTGTTTTTTTGAATGTACTGGGAGACGGATGACAGTACACACATGAGAGTCAATTTCTGATGTCTCCTCGCTGTGGAGAGGGAATCAAACACTTTCCTAAGAAAAGCGGAACATCTTTTGAATATGTTTTGGAGATGGATACACTGCTGGTGCACCTAGACCACCACACACTCCAACACACACACACACACACACACACACACAAAACACACATGCACGTGCATCGTCACAGGTCACTTTTGAGGACATACCATAGACTTGCATTAATCTCCTGGAGTCTCACCCTAATGTTCACCACATCCACTACTTTCCTAACCCTAACCTTTGACCTCAGCTTTTTTCTTTTTGTCCCCAGTGAACTGTCTGAATATTGTCTCCAAAGGTCGCCTGTGACACAGACACACAACACACAAATATCTGAATTGTAACCAGCAATAGGCAGACACAACACTGGCTTCCCAACAGCCCAGTGTCGGCTCTGTCGTATAGATGTAAATAGTCTGAGTATATAAAAGTCGCCTCTCGCTCACAGTCACAACTGTTCTACTACAGTATGATTTCTTTATTTTTTTACACCTCTCAGTCCCAATTGATATTTGGGATTGCAAGGACCTAATTTTATTTTTTATTTTTCAATGAAATGTAGGAAAGTTTGTGTTGTAAATAGAGCGATCACTCAACACTAGAAAGTGTTTTAACCTTGGGAATCAGTCAGCGGGGGAGGGGGTGCAACGTACAGCGGTAGGTCTGAGATCATGGGGGGAAATGGCGGCCCCCGTGTGCTGCTCAATCTGCCAATCAGGGAATAGAAGAGAAGCCGCTGGGCTGAACACTACAGAGCCGAAGAGATCGGTGTCTTCCTGCTCATCGTGATTACTGTGAAGCAGCTGCCTGGAGTGATAGTGATTTTACTGATTTTATGAGGAAGCATGTTTTTTCTTTATTTTTGTGTTTTTTGGTTTCTTTATTTTTTCCGCCTGAGGAAGAATGGGTGTTTTCTAGGCGAGGCGGAGTTCAACAAAGACAGAGAACAAAGTGGACTTTTCTGTGCATGTCTCACCGACGAACTTTACAACAATACACAACCACTGTTTTCATTGGGGTTTTCCCTGTCGGGGGGGAAGCGCCTTCTCCTCTCACTTGATGATTGTGTGAGAAACTTTGAAGGTGAAAAAAAAAATGGTTTATTGACTTGAATGAACTTATTTATTAATTGCTTCTTTATGCAATGTCGGGGGGGCAATGTTTATTTTTCTACTAACTTGCTGAAATCCCCTCCAGTGTAAGTTAGAATAGGTGTCATGGTTGTAAAGCCGTCTGGTGGTGATGTAGTTTTGAGCACTTTACACAATGAAAACAAAAAGACGCCTGGGTTGGAGAACGGAGACGGATTGTTTGGCAGCTCTCATTGACAATAAATCTATCGTCATTTTACTTCACATCACGAATCCTGGTTTAGATTTTAAAATAACCCACGAGGGCTCAAAACTGCAAACAGAATGTCTTTACACGATGGCACATATTCATTTATTTATTGAGGAATTACTTGGTTGGGGAGGAATAATGTGACAGCTTGTACAGTCTTTTAATTTCTTGTAGATACCAACCCTTCTGGGAGCAGTTTTCTTTTTCTTTATGAGTCTCGGTTTTTAAAGGCGTAATGTGCTGGAAAGATTATTGCTTTATATGTTCAATGTTTGCTAAAAACAAACACTGGTTCACAAAGAAATGTGCATGGACTCGATTAAACCAGCTTTTTCTTTTCTTTTCTATTTTTATGTTTTATCAGAAATCTCAATGAATGAATAAACTAATAACAAGAAGCCAAATATATTTCTGTGGATGTTAAGGTTTACTGATCACGTCTTTGTTAAAAGTGACTGGTTTGCAGTTGAGTTCCTCTTTTTTTTTTGTATGATTCTACTGCCATCTTCCAAGGGTTACGGTAACTTGTCTGCAGGCATGATGCTCAAAAATCTGCTTCTGGTCCTCCGCTCTTTTCTCCTCGCCTCCTCTGTCTTTCTATCTCTTTGTATCTGTTCTGTATATTTGTGTGTGTCTCTATGTCCGTCTGTCTGTCAGTGTACAGTAAGTTGTCTGCTGTCTTAAATGGAAGAATCACTGCCTAAAAGAAAAAAGACAATAACTGAAGTTTTCACCTCGACCAAAGGGGATTTGAAGCAATCAGACATGTAAAGTAGATTTAATTTGGAAGTGTGCTGCAAAAAAACAACAACAATTACCCGCTGTATAAAATGCTGTATGGAATTGGATGGCGTTTGTAAAAGTCTGTATGAAATCGGGTTTATTTGTTTGAGATGAGGCAGTGTGGCTGGTGATGCCAGTGTACTCTCCTAACACTCACACCTATGCATGCTTGTTGGATGACTGTCACAGGATGGTTCTTTAATGTGGTTCCCTCTCTCTCTCTCTAAATCTCTCTCTTCTGTCAACAACTCTCTTCCTTTTCCTTCTTTTTCCTGCACGACAGAACCTCCTACACCCCCCTCCCCTCCTTTACCTGTCTCCTCTTCTTTTCCTCCGGTGGAGAAAGAGCAAATAAACAAATCAGCAAACAGCTTTTCTTGTGCGTATGAGTGGATCTTTCTCACAAAATGTAAATAATTACATTCCTCCTCCCCACACGCACACACACACACATTTGGTGGCAGCCGGTGCATCTGGCCAGCTCATTGGTGATTTTCAGGCACAACAGGCATCACCAAGGAGCCGGCAGCAGCAGCAGCGTAATCCAGCCTGTTAACGTTTTCCAAATAACGCTCCTCTCTGGTCCTCATCAGGATTATTTTATGACAGATTCTCAGAGACGGGCCTGCTATTGGATGAGCGGACAGTTTGCTCCATCTCATACAGAACCACACTGTTGACCTTCACAGGACAAACCTGTTTTATGTTAACACTGGTTTGCTGTCACTATAATGGTGGTCTCTATCGTATTGAGACTATCTCTCCACTCTTACATCTTTCACATATTTGGGGGAATAATCCCTCTGCTGTCTATGGTTTACCCATAAAACACCTGTGTTGGCATAAAACCACTCAATGGTTGGATTCACTCTGAGAACTAAGGTTACAAGGTAACCGAGCGATATTAAAGGGATAGTTCACCCAAAAATTAAAATTCACAGATTGACTGGGGGACCACTTCTTCAAATGTAAAAACATAAAATGTCTCCTTACTGCACCTGTGGTGTCAGCCAAGTGTTGGCTGCAACGCTGTTTACCCCAGTAACTCAAAGTGTTTGGTGGTGTCAAATACACCCCCCCCAATCAGCATTGTGGTGAGTAGATAATGAGGGAATTTTAATTTTTCTGTGAACTATCCCTTTAACCTCACTATCGGTCTCTTAGTCAGTAAACCGCTGGTCCACACTAAAATATCTCATTAAATTTGGTCCAGATACTTTTGTCCCCCTTGTGGTGAATTTTTATTATTTTGGTGATCTCCTGAGATTTCACATAGCGCCACCATTAGGTCAAAACATTCTTTATGACAGTGGAGGTGAGGGTGTCTCGCCTCATGTACCAGGGAGAAGTGAAACACTAACACATGTGGATTTTAAAGCTTATGAGACTCCAAAACAGTGTGTTTATACACAGAGACAGGATTTTACAACTCTAGAAAGATTTCAGCTGTTTCCTCTATTCATCGCAACAACGGTGAGATGAACAGTAGAGATACAACATCCTTGTTATGAGCTAATCTTTCAGGAATGTGAATTGGCTTTTAACTGCACTGCTCTACTGGGTGACGTTGTAGTCAAGCAACAAGTGCTGCATTTTTTCCACACGGGACTAAAGTCAGTATGAACCAACAAATGATCTATACTGCAACCTGCCACCAGCCTCAGCTAAACTATACATATAAACATGATGTCATCAACACGTTAGAATGCTCACTTTAGCTCAAACCACTCATGTACAGTCTTACAGATTATACTAGCATGGCTATAGCATTTCCTTTAGTCATCATTTTTATTGTAAATGATTAAAATAAACTAGTGGACAAATTCTATATTTATTATCTTTATAAATTACAGTGACTTGAATATTTACCATACAGCAAATATATGATAAATGTAAGTTTTAATTTGAAATTAACTATCAATCAATAAACTTTAAATATGCATGATCTCTTTGACCTCTAGGTCAAATGAATTAAGTCTTCATCAACACATTATTTCATTATCTTACAATTCATTGCTGTCAGTTGATTGTTTCTCGAAGGTAGTTAATGAAATGACCAGACATCGGTACATGTGACGCACAGTAACATTCAACATGTCCAAGATATGGATGGACATTGATCATGATTGATATGTAGGAGTGGACAGTTTGTCCATCTGCAGTTCAAAAGATACAGGAAGACACCTGAGAGTGAAAAAATGAGATTATTGAAAGAGTAGAAAAATATCCCGTACTACAAGTTTCAGGAGCTTTGTGTGCACCAGCCCATCCTGCTCGCTAACAGCTGAATGTCGATGAGGGCTGCAGGTCGGCCCGACTCCTCCACCCAGACGACAGCTCTGCCTCTGGGGAGAAGGAGTGAAATGAGTATAAAGTTGAAGTCTTTTTTCTGAAAGCCAGTCCGCTTATATGGGTTCATCTGACTCCTCGCTCTCTCTCTCCTCCTGCAGGGAGGATAGGGTGAGGACAGGGCTGGTGGGTGACACAGGGGAGGCAGGAGGGGAAGCTGAGGAAGGGGGTGAGGAGATAGAGGGGGATGCCGGCTCCTGGGGACTGTCATCAACTCCCCCTGTGGCTGTAAAGCCCCCACTGGTGCTCCCCATGCTGATCGGGGAGGAGGGAGCAGTATCACTCCCTTCAGCTCCTCTGGAAGATGATGCTTTCCCTCTGAAGTCCTCTTTGGACTCCTTCCTCACCAGCTCCCCCTCATGTCTGCTTCCCTCCCCCCACAGGTCTCTGTCTCGAGTAGGGGAGGAAGGGGTGGACGAGGTAGGCTGGTGCTTCTTGGCTTTCCTGCTGGCGTCTCTGAAGCTCGCGAAAGGGGGACGAAGCCTCACCCCACTACGAGTTGAGCCCTCTATCGCTTTCTGTAACTGTTCGAGGAGAAGAAGTGATTGAAATGTCGACAGAGGCCAAACCATGACGCATGGAAACGCACTGAAGCAACAATGTAGGATTAGTATAGTGAACATCAAGGGAGCTGAGTTGTGAGGGCGGCGAATGAAAAAAAACGCATGAATCAGAGCAGAAAGCATAATGCACTCTGTGACAGAACAAACGGCCCACGATCTGCAATCAGCACAGCTCACTGCCATGCTGCATTGGGGGATCACACCAGGGAAGGTGACACCAAACATGCAGATAAAGCAAAAACATAAAAACCCTTTACCTCTTTCAGTGCCACGACACCCACCAGCTTTCCAATACTGGTGACATAGGCGTGACTGAGACCCAGCAGAGAGAAGAGAGTGTGGGTCTGAGTAATGACAGAGAGAAGGACATAATCCAGTCAGTGTTAAATGTATTGCAGAGTGACACTGCTGTGCTTGCATGGCTGCACCGTTCCCCATAAACAATTTCTCTGGAAGTCAAAGAAGAAATATTTGGCTCGGCTGCGCAGCGTGAGTCACAGCTTCAAATTTAAGATTCAAAGTCTTATGGTTGTATGAACAGAGAACAAGCTGCCACTCTTCAGCTTCTGTCCTCACTGCCACTCATAAGAAAAACAACTTAAAGGATTTACTGTTCCACTGCCGCAGGCTGTGGAATGACAAAACACATATGTTTAAAGGTACCATATTGTAGAAGTAATTTTTTGGTTACAAAGCAGGTATAGATTTTATATAAATAATGTGGAAGTACCAAAGTGTTCAATACACGGAGAAATGCACAAGTTCTTAAGCAGAAACTGTGTCGCCAGGACTTCAGTAACTTTGTGATGTTACAACGGTCAAATCCATCTTTTTTTCATTCAGTATCAGTAGTGTCTTTTTCAGCATCTCCAATGATCTTTTCAGCTTTTGATATTTTTTCTGTTTGTCGTTTACTTAGCTCACCAAAATTATTCGCATCTTATTTGCCAGATGACTCTGCATACTTTTACTGCAGCCCTCTGCTTTGGCATCTCTACAGTCTTGGCAACAGACTGGCTCCATTAAAATTAATTAGAGGACTGTTTTTTTTCTTTTTTTTTGTGCGGCCGAAAGCTCACTGATAACCATAAAAAAAGTATATAAAAAGAGTGCTTCCCAAAATGTAGCATTGTAAATATGAAACTGTAAAGGTGAATAATCACTGGCCGAGCACGTTCTTTGTGTGTGGTGACGCGTCACTCATGTGCAGCTGTGGTCACCTTGTGCAGAGACGTTCTCTCCACCAGCTGAAAAGGGGAGGGATCTATACGTATCTGCTCCATATCGATTGGTTTGTCCAACTCTGCCTCTTCCCAGGCTTTGATCTGCCTCAGCCAATCACAAGAAAGTGAGAAAGAGTCAGGGAGTGTACAGAGTTGCGAGTTATTGATCTGGATGGTTTCATCGTCTCTGTCTTGTTGGCTGTGTGGATGCGGAATCAATAGTGTGCAGTACCTCCTCTGGTGACATGGTGTCCGTCAGTGCGGGGGTCGTGGTGTCCTGAGAAAAGAGGAGGGGAAGACGGATGACAGTCAGTCAGTTGAAACAGCTATACAGATGATGATAAGATGCCCCCTGGTGGTTTTATCGCTCTGCAGAACATGTCAACTCCTCTTTGTTTGTCATGCATGTGATGCTTCCCCCTACATTAGCGTGGGAGGCTCAGGCTGCACATGTTGGACTGATGTCCCTGTGTGAGCTGTCACTGCCAGCAGATCACAGACACACAGCACATCACAGACGCACTCAGCCTTCCAGCGTTCGGGGTCAAAGTGATGAGTATGCGAGGTTGATGTTAGCAGCGTACCTGAGTTTCCATCTGGCCTGACGAAGACGTGGAGGAGAAGAGTCTCTGAAGGGCCCTACTGACAGATGGCAGCTTGCGCTTGTCTGTGGACATGGTATGGCAGCACACGTGTAAGAGGAGAGAGCAAGTGACATTTGATGGGTGAACTTGTCTTTATGTGCAGTAGAAGTTTTGTGTTACCTGAGCCTGTGTAGTCAGTGGAGGCCTCGTGAGGTTTAGGAGATGGGATGGGCCCGTTGCATTCCTCCTGAACTGGAGCAGTCTGAAGGCACAAGAACTGTTTAATGATTTTTTAAAACCAAGAAACGTCCCTCTCACAATCTGCGAGGCTGTTTGACGGTTTGTTTTTAACACCTTGTCCGCGCCCTCCTCTCCACCCTCCTCATCGACGAAGGTGAAGGACTCCCAGCTCACTTTGGAGCCCTGGCCCGGTGAACCCTGACCTCTTTCGAACATTCGCCTATCTGGTGAGAGCCACCAGTCGAAGACAGCCTGGAGCTCTGTCCTCTCGATGGAGCCGAGGAGAATCATGGATTCTGCAAAGGGAAATGTGAGAGGAATAGTTAAGACGTTAGGAGAAGTTATTCGATGTGCATTTTCTGGTTAGATGAGAAAATTAATGTTACTCTCTGTTAAATGTGAAGCTATAACGCCAGCAGGTTGTTAGCTCAGCTTTGCATAAATACCAAAGACCGGGTAACTGCTCGCCTGGTGTGTTCAGTGGTAACAAATCTGCCTATGAGCCCCACGTTGTGGTTTTGTGAGGGTGTGGGACCATTTCTTGGCCTCAAGCAGCGACTTCCTGGAGTCTCTAATATGTTACTGAGCCTTACAGATGCTGGAGAGTTTTATTTTTAACTTTGAACAGAGCCAGGTTTGCAAATAACTATACTTTCTACTATGTAAAATGTTGGTAGGTGAATTATGTCCAACTTTAAAGAGGAAACAAACATGATGGACTTAGATTCTACCTTCATGAAGGTTTATACTTTTACTCTAAGCATCTGTAACATAGAGCAGCCATTATGATGACGTGGGTCATTCTACCTTTCGAGTCGACCAGTGGAATAGTTTTCAGGCTCGAGGTCTCCAGCAGATTGTTTAATTCTCGATACGTGGATTGCGAAGACAAGAACTTCACTCTGCGGACCATGATGTCTTCCACAAAGATGTTATACTTGCTGTGGAGGCAGAGACACTTCAGTCATCATCATTTGTCTGACTCCTCACCTGTAAGGAAAACAAAACGGTCTCTGTAACCTTTACCTGATGTGCCCGAGGGCCAGCTCAGGCAGGTAAGGCAGCTTCTTCACCTGGATGATGGAGTCATAGAGAGATGGCTGCAGACCCTGGGCCACCATGTTGGCGAGAATGACCGCCACCATCATGGGTAAGATGTGGGAGATTTGACCCGTCAGCTCGAAGCAGATTACTGCCGTGGAAACTGTGTGTGTGACGGCTCCTGTCATTGCAGCCGCTCCTGGCAGGAAGCAGAGGGGAGGGCAGTGGTGAGGGTGAAGTATGATTACACTGCGTTATTATAAATTGCTTATTGTATAATCCATGATTCTTCTTGATGAACCAATTTGGGCTCGGAACATTTGAATTATTCAAATGTAATAAAGGAGACATTTTAAAGAGTGTTACCAGTGTTTCCAACAGCCGTGTTTAGACCAAGAGTACAGGGAACTTTTCCCTTTTCCCCCCACAGATTTAAGATTAAGGGTGACTAAACAAATCAGCCTGCTGACACATAAACAACTGACGGCTACAACAAGCTGTTTCACTCCTATTTTTAAATAAACTTTATCATTATGGGCCGCTGTTTCCAGTTCCCTCCCAATATCCTCCTCAGCAAAAATACTCAGGAGGGCCTGGACTTTGTTGTCAGTCCACCTGTTAATTTAAATGTTGGCTGGAGAACTTAACCAATCAAGTACATATACAGCTGCAAGCCTCACCCCAAAGGTTTGGGTGAAGCAGGACCATTTATTGGGAATAGATTTCACTTAATTTTGACCCTGTTGGGGAAACACAAGGAGTTTCTGCAGAGAAAGCTACTGCAGGCAAAACACAGCTTATATGTAGAAAAGGCTATGTCAGCATATTTGCGTGTGGATATTAGGTTTAAAGACCAGGGCAGACAACTAGGACCAGAATAGTGAAGTCGGCTGCCATATTTAAATCTTCAAGAGATGAAACCCTTTCAAAGTCACTCATTCGAAAAATGTTTAATTCTCCTCAAATCTACAGCTTTACAATAAGTCTTTAGAGCTCCGGGGGCCTGAATGCCACTAAGGATACCAGACTGACCAATGACAGCGTAACCTCCCGGTAGGATGCGATAGACTATCCCATCAAACAGGATTCCATTTGGGAATAGAGTGGCCATGATCTCTCCTACGAGGCGACCGAAAGCAGCTCCTTGAGGAGAGAGAGATAAGGCTTGCTGTTAAAGACAAATTGAACTGAAGCTCAGGAGGAGATACTACACTCGCATTACAAAATCCTCTTACCTAATATGAACACTGGCATAAAGGCGCCCGAGGGGATGGGCATCGTGGTGGAAACTGCTGACATCCAGAACTGCAACACAAAAACAGGATCAAGGTGGGAACGAGAACAGTCCCGCAGGTTTCTCATGCTGTCACATGTATTTAAGGGAAATCTCTACAGTGCACAACAAGGGGGGGGGGGGGGTACCTTCATGACGAAGAAGAGGAGGAGGATGACAAAGACGCTGACTCGAGGATGCAGCCACGCAGAGGAGCGGCCCAGGCCGGGCGGAGCAGGATATCCTGAGATTTTGGTCCAGGTGAAATTATCAAACAGGGAGTTGATGCACTCTCTAGGCATCAGCTGCCAGAAGGAACAGACAGACATAGAAAAATATTTGTTTTTCACATGATTCCTCTTAAAAAGCCCTGCAGCTGTGTGCACACAAGCTCCTATTGTTAGAGTAGGATCACAGATTCAAGGGTTAAAGCATCTGGACATTGGATTTAAGATGTCAAAACTTCACTCGACTGAAAGAAGGAAACATTTTGTTACCGGTCAAAGGAACATTTTTAAATATATACAAAAAACGAATTACATTCTTGCTGATGTCATAGTTAAATGCTTTGACAAAACAAATATTTTAAAACTAAGATATAAATAGTTGCATAATGAAAAGCAAATTACAAAACATATATATATTTCTGTATATATTTATACTCCCCCCCGACCCTCAAAGGATAAGGGGTATAGATAATGGATGGATGGATTCTAAGAGGAGTACAACTTTGGATGCATAAATAGCTGTAAGGATTTGAATCTCTTGAGCAACCTCAAGCAGAGATGAGGAGTCGACCACAGAGTTCTGGCAACCTCACTTCTTTCTAAATTTATTCCTCTGCAGATTCTTTTCCATTTCAAACTTGTAATCTTCAGACCCAAACTAAACTGTTATCACATGATTATCAGACTTCACACAGCTCAGCACAACAAGAAGCCTTATATAAAAAAAAAAATTTCACAAATGCAATAATACTCCTCAAGACTTGTAAACAGACTTTGAGGTGCTAATAAAAGTCACCCCATCTAGCCTTTAAAGCATATCATGTAAATACACAATAGATTCTGCTGATCCTTCAATATTAATGAACACACACCAGAAACAAGTCAGAGAGCATGAGATTTATTCTGTCTAACCTCTCCAGCCATGAATTGTCCAAATCCAGGAGGAAACGTCAAGGTGGCAATGATAAGCGTCACTGCACCTGGATAGATCAATCGACTGGGAGCATGCACACACACACACACACACACACACACACACACACACACACACACACACACACACACAAACACACACAAACACACACACACACACACACACACACACACACGCATACATTACACACATTTACAAGGACAATGCATTGGCAGAAACCTGCAACACCACTAAGAAAAGGAGGAATAACAGTAATGAACGTGTGAGTGTGTGTACCAGCACTGATTGTTGGGGCTCTCCCGGTGCTGCTGCTCGCCTCTGTCTAATGGTGGAGACTAATGTTCCCTGACTATTGAGTCTCGGAGGATAAGTGAATCTCTCCATTGAGTGAATAACGGGCTGAAAGGTTGTTAAGGCTCTGCTGCTGCCCGGGCCAGTGTTGTGAGACTGATGAGTTTGGAGAGTGGAGCCGAGATACATTAAGATGAACTGGGTTTGAATGCATCTGCTCCCAGAGTCGCAGAGGTTTAAGAGGCCAGCGCCACACTAATCCACAGCAGCTGTCTCTGTGTGTGTGTGTGTGTGTGTGTGTGTGTGTGTGTGTGTCTCTCACTGTTTGGTGAGGAAGCGTGTGAGCGCTGTCGGTCTCCTCATGAAGAGAACCACCTGTCTGTTCAGGTAGACAAAGAACGCCCCCAAAAAGCCACAAGAAATCCTGACACAAGAAAATAGTTTGTTCAGTCATTGTGCACGAGAACAGTAAGAAAAACTTTACATCCTAACAATAGATATAACTTTAGATAGAAAAAAGTAGAGGGGCACTCACGGTCTAAATGATTTATTTGTCATAAAAGATAGTTGATTCTGCCCCTTAATCTGCGTCAGCACCACAATCAAACACAGGTGAAAACATAACCTCCTTGAAGGATGTGAATATGATGGCTGAAAACACACACACACACACACACACACACACACACACACACACACACACACACACACACACACACACACACACACACACACACACACACACACACAAACACACACACACACACACACAAACACACACACACACACACACACACACACACACTGTCCTCACCCTATTATTGCAAATGCAGGCAGCTCCTGCAGGTCAAAGGGAAAATCCATCCTGAAGTTAGTTTTGAAGAGAGCTGTGATTGTGACTGAGAGACACAGAAAAATAAACGTTACAAATAATCTTTTAACCCCAAAACAAATGTGATTTCAATCACTCTACTTTAAATTCCCTACACGTCTGTGCTCAGACGCTTGAGTTAGAATTTTTATTATTTGCATCTGTTGAAATCAAACAAGGGAAATGGAGGTCCAGGAAAAGGGGGGACATTTATTACATGAATAAAACAACACCCACTGCAATAAATGAAATAATAAAAATAACAATATTATAAAAACAGCATCTGTGGGATTTTAAATCTGCATTAACAGTGAAACAGGCTGTAAACTAATTTGGAGTCGTGTTCATGTCATCCTGATGAATGTAAGTGTTAATGCTGCTCTGTGTTCACCAGCTCGTTGCTTCCTCTGTCTGTGTGCTGTGTGGTGCTGAGCACGTACAGTGGGTTCATTGGCTTTCCTGCTAAAAAAACAGCTGCCTTTTGTGCCTGAAAGCAACATTACGAGAGCAGTGAGAAACAAAACAGTGAAATTCTGCACTGAAAAACGATGCCATCTTGCACATTTGGAACCCCCCATCAGGGGATGGAGCCGTGGTAGCGAGATCCCGCAAAACACATGCTCGACCAATCGCCAGACAGCATAATCTATCAATCATGACGTTTCACTCCATTTCTAATTAAGACCATCTTTATATACAGTCTATAGGTTGGACAAGCTGGTTAAAAAAGAGTGCACTTGTGTATTTCTTTAATAATATAAAGCATGAAATGAGAATGACGATTCCCATCTCTGAATTATCTCCGGTATAAAAGTACATAATTGGACATTTTTAATATAACAATTTGATGTGTGACTGTCGAGAAGATGTAGATTTCACAACTATCTTTCTTGTGGAAGAATGGACGAGCGAATCTGTAAAAATAAGGCATGTAATGTAATGTAATGTCCTTTTGTGGATTGTATCCTGCACATAAAAGCTCAGATATTAACATAAACTGTGAGAAGTCGATGTTTCTGGCCCAAAGAAGAGACAGGATGCAGGGATCAAAAGCTACAAGTGTCTTTACTATGGTGTTGGTGCGTCTCACATATTCTGTAGGCGATGATTTAAAACATTTTATCCTAAGAAGCATATCCAGCTACTTTCCCTAACACGCCAGCTCAACAGAATTTCATGGCTTGTGTGTGTGTTTGTGCATCTGCTCCTCTTCTCACCAGCATCCTTGTTCCAAACAGAGAGCACCCTGAATATGAAGGCGCTGAATGTGGCGGCAAAATATCCCCGCCAGTAATTCCTCACCGCAAAGTAGGTAGACGTGACCTCAATACTGAACAACACCCCTGGTGGTGGGAGAGAGAGAGGGAGAGAGAGGGGAGGAAGGACAGAGGGAGAGGAGGGATTAGAGAGGAGAAATGAGGATGGATAGTGAGAGGAAAAGAGTGGAGGAGAGGAGGGTGAGAGAGGGACAGAAATAGAAAAGGGAGGGGGAGAGAGACAGAAATGAGTTAAATAAGCAGAATGAGACCAAAAACACTAGAAGCTGAGGGTGTAATTATACACAACAGGGGGACCGCAGGGAGTGAACACACACACACACACACACACACACACACACACACACACACATACAGGGGTATAATCAGGATTTGAGGAAATAAAATAAACATCAGAGCCTCAGAAACATTACTGTGAAAAAGATAAACAGATGAACAGAACAAGGATGAAAAACAAACAGTGTCCTTGTAGCCAGCCTCTCATGGTTGATCGAAAATTTGGTTTTTACTCTTTTAACTTGCCCTCAGTCAGTGTATTGAGACATGTTTTTGTGTACCTTTGCACAATAGTTTGAAAAAAACAAACTTTCAAGGTGACTTATTCACATTTTGTGTTTTGTGTGGCAACAGTCCAAAATTGAAATGCTGAAGCCAGAGAATGGAGAATTTTGCTTTATCAACTTGATGAAAATGTTTGCATCAGCTGCCAAGTCTGCAGTCACTCGCAAAAAGCATTGGAAGATGAGCAACATGTCATAAGTAATTTTTTCTTTATTCATTCATAAAACTCTCAAAGCCAAACATGAATTTAGGAGCCAGCTACAAGAATGGATGAGCGCTGAGACGTTGAATGAGCTCCACTGTAATTAACTGAACTTCTGTTGTGTGTGCACACAAAACAAGACGGTAACCAGGGAACTGTGCTATTGAATTATTTTCATACTAGTACAAAATGTAACTTTAAGGACTTCAACCAAAGTTGATTATTGTAAATAACTTAGATTCTACAGGATTTTTAAAACAAATAAAATATGACAAACCTCTAATTGTATTGTAATGTATTTTCACAACTGAATAAGTAACAAAGGTAAACAATAATAATAAAACACTCAAATAAAAAGCTTATTGATTTGTGTCACTTGATAGTTTTTGATAACATTATATTTTAAAAAAATTCAATTTAACAAAATATGGAAAACGTCTCTTTGTTTTTTTCATGACAAAATAAGCAATAATCAAAGACCCAATTAATTAGTTTCAGTTTATTTTTTTTAAACTTTTTTTGGACCATTTAAGAATTTCATGTCAAAGGGACATGATGGTTTGTGATGTGTAATATTTGTGACATTACAGAACAGGATTGATCCAGAACAGGAAGGTGTTTAGTGCAGCAGTTGTGATTGTAAGAGGCCGTGTGCAGATGTACAGTACCTCCTAGTGGAGTGCCGAAACAGCATCCCACCCCCACGGCACAGCCAACAGTCAGTATATCTGTGTAACCATAAGGGTTCTACTGACACAGAAAACAGAGAGGGGGAGGAAAAACAGGGGGAAGTGAAGGGGTGAGAGAGAACGAGGGATGAAAGGTGTGATATGATGAGGGGGTAAAATGATGGCGATGAAGGAGCAAGAGCGCAGACAGGAGAGTTTGAGAAAGAGAGAATAAAAGATCAAGGTGAAGAGGACAGGATGTGGAACCACAGGGGGAGAATTGACAGAAGGGAGGCAAAATGGAATAAAGTGAATAAATAATGCTCACTGAAGTGTTGTAGAAAATAAAGTCACAATGAAGGGAGGGATCACACCAAGAGAATATAAAGGAGAGGATGCACAGGGCGATGAGAGTAATCACACAGAGGAAGCAGACAGGAAACAAACCAATCCTTAGAGAAGGCATCTCAAAACAAAAGTTAAAGGTAGAAGACAAAGTATTTCCATTCATTACTCATGACCTTGGATTATAAAGTTCTTTGTAACTTTTTAGATCAAGTTTATTCAGAGGTTATGTTTTCGTTGCCGTTTGTCTGACTGTGACCAGGATTACGCAAAAACTACTGATCTGATTCAAATTTGTTTGAAGGGTGAAGTATGGGCCAAGGAAGAACTCATCAATTTTTGGAGTGGATTCAAATGAGGGGGAAGTTCCAGGATTTTGTTTTTCACTTTCTTCAACTTAGTGAGATAGGGCATTAGCCTTGTTGGAGCTATGCTCTCTCTGGATGTCCTTCTGGTTGTCTTCCTATTTTAAAGATATTATTGGGCATTTGGCCTTTAATGACAGGACAGTTAAAGCGTGAAATGGGGTGGGGGGGGGGGGGGGGGGTGGGGGGGGTGTTGCCCTAAGTTGCCTGGCTCTGTCAGACCTGACTGACAGATGCTGAAAATCTTGGCCACATCTCAAGGCGACATTCTAAACCTCATGGTGTTTCATAAATTATGTTTACAAGCTAAACCAAACACCATGGGTATCTACCCTTACATTTAGTGTATCACCCACCGAATGGTCTTCTCACTCTCAGCAAGACGGTGAATAAAGCCTCATCTCCACTGGTCAAATAACCCACTTACACCCGCTAGCTTCTGGCTTTTGTCTGCAACGGGAATGAATTCAATCGGCAGTGACAGAAACATCATGTGAACGTGCTAATTCGGTAAGAGTGCCTCAGTTGTCGGTGCGCTCATGACATTGTACACGACGCAGGGACAAAACAGAAAGGCAAAACTCCTCTACTGGCAATGGGCAAAGAGTCAAACGACACAATTAGTGAGTTTAATTTAATTTTGGTTTAAAAGAGGTAAAAGTGTATTTAAGTTCCTATTAAGTCAACAGAACCCTATAATCCAAGGCTCAGGCACTAGTGGGTCAGTCTGTGTGTTTAAACATTCGATCAGTGTTATTCATCACTTGTAATGCAGGCCACTGGTCTGAGGTCAGATTTAATCTCCATGTTTGTGTTGCTGATGTTATTTCAGGAGGACAAAGCTGACCAGAGACCTGCGCCCGAGCAAGTTGATGGAGGCGGGACTTGCCTCCCACGGGGGCGGCGAAACAGGTGGCCACTCCCACGGCACACGCACACACCAACAGGTCCTGGTTATGGGTGCCATTCTGGGTTTAAGGGTCATGGGTGGAAAGGGGCAGGGAGGAGGGGAGAGAGAGGGAGGGAGGAGCATGGTGGGACACAGACGAGCAGGGATGAATGAGAAAGTCAAAAGGGAGGTGGAGATAGAGAGAGCGGGGAAAGAGGGAGACATGGATATGGGAGGTCACTGTTAATACACATGCCAGACATTACCATCACACTATTAATACAGTGAGACACAAACAGACGAGGTGTGAGGGGGAGAGCCAAAACAAAGACACAAGAGATACTGGGAGGGGAGTGCGTGAGACATTTGGGAGTGGACAACAGGCAACGACAGGGTTCCCACTTTCTCTCCAATATTAAATTCAAGGACCTTTCAATGAATCTCAACGACTCAAAATTTTGCACATTTGGCAAACTCAAACGCAGCAGGGGCCTCGTGGGAGTTAAGACCTTTTCAAGTGAAAAGTGTTGATAGAACTGAAAGACGAGGAACGAGGGCATTGTCAAGGGCATCCAGTCATTTTCATAACAGGAGTCTACAGTCTGCAAAGTTTGACCCGATGAGGGAGATAAATGAAAAGTCAGGGGATCAACAAGGTTTATATAATTTAAACTGAGGGAACATGAATGGTTGTACATGGCAACACATCCACAAGTTATTACAGTATTGCAACAGGTCTGGGTCTGGACCAAAGTGGGTGGCGACCTGTATCTGTACCACTGCATGACAAACATCACAATTCAAAACTGATTCGATTCAAATCTGAGCCTGTGGGAACCCTGAGACAAAGTTATGATGGAAAAACTGCATTCCGCATTCATCGGTGCATTAACTGTGGTGAGTGAGGCTCATGGGTACTGTAGCCTCTTTTGGTCAGTGCCTCGGCTTACCTCATAAATTCCAGAGAAGATGGACATGAATCTGCTCAGCACTGCGGCACAGATACTGGCGATGTGCACAAATGGACCCTGGAGGAGATGGGAGATGTTAAACATGTGATGTTATCGACACAGACACCGACTATTGTCTGTAAAGCAAAGAGTCCAAAGTGGGACGTGTTTTTTCGGAACAGATAAATTATACTGCAAATGTGGGATATGACAGTTGCCCTGCGACTGAAACAGGGAGAATGAATGCACTGCTTTATGGAGAGCTTGAATAATTTGCGTCAGTCCTGTGAGAGGAGGGAGAGAGGAAGAAAAAATGACAGGGGATAATTTATCATCCTCCAAGCTTGGAGGAAGGAGAGACAGAGTGATGGGAAAAGAAAAGGATAGAGGAACCAATGATGAGGATGGTGAAACTGGATCAATTGATGGGGATAAGATAGGAGTGAAAATGTGAAAAGGTGGGTTTGTTTACCTCTTTGCCCACCGGCATTCCACTGCCCAGGCCAGCAGTCAGGCCGACGACTTTGGCTACGAAGGCTTTCAGTGTAAGATACTCCTTCAGGACTACACCTCTAAGAATGGTTTTCAGCTCTGGGATACCCGAACCTGAAGGGGAAAGAGTGAGGTTAATCAGACGAGTGCAAAGATGGTGAATGCTGTAGAGGGGTGAAAAGGTTCAAATGCAGCCACTACAGGAAACTTAAACAATAGGAGGTAAGAAAAAGAGCCGGTTGTTTGAGAGGATAAGAGAGGCTGACAGGTGATGGAGAGCTTACCGATGGCCTGTGGGGAAACCAGGTGACAGAAGAGCGAGGCGAACATGACAAGGATCATGGGATACGTAACCCAGGCCAGGTACTGGAGCGCCACGTTGCCCTTAAGCTCCCCGTGCACCCATTTATAGGCTGAAAGAGAGAAATCAAATGGCACAAATAAAAAGAGAACCTGACAGGAGTAAATCCCCATGACCTTGGCCTGTGATACCTTGCAGGCTCTTGGCGCTGGTGTAGTCCATGCTCCAGCTGACCAGAGCCATAGTCAGTCCCAGAAGAACCAGGAAAATCCAGTCCTCCCCCATCTTGGTCACAATGTACCGCCGCACACGAGCCAAACAATCTGGGCCAGCAAGATAAAATTAATGATTCACCTCGAAGACATTTATCACTTGATTTAATTACTGAGAGTTATTTATTGTAACTATGCCTGAGAGGGAATCATTCAGTGTGATTATGGGTGTAGTGATGATGCTCTGGCTCATCCCAGAAGTACCTATAAAGTCAGAGAGTGATGTGAATGTGAATGGACATTTAGGAAATGATGTTCTCTGGACATTTGTGTGAATACGCACAGTGTTTAAATCCGTATGATTTCCAGCATGTAAATATATACAGGTTTAAGTTCTGACTGTACTTGAAGAGGTTGTGTTTAAGCCTCTAGTTTGTTTTCTATTTCAAGCTAAGATTTTTGAAGTGTCTTTAAACGGCAAAATGACTGAAGCGATGTTATTTCAGTAATTTTCTTGTACTTAAAAAAGAGAAGCGGAGTGGAACCCCTGGTGACGAGTAAATTGACGTTGACTCGCACAATCAGTCAAGAACATCTTAAGTAACACAATATAATCAAATCCTTAAATGAAGTTCTACAGTGTCCACGGGGAGGTTGACAAAAGGATTGAATATTCATTAAACAAACACAAAACACCAGCAGTATTTGTAAAAAAATAAATTAAAAAAAAGCAACGAAACTACTCATTCTAAAGAGCAGCTTTTTTACACAGTGTTATATCATTGATTTATTAATGTAGATGATAAATGTAAATTATGTTCAGCACTGCAAACACGTTAAAGTATAAAAGCAGCAATTGAAAGTTCTGCTCTGAAAACTTTCCATACATGTATCAGTGTCTAAAACAAGAGTTCATCCTTTTATTGGACGACAAACATTTTCCTGATGGTTTCAATTACTGCTGAATTTCTAAAGTGAGATTTTACATGCAACATGATGAGCTCATAAAAAAGGATGCACTGCTGTAGTTTGATAAGGCTACTGCATACATGAGGGAGGTAGAGTCAGCACCTGGAATTGGATTTTTATTTTGGATTTTTAACCAGAAGTAATATTTAATATTTTAACATCTCATATTTAAGTCATTCAAGTCATTCATTAATACATTTAAAATCTTTTTTTCAACACAAGAGTCTCTCATGTATGCAGTAGCCTTATCAAACTACAGCAGTGCATCCTTTTTTATGAGCTCATCATGTTGCATGTAAAATCTCACTTTTCAAATTCAGCAGTAACTGAAACCATCAGGAAAATGTTTGTCGTCTAATAAAAGGATGAAACTGTATTGAAAGTAAAGATGTTTGAATGGGATGTATTTCCACCTCTGTTACCTGGTTACCACACAGCAAGCAGCAACTGCAACATGACCATGGAAACCGTAGCTGCACCTTTTCAGACTCAACCTTTTGTGAAGCATCTGACTGTTTAACTCTCTGCTGGTCACCTTGGCATTTGGAGTAGGGACGAGGCTTCTTGGTAGATGAGGCGTGGCTGTGATGTGACTCCAGGTTCACAGGGTGGTGATGATGATGATGATGCCGCCGGCCGTGGCCTTTTCGACCCGAGGCTGTGGCGTTCTCCCCCGCTTGTCTCCTCCATTGTCTCTCTGTCAGCAAACGGGCAGCCTCCCGCCTGGCAAAGTTCCCGAGCTGCTCCCTGTACTCGCCGTACAGCTGCAAACGAGGGGAAACACTGACAATGAACCGTGAAACAAAAAGCCACACAAGTCGAGAAACCACATGTTGGCCGCAGCTCTCGGGATCACAGAGAGCAGAGGAGGGAGAGAAGGGGAAATACCTCTGACAACTGAGACTTGGGTGGAGGATAAAACTAGATCCAGAGTCTTGAGATAATGAGAGAGAGAGATGAGGGGGTGTGCAGGAGGGGTGTAAGAGATACACTGCAACCTGAATACCCTGGCAGATAGAAACGGACAAAACTGGCAAAGAGATCGGAAAATACCCTCCCCTCAGAGATGGCAGGGGCTGGAGAGGAGCCAGAGGATGAGATCCTGGAAGAGCGGACATTCTGCATCTTCCCCTTCCGACTCTGTGTGCGCTTTACACCTACAACCCTAGAGCCACATGCACACACATGGCCAGAAAACCCGATACCCTGTGATCCAGTGTGATGGCTTTGCATTGCGCTCGTAAAAAAAAAAAAAAATATATAGCAGCTATAAAATACTGCGGATCCAGGTGGAGCTGTGATGTGCAACCTAAACCCGGAGATCACATGGATCCCAGCTCACAGAAAGTCGAGATGCTAAATCACACAGAGCTGCCAAACATTTCTGTCTCATGTTCACACAGAGGAGAGCTGACACATCCAACTGTGAGGCCCTCAACAAACTCACTGACTGAAGCTCGACTAAAAGCACATAATCAGGTTCAGCGATAAGTGTATAACAACAATCTGTGTAGAAATGACTACATGACAAGGACAAGTTGGTTAAATCTTTCTTTTGATGAGACTTTCATTAGTTAATAATATACATATAAACTGCTTTACACAACCAGTCCACTATAATAGAGTGTAACAGGGGCCCCCACTTTTAGAACGGCTCTGGTTCAGAGGTAAATTGATTTTCTCCATTGACGTGTCAGAAAATTCTTTTGAAAAGTTTTAACCCTTGAACCGGTCAGACCAGCAATGAGATGAATCATGACCATAAAAATATGTGATTCTGAGACAAAAAAGACTATTTTATTTATATTTTAAAATATATTTTTTCAATGACTTCCACACGCTTCTTTAATTTAAACTTGTTGCAGTGATTTTCACCCCTTTGGATTAAATTAAAATTAAAGCTGAGATGATATCATACAGACTTGTGGCTTCTACAGGAGCAAATAACATTGTTTCACAATCTTGTATCTTGGATGGTTAAAATATTATGGCCAATAATCAAAATCTCTATGGAGAAAATGAATGAGAGTTTAACTTACAGAACCAAGCTGATCCACCGCACAGATAAACCACTACAACCGTCTGACAACGTGACTAATACAGACGTTTATAATTAAAACACAAATACACCACATGTTGGTGGTCATGCAGTTACACTGTTATAGGCTCTTGGAAACTCTTGATGCCTCTAAATTATCTTGCAGGATTTTAAACACCTCCCTGAACACCACGAACCACAAACTGATATTCACAACAGCTTATCAGCACTAAACTAACAACTGTTTGTTGATTACTCTCTTACTTATGCTGCAAAAGCTGCGACAACAGTCGACCGGTGAGAAGCTGAGATCTGCAGACCACACGTCTATTTTACATATTTGGAATCATGCAAAGAGCTGTTTAAATATCACCTCCACAAATCATTCATTTGTTTTGCTGTCTGTATGATGGGGTTTGTTTCTGATAGGACAATGACAAAGAGGAGATTCTATGGAACGTCTCAGAAAAGCGTTTTAAGGCAAAGATGATTTTCCACCAATAGACATAAATGATAAATGGACTGTATTCATACAAAGCTTTTTGAAATCAACTTTTCACGCACACATTCATGTAACGCGCCTATAGGCGGCATTTCTTTTTTCATCACACCATTCATACGCTGCCAGCACAGCCATCAATGGCAAGTAGGAGTTCAGAATCTTGCTCACTGACACTTGGGCCAGGGATCAAACCACTGGCTGGTTAGTGGTCGACCCTCTCTATATCCTGAGTCAATGCCACTCAAGTTAACCAACTTGAACCATCATTTTGTTAAATGAACAAGAGCAAGGGTTGTTTTCAAGAAAGGAATTTCTTGTGGATGCATGAAAATGTGTGAAATGTCCAGGTTTCCATCTCTAATCATATCACTTATATTATTTTTTTGTTAGAGTCACACTGCATCTTTCTGCACAAACAACTCATTAAATCTGCGAATGGAAAAAAACAACTAAAACATTTAAAACAGATGCACTAAAGTAACTTATGAAGATTAAACAAAAAAGCCTGGAGCGTTTGATTAAGTACGACAGCATAAATAAAAAACAAACTCAGAGCAGATGGAGCCTCTGCTCCTCAAGTCTTTACCTGTTTCTCATCAGTTGTCTTCAGCATAATGTGGCAACGTCCCTGCTCTGTCTCCACTGTCCTCCAGTGCAGACAACCTCTACATCACCTCCACCACTGCTCTACACATTAACACCAAAGCACTAATCCATCAACATCATCAAACAGGGGCGGCCACCAGACGCCATTATAACCAGGTACAGCAACAAGAGAAACCTGCTCAGTCTTCACACAGAGAGATCTGTTGTTGTTTCACCTCCAAGGTCAGAGTCAAATAATCTCATATCAAAAACATCTCTTCATGGGATATTTTATCAGACTTGTTTTTGTAGCTGAGAGTAGCTGTTATTTCAGATCACAGGTGTATTGCAAAAGTTGCACATATATTATCATTTGAATGTTATATTACAATCAAATTTTAAATAGAAATATGAAATTGTAATTTTCTGTTGGGCTCTGGAAGAGACAATTCATCGACTTGAATAAAATTATGCCTGGTTAATTAATAATAGAAATGACCCAGATAAACAATATAAACTAAAACCCAGAAATGATTAAATAAAGTCCTCTGAGTTTTCTAAATGGAAATAAATGTGAAAGTCTGGGCTGCAGACAACAATACCAACAATAAATATGAATTTCTATTTTTTGAAGTACACGATGTGCTTGAACAAGGAACAATTTTCAAAATATGTTCAACAGTAAACAAGGAACAACCTAAATGTGCACCTTTATGAATCAGGAATTGTGCATGAATGGAAACAGCTAAATCAAAGATCTAAAACTGGGACAAAGACTGATGGCGTGAGAGAGATCCGGAAAGCTCGGTTCTTTCCCGTCATGCTGACTTTGTTCACGTCTCCATCCCTCAACCTTGTGTTTACTTTTGTGTCACCACGTAACCTTGTGCTGCGTCCATCTGATCCGCACGGGGCCCAGAAATGACATCACTGACCAACATTCACCCAGCTTTCACACGCTTTGAGCATACACGCTGTCGTCTTTTTGCTCTCTGACTGTTCAGTGACCTTCCCACATCAGGTCGTCCACACCCGGGGACAGACAGTATCCCCCCTCTCTCCCGCCTCCACTCACATTAATTTACTCCCAGTAAGTTTCCCTCGGCCTCCCCTGGTGACGCTTGCTGTTTTTCAGCACTTTTCTCTCTCTCTAATCTTTCTAAAACACATAAGGGTAGTCAGGCGTTACAGTACGGCTCTGACACTTGCACCCCTCATTATTAGTTTCTTTGCTTTCACTGTTGTGCTCACTGCAGGCCTCACGGGAAGAAGAAAATGGAAGAACATTAAATCATTCCTCTCTCGGCTTTGTTAGAGATACAGGGCCTGTGTTAGGTTTTTTTTTAGCAAGGCAATACATACTGTAACACACAGAACATGAGAATCAAGATGTGGGAAACACATAAGCAAAAGAAGAAACAGGCTTGTAGAAAAAAGAGAGAGGGGAAGAGAGAGCTTCAGTCATAGTGAGAGCTGCTAATAGATGCAGAGGTTCAAGGGCGCTGTGACATTGAGAGTTAATTAAAAAAAAAATAATAGCACATTCCTGCGTCTCATATGAGAGGAAGTCCGCACTGAATATTCATTCATGTATGTGTGTGTTCTTTAAAATGCATTAGTGAATTTGTCTTTAAAAGTACTGTTTGTATGAATGGATTCTTTGTGCATTTGTGCGTGCCTGTGTGTTGAGGCCTTACAACAATTAAGTCCTGTCCCTTAGTACAAGGTTAATGATAAAATCTGACCCACTCACTGACTGACAGATCAGGAGATAACCCCCACCCCCACCCCCACCCCCATCCCTCTCTCTCACTCACACACACACACACTCTCACACACGCACGCACGCACGCACGCACGCACGCACGTCCATATGCATACACTAATTAACCAGAACATCAACATTACCATGCGTCGTACAAACACTGTTCAAGCTGTCATTTTCTAATTAAGGCACGTCGGCGCAGCCAAGAGAAAAATAAACCAAACTGTAAACTTCCATGTGTTATGCATGAGCCGACTTCACACTGAGTAATCCATGAAGAATCCACCATGGAGGCCTTTTTGAGCCCTCTGACCCTGGTTTACATTTAACTTTAGCTTCGCCACAACATGGAATTTAACATCTGAAGTCAGTAAAAACAAGACACAGTACAAAAGGTGCCGCCTCCTCCCACTCACCATTAATAAGTCCTTGCAAAAACGGTTCCAACTTAAGGCAGAGAATATTTCAATATACAAATGAGTTGACCTTACCAGAAACTGATCTATATTCAGAACTGTCTCAAAAGTGTTGATCCGCTCCCGCATCATGTTAGTTGTTCCTCCTGCAGACTGCTGCTCACTGTGGATTGACTGTAATTTCTCTCCTTTCTTGTCTTTGCCAGAATGTAAGAGACACAGTCTACCTGCTACCTGCATACAGTGGACCTCAGTGACTGACAGGTATGGTCACACACACACACACACACACACACACACACACACACACACACACACACACACACACACACGGAGGGGGAAGCAGTAGAGGTTAATACAGACACTTGAGGCCTGACAATAAATTGTCAGCAGCTCTTAATTCAGCGAGGTGGATTCTCAGTCAGGACGCCGCTCCAGCAGATTCCAGCAGCGGGATCATTAATGATAGCAGGCCTGCAGGACACAAGCTTAAGGAATGAAAATAATACGTGCTAACTGACTAGAGACCATAACCATATTATCATTGAGTCAGACAGGCTGGATAATAGTGTGCTGTACTTTAAATGCCTTCAGCATAGATGACATGATCGACTAAAGCTTGACTTGGCGCTATGACAGCAGTATCAGGGTTTTTTTCCTAACGTTTATTTTCGCTAAAAGGTGAAAGTCAGATGAGAATAATCTTTAAACTTGACTGGAAACTACAGCTAAGAGACATCATCATGAATGAAGAAAAATCCCATTTTAACTCACTAGATCCTGATTTTATTTTTAACATTGAATTATTCTCTGAGAAATCAACAACAATGTTGACAAATACTCACATATCTCACAAAGTCAAATAAATAAATTGTGGCCCTTGATTTGGCCCTTGATTCCCATCAGCACCAAAATGTAATGGGTTCTTTCTTGACTCATACTTGGTGGAAATATGTCAATTATTTTTTGTGTAATCCTGCAGAGTAACATACAAACCCAGACGAAACATCACCTCCTTGGCAGAGGTAATACAAATGCAGCCTGTAAAACAAAGCTGTTCTCTCACAGTAAAGTGGGTCACTCTCTGCGGTTCTGTTGTGACCCAGTAGTTCTCACATGGTTTCTGGGTCTTTAGGGACCAGAGTGCTGCTGGTTTTCATCCCCGTCAGGCAGCTGTTTGCATAAATCTGTGAAAAGCTGCAGGGTTCAGTCAGTCTGTTGGACTGTGGTGATTAATGTCAGTGTGGGCGCAGCAGTGGAGTTGGACACTTTGTAACGAGACGACAACGTTAGCCCTGAATCCTGAGGATTCTCCTGCCAGTAAGAAAAGAACATGATTTCATTTCAGCACCATGTAGAGATATTTAGTGTAAATACGCTTGATAGTGTTTTACCCTGCAATAGTCTGGTATGTCAAGGGAAGGCATTTCCCGGCATTTTACCTGATGCATTCTGGGATATACACTTCTGCCTTTCAAAGGAATATGGGCGGAGAGAAGCAGCTTTCAGATTATTTGCAGTAATTATAAGGAACACCCCCCCCCATCCCATAAAAGCTAAGAAATGTTCAAAACCTGATTCAATTTAACCCAATTATAAATAAACAATTATTATAATAATTATAATTTAAAAAAATAATTAACGGATCTTGATGAAAATAATCTGACATGTTAAGGGGACTGTTATTGTGTGTGTGGATTTGGTGCAGATCCAAATAAAAGATCAGATCTTGTGAATTTAAATGTGCTTTCATAAGGGGACTGTTGAGTCACGTGTTATGTGCCATTCTAGTTATTTACGTTTTCTTTTTTTTATTATTTATTTTATTCAGTTTCAGGTCAGGTTTAAAGTTTACTTGTCATCTCTTTTTCCCTGATACGTTTCACCAATTACAGTAAAAAAGTCTGATATTTATTTTTAAAATAAAATTGGAGAATAATTCATGGATATAAAAATGAGTCATATTTAGGGACCTGGTGTCTATGAGTGTTTGCAATGTGGTGCAGCTCGGATGTATTAAAGGGGATGTTGGGCCTTGGTGGAGGTTTGTGCTTTGGGTGTCATTATTATTTGACTATTACATGTAACACTTGTCAGTTTTTACTAAATCTGATTATTTTGCTAAACTCTTTATTTTTTATATCTTTATTTTTGAGCAGTTTACATCCATTTTTAGTCTATGCAACACTCACGGGTCATTATGAGCTTCAACAACAGTCACCAAACCCATCATGAGCTAAGATGCATGTGGGAAACAAGCTCCCGATTCATGTTCAATTTCTTATTTATTTCTCCACATATCTTCGAGCTCTGTGACACATTTCATATCAGATTTTACTGTGTGACATTTAAAGACACTTGCTTTCCCGAGCCATCTCACCTACGCCTCAACCTTTCACGTTTCTCCCTCACTCTTCCCCCTGAAACTTTCCCTCTCGCCACCCCTTGTCCCCATCCATCCAAACCCCCCCCCACGGGTTGAAACCTTACTCGTGGATAAATTTAGCAGCAGTGTGACCCAATGTTCACTGACACACTTCTCCGCACCTCTCCCTCTCTCATGCCGTTTGTCTATCTCTCGGCCCATCTCTCCCAGGAGGCCAGTTGTATCGACAGATGGGGGGGCAATAACCTCCACACGAAAACAATGACAAGCTATTGACACTATTACAAACTTAACATAGCGTTTCATCCTGTAGCTACTGGTGTAATGGCGAGCGGTTAAATTATTACATTATCGCGGCCTCTGTAATTGAACAGACACATCGAGCGGCTGTGATATCGTATGAAATTTAATGGCTTAATCGTCTACATCCCTGTCATTCCCGTCTGCAAGACATTTGGCAGGTGAACATTATCCCTTTTAGTAGCCTGTACCATCGGAGACTTATGAGATCCATTTCACTGCTGTTGACATTCTCGCAGATTGAGACTCGTCGCACAACCTCATTTTTAACCACATGCATCACACACATTGTAACACACAACCAGGTGTATCGAGGCGAGCACCAACACACAGTGGGGCTGCAGATTGAATACACGAGCAGCTCTCTGTTGTCGTCGCCTCTCCGGAGCGTGTGTCAGCGAGACACGGGTCCACAGAGGGAGCTTCCTCCTTGTTAAGGTCAGAGGTCAACAACAGCTGCGTGACTTGGAAGTAGTTAACACAACTTTACGAACCCAGCGAGCATTAATTTGCAGGTCACAGGGTGTTTAGTTGTCTGGGTCTGAGTCGGGATCAAACTGGCTGAAAAGTTTTTTTTAGCCGTCTCAGTTGAAAACCGTGGCTGTGGATAACGAGTCCATCACTTCTAAGTAGTTTCATCCAAAATCCAACATTGAAGATTGTGGTCAATTGTACAGGTGTAGCTCATAAAGTGGCCACAGAGTTCAGGTAATGATGATGGGGAAAACTGTTTTGAATTCCTAAACACGGCAACAACATCCTTAGACATTGTGCAACATTTCTATGTCCGTAATTACAAGTTCTCAGTTGTCAGAGTTGTCACTCGCTAACAACTGTGCATTAAAAAACATCTAACAAAACAGGGAAAGAAAAGATAGTGTTCAAATTGTGTACGCACTTAATATGAAAATGTACAACTAGTGCAACAACCTTTTAATGCAGGTCAGCTGAACATCCAAAAATTGTCTGAATGAAAGATATATATATGCCATTAATTTCCTGATAATTATTACCAAATCACACTTACACACTTACATTTACAGAACACTATGATGATGATTATTATTATTGTACAAAATAAATTAATCATTACTGTGTTGATTTTTATTTTTACTGCTGCTCATTATATTTGTATCTAATTTCTTTCTATTATTCAAACTTCAGTTTATACTGTCTAATCCTGTTTTATATTAAACCTTGTGTTAACGGCAATTAAAGGACTACAAAAATAAATAATGATGTTTCCAATGTTTATCTTTTCCTGTAATATCTACTAGTTTCTTCTAGAACTACTGCTGATTGTTTATATCTCAGTGTGGAGCAAGTCCTGCCTAAAATGTGAAATATCATTTATTAGATGCAGTTGAAACAACAGTTATCTAAACATCTAATGAAGTACTTACCTTTTTACTAAATTAAACTGTTTAAATGTAAACACTTTACAGGGAATAAGCAGATATCTAATATTTACTTCCACCATCAGACATATGTGAAGATCTTGTCTAAAATCATAAGGCTCTAATTTGCGATCTCATGCACAAAACACACAATCACAGCTTTGACACCTGAGACATTAAGCCTGGAAATAGTGTAATTAATTAAGATTTCTTATTGATATCTGACCAGTGGGCCCCCAAGAGTCTTCAGGACAGGACGGCTGGGAAACAAGGTTTTGATTTCGTCAATTGTCCATCGTCTGAAAGCAGAAGAGGAGCCGGCGCTCTCTCTCACCGCTCCTCCTCCTCACTTTGTCAGTTGTTCAGGCTGCTTTAACATAACAAACTGTGCATCACACACTCCAGCTGCTTCAACCACTGGTGCTCATATATCTGTCATTAGGAATCTTATAATTCATTAACAACACCAATGACAAAAAAGAAAAAAAACTGAATGCAAAGTCAATGCTTGAAAAACATCTGAAAAACAGAAAAAAGAATCTGATGCTGAGATCCATTCGTGTCCAAACGACAGATGTGATTGGACAACAAGAGGATTAAAGAAATGAATAGGTTTGGTGGGGAAAGACCACCACACATCTCATGATGTTCCTGAGAGGAATGACCATCATTCTGGATGAGTATTTGAACAGATGAACTGAAGGATATAGTGACATGACTTCATCTCAACAAGCACATCTAACCTGTCTGCTCAGGTTTCCTGTATATAGGTATTTATATCCACCAACACATGAAAACAGCAATGACTTTACAAGGCTGCAGCCTGAGAAGGCGTACAGATAGAAGGCAGGAAAAAGGGTCATATAGACGCAACATGCTTCAGGATATAATCTAGGGAATGCAAAAAAAAACAACCCACAGTCAATAACAGTCAAATGCAAGAGATCAAATAAAAGCTCAGTGTTTCTATACCAAATAAAAAATAAAATCCCTGTTTACCGCAGGGATGATGTTCCATTTATCGCCTTCACTCTGCATTTTATAACGTGGGAGGTGTGAAACCAGCGGAGACTGTTAACGTGTTTGAGGGCTGTACAAATAGATATGACATAAAGCAGCAAAAATCTTGCTCGAGAAGAAAAGAGAATGGACGAGGAGGAGATAAAGAGCACAGATTCGATAAGGAGGGATCAGAGGGAGTGAATCAGGAGAGAAAAAAAACGCAGCTTGTTGATGAGAAGGGATGCAACAGGTGAAATCACATGAACAGTTGGAAAAGTAAGGAAAGGAGGGGGGTGAAAGAATTAGCGAAAGTAAATACAGAACAGTAAAGGATGGTTAGAGAAGATTAAACGACAGGTGGGGAGATGGAGAGATGAGGGAGAGGCAGGTGAAGGGAGATAAAACGAGGAGACATTTTAAGAGGGGACAGCAAACAGACAGGCAGGTGGAGGAAGATTTGGTAAAGCCCTACCAGGGTCTGTTGGTATCTCAGAGCCTTCCTTTGCGACGCATCTGCAGCCATTGACACGCTGTCACTGATCCAAAAATAACCTTGCTGGACGCCCCAGCATTTCCAATGGCGTTGGCAAAACCATACACACACTCTCTCTCACTTATACCCTGTATACACACTTCAGGCCAGGTCGAATAAACACACCAAGATCTTAAGATCTCTCTCTACACACTCATTCTCCAAAACCCTGGTCACACAGAGGAAATCAAAAAACACAGATGAGGTCCGTCCCAAACGCGCTCTTCTCCAGATGATCCAGAGGCTGCGAGCCATCCAGCTCTGCCGCGGGACTGACGGACACAGGGGCAGAAATCAGACAGGCGGACAAAGCAGAGTAAAGCCGTCTGATGAGGCAGCGAAGGACGCAGTGCTTTCCTTTATTAGAACTGCAGACACCTAATAACACACACACACAACTTGTTGCCCTTAGCAGCACCCTCCCTGCCAGCCGGTCATTAGGTGTGTGTGTGTGTGTTTTCGGGTGGACTGTTCTTGTTTGGACAGGGGTGGCGGGTTGGGGGTTGGAGGGGCACCCCCCATAGGGCTGCCCCTGCAACGTGAGCAGGAAGGTGCACACGACACCTCAATGACAGCTCACACTTAATCAGCCAATGATGCAAGGCAATCCCCATAATATTCACATGCTATGGCAGCCGTGCCTTATGGGAGGAAAAAAAGATTTAATGTGCCCTCCCACAGTCAAACACACGCCACACAAATGCTCAGGACTGTAAAGTGATCTCCTTATTGCTTAACCTCTTTAGCAGGTTCAGATATCCACGGGAGCTTATACAGGATGGGGGCTAAGCGTATATATATGTTGCACATCACTAAAAGCTGAAAAGCTCACAAGCCTTCGCTGTAGACCAGCACTGTTCTGCACCCCCAGAGACCACATCCCACTCAAGACATGTTAATCTAAACATCTCTAACTCGTTGGAGCTCTGGTTCCTCTGCGCTCATGTTGATGAAACAGGCGGCCATTATGAAAACCACAAAGACACAGAGACACACACAGATCCCCCTTAACCCCGCCCCACTTTGTGGTCCACACGCCAGCACATAACACCCTAATCTCACAGCTACACCGGAGGCCAGCGAGAAATGTGTTACTCTGACCGCCGGCGTGTGTATGCATGTGTGTGTATATGCATGTGTATGTGTCAAGAGAGAATGACTGCAGACAGCTGGCTGGGCCTCTATCTGATACACTAAGAACATTATCGCTGGGCAGCATGCAGTGCAAGAGATACATACGTCCCACTCACAACATGGAGAGACCTGAGCGCAGCGGAATAGTGGGGTGCCAGTTATACTATACCTGAGAACGGAGAGGACGGGCTGTACGCTGGGAACAACACACACAAACACAGCAACAAGGAGGATCAAATAAAGTGAAGCATGCAAAGGAGAAGCCGAGGTGCACAGAGGGCTCACACACTCGTTCTGCAGGAATTGGCTTAAATCAGACTAATGCATCGTCAGATCCACACATGTTCACATGCAACTGGAAGAAAAACCACTTAAATTTGTCTTGTTTAAAAGCCGTGGCCTGTTTATTGTATAGGACATTTGGCAGTCACTGCTGTTGACAGAAATAAAAACTTCTCCTGGCCCCCCCACACTGACACGCCATTAGAACCTGGCAGTAAATATTAACCTTCAGAAAACATCTCACTCTGCAGCAGGGTTACCCTTTTATACTACTCCAATGTTTTTGTTTTTTACATTGCATTCCTAATTATAGAAAATGAGGATATTGCAGACCAGGGTACACTCTACCTCACAGAGTTAAAATAGTTACAGATCAATACTGTTGAACCATATATTCTGTTTTCTTCTCTACAACACTGTTGTAACTAAACACACTTTGCCTGGTCAGGTCTTTTCTGGGAAACATCGATGCTCTCAGCCTCGAAAATGGATTTCCTCACTGTGCGGGGGTGCCTCAGTGATACAATATACTGTGAAAGCACCATCATGGTGATATATTTGTCTTATACATGTATCCTCACATGGCACATGTGGCAATAGAAAACTGCTTCTCTTTTATGGAAGACATAATACATGTTTCTTTTAAGTACTATAACACCAAAATATAGTGGTGGTGGTGGGGGGAGGGGGGTGTCGCACAGGGGGACACCATTAGGAGTCAGCTAGCATAAAGGTCAGAGTTCATACAGTAGGTGTAAGACCCCACAAGTAGCACCACATTCCCCTGACAGATCCACAGTAACACAGATGATATGAGGAGAACTTGGAGTGGGTGCCTTCATGAAATATGAGCTTAAAAAGTTGATTGAACATCCAAACAAAGGGATCGAAACCCTCTGAGATGTTGCCCTGAAGCTGCCTTGTAAGCCAAACTATGTAAGAAAAAAAGCATGAACAGCCGTGACTTTACAGTTTTATCATCGCTGCAACTGACTGTCGCTAAAATAAGCACAACAGTAAAGCACATATAAATAATATTGATCAGCGAGAGATGGTGAAATGTATTTCCCTCTGCTGTGCTGCCCCCTGTCTGTCACTACACTGATAACAGGAATTGGCAACAACTTTTCACAAATGTGTACAAATGAAACATAATGGGATTCTTATAAAAACAATTTCATACAAAATAAAGCCACAAAAATAGATCTGTGTATAAAATACAGTTAAAAAAGAGAGACTTGAGAAACCTGATGTAGCTGTGCAGTAGGAAAACAAAAAATACATTTGTCTTTGATTAAAAGGATTAAAATCTAAACCCACTAACTGGCATAGAGTACAGACACAGATAAACGAGTAAGCTATATGCTAATATGTTGTTCAGTTCCAAATGTATACAGATTAAACGTGTGCTCCTTATTCCTTTCCAACATTTGTGTGTGTGTGTGTGTGTGTGTGTGCATAGGCAGTATTTACAAAAATATATGAATGAACAAATCCTGTTTGGTTGTAACGGGGTGTGTGTGTGTCTGTCACCAATTGGAATGAAAACAGTTGTGTGCCGTTATTGTCAGGTTAGGAATGGTCTGTGTGTGATTATCGCAGTATGTGCATATGTGCATGTGATCGATACTAGGGCTGGTACTTGGGGAACAGGAAGAGGTCTTTGCACAAAGAGCTGGTGAACTCCGACATCTCTTTGCAGCGGTGGTGGGGAGTACCCGGGGCGAAACCCTCCCGCTCCTTGATACGCCCGTTGACCTGACAGACGAGTGAAAAGGGTCAATAAAACAGCAGCCATAAAAGCATGATTTACACTGTGTATTTAGTGTGTGCACATATTCACCTGCACCAGCATGTCAGCGATGTGTGTGTCTCTGGCATGTTCCCGGAGTGTTTTGTTTAGTTCCTGGATGAACCAGGATCCTCTCTTGGTGTTTCGCATGGCTGCTGTGCCTTAAGGAGGAAGACATCCAACAGTACAGGCTTAATACATCGAGATGAGATGCAGGGGGCAAAGCAAAGGTCTTTCTTTTATACTGGAAACGAAAACTGAAAAAATTGGAATTTTGATTTTAAAATTTTGAAATTATTTTTTTATATAATAACTATAATTTAAAATTGTATAATATATGTTTTCCCCATTGGCTAAAGCTCAGTACTTTGGATCCACCGCTGCACATCAGTGCCAGCTCATTCATTTGTCCACACATTTAATACCATACACATTTCTCAAACAAATCCACACTAGAATAAGAAAAAGGTACAAACTTACTAATTCTCTGACCTTTGAGAGATGCGAAGCCGCAGATCATATCAGACCGCTGTGGCAGTTTAATCCTGGGCCTCCCCATGTCTCCTCTTTGTCTGGAGGTTGTGTCCCCCTGTCCTTCCCTCCCAGCGTCTCGCTGTTCACAGCTCGGTGAGCAGGTCCTCCCTGGTCCGTCTATCTGCTCCACTCCACAGTCCATCTCGTCTGGTTGTCAACAAGGTTTCAATTTAGCCTTAAACAACTGACAGATTTTTGTTATACTTGGTGAAAAAGAACAGGGCAGCAGAAGTTTATATTTGTCTTCATTAGGACAAAGACGTTTTTTGACATAACAAAACCACTCAGACTTAGATTTGTCTCAGATTCACATTGAGTAGATCCAAAACATTGCAGCATAACAGTGTATAATCCAGGACAAAATCTTAGTATTGATCATTTTACAAACCCTTACAGATTTTCTGCAAAACAACTTTCTGTGATAAACCAAACACTGAAAAACAAATTATGTAAAAGTCACATGTAAGAAAAAAATTGATTATTTAAATAATCAGCAGAATTTGTATCTCTAAATTGTAGACTTTGAATACAGGAGCCCTGATTTCCATCTGGGCAATTCCTACTGTATTTTCATAACCCATGAAACCCTGAACACTTAAATAAATGAATATTTGCAGAAGCATTGCCCAACCACACCTATTGGCCTTTCAGTAGCACACCTGTGGTGACGCGAGGAGACATTAATTAGGATCGCTCATGAGGGGTCTGAGGATTTGTCAGGGGCATCATCATCTGTGTAGTCAGGCCATAACCTCCATCACATAGACTCACTAATAAGCTGGGAGCCTGTTAAGCCATAAATTAATGACGTGTTTTTCTTTATTCAAACTAGTCGCAGCACATTGGAATATGACATATTATTATACAATACAACGAGCAGCTGCAGGTTTATTGTCAGTGAGCAGGAGGATGAGTGTAGACAACATCCGGACGAGCAGAGGGACAGCTGCTCTGTTCTCGTGCTCTTCAGGATGTTGCTGAGATCCAAGAAATTTAACAAATATGGCCTAACATTTGCTCAGATATTTGTTTATTAATACTAGGGATGTGCAAACTCTAAAGACGCCACGGTACTCAGTCTTTTTTTCTTTTTTACAGTACCGGAGTTACCGAACAATACTGACCTGCCACTGCATGACGGTTGCCGCTGCTGCTTCAGGATCGGGGCGGGCACACATTGCATGTCCGGAGTGTGTTGAAGTAAATGGGATTTATTGTTTTCTTTTTGGTTTTTCCTCAGGTATCGAATTGGGTATCAACAATCGTGGAAATTTCATGGTATCGACTACTAACCTTTTGGTATCGTGACTAATTAATACACACACTTAGTGATTCTTTATGGTCTTACCTCCTCTGCAGGCCTGGACGAAGAACATCTTGGGTTTATTTTGTAGCAGTGGACAGTGTGAATTATCAAAGGCCTCAAACATCCAGTCCAGCTGAAAATAACGTGTCACACATTAAATGTCTGAAAAGGGATTAAATCTTTCAATGAAATTACATACATCAGCAAAGAAAATCTTCAGAGAACCAGACCTGCAGGAGCTGTCCGTCTGTACCATACACAGCTCCCTCCACTCCATGGGAGAGCAGACACACCACGCAGCTGTCCACTGTTCGGTGGTCTGGTCGTTGGCAGAAATTCTTAATGCACAACCTCATGTCCTAGACAAAGAATAAGGAATCAGGAAAACTGTGTCTAAGCCTTCTTCTGAGTTTGACTATTTCATTTCATTTCATTTGAAGTCAAAGTCTCCCCACTCTCACAGCCAATATTCAGTTTGATTGTGAATCTTCTTAAAGTGTCTTTGAACAAGACAGTGACAGCCCACACACTTACTCATTCAGACTTTATAAGTACAGGCTAATTGACTGAAATGTAAAATATGTGCATACTTATTGATAACCACACTGAAATGCGATAAAAGTGGAACCTGAGGTAGAAAAACTTGCCAAACAAATCTTACAATATGAGAGCAACTATGGCACCAATACAGGCTAAGTGACATAGTTAGAATGATTTAAGGTCAAAAGGTTATTTCACTTTCCTTTTTCTGTGTTTGTCAGTGGAATAAGCTGGATGCTTCACAGTTCAAACAAAATCCCCTGATCATGATGAGCCTGTGCATGTGCATGTTTGTGTGTGTGCTACCTGAGCAGTGAGGTCTCTGTGGACAGTAACCAGGTAGTCCAGCTCTGTAAAGACCTTCCTGAGGACCTCATCGTCGACTTCACCTCCCTTCCTGGTGTCAAGTTCAGCAGCAGTAAAAGGGTCAAAGGTCACATTACTGATCACCAAGGCGAAACCACGAGGGGATGAAGACATTCTGTATGACTGGAGCGGGGGAAATACATGAAAACAGAGGAAAGAATGGATCAGTGAGTCCAAAAATAAACCCAGACAAGTTTAATATATGCATCTCTGCATTTACTGCTCAATACTGACTCATATCCAGAAAAGAGGTGTCACACTCAAGATATATCACATGTCTTACCAGTAATATACAGGTAAAGCTTAACAGAGTAAAGCTGACAAAAACCTGTTGAGCTGACCTGGTGATGACAAGTATTTTACCTGCTGGCAATGAGAGAGGTAAAAGTCAGGAGTGCAGGGGAGCACAGGCATGTTGATGGGACTGTCTGCATCCAGACTAAACTCCATGGACTCTGCAGCACACACACAAACAAACCAAAATCTGTTTGTTACAAATTAATGCACTGATTCAAATATTTCAATGAATGTGTGCTCCTGCCAGCAGCAGTGGAGTGAGAACAAACTCTGTACAACGGTGCTGTGAATGAGTCACTCTCAGGGCGTGGTGCCGGCAGGTACAGACAGGAGCCTGATACTAGAGCAAAAGCTGCCTATATTGCTCTCAGTGATAAGATTATATAATCAACAACTCACACAAATAAAATTCATCCAAACAGCTGCTGGCTACAAAGATCTTGTGTTCAAGCGTTTAAAATCACCTGTTTTAAAATTGAAAAACACTTTTGTCCAGACACCGCCCTGTGTCTCCAGGGAAACAGAAAAATAACAACACCAGATACAAAAAACGTATTTTAACCTGAATGTACGATAACACTGCAACACCACTCACCATGTGTCCTTGCTCTTTTAACCTCCTGGGTGGGATGTGGCAAAGAAGAGTCTGAAAGCCTCTGAAATTCAAATCATCAAAAACAATACATTAGTGGCGTTTAGACACCATATTAGACCAATAATGATGGGTTTGGTCTTTTCAATGGCAGCAGCTGCTGTTGTTTGATGTAGGAATATGACAACTTTAATCCTAACTTAACTTTTAGTAAAACTCCTGCCAGCTGTCTGACTAACCCAGCAGGCCATCAGGTTGTCAATATAAGATGGATGTAGTTTGTATTTCTCACGACTGATTTCTTATTGCTTCCTGTTTTCTTTGTCCTCTGTCTCTCATCGTTCCTGTCCTCCTCCCTGACTGGGACCAACCCTCTGAATGAGGACTCTAAGCGTAGGCAGCCACCTGAGGCTTGGACTGAGAATGACTTCACTCTTTTCCTCTGTCTAATGAGGATCTCTGCAGAAGATCATACAACTGGAGCATACCATTATTAGAGCTTTTCTTCAAACTTTGACCATGCGTAATGGAGCTGACACATGAAACCTTGTTAAATGATCAATAATAAAGGACAGTTTTTGTTCAGTCTTTGTTTTTTGAATACTATGAAGAATGTGTGTCTTGTGAATGTTGTTCAAACTCGATTTTTGGAAAAGGTGACGCTACTTATCCTTAGTGAACAACTCTGCTCACCTCTCTCTTCCTTTCTGTTGACTGTACAACCAGCTGCTCTGTCTTTCCCTCTGGTTCTTCTCCAGGCTGAATACTCTGTGAGTACAAAACAGTCTATAACTGCTCTAGGTTTGGTAATAATCTGCTTTGTGCTGTGTGAGTTGTGTGATTTTTACTGACTTATACACTCACCTCTATGTGTGTCTCTTTTTCTGGTGATTGTGTGAGCAGTTCGCACAGATGCTGCTGCTCAGTTTCTCGCAGAGCTGCACAGAATTGGCTAAAGGCTCTGGGTCCTCGCTTCGGTAAAAGTTGTAGCAAACGGCAGCTTCGTTTCACAGAAGTTTGCTCAGCCTCGAGTGGAGGAGATTAGATCAGAAAACTAAGGATCACTAACAAAGATTAAAGCTAATAAAACATTTGTTTCATCATTTTCACATCCATTATATCATGACATTTTAATCTCACAGATAAATCATGGGAGTGTTTGGAGGTTGTTCTGACTCCAAGGTTAGGATACGCTAAAATTAATTACTTATGCACTGTGCAAATATTTTGAGGAGGTTTAATATTTAATTGATCAACCTTCAGATTTGTAAAATGTTTTACGCTTTATCAAGTGTTTGTCATTCTCTGCTAATAAACAAGAGTTTAAAACCACATCCTTTACTCACTAGTGAAGGAGTCTAAGTTAAGCCTGGGCGTAATCAACAACACTAATTATCATATAGGTCGATATTGGTAATAATCACGATAGATACATTATTATTTCTTTCTCGTTTGAAGACAGATTATTGCTCCTGAGTGAAGGTTGTGGTTTTAAAAGTATTCACTTGATAAACAGCAAAACACTATAAATTTGTGGTGGTTCAATTATGTGTTATACCTCCTCACTGTACTTACACTATTAGAATCAGAATCAGGGTTTATTGCCAATTAGATTTACAAATACAATGTCATGTATCGGTGCTCACATACCATGATGCCCTCGGCCATGCTCTCGGTCAGGATGTCGTCTGCCTGCAGTAACTGAATGAGCATCTCATCCACCACCAGCTGTCTGCAGAGAACCGCAGATCGTCTCCGCAGAGTCCGTCTGTCCCGCTCCAGCATGCCACACTCCAACATGTCGATCTGCACACAGGACACAACACAGAGACACACAAACCTCAGTGACAGGATGGATAACTCCAGTATCTCACAACAACACCAGCATCTCACTGCTACACAACTCCAATATCTCACTTCAACACAACTCCAGCATCTCACTGAAACACAACTCCAATATCTCACTATAACACAACTCCAATATCTCACTATAACACAACTCCAATATCTCACTGAAACTACAACACAACTCCAGCATCTCACTGAAACACAACTCCAATATCTCACTGAAACTACAACACAACTCCAATATCTTACTGAAACTACAACTCCATTATCTTACTGAAACTACAACACAACTCCAATATCTCACTGAAACTACAACACAACTCCATTATCTCACTGAAACTACAACACAACTCCAATATCTCACTGCAACTACATTTACATTTAGGGCATTTAGCAGACGCTTTTGTCCAAAGCGACTTACAATAAGTACATTTGTCACAAGAGAGAAACCACAGCATGGTAAAACGAAATATAGAAACAATTCTCAGGCCCTCATCTGAGGATCGTAACTACTATTTGTGAAATATTATTTAAGTGCATAAGTGCTATGATTGAAGGGGTGTCATGCTATGCAGGGTCGAGGTGAAGTCTGAACAAATGAGTCTTGAGTCTTTTGCGGAAGATGGAGAGCGATTCCGCTGTCCTGACATTGGTCAACACAACTCCAGCATCTCACTACAACACAACTCCAGCATCTCACTACAACTCCAGCAGCTCACTACAACACAACTCCAGCATCTCACTACAACACAACTCGAGCATCTCACTACAACACAACTCCAGCATCTCACTACAACTCCAGCATCTCACTACAACTCCAGCATCTCACTACAACTCCAGCATCTCACTACAACTCCAGCATCTCACATTTCAACACAACTCCAGCATCTCACTACAACACAACTCCAGCATCTCACTACAACTCCAGCATCTCACTACAACACAACTCCAGCATCTCACTACAACACAACTCCAGCATCTCACTACAACACAACTCGAGCATCTCACTACAACACAACTCCAGCATCTCACTACAACTCCAGCATCTCACTACAACACAACTCCAGCATCTCACTACAACACAACTCCAGCATCTCACTACAACTCCAGCATTACTATGTTTGTATAAACAAACCCGTCTGCCTGTGCTTCAGTGTGCTTCAGTGTACTTGTCGCTTGGCTCTCTCACTCGGACACATCGCTACACAAACCAACAACACACACATCGTGTTGTCTCTTCACAACAACACACTTGAACACTGCAGTCAGAGTTGACTTCACATTCACACGTAAACCGAACGCCGACGGCTAACAGCAAATGCTAACATGCTAGCTAGCGAACTTAAGACAGCTCCTTCTCTCCCCTCCATGACGCTGAGGGACATCTCCTCTCCAGCGCTTCTCCTCACCGTCCAGCTGCTCCTGCACCGCTGCGAGAAAACGTCCAGGGGAAATAAAAACAGAGCCTCGACGTGTTTCACTCTATTTCACGCAAATCATCAACATTTGATCGCGTCTTCGTAAACCAACTTCCGCGGGTAGTCTTGACGGCACAGAGTGGGGGCGGGGCTGTTCGGGAGTGCAGACCAATGACAGCGCGATGGCCTCTGAGTGGCGTTTTGAGGAGCCAATCGCCTGGCTTCTTACAGCTGGCGGCCGCCTCCTGCTGAACTTCGCGGATACCCAGTGGATTCAGGGACATTTTGAATTTGAATCATAGAAAGAACGTGTTTTCTATTAATAATTGACCAACTGATAAAGAGCAGCGACACAAGCAGCTCTCTAATAGAAGCGAGTCTAACATAAACATCATGTGACGCTATTGGCTGGAAGAACGTGGAGTGATAATGAAAGTGATTCTGTCATGTTTAGCTCACACACACACACACATTTACATTATGTAAGTAACAGTAGAGGAATTTGGGGAATAGAACATTCTGCTGTTATTGATTATTTAGTTTCTTACTTTTATTTGTTTTTATTATATTAGATTCAAAATCACACATGATTTAAACATTTTAAATACTACTGTTAGTATGTGTGAAATCTCCTCCACAAACAAACCTGGGAAATAAACGAAATATATTTAAAATGCAAGGACCACATTATAGGGAACTGATTACATTTTAACAAATTACTATTAAGTAAATAAAAAGAAGGAATTGTCCTAAAAGTCTTAAAAAACAGGAAATAAATTAAGACAGACAGAAAGAAAGAAAGACACTTTTTGTTTTTACATTAAAGCATTCAAGCATGGTATAAATATGTACAATCTCATTACACATTAAACCAGTTGTTTACCTTAGATTGGATCCTTGTCAATAATTTGACATTTATGAGTTGTTAGTTCCACCAAAGATTGATTTCACCATAAATGGCTTCATTTAAAACAGCGATGACTTGACAGATAAGCATAGAGCATATTGCACGAGTAAAAGTTCAGAGTATACTTTCTCCACCTCTGGTCAAAGATTTATGATCAATAGCTTTTCCAAAGGTTACCTTAGGGCTGACAGTGAGAGTAAAAGTTCAACATCTTGTACCAACCATACAAATACTATTCAATTTAACATAGACCGTAAACAGAAATAACATAATGTGTATCATGTGAGAAGCCATTTAAATGTGCACACCCCATTTTGTCTCTTTCTTTTTGTCTTCCTCTCACTCTCCCCCTCCGAGGCCTGCCTCACCCTCCCCTGCTGTCTACCTCCTCACCCTCACTGCGTGTGCTGTTAATAATTGATGGTCTTCACTGACTCAAAGGGTAACTGGTCTGGGAGAAAATGTCTCACCCATTTCTTTATTTATTTACAAGTTTTTTTCTTTTGGCTCAGTGCGTCCATGAATCCACCACAAGTGTTACTTGATGAGCCACCGTTGATCGATGGCGTGAAGAAGCCCTGACTGTAGGTTCGTGATGGCCGATGCACCTGCGACCATTACTGCTGACAGCAGGACAGAGAGGAGGAAAGGGAAGCTTAAATGAGTGAGAGGCAGGGGGCAGGGAGGAGGAGGAGTGACAGAATGATAGAGTGAATTAATTCAACCTTCGCCAGAACCTGATTGACTCGGCAGCAACCTGACATGTGCACTCACAGTGACACCAAAGCCATGGAGAGAGAGAAGAGGAATGACACGTCCTTCTCCAGGAAGAGAAGTTTCACTTTTGGGGCATATGGAGGGTGAGTAAAAAACCCAATGTTGAAAATCTTCCCAAAATCTAAATGAGTAGCTAAAAGTACAAAATGAAAAAGTATTATTTCTTTCTAGATATAAGTACGGTAATCCTGTCAGTTTCAGATGATCTGTTTTCCTCTCTGAGTACTTTCTCACTTCCTTGTTTACAGTGTGGACAGATTCACATGTGGGGATGAGATGAGGTGAGTTTTGATTATCCACTACATCACAGTTATTTTGACTAAAGCTTTAGCTGCAAGAGAAGCAATGCATTGTGTCCCATTGTGTAAACCAACCTGTTGTTGCAGACCTGATTCTGCAGAAGACAACTTACTGGACATCCTGGACTCTCCTGCCAGTGACAGCAAACCTTTCCTCTCCTCCAGCAGCAACCTGCGGGTGATATCATTGTCATGTTCAGCATTAATTAAATCTACTTATATTCTATGTATGTCCCACAATCTGTGTTTCTGGAAAGTTACTTTCCACTCACAGCCGAGTCATTTGTCATGTTCCTCTTCCTTCTCCTTTCCCTCCCTCCGCATTTCTGTCTGCTGCCTGTTGCTCTTATCAGGACACGGAGCTGTTTGAAATCATTGAAAAGCTGCAGGTGAGTTACAGTACGATTGATCTTGTGTTGTGTGTTTGTGCCCGGTGATGCCTGCAGCAGCAGAACTTTCTTATCATCAATGTTCCTCTTGTCCATCAGGGCAGCAGGATCGATGAGCAGCGGTGTGAATTTCCTCTCCCTCTGAAGGTTAGTGTTCAATCTGGGGATAAAAAGCACAGAGATGACTCCATATATGGGTGTGTGTGTGTTGATACTGACCTTTTCATGATCACCAAAACGTTTGTTTCCCAAAACAACGGACAAGATGGGCCCTCATCGTCAGCTGCTCCTTTCTTGTGTATGTTTTAGTCTCAGATTCTAACACTCGGTGGAGAACTGCCGCTCATTCTCCCTTCAAAGTTGGGGGGCTACTGGATAGACCCCCCACTGGAGAGGCTTGTGGACGTGAGTCCCACCTCCTCCCACTATGGCCTTGACCCAGAGAGCTACGACATCATGGAAAGAGACGGAGAGGCCAAAGTCTACCGTGACATCTTCTGCTCGAGGGTTAGTAGACTTCGTATAAAGTTTGATCTAAAATCACTTATATATTTATGATTGTTTAATCTCAAGGCAGATGTCACTTTTCCTCTCCAGTACCATCATTCATTCACAGCGGTGGATCCTTCCCTGGGGCCACTGGTTGTCTCTGTGTGTTTGGAGGAAGAGGAGAACAAGCTACGGGTGATTCTGAGGTTCAGATCTTAAACTAATTGTCGATGTTTAAGTGTCATTGCACAGATTAATGTACTGTATGATAGATTTTTCTCATCATCATTGTTGTGGAAAGAACAAATCATTACTCAAAGCAGAGTATACTTGTATCTCATCTGAGGGGGATTTAAATCTTCTTTGAATGCACCCATATGTTGTATTTTTAAATGTCCAGTTAGTGCATCACAGAAAAGGATTTATTATTTTGTCTTGCAGAATGAAGGAGTGCTCCCTGCACGGAGTTTTCTCTTTGTCTCTTTTCCCCAACATCCCATCTGCTGTTGAATTAGCAAAGGTACCAGACTCCTTATGCTAATAAAAAGAGTAATCACAAGTAATATTTAAGTAAAAGGGAAACATGATATATAAACATACTCAGAACTCATAACAGCCAAAACAATACTTGAATTATCAGCAGTAAAAATCCTTGTTATACAATTTTTAAGTGTTTTATAATGAATTTTAGATTAGATTATTTTTATTGATGCATTAATATATGACTTATTTAATTGTTACCAGATGAATTGAAGCTTATTCTTTTAACAATATTATATATAGTTTATTTCTAATAATTCATCATACTTGTGTTTTGGTCACATGTCCTGCAATGTAAATATTAATTATAGCTGTCAAATAAATGTAGTGTTGTTAAAAAGTTCGGTCTTACATTTTAAAAGTTAAGAAATTGAAATATAAAGGGACTTAAAAATGAGGTGCTCAAGTAAAATACCTCATATTGCACTTCAGTAAAGTGCCTGATTGACTCATAGTACTTTGAGTCATGGATGTTTTATTAAGAGATGTGTATAAAGGCAAAATGAAATTCTTTTGTAGATGCTCTGTGACAGAGTGACTGTCTCAAAGTTTGAAGTGGTCAGCTACCTCAAGGTAATGTTTCATCTTTATTAACAACCAAAACAAAAAGACCAGTTATTCTAGATGAATTCTCTCAACCCTGATCTCCTGTCCTCGTCCATCAGGCTCCAGAACTGATAACTGCATTCGACGAACACAGAGTGTCTCCTAATTTCAAGTTTGGCATTTTGTACCAAAAGGATGGTCAGGTGAGGACCCTGCATTGTGGCAACTACCCCCAGGGGGGCCCCCTTTTGCCTGGGGCCCTCAAACTCCCTTGAAACTCTTTTGACTTCTCCGTCTCCCCCTCAGTTGACGGAGGAGGACATACTCAGCAACAATGACGAAAGCGAAGGGTTTAAAGAGTTTCTGTCCCTTTTGGGAGAGACGATTCAGCTGCAGGGATTTACCAGGTAAAATATGTTGCTGTTGTTTAGCAGCAGAGGTGACAGATGCAGTGTGTAAAACATTTCTTCTTCTCTCCGCTTTACTCAGGTTCAGAGGAGGACTGGACGTGTGCCATGGTCAGACAGGAAGTGAAGCCGTCTTCACTTCCTTTCATGGTAGAGAAATCATGTTCCATGTCGCAACTAAACTGCCTTTTACAGAGGGAGACCCACAGCAGGTCAGCCACTGCTTGAATCCCACTCTGAGGATTCACCGTCAATAGTTACTTGAACAGACACTTTGTTTTTACTCCTCTTCCTCTTTCATCCTGCACAGTTACAAAGGAAAAGACACATCGGTAATGACATCGTAGCTCTGGTCTACCAGGAGGGTCCAACCCCGTTTCTCTCTGACGTCATCAAGTCTCACTTCCTGCACTGTTTCCTGGTGGTGCGACGGATTCGAAGGGAGGAGGAGACAGATGGAGCTGCGTACCAGGTGACTAAAACAACAGACCACACTCAGTTTATCATCATGGAGCGAGTGGAACCTTGTTTGTTTAAGTTTACTGATTTCTTTGAATATTAAAAAGCATTATGAAGCCCAACTGATGCTGGATTTGAAGATGATGTTGATATTGAGATAACAATAAATCCATCCATACTGCTATCTATACTGCTTGTCATTTAAGAGTCACTGAGGGTCCCTGCTGACATCTAAGGGCCGACATAAAAAGATAATCATCCACACTCATAATTCACACCTTTAAGAATATCAAATAAACTTAAATCCAATCTGCATGTACTTGGACTGTGGGAGGAAGCTAGAGTACCATGGAAAATCAAGAAACTTATTGCTGTAAGAGGACAAAATAAATCTCTGCATTACTGCACTGCCCATACTAATAGATTTTATGGTAACTTTTATTGTATGGTAAGTATAATATTGTAATAAATAAAATGTGATCAATAATATTAATAGAGGATAAAATGGGGCTACAATGAAAATATCTTGAGCATCAATGAAACCAACAGTGGGGCCCAAACAGTTGGTAGAGTGTGCTTCCTGCTTTATGGCCTTAACATAGAGTCCGGGGTTTGAATCCGGCCTGCAGCCCTTTGCTGCCAGTCATCCTGTCTCTCTCTCTCTCTCTCTCTCTCTCTCTCTCTCTCTCTCTCTCTCTCTCTCTGTTTTTTCTGTGTCTATCAACCAATGCTTAATCAAACAATGCAGAAAATACCAAAAAGTACAGAACACCAACAAAATACAGGAAGATAAATAAATAATATGACTGATGTTTTTCTTTAAATAAGGAGACCTTGTATGTACTCAGCAGCAGGATATTTTAGAGTTAAAACATGAACTCTGCACTGCTCCCTGGTGGAAGAACAATGCAATGGAATGTAATCTTTTGTTATTTACCGCCACACATCCTCTATACTCATCTTTATCCGTGATGAGCTAATATTAGCTCACAAAACCAGTCGAGTTGGTTTATTAGTCATACTTTCTCTGTTTCTTCTCCTCCTCACAGGTGTGTGTCACAGCCAGAGAAGATGTTCCTCCCTTTGGTCCGGTCATCCCAGATCCTCCCCTCTTCACAGATGTAAGACAGAAAAACAACTAAGGCCAACAAGTGCCACTGAGTCAGCTGCTTTTGTTTTTCTAAATAATCCTTGAAGTCAAGTTGGAATTTCCTATTCAGAATCAGGCCCAGCAGGTTCGAGAGTAATGCTGAACTGACTGAGAATCATTAAAAACAAGCTTTTTCTTCAATATTCTGCCAGAAAACTCTTAAAATAGGAAGAATTCTAGTCAGAGTCTGTTTTTTTGTACAGCAGTAGCTCCTCTGGTTCAGGAAGCAGGGCATCATGGGTAATATCCAGCACTGAGTTATGTTTCATTTCAGTGAGTTTGAGAAGCGTCACAGGTCTTGGTGTCCTCTGTCCTGACTTTCAGGGTTCTCTGTTGAGAAGATTTCTTCTGACCAAGCTCATCAATGCGGAGATTTCCTGCTACAAGGCCGAGCGCTTCAACAGATTAGAGGTAGAAACGGCACAATAGCTGGTTTTTAACTGGATTCATGTTTGCTCATCAGAATTGATCTCTGTGCTCTGTGATCTTGTTTCCCTCTTTCCCCTTTTTGCGAAGCTCCGGACTCGTTCTTCACTCCTAGAAAGCCTGCAGGCTGAACTCTCCACCCGCTCCCAGTGCATGGTGGGAGATCCATCACTGTCTTCTCTCCCCTGCTCCGAAGGCGTGCGTGGGGTGTCTGAGGGGAGTGGAGGATTCATTGAGAACTTTAAGGTAAATCCACTGTTCAGAAACCCTTCAATGTTCGGTTTCAATTTTTCAAATTTATTTTTTCCACCCATTTCTCTTATTAGAGAGCCATCAGGGTGCGGAGCCATTCTTTTGACACTCTTGGGGTCCCCAGGAAAAGTGGTGGCACTGCATCACAGAGGCCAAGGGTAAAAATTAACAATGAGATGAAAGATGTTTGATTCAACAAAGGTTTCACCTGATCTTCTCTTTTCTGTATTTCTTTACAGACAGAGAAAGATGGAGAGAGGTAAGACTTGTGAGAAACAGATGAAAAACAAATCCTTTAAGTAAAGGTTGTTTAAGTTATGTAGACATGTAAGACATGTAAGTGTTTTCTTTGGTTTTCAGTGACAAATCTCCAGGACCCCAGCATGCTTTTACTGACAGTTTGGGACCAGCTGAACTCAAGGATCAAACTAGTCCTCAAGAAGAGACATAAAAAGAACTTTTCATTTATGGATTTTAGACATGAATATACATATAGTCATTTCTAGCCTATGTCCAGATCAATTCAATATGTATATAGAATGTAAAAGCAAATAGTATTTCAGGGAATATAAATAATTCATTGTCATAGTCGTATTATTCTAAATTTCTTTAAATTGTATGTCAGAGAAATTTACAACATATTAAACGGCCTAAATAGGCCTGGATAAAAAAAAAAGAGACTTCCCTCCTTTGTTGTCAGAAAACATTTACTCCAGTGTGTGGGACGGGGAAAGAAGTTGACAAGGGGAACAACAGCAGAGATAACATTTCTACAAACACAACAAACATGTTAGATATAGAAAGTTCAATTTGCAACACAGCTCCACAGCAAGAGAGATTGGGTTCATTCTAGACAGGTCAATACTACTACTACTACTACTACTACTACTACTATTACTTCTACAACAACTACTGCTAATAATAACAATAACAATAATAAAAAAGTGAAATGTAAAGCATATAAAAATGTCACTTGATTGTTGCTCATGCTTAAATTAATTAGACATTTAAAAGAAGAAAGATTGTCTATTTTTATTTATTTGTCAAACTCCAGACCAGTAGGTGGCGGCACTACACCTACAGCCTGCCTCGCTCAGCAGAAGAAGAGTGGCAGGTTTGTGTATGGTAGTTTGAGGGCAGACGAGAGGAGGAGGGTTGTTGAGGTTGTAGTTTATGGAACTCAAACAAATCTGAGTTTGCATTCAAATTAAGTAAATACGGTGTGAGATCGAGTTTGTGTAAAGCAGCTGAAGAGACTCTGGGTGAGGTCATTCGCGGGATTCCCATCGAGCAGAGCAGCTCTGTCAGGTGAGTTGAACTTTACCTGACTTCACTTTGTATCTGGCTCATTAACGAACACGTCTCATAAACTCTGCATTTATATAGAATATGATCCTGAGAGTCTGCTCGTGGAACCACACACGTCTTAGAAATGTTTCATCCAGGTTCCTCTAACTCAACTATTTTAACAGGTCAAACCATCACTGCATTTTATTCGATTTTATTTTGATCATTTCAGGCAGTTTTATCTTTAATTTATTTATGTTGTGTTTCTCTTTCAACTTATTTTGCACTCAGTCCACTTTTGCACAATTCCGATGTAAACTACTCTCCTCCTATGACTGCACACTATGTTGTACTGTGTACTATGTTTTGAGCACTTCAAGTTTTTTTGGATGTCTCTGTACAGCAGTTTGAACCTTCCCTGTGTGTGGAACGTGCTGAAGATGTCATCCAAGAAAGTGATCGAGTTGTTCTACGATGTGGTCTCTCCATACTCTTGGCTCGGCTTTGAGGTTTGAGTGTTTTTATATAAAGTCACAGACTTTGGTGATAACTAAGATAATAACACCGGTGGTTTGTCTTCACAGCTCATGTGTCGCTACAGAAACGTGTGGAACGTGGAGGTCAAGCTGCGCCCTGCTTTCCTGGGCGGCGTCATGCAGGGATCAGGTCTCCCCACAACATTTTCACACTATTATTGTTACGACCGTCTTATTACTGTCATTATCAATACCCTGTTTATCTGTCATAACAGACAATAAGCCTCCTGGTGTGGTTCCAAATAAATTTTTGTACATGACCAAGGATCTGCAGCGCTTGTCAGAGTACTTTGAGGTTCCCCTGTGCCCCCCATCGGACCCCTTTGAGGCCATGTTCAAAAAAGGTGCATACAAGCAGGATCTGATGGAATCTATACAGTGTGTGTATTGATGTGAACATGGGTGGATTCATCTGTGTGGATTGTTGTTTGCTGTTGTATGTCCATAGTTTATTTGTATCAGTCTGGCTGCCGGTCTGTTGTGTGGTAATAAGACTAAACACACATTTATTTAGGACATGTCGTTGCTGTGTAATGCCTCATGTCCACACTACTCCAGAGTTGTAAAGTTTGGAAATACTCTGTTTTAGTTTGAAAACTCCAGGGCTGTGTTTAAGTCTGGACAGGCAAAAGCAGAGATGTTTGGAAAGGATGGTGTAGACACTCACGCCTGCTTGCTGATTGGGTCTTTTCCATTGTTGGCTCCTATCACTCCTACTCATGTCACTTGAAATTGTTTGTGGTATATATTTCAAATGTTTTGAGTTTGGAGATTTGCCCAATGGGCAATTCAGCCTTGGAAAAGACAGCAGTTGTACTATATCTCTTTATTGTACAAGCATAATAATACTTGCTGGTCTTGTGTTTTCTTCTCTCAGGTTCCTTGTCTGCAATGCGATTTGTGGCAGCAGTACAAGAGAGGGAAAAGGATGGAGACAAACAGGTGGAGCAAGTGTCCCGGGAGCTGTGGAGACGAATCTGGAGTCAGGACAAAGACATCACTGAACCTGCGTCACTGTCTGAGGTTCCATTTTATCCATCCTTGTTGCATTAAAAAAGATAAGGCAGCACAATTTTTTTAGCTTTGTCATAGCACAGAGGTTAGTCCCGCCTCTAGCCCAATGTCAGATGCCATTGGCTCCTGCCCCCAGGCGTCCCATAAAAGATGAATGGTATAGATAATGGATGGATGGATGGATGTTGCCTCTTTTTCTTGCAGGCAGCAAAGAAAGCAGGTCTGTCTGCTGATGAAATTAAAACAGTGCTGGAGTTGTCCAAGTCAAAGGAGATTAAAGCCAAGCTGAAAAGCACAACGCAGGATGCACTTGGCTATGGGGTGAGTTGTCCTTCAGCTCTCCTTGTGACGCACAAGATGTTTCAATGTAACAAACAAAATATGTCCTCTTGTTTCCCCCCCAGTCGTTCGGCTTCCCCATGATGGTGTGTCATATTGATGGAAAACCAGAGATATTTTTTGGATCTGACAGATTTGAGCTCATGGCCCACTGCCTCGGTGAGAATACTGTTGTACGCTGCATGTTTCACAAACCAACACATGTAATGTTAAGCTGAACCGATAAAGATTAAAATGACATTTGGCACAGTCTTAATCTACTGTTGAACTTGCGGTTTGTCACCTTTTGGGTCAATTTCCCTGTTGCATGTAGTGCTTGTGTGTGCATGATTGTGGGAGAATAAAGGAATCTTAATCTTATTCTTTGATAAGAGAATTACATAAATGCAAGATGTTCATAGACTGTATTGCTTTCACCCTGTTTTTATAGCATCAGCTGAGTAAAACCAAACTGAATGGGAAAAAAATTACATTTGAAGATACATCAGTTGGATAAGAAATACCTCAAATGATGATCTTTAGGAAAAAATTGTTAAATGTTTACTTTGACTTTTTAGTGTGGTCAAGGTCACATCCACTAACATGGAGGAGACTGTGATTATTTAAACCGTTTTTGGCTATTCTGCAGCTAGCCACCAGATGGCGATTGAGATGCTTTAGCTTCACTTTTGGAGAGCCATCACATCGTCCATGTTTATTTACAGTCTGTACTTCAGACACAGTGGAGTTCAGCATCATTAGTGATTAATGCTGGTGCTCTCTGGTTTTATTCTGTGTTTCAGGAGAGAAGTGGCTCGGACCTGTGCCTCACAAGTCTGCTGCCAAGCTGTGAGATGGAAACTGTCTTCAAACGTGTGCTCGAACATTCTTGAATTCTATCTGTCTAATGTTGCTTTTTAATTTTATTAAACACTTCAAACTTCATGTTTTGTAAGCAGGGCCTTGTCAAACCAATCAGCAGATTTCCAATAACCAATAAATAGTGTGAATGATGTAACAAACCATTGTGCTGTTTAATATGTGACAGTTAAAATCTTGGTGTTCTTCTCTCCAGAAATACAAGGTCCTACTTATTCAACCAATCAGTGCTGTTGAACTCAATGTGTTTTATAGAAAGCCATTAGTGTCTTAGCACAAAATACAATGAAATTATGAACGCTACAGTTGAACATTAATAATAATATAATAGATTTATTTATATAGCACTTCTCAAAACAAAGCTACAAGGTGCTTAAAAATAAACGACACAAGTAAAATAAAAAATCATAAAAAAGGCTACCCATTATAATAATAAAAACTCCAATTGGGTAAAATCACAGAATGTAATATGAGGAGTGTGTTTTAAACTTTTCTTTAAAGGAGGTTACTGAGTCAGCCTGCCATATATTTGCTCAGTTAGAACATCTAAGCTCTTATTTGTAGAAACTGTAAAAACATGTTACCTATCCACTGTATGATATCATTTACCCCCTTGGATCAACACTGCTTTCAGTTAAGTCATTTTTTTTAACACAGAGACTACAACTTTGTTAATCTTGCCTCACATAAATCCTATTTATCCCTAATAATGATTATTCTCGTCTTTATCTCTGTCCGGAGCTCCAGCAGGTTTCAGTGTCCTGGACCAGTTCTTTCTCCACTTCTCTGTTATTGTGTTTGTGAGCACAACCCTTCACCACAGCCCTTCAACAGCTGCTACTTCTAATTTTACTTTACCTGTGGTAGAGCAAACTGTGACATCTTTTAACAAAGCATGATCTGAATTGCTATTTATATATTTTTAAGGAGTGGGGAGATGTTTCTTTATTTGTTACCTCTACCCGGATGAAATGCAGTTTGTTATTGTCAACTAAATACTCCAGAGACTGCAGAGCTTGTCTTACGAGTTCCAGGGCAATGAAGGCCAAACACTTGACAAAAGGCTGGAGACTAAAAATGACAAGGAGCTGCAGGACCAGTTTCCCTAAACAAAGAGGAGAGAGGCAGGGCTTGTAGAAGCTGACATGCTGCTGGCTTCAAAAAGGAAAAAGGAAATTACAGAATGTGGTCGAGCAAAGTGTTAGAAAAGGCAGGTCAGGACTGGGGATCAGCAGACACCTGACATCAGTGTGGGTGAATCACCACTGGAGCTGAGAGGGACGGAGACAGAAAGGAGGAAAAAGGAAGGGTAAATAAAAAAAAGGGAGGCGGATAAGGAGCAGGTGAGGAGGGTGGGGTTGAGAAAACACTGAAGGTGGAAGGTAGACAAACAGAGAGCAGCACGGTGATCCCCTGAGCCTGACGTCGCCTGAGACAATGACGATCTGAGCAGGCTCCACGTTCATCTGGGAGGATGTGTGAAAAGAGCCTGTCCGCGTGAAGGAGGGAAACATGAGCCTCCAATAACAGGATCTATCATTTTATCTAGGGTCTAAGTAACAACTGAAGGAGCTGAGGTAAGAAATAATTCACTACGTGTCTCCTCACTGTCGGTGAGGTGGAGTGAGCTGATGTATCGGCATCATGTTCATGCAGATAAAAGCTTTACCTGTGTGTACCTCACTCTTTCTGTGATGTTGTTGGTTTGTATGTGCTGTTGTGTCCTGTATGTTTGTCCTTTTGGGTGTGTAGTGCAGCACTGGCACTAATGTGTCCAAAAAATGCAGATGAACAGGTTTGGACTGCCGGGATCTGATACAAGAGGATGATCACTGGGTTAAAATGTTGTTCTGTGAGGCTGCAGTGTCATTTAAAGTCAGACATACACTGAACACGCTTCAGTTAGAGAGATTATCCTTGTTCTTCTGCATGGGGCTGTGGCAAATAATATTACTACATCTTTTACATCGGCAAACAAAGGAGGTGTGTGCTGTGAGTCCACAGGGATCAAGGTTCACTGTGGTTAAAGTAACGCAGCGAAGCGTCAGAAGAGTTCTTTGCTCTGATATTCTAAAACGTCTCAGAGGCTGTGATACAACACTTTAAGTTCCTGGCTCAGTTACACGTTCGCTCAGACACCTTCTCACACTGGTTCCCTGACTGCTAGAGTCAAGTTACCACTCAGAGTAGGTTTCATGATTTCCACTGTCACTTTATATCTGTTGGTGTGAATCATGTACGTCTATTTGGGCATCCACGACAAAGACTTTAAGACCTAACAACTGTATAAGCATATAGAAACAACCTACTAGAAACCAACTAAATACTTGAATGGCACTTAGTAGAGCTCATACCTCCGCCAAGGCCAAACAGTCTCCTTCATTCAGTCAAGCTCCACCAAATTACATACACACACACACACACCTATATGTGCCTGAACTATTAATGATTCCCTGAAACCACAATAAAAAGTAGTGAAAAATAATAATAACCTGGATCCGTACAAAAATCTGAAGGATTGTTCCCTGACCCAGAACAAATCCTTTCACCAAGTTCCATAGAGCTTTTCAAAACCTACGAGATGTGTCGTCTGACCGAGTGAGTGAACAGTGAATGTGAAGTTGACAAACGTGAATAAAATAAACTCTCACATTTACATTTGACAGGATGTCTTCGGTATCAGATGCAGACTACCGCTGTCAACATGGAGATACAATCTGTGGTGAGTCTTATCGTCTAAAGATAGATGTTGAAGATTCCGACCATCAGTGAAGTAAAAGGTCACTGGAGTCGAGAGATGAACAAACATACCGGCACACATTGTGCAAACAGGTCTGCTCTGAGATCAGTTAACCACATAGCTGCTGACGTTTCCTTGTATCTGCTCCGTGCTGTGTGCAGAGATCCGTGTCTACGAGCAGGAGGTGATCATAGTTCCCATCTTGCTGCTGGCCAGCTTCCTGGTCACCCTGGTCTTCATTTTGCTGCTGCACTTCTGTCCGGAGAAAGTCGATCGGATCCGACCAAAGGCCTCAAAGTCGACCGCCAGGAGAACACTGCACGGTATCGATGGTAAGACACCGGTTATTCCTTTTGTAAAATAATCTGGAATAATACTAGAACTAATAATAATAACAATTATGATCTTATATCCTTGTAATAGTGATGATTGTCTTTCTCCCTCTGTATCTCTGCCCGTAGCTCCACCAGGTATCAATGTGCTGGAGCATGAAAGCATCGCTCTGGACATGCCCAGTTCCTACTCCACCTTCAACCCTCCAAGCACCTACTCCTCTAAGAACAACCTCTCCGTGCCTGTGAGCACAGCCTCTCTCCCGTCCGACCCCCAAAAACAGCCCTTCAAGCCCAGCTTCATTCCCATCGTCCAGCCCAGGGAGTTGCCCCGCCAGAGGTTGCCCGAGTCCTTCAACCTAGTCACCCCTCTGCCCGTGGCCTTCAGCCTGCGCTCCGACTCCTCTGTGTCCCTCTACAGGGCCCGTATGGAAAACAGGAACGTGGTCCTGCGGGTGCTGAATGGTGAGATGTTAAAGAGCTCTTAATCATCTGATTCCCAGATCTTTCTCCTTTGACTTCTGCTGCTACAGTTTTTTGTTTTTCCCTTTTGTCTCTATGCTCCACAGACTCTGCAGATGCTTCAGAAAGACACAGCTTCCTGGGTTTTGCATCCTTCCTGGCTCAGCTTGGGCCTCATCCATTCCTGCCGGAGCTGCTCGGTGTGGTGTCCCTGCGAGCTCCTCTGGTCACAGTGGTGGAGGAGCTGGAGAACAGAGACCTGCTCAGCCTCCTGTGGAGATGCAGACAGGTAGGATGTGTGAGGTGTATTTTTAATGTGTCACCTCAAATATCAAATTATAAAACTGGAATAAAATAGCAAATGACAGAGTATACCTCATTGTGGTGTTTATTCTTTCAGGACGGTGTAGCTCCTCCGTGTGAAATGACTGAGAGAGGAATATTTACTATGGCCCAACAGGTGGCCTCAGCTCTGGTCAGTATGAAAATTACTTTTTTTTTTTTCAAATCAGTGACAGATCTCGGTACTGAACCTCCAAAGTACATGCACACAAATATACCCGCGACTACCTGTCGATCACCAAAATGTTACTTTTACTTTGTAGAAAACACCTTTGAGCAACTGGAGCCATATATAGAAAAGACAAATTTTTCTGAAATTCAATTAACTCCCATCCTGATTTTAGATTACTGTAACTGCACAGGCCAGGTCTGTTTAATCCTGAGATTTCCTCGTCTCGTTCCTCTATCAGGAGTTTCTTCACAGCAAAGATCTTCTCCACGGAAATATTCGTGCCCGCAACGTACTGGTCAGCAAGGACTTCACGGCCAAGCTCTGGGGTCTTCATGGGGTCTACAGGAGGAAGAACCAGGTGGGCACTCAGAGGGAGGATGCCAGCATGAAGAAATGGCAGGCACCAGAGCTGTTGGCCAAGAGGGCTGCCAGTCAGAGCAGTGACGTGTGAGTTCTCCTACACTGAAACTAAAGATTGATTCAGATCACCTTTAATGTAGGAGAAGAAATAAATGTTCCTATTAACTAATACTTTCCTGTGTGTGTCTTTCCAGATGGTCATTTGGCATCTTACTGTATGAGATGGCAACACTGGGTGAGTTCATCTGTGACTTTCAAAAAAACTTCATTAACAACCGATTAATATACTTACTAGATAAGTAGGATTATCTACTAGTAGGGACGGCAATAAACAGTAGTGTCACGATATTTATATACTGTGACACTATGAATAGAGACTCAACACACTGACATTTTCCCATATACATTTATATATTTTAGTAAATTAGTAAAGGTGACTATTTTATGTCGATATTTGATTTTAATATAAATTTATCTTTATGATATTTAATATGCTGAATCAGCCAAAAAGAGACATCTGTCATCTGTCCTTAAAGGATGGTGGCCCTGAAGTGGAAAGGACAAATGGAAAAGACAACGATAAACCAAAAAACACAATTGTTAAGTAAAAAACACAGCAAGAGATAAGAAAACACGATAAACTAATTTCAAAACACAACGACGCAACAACGTGAAATACGGAAACATGATAAACCAAATCATTTGCTGTTGTTTTTTCCACCATAATAGTTTCTCTGTTGATTTTCCAGAAAGTGTCCTCTACTCCACCATATACATTGTTGCTGTAATGAGACAATGCATACAGGATGTTATCCACATCCGCCAGTCTCACCACATGTGCTATTTACTCTCCAGGTGAAGCTCCGTTTGCAGAAATCTCAGTTAATGAACTTCTACAGTTTCATCAAAGAGGGAAGAGTCTGAAAAAACCTTCCAACTGCTCCAACGCTCTGTGAGTATCCAGACAACACACACCCAAACCTGAGGCAACTCAGCGATTTCAGAATTTCTCTAATTAACAAACATCTCCCCTCTCTCAGGTACTCCATCATTAAAGGTTGCTGTAATTGGAAGGATCAAGATCGACCCTCCCTGGCTGACGTGAGCCGAAAGCTCACCTCAGGGGAGAAGAGCGCCTCCGACAAAGTCCTCAAGGCGTCTGGGACGATTAACATTGAGCAGTATCTGCAGGAAGCAGGATACGGGGAGACCAACAGCTACACTGTTTTCTGATCACTGCCTGTGCCGGCAAAATATATTGCAATATTCTCAAATACCCCAGTGGTGCACTTTACAACACAGAGTCTTTCAGGTGCAATTAAAGTGTCCTGTGTAGATGTGCTTTGGACGCGGAGGTTGTTCTTTTATTTTGCTGTGTATTCTCATACTGTGATGCAAACAATGAGAGGATCTTACACGTATAATAAGTTATTTACCTTTTGAAGCAGTGACTTATTTGTGGGGGAAATACATGAAATGTTTTAACAGTGAACTGTTACGTAAACTTGACGACGTACAGCTGCTGCATCCTGACCTTGTGTTAGACACCGTAGATATATGAAGGTTTACCAATGTTTACAACCTGAAGCTGATGTATATTAAAAGATGTAATATATGTTATTACTGCATTTTTGTACAATTCTATATTAGTTGGAGTTATGGAAATGTAGGATTTGTTATTGAAATTACAATATTGTTTCACTCTGTTCTCTCTATGAGCTCAGTTCGTGTGGATGGACGTGAGAAATGAAGTATTTACATTTAAATAAATCATCTAGGGTGACTTTGTTTCCTTTTCAGGGAAATTTTAATTTAAAAGTATGAATAAACATGTCTGGTAACAAGAATCGTTTTATTGGCATTATTGCATACATGTACACAGAGCACTTTCACTTAGCCCTCGAGAGGGCAAACTGTGAGGAATACCTATTTTCAGGTAGTTAGGTTGATTAAAGCTACTACAACTATTATATCCATGAAAAAATAATTTTGATTGTGATACAAAATGGAAAAGATACAAAACTAAACTTTTAGTGACTAATAAGTTGAACTAATGAACTAAAGATACTAGGCTGTTTGAGTGTCCTTCACTCAGTGTGATTGGAGCCTGAGCTGAACATCTACAGTAAAAGAAGAACAAAAGGTTTAAATGAAGTGGTTGTTGGTGACATCAGAAATCATACTACTAAAGTTAAAGCACTGTTTGAAATACAGCAAGAAGGCAACATGTCTTTTAAACCCAACACGTGAGCTGTTCTAGCTAGAAACCGAGCAGCGATTACTGCAGGCTGGCGTTTAGTTTACATACAAAAGGTCTTTACTCACGGTAACAGAAAAAAAGTGACCAACGGACAGACATAGATATTTCAGAATGTCCTTGCTCACCACTCACACATATATGCATGCACACAGTCTGCATACATGTGTTTTTACACATTCAAAGTCCAAAAAGTAAACTCTCCTCCATATCAGCACACGATCAATGGAGCACCATTGTTTTGTAATGATCTCAGTCTTAGGTTTTTAACTTGTTACTAACAAAAGGGGCAAGTCCAGGTATTGATCCCCGCTTTAGCACCGACCTCTTCACTCACGCAGGCTGTTGATGGAGGCACAGATCTTGAGAGCGGGACCCAGCTTGATATTCATGGTGGAGATGAGATGGTCCTCTCGCAGAAGCAGAAGAGCCTGCCCGTCTATTTCCTGTGACAGAAACTGGGCGGCCAGCTCCTCGCAACCTGAGCACAAAGGAGAGACAAGGTGATACAACCAGCACAGAAAGAGACCAGCGACCTGCATTAGTGAGTTCAACACGCACAGGATGTGTTTTCGTTATCCAGCTTCACTTAACCTTACATCGTCCGAACTGATAACCTATACAACAAAGCTGCTTATCATCTGTCTCAGTGAACCCTGAGGGTTCGTATCCTGCTATGTGAGTATTAATGCGTCAGAGGCAGAGTCGTTAATTATGAGCAACATCGTCAGAACCAAGAGAAGAAACTCTGATACAGTCAGTCGGTAACAGTGACAGACAAAAGTTTCAAACAGCAAAACAATTCTGCCAATCTATAAAAAATATCTGTTTACATTTATTATTTCTCAACTATAATACTGAAGTTGTGCCTAAACTCTTTTGTACCTGCCAGGAACCTGTGGATCGATAACTCTTTTCTGCTTCACAGGACTAAAAACTGAGGGTTGAACCTCAAGTTCCCCCGGTGACCACAAATCTTCCTTCGTAGTAAACTTCAAAGTATACTGAGGCTTATAAAACTGTTTCCTAATCACCGAACACCAACCTTGAAGCGAAGAGATGAACCTGCAGACTTCTTCTACACTCCATTGAGCAGGAGTTGCTGAGAGAAAGTTGGCGCCCTCCAGTGGAAGGCTACCAGGAGCTGAACTGTCAGACTGAGGAGCGCTGTGGTCCGCTCTGGAGCAGGAGTGTGAGGAGGTTGGAGAAAGTGAGGGAGAATCATCCTCCTCTTCTTCCTCCCCATCGCTGGACACTTCCTCCGAGCGACTGGACTCAGAATGACACTGTTTTGATAAAAAAAAAGCCAGAGAGTACGCATAATTTTTTACCTATATAGTCACATGATATAAAACCATCCTGTGTGCTGGTCTGACTCTCAGTGAGCTCTGAGGTGCTCGGGTAAGGTCAAGAACAAGAATTAAATATTCATAAAGTTTTCAAATTTCATTTTGAAGGACAGGTTACAGTCATACAATCATTTCCAAAAACAGCAACAGGAATTGTAGTTTTTAGCAAATGTAACTCAAAAGGAAGTAAATAGTTGGAACTATTTTCAGAGGATTAGTACATATTTCGTACTCGAATGAGTATTTAAAGCACCAGTTGTATGAGGGTTTGACTCAAGACAAATTATTGGTGTGTTTTTCAGAGTCTTCATACAACAAGGGATGTCCAATATAAACCACACAGCCTTTGAATGCACACAGAATAATAATTAGTAGATCAAGTCATTACGTCTCATTTTTTTCTTTGATTTGTTGACAATAGAAGAATATTTCCAATTTTGTCGTTTAAACTTCAGTTCTTACCTTGACAGGTAGATGCCTGTTTGACATTTTATTACAGGTGATATTAGAACTGTTCCGGCGAGAGGGGCCCCTGCGCTTTGCCATGCTCTCAGAGGGTGCAGGAGGGGATGCCAGTCCTGCACCACTTCGGACTCGACTTGTCTTGAAGTGTTGGCTGCAGCTCACATTATACCTGTGGACCAAGGGGAACAGTCAATGCAGAGGAAGACATTTGGAATTCTAAGTTGTTGGCGGCTCACCCTTGGTGAAGCTCAGAGTTTTGAGCTTATTCTAAAGGTAGCATAAAAATCTATGTTATTTAATTATGCTAGAAAAAAAAGAAGCTTTAAGGCTCATTTATGCTCAATGTAAGATATAGAAATGGACTGAGCCTTACATGAGCTGCCCTCTACTGGATGCATTGCTTAACAACCATGTCAATTTAAAAGAATTAGACATTGAAGTATGTGGGCAGTGATGAATCTCTTGTTGCAGAAACAATCTTTAGCATGTCGGTGGAAATCCTACCTCTTAGCACAAGTATTTGAACAGAACCTCTTTGAGCCTCTGAACTGGCTGGCTGGTGCCAGGTTTCCACAGTATTCACACTTCAACACTGCAGAGAAAAGTAAAGTATACACATATATTACATTTGGAAAATACATACAAACAGGTTAATAGTATCATATTATTTCAAATCCAAAACTCCACCTACATGGAGGTCCGTTTTCAGAGCGGCCAGCCAGAGCAAAATCTCTGTCTTTGAGGAGTCCAGCAACCTGTTACGTCACATAGAAGCCTGACAGTGAGGAACTTCTCACACAGAAAGCAACACAGCCAGTGTCATTTCAATTTAAGCTAAGATTTTATGTGAAATCTGCATTTTCATAGCAGGGTGCACTTACAGGGAAGGGTTCAGCTCCCTCCTGGATAACAAAGCCCTCTATGAGGTGGGTGAGAACTTGAGGTTTGACCACTGCCTGGGGAACCGGCGCTCTGTCTTTGTCCCCATGCCCAACTCTTGGCAAAGGCAGAGGTAAGGACAGCATGGGAGGAGATGAGAATGCAGCTATAACAGGAGCTACAGTGAGGATTGAAACAAACAGGGAAGAGGTTTTTAAACCAGATTTCAAGGTTTATGGTGACATAAAATATTACTAATTAATTTTGCTTGATTTGGAGAAGACAAACTTACCTGAATCCTTTGTGGGGGCAGGGGATAAGGTGGGAGCAGAATCTTTTACTGGTGCAGAGTCTAATGATTCTGTCCCCATCTCGTTTGGTACTTCACAGTCAGATTTTCTCTTAAGAGAGCCAATGGCAGGCTTCATCTGATGGTGTGTGGAGGAAAAAGCAGCAGCAATTATTAGACTTCACTGAAGCAAAACAGTGTCAGTGTCACTGAGTTCATCCTTTCAGTGGTTGATCTTACCATCGCACTGTTGTTGGACACTGTGTTAACATTCCCACTAGCTGTGTTGTCATGGGCTGTGCTGCTTCGTGCATTTGCCAGGGCAACAGCCTGAGAGTTTCCTGTTAAGCCCTGCCTGGCTCCCACAAGCTGCACAGGGATGTGGGGATGGTTGTGTCCTATAGTGGAGGCCTGGCTGTTGCTAGGTGGTGCTGGTAGAATGGGAGGTGGGTGTCTGGGAGGCAACTGCACAGGTAAACGGTGTCCCTGGGCTGTCTTAGGCTGGATAGGTACAGGCCCCTTGTCTGCTGTAGTGCTGGCCTGTTGCAGTGGCTGCACCACCAGAGTCTGCGTGTTGACGTTGGCTTTTGAGGTCACTGTGCCAATGGTGTAGCCCTGGGTGGAGGTAGGAACATTTGACGTGGGCACCAAGATCACGGGGGCAGCAGAGGAGGACAAGAGGAGTTGCGAGAGAGGGAGTGCTGCAGAGGAGGTGTTAGAGGGGGCTACAGAAGCAGCAGGAGTGACAGTCATGGCCTGGTTTCCAGTTTTTACAGTCATACTGTTGGCAGTGGACTGCTGAGTAAAATTGGGTTTGACTATTTGTTGTTGTTGTTGCTGTTGTGGTTGTACTTGCTGCTGCTGAGCGTTTTGGGAGAAGGTCTGCTGCTGCTGACCGAGGGGAAAGCTGGCACAATCTTTCCTCTCTGGAAGCTCAGACTTGACAGAAACTGCTCTGGGAGTGGAAGCACAGTGGAGAGCCAAGTTCTGCACCTGGGACATAAAGAAAGGAGTATTTGAGAAATATGGAAGGAGAAGAGCGTCTCGTGGCACTATTTGACTCTAATAATCATATTTCTAAAACTAACAATATATAAAAATCTGAAGACTATATAACTTTCAATAGCTCAAACTTAACTAGTTATTTAATGTAACTCAAACCTGATCATTGTCAGACTGGGCAGTGGTAGGAGCAACTTCATGCTGCTGTTGTTGTTGTTGTTGTTGTTGCTGTTGCTGCTGCTGTTGTTGTTGTTGTTGCTGCTGCTGCTGCTGAGGCTGTGTCTGGGCCACTGTTGCTACAGTAGCTGTAGCTGTATTACCAGGCATAAAGATGAGTTGAGAAGCAAGGGGAGCCCTGAGAGAGCGGTTGACCTATGAAGGAACAGCACAGATTATCAGTGTTGTCAACACCGCAAGTGGAAGCGTATAATTTTTTCATTCTCTTTAAACAATCCAAGGAATACATTTAGAACACCAAATCAATAACCTTTTTCTAAAACAGAAAAAACTGTGAAATTATTATATCAAAAGTGTAGGTGACACTGACAAGAGCAATATATAAATGTTTTCGATTTTTTTGCCAAAAACAAACATAGCTCAAGATCATTATTACCCACCCTAAGATACATCTGTCCCTGTCCTGCAGAGTTTCCACCCAGCAACACTGACTGGTTGAGAGCTGGAGTCGTTGCAGAGGTGGCAGGGCCGTGGGGACGAGGATTAGTCATCGTCCCTACTGCAGATGTGGTGCTGAGGTTGACCTGGGAGGAACAACAACTTGCATTTTTATAAAAAAAAAGTACCAACTACTTTGAATGTTTGCTGTGTGTCATTCAAAAAGTAACTGCTGTAAAACAATTTACAGTGGTAGGTGCTTGAGACGTGCTGTTACTCAGGGTGTTGGACTGGCGACTGGCAGCAAGGGTGGCCTGGAAAAAACAGAGAAATTACAGTTTAAAGAGATCAAAAAGAAATTTTATTGGGTGAGAACTGAATTTTCCTCTTAAAATTATGGTTACCTGTTGCACTGCAGCCAAGCTATGGAGTTGGGCACTGTTGATCTGCTGCTGCAGCATGAGCTGCTGGAAGTATTGAGCTGCATTTGGCTGTCTTTGCAGTGCTTGAAGAGCCTTAAAACACACACACACAAAGGTATTTACATTATGATAAATTGCAAAAATAAAATGTCTTTCTCTTCACTTCTCTGCATTATATAAGGCACAAAGACTCTCACCTGTACAGCCTGTCTCTCATAAAGAGACATGTGGGCTATCTGGGGTGCACGAGAGTTCCCACTTGTCTGAGTCTGATTTCCATTGGCGGTGCTTGTGTTTTGGTCTTCGCCTCCATCCATGTTTACTGGTCAAAACCAAAAGTGGTAGTAACAAATGACATGTGCTGCACACACAATAATTACTTCACTGCCTAACATTACAACTGTAAGTATCTCAGCATGTACACTCAGTACTCCACACTGGGCTCAAAAACTAAAGAAGTATTTAATAAAATGATAAAGCCCATCAACAGCATATATTACAACGTATATTGGCATTTTGCACAAATGGGGTGAAGTGTCTGGGGTCTCGCTACCGAGAGTTTCCAGCATTAGGGTCATTTCATATAAACAGAAGTGCCTGGTATTATTCTTTAACAGGGGTCCATCAATCACAGCCCTGCACAGATGTGTAAACACGTATATGAGCTGAGCAGATGTTACCACAGTTTGACCGCTGGTCGTAGGGAGCAGGGCCGTTGTGCTATTTTCATTAACCGGCCAGTTGTCAACATGATAGATGAACAGCAGAGAGAGAACATGGAGGAAAACCCCAACTAGGATAGAGGCTAGCTAGCTGCGGCTAACTACAATAGACTTTGGTAGTTAGCTGTTCTTAAAACACAAGTCTGAAACTGCACACTTACAAACATTAACGCTTTAAACCGAGCCTGACAGAAAGAACAAGTGCTGGACTGTTTAACAAGTAAAAGAGTAATACATGCATTTATTAGCTGTGTAAATGAACCATGGTGAGGCTAACTAACTAGCGATGCTAGCAAACAGAAAGATAGCAACTAGTGGACTGTCGCCCCGGCATCAAAGCAGCCATTAGTGATTTAAAGGAGACTTCCGTGTTTCTCTTACCTCTTTATTCTGTTCCTTTACAAGTTAAAAACAGATTAATGTGGAGCTCCTTGGTTTTAACTGCAAACAACAACAACAGACAGAGAGACAGACAGACAGACAGACAGACAGCTCCTCTCAGGGTTTTTGCCTCCAACCAAACCCCGCCCCTCTTCTTCTTCTTCTGCTGGTGTTTATTGGCAAACCAGCTTATAGGCGCATCATCGCCACCTTCTGAACTGGAGTGTGGAGCAGTAGATTGGCAGCAAACTAAAATAAACTAAATGAAATTACTTCCTGTTTCTCTTCAGTAGTTCATAAGAAAATGATGTATATTCCTTGATGTCTTTCCTAACACATTTTCAAATGTAATATTTTGCTTTTCGTCTTTAAATCCTATATTTATATATATATTTATATATATATATGACTTCTCATTGCCTTCCATTCCCATAAGGAGATTTAAACCCTCCTCTTCTTCCTGTGCTTTATTGGCAGACGGTTAGTTTTTCTTCCTCTTTTACAGCAACATTCTGCAGTACTTTTTTAAATCGTATAATTGAAAAATGTCATAACATGGGAGCAATAATTAGTATTATTAGTATTTATTCTGTACTTGGGCTGCTTAAATACCAGAAGGTTTTATCTTATCTATTTCTTAAACTTGACATATCATGTCTTATCTTATCTTGGAGGATAATATGTACACATATAAGAACTCTGAACAAGATTTCTTGGTAAATTTGTTTTAGAACCTCTAATACAGAGACATGTCATTAACTGTTATTATCAAAGAAGATCTTAATCACTGAGTTAATTTAAAAACAAGTTACCAATAAAATATATTGTGTAAGTTATGTCTTATTAAAACATTGTTGACATCCATTAAATCTCAAATTGTGACTGCACTTTGTTGTGTTCTGAGTTCATCATTACAACAGGCATAAATGAACTGGAAACTAATTTCATATATATTTTTTAATGCAATCAGAAAAAAAAGGGTGTTGGTTAAAGTAATCAAACAATTAAGCAAAACAAGTTCAGATTAATAAACACAAAAAAGTAAATGACAGACACACGGTGCTCACACTTACAGTAGTACAGTAACTTGGTTGACTGAAGCCACCCAACATTTTCCATCGAGTTGAAAAAGTCTGCTTTAATTCTCAGCAGTAATAACTATTACAAACCTTACTCTTGTTATCCTCAATAAACTATCACATTTTACAGTTATATTATATTGATACAAGACTAAAGGTTAAGTGCTTTCTTTGCCACTTTATGTAAAAAAAGCAGCCTGAGAATTTGGTCTCACATAAGTCTACAAGTTATATAAGCAGACAGATGAGTTTGCCCACTATAATATTCATTATTCAATAGTTTGCCGAAAATGTAACTTAGTATGTACATATTCTGCATATACAGGACATACTTTGGAAATCATATTTTATGAATAGCAGAATAAATCTTCAGCTACTTCCACTTGTCTGTAATTTGAAAGAGTGCATTAATATAGATTGGTTTAGCACAAGACCTTTTCAGCATTGTTGACCTTTCTGACAAAACTTAAAGAGGAGTATGGTAAGTTACAACCGTCAAACTCAAATTTCAGTCTGGTAACCGAGAATATTTACCAATTTATAGATTTTTGCACAGAAGTAGAGGCTCTTCTTAGTAATGTGGGAAAAGGGAAACTAAAAAGTAATTCCAGCTATGGATTTTTCAGTGATTTCTATTTGTGTAGCATGGTCACAACACTTCAAATTAAGCTCTTAAATTCTCATATTCAATTTCTTTTTTCAAAACAATCTAGAACAAATTAAAGCCAGATAACCCCCCCCCCTGCACGTAAAGTAATTAGCTAAGCAGAATAAGTCATTGTGTGTAGATGAAGTAGAAATACAAACTTTGATTTCCATGTAAGAAACATCACACTCGTCACTTTGCAGTCGAAGTAGAATTACTCATTTGTCTTATTTCAAACATTAAGCATGAAATTCATGATTTAAAGAGAAAACAGGTTTTTCAGCCCTGTGAGTAACATGCCCTTACGTGACAAGCAGATCAGTAGTTGTCTTAGGCACATGTCTGGAATACACATTAACTGCGTGCAGATCCTGACAAAACCAACAAAACAAAAACAGACTTCAGTTTAACAGTAGTTTCATCGACCTTGTGAAAGAGAAAACTGTGTCACACAGTGAGAAATTGAGTCCCATTTCTGACATATTCAGGTCACATAGGTAGTAAGTGGTCATCTCTCTCTTCTTGCTCTTCCTCTAAACTTTCTGGGGCCACTGCCCTGTAAGCTGGGGAGTCCTCTCGATTTTGTGACCGGCAAACAAAGTCACACCCATCCTGTAAATGAGACATAATTTTTCTTAAGAACTGAATGCAACACACTAGAATAACATCCCAGTGGTTGTATGCCTCCACCAACCACAGCAGTCTAAGTCATCATAACAATCTCAGACGCATTTAATAACGTCATCATCCTGTTGATCTGACTTACTGCTGTCAAGTTACCAAATTCCACCCAGAAGGCATAATTTGGAAATTGCTCCATCCCTTTGGCTCCAACAATCAGCCGCTGATAGAGGAAACCTCCAATGAGGTAAACAGCCAGAAGACAAACCCCACTGAAAGAAGAGAGAGAGCGTCATCACTGATCTTTCTAATATTTTACAATAGAAAGGGATTATTTGACTTTCTACCCACATGATGAGTAATATGGAGCCAGTGCTGAGATTAGACGGAGGATCTGGACACACGGCGCTGGAGTCCATCTTAAACAGGTAAAAACAGTCTTGCTCCCTCTCCCTCTCCTCCCGAAGCACCTCCAGCTGGCCCTTGGTGTGTGTGAGATAGAGTCAAGGTAAATAACAGGTGACATGTTTAGAAAGAGACACAGGGTGAAAGAGAGAATTAGGTTGTGCTCAGGAAAACATTAGCAGTGTGAGAGAGAATGTATTTCAATGAGACTACAAAAAAAATGCTGGAAAGTTTGTTCTGACTAAAATTTTACTCAAACACAACATGTCTAACACTATGATCCAATGAGCAGAAGTTGTAATAGATGAATTATGTTTTTTGTTTCTTAAATATTATGATGTAAAAGTCATCTGTATTTCTTTTACCATATCCACCTTCCGGTTGCAAGAGATCATAATAAAGGCTTTCCTCTTTTCCTTGGAGCAGTGGACATTATATGTGTCGCCATTTCTGTAGATCAACATCACCCAGTCACCTGGAAAAGCAAGAACATTTTAAATCAGACACAATATAAATTGGTCCATGAGTTCTTCTTTCTTGTAATTTGTGAAAACATAATTCTGCAACCTAATCCAAATTTTGGGACAAAAAATCTAGCAAATTTCACAAAATACATTCTGGCAAAACAAAATAAGAGTTAATTAGGGTCAAATTCTCAGATTCTGCAGAGACTTACCTCCCCCGATGGCTTGCGTTGCATTATACGTGCCAATCACAGTAGTTTTCTTCTCTGTTCCCTTGCTGTCCACTTGAATGACGCCAGCTCCTGGAACACCTCCTGCATCCCCACACAACTGGAATATGTACGTGTAACTCTCTCCTTCGTCCACGGACTCCACAGTAAAGCTGTCAATCACAGTAAAAATAAATTATATACATAAATAATATGTTATGTTGAATCATGGGAAGGATCTCCTGCTATGTTCTCACATTGGCTCCTACTGACATTCTTCTTTACTAGAGGACTGGCCAGAGAAAGTCAGCAGAAAGTCCTGAGGCTCTCACCTGAACATCTGTGTTTACATCTACAGCCCCTCTGAAGTGAGCCTGTGGGTTGTCCAGAGTTCAATGCATGTCCAAAAGCAGCTTCAGTCATTACTTACTTCTTATTGGTGAGTGGTGCCAGTCGATTGAGGACTGTCCAGTCTGACTTGGAGTCATAGAGCAATTTACAGCTGCTGATGCCATCAGCGGCGAACACCACACTTCCACACAGGACCAGCGGAACTAAGAGGGTCCACACCAGGAAGGGCCTTCGACTAGGACAGCTGTACACCTGGAACAGATGTGACAAGAACTAAGTTATCTTTGTTCTAAAAGAAAGGCCCATTATTTAATTTACCACCAAGCAGGCAAGTCTAATATCATCACATTTTATTCATTTGAAATAAAAACTAATAATTGCTTATCAAAATTACTATTATTTTTTCAGTTATTGCATCACAGATATTCCTGCCGGGGTTGCAGCTAATCTTATTCTTTCATAAGCCTGTTAAACAGATTCAACAGGCACAAATTGAATATAAAATAATCCCAGTGATGTTTTCACTGCTGTGTTGTCATCTAAATTATATGAAATGTTATTTTCTTTACCCTAGAATGAGCCCTTTATATTTAAATACTCTATATTTACATAAAGTGTGGGTCCTCTCTACACAAGCCACCATGTTTTTTTACAGGAGCCCAGACTGGACAAACTAAACATCTTTTGAGTTTAGCTGACAACTGAATCTATCACATGTTCTCCTTCATGTTTGGAGGGGGAGGGGGAGTGGTGTTCAGCTGCAACATGTAACTTCCCCACTAAATTCTACAATCTTTAAATCACCTTGTGCAATCACCAAAAGGTACATTAAATGTTACATTTAAAGCAGAAAGGAGGAAACAAATACCTTCAGTGTTATAGGAAAAACTATTATTAATGGAGGCCATGCTATCTAGGGACATGAAAACGGAACAAGTTGATGGTGTGATGGACGATGAAGTTGTGAAACTACATAAACACATCTCTGCATGAGGACACGGTGGGTTCCAACCTGTTCACCCACCTCCATGCCTGCTCCTGCTGACAATGAGAGGAACAAGCAGCTTGGATGTTCCCAGACGAGCTGACAGATGAGCTGAAGCTGGATCCAGCAGATGATGAGCTGCAGCTTCCTCTACGCTAACGTCGCTTCCTGGTTGAGCTCATGAGAACCGCGGCTGTTTTTATCCCGCGGGTGAAAAGAAGCTGGACGCAGTCGGGGAGTTTGAAATCGTCAGCTGCTCGTTTCTGTTCTGGAGAATACAGCGACTTCCTGTCACTGAGAGAGGAAGACACCATAGACTGTATATAAAGAAGAAGACACTCAGGAAGCTAACTGGCTAACATGCAAACAGCAGCGGAGTGCGGAAGTGACCTGCACAGAGAGACACGTGACCGAGCACATGAAGCTCGACCAATGAGATGCAGCTGCGTCACTGCGCTGTTTAATATTACTGCAAGAACTCCACAATATACTAAGAACCTGGTGCTACTACTCTATTCTGAAAATACCATCGAAACCTGTTTTCTTATGTACAGCTACTTCTATAGCTTCTTTATTCACTCCACATTGTCTGTACTGCACTACACAATTCAAATATATACAAATGTGCAGCATTTTACATTCACATGATATGAGAAAAAACAAATTCTGAGGATATTTATTAAGTACACACATGCAAACAGAGGCAGTACAGAAATAATCCAAAACTACATCAACATTTTGTTTGAACATTTTAACCCCTTTTTTAGCCTCTTAGTCACAGGACAATTAAATGCCGATCTAGACAATTCAGTGAATTCAATGTATCTACTTAACTGAAATTTGTGCAATTTCTGTTAAGTGCAACAATATTATATTTGCAGGAAAGGACAGGAATCAATACATTCAATGCTTTTCAAAAGATTAGATCATGCCTACTGTGACCATGGACAGGGTGCAGCCCTGCCAAATGATAAGAGGATAAAGTTAACTGATGACACTGACATTAAACATCACAAGGGTAGAATTTATTGGGTTTTATTGTTTTATTAGTCTCTGTTTTCAGTAAGTGTATCTAACAAACTGGCAAGATGAGATTTACATTTGTAAAACACTTTAACATAAATTATACACTTTATTTGAACAATTCTTAACTTATCTTACTTATTTAATTTATAAAGGCCCCCATCAAAATTCAAACAGACAGCATGTTGATAAAGTGTAAAGTATTTCTAATTAAAGGCCCCAAAAGAAAGGAAGCAACTTAAGTGATCAAAGTTAGAGCTTTATGTCTTTATTCAGTTTTGAGATCTATGGTGTGAAATCCTCTCAGGTCTCCTCAGTTCAACATAGTTAAGTAAATCACCACTGTACGCTAATGTCCCTCCCACCCTCTCCTCTTCTGTGTTGCTTTATCTTGGTTTGTGTTTTCCTTTCTTTCCCCTCTTCACTACCTATCAAGGGACATGCTGAAGTTTCATAGGCCTCCGCAGTGAGCTCTCACTCCTCACTCTCTTCCTCCCCTCCCCCACACCCTTCTTGCCTTTGACTCACCTGGCTACTCCATATCAACCAATCGTTGCTCCAAGACAGACACACCAAGGAAATGCACTTCCTGTATTTCAGCAGAGAAGAGTAGGGCAGAAGAAAGGAGAGAGTTGCGTACTTTGTTTTTCTTTTCCTTTTTTCTTTGCCAGAGGGGTGCACACAGGCAGTACTTAGAGGGTTGGGGAAAAGTATGTGTTAGTGGACAGATTCAGGAGACTTTTGATGGATTTAAGCAAGAGCTTTACTTTCAGCAACACAGACTGAGAGGACAAGACAGAGAGAGGGAGGGGAGAGAAAAGTGTCAATCTGTTGAGACTTGTTTGGGAATTTGGAGAAGGGGAGGTGGAGAGAGACAGAGAGCCAGCAAGAAGGAAAAGCAAGGAGAGCTCAGGCGTAAACACTTACCTTTTCACAAGACTTTATTAAGTGAGAGGAGGGAAAAGAAACAATACATTTCTGACTCATCTGGACAAAAGGAAGCCGTGTGTTAGGACATCTAGACAATGTGAATACATGGAACAATTTCTTATGTGTTCTGCAACCCAATGCTTTTGAGCTGAGCTGGACCGGAGGGGGGAGATTGGATCTCCCCAGGACGGCACATTCAGGTGAGTCAATCGCTTTAGTAGGTTTTCATGGATCTCAGGTGAGCACTTCTGTAGATTTCTTCCAGTCTGGATGCACATTCGGATCAGGCTTAGTTGTGGTTTACATGTTACATACCTTGCCTATGTGTCACAGGCCCTCGTTTTCTGAAGGGCTTCATTCTGGTATGTTGTACTTTGCAGGTCTGTGTTGCATTCTTTAAGAACTGTAAGAGAGTGTTGCCTTTTCTCTCGCCTGCTTCTTCCTATTTTACTTTAAAATTACTCTACAATTAGATTCAGGCCTCAGGTAAGATATAGCATGGGAATACAATCATTAGTTATCTAGTGTTTTTGACATACGAAAATAACGAAGTTAACAGCTGAATTGTTGTAGAGTCGTAGCTTTTTAGAAGTAGCAGCAACATTAGTGTAATACAAAGACAGTTCATTTTCACCTCAATTAACACAATTTGGATTGTTTTCAGAGCCTTCTGCTTTCATTCAATTTGACCTGTATGTCAGTGGTTTGTCCTTGAAAGTGTGTTGATTGTTACTGCCTCATTTCTTCTAGGTTCTCCATATTGTGCTACAATGGGGACCAAAAGGCCCAGCTGCACCCTCTTTGACACTTTATCTAACATAAACATGTCTGACCGCAAGCTTCAGCCAGGTGGAAAAATCTCCCGGGATCCAAGTCCCAGACCAGCGAAAACTGCCCAGTCAGAGCGAGACCGAGACAGCAACCGAGAGGAAGACCAGAGGAGGGAAATAGAAATGGAGAAAACAAGAGACAAAGCAAGATACAAAGACGTAGACCCACGAGGGAGACACTATGAAAAATCGCCTGTGTCCAGGACGAGAGAGGGAGAAAAAGAGTGGAGGGAGAGAGAAAGGAGGCAAGCAGACGACAGGAGCAAAAATGGAAGGCCACAGTCAAATCTAGAGTGGGACACTGAGAGAGAGGTGGAGAAGGGGAGGAAAGGCGACACATTTCCCAGAATGAGAAAAAGCAGTGCAGAACGTTACAGAAGAATGATGTTTACCCCTGAGATTGATGAAGAGATAGGAGAAAATAGGCCAAGAGAAAGGCCGAAGCAAAGGGACGCAGTCGACTGGGAGAGAGAGAAAATGAAGACATGGCAGAGAGAGCAGTACAGAGAGAGAGAAAGAGATGAGATACAAAGCAGGGCAAAGGACGAGGGGAGAAAAAGTGGAGGGAGACCGGTGGAAGACGAGCAATTGCGACAGAGGGAAAGATATGAGGGAAAGATATCTGATGCTGGTTTTCAAGACAGGGGGAGAGAGGTGGGAGATTTGAGGGACAGAAGAGAGAGAGATGTTGCGAGGAAGAGAGAGAAACCGCGGCCTAACATGGGAGAAAAGCAGGTCAGGTTGAGCTCGCCGCAAAGACGAAGAGACAGAGAGATCCACTCAAACAGGAAGGAGAGGGAAGAGAGGCAGAGAAGAGACAGAAGGAGAGACACCAAAAGTGAAGGGGACAGCGATGAGAGAGAGTCGAGAAGTGAAAAGGTGAGGGACAGAGAGAGAGAGGAGTTTATATATCAACACAGCAGAAGCGAGGGGGACAACAAGGGCAAAAGATCGAGGGAGAGAGATCCAAATAGGCAAGGATACAGAGAGGACGACATGCAGAGGGACGGAGAGCGAGAGGGGGATAGATCCAGGCGGAGGGCAGGGGAGAAAGATAGGGAGAGGTACAGAGAGGTTGACAGGAGAGCAGCAAAGGAGGGAGAGAGATGGAGGGAAAGTGGGAGGGACTTGAAAGAGGATAGAGCACGGCCAAAAGAAAGAATAGAGGATGACAGATACAAACAGATGAGAGACAGAGAAAGAAAGGACAGAGACACAGAGCGTAGGTGGGATGATACAGCAGGAAGAAGCAAAAGCAAGGTGGCACCTCAGGTGCCGCCACGATCACAGAGCAGTGGAGAGTGGAGCAGTGACATGGACAACGAGGCGAGATACAGAAAAGGTAGAGACAGATATGAAGAAAGGGAACCGGGGCGAGAGAGCACCGCTGAGAGCAAGAGAGATGTAGAAGAAGCAAGGGATCCAGAGAGAGCTGCTGAAAGAAGTCAAAGGGAGCAAAAGAGTCGTGAGAGAAAAGAGAGAGAGAGGAGAGAGGGGGCAGGCAGCTTGTTAGAGCAGAGGAGGATGTGGTTAGAGCCACAGAGGGGTAAGAATATTAAAGAAGAGTTTGTAGACAGAGAGACACAGACCAGATGGAAAGAAGAAGAGAGGACTATGGTGTCACAGGCAGAGCGGGGAGGAGAGATGCAACAAGTCAAAGAGGAACCAGATGAGAGGGACCAGGACCAAAGCAGTCACAAAGAGAGACATGCAGAGAGAGATGAGAACAGCAGAAACATGGAGAGGGAGGCTGAGGGTGTGAGTGTAGATGGAGAGGAGGTCTGGAGAGAAACTGATAAAGGAGGAAAGGAATATCTTTCTGACAGCAGTGGTGGAATAGAGGGAGGCTGGAAGAGGGATGCGGAGAACACGACAGATAGCACAGAGGATAGTGACAGGGAGGAAGAGGGCGGGCGCGACTATTTGGTCCATTCCGAGAAAGGAGGAGGAAGTGAATCAGGATGGAGGCAAGAGAGAGACAGCATGCTGTCAGTAGAGGACGGCTTCGTGACGGTGTCCAGCGGTGGAGACGAGGAGGATGAGAGGGAGGAAGATGAGAACGAGGAGTTTAAGGACTGTCAGGAGTTCTGGGGAGGTGGAGTCGAATACGAAGGCTCCCTACCTGTTGGCTTCAAGGGCCTTGAGGGAGACAAGGAGAAGGTAGGAGAACGGATAATGAGGAAGGAGGAAGCAGCTGATGAGGAGGAACAAGGGAGGGAGAACCAGTCAAAGTATGTCTTCTGTGTGATTGGGCAAACTTTACCGCGGTCAAAACCTGGTGACACGTCATCGTCAGAAGTTGAAGAAATGGGAGTTGTTGAAATAGAAAAGTGTCATCACCACAGCGATGATGTCACACAGCAATATCAGGGAATGGAAGTGAGGTACAGGTCATCTTCAGGGCTTCAAGACTCAGAGGCTGAAGAGGAAATGAGGAGCAAAGTGGAGAACCCATATGATGAAATAGGGCAGATTAAAAGAGACTCACGAACTGAAAAACTCCTTGTAGAGTGGAGAGAGAAATATAAAGTACCAGTCGAAAGACAAAGGGAGCAACTTTCTCCGACTAATCCCTACGCTGATGTTTTCCCTCAGGCCAATTTTGAACAAATTCAACCCATCTTGGATGGAATAAAGACGGGAGCAATGAGTCCAGAAGAGGTTGAGGCCATTCGCATCCGAATGAGTGGGGCATGGAGCATGTCCGAGGAGCCAAAGCGGCACTCGCAAGCCCCCCACCTCAAATGGGCCAAAAATGTGGTTCACGAGATCCTGGGACAGTCAGAAGAGCAGGTTGTGGATGAACCAAACCCAGAGAAACGAGGAGACCAAATGCTCAACCAGTCTGAGCAGGACGGGCAGCAGGAAGAGGGACGGATTCCCGTTGATAAGATGTCAACGAATGAAGAGCTGGAGGAGGGAGAGCCGTTGGAAATGGAGGGATTGAGAGGTATGGGGCAGAGCCAAGCTGACATGCATTCTGACACTGTTATGCGTTGTGACAGTGACACACCCACACACACTCACGCCGACACACAGTTAGACACAGAAGGGATAGAGCATGACAATACGGAAAAAGAGACTGAGCCCTCTGGTCACCTTCAGCTAGAAAAGGCAGATGTAGAGGTGAAAATTACTCAAGAGGGAGAGGAGAAGGTTATGCTATCAGAGGCAGAGAAAGAAGAACGCAGAGAGAAGGAAGTGGAGATGTATTTATCTGTGAGCAACACTCTGTATAAGCCTAGCAGCTGCCCCATTCTTAATTATGAATCTGACTCTGACCTCCTCGTCCCCTCCAGAGAGGGTAAGAGCCAGGAGGAGTTAGAGAGAGAGGGTGCAAGTGAAGAAGAGAGGCAGGGAGGTGAGCCTGAGGAACGGGGTACTGCAGTGCTGGCGGGAGGGACGAGAGTAGGAGAAGAAATGGATGTGGACAGCAGAGAGGGAGAGGTGGTGGCAGAGAAGAAAATAGGAGGGACTCTGAGGAGCACTTGCAGTTTCCGAGACTTGGGTCCTGAGGCTCGGATACGAAGGAGGGGGATCCGTAAAACCACTGAGCGAAGAAAAAGAGAGCTTGTAGAAGAGGAAGAAGAGGAAGAAGAGGAAGGTGTTGGAAGGGATCGCAGAACCAGAATATTCTCGACAACAGGTAAAGACAGAGGATTGAGGATGAAAATCAAATTCATTGGCTCAAATCAATCATGTCAAAGAGGCACATAATTACCTCACCTCTCCTCACTTTTAGGTCCTATCTATGTTTTCACCAATCAGCATCTGCAGAGTATTTGATTCATTTGATCAGATTGACATGTTTCAAACCCACAGAGGAAACCCCCAAGAGATACCTTGCAGACTGAGAGTTTTCTTTATCGTTCTGTCGTTTCATCAATCACGGAACCAGTTATCTAGGGCTTGTAGACGTTGTCAGCACGCTGCTCTGAGGTCATCACACTGCCTTTAAACTGGAATCTGCGTCACAGTGTTTTGGTTGCAGATGGTGGGTGGAGATCAGTGAAGGTGGAGAGTGAATGAGCTAAAAGGCTCAGGTTGATCATACTTTGAGACACAACACAAGAAGATCTGGAAACACACTTATCTCTCTCATTGTGCTTTTTGTTATTTATGTAATTTATTTATATATTTATTCATATTTTATTTTTGATTCATTCGGAGTGTTTCTGTGGTTAATAGTAAATCAGTGCCTAGGAATAAGAGGAATGCTGTTTTATAACGAGTCAACAAAAGGATACTTCTACATTTCAGATGACGAGGATGATCGGAGTAAAAGCTGGGGAGAAGTGGAGCTGAGGTGAATAAAACAAGCGCACACAGCAACACATGTTTTTTTTACGACTTGCAATGTTTTACCTACACTTGTGTTGCTTTTCTTTTGTGATGATTGTGAAGCGGTTTTGGCTCAGCTAATGTTTTTTTTCGAAACGTGACTTTTCTTAATGTTTAATGACAGCTGTGCCCAGAACCTATCCACTTCTTTCTCTTATTTAAATTCAGATTTTGTTTGCTTGACATCACAAACTGTCAGGGTTTAGCACTAAGAGGGACACTGCTGTAGTTCTGTTGCATCAGGAAGGTCCTGTCCTGCACCTTTAAAACTAATGTTCCACTCTAAAAAGCAGATTAATCACTTTCATTCTTTTAACTCATGCTCGACGGTTATAAAAACTGCTGTTGGGATTCTTTCTTTGCTCTGCAGGAATGTTTTGGACACAATTGACAGACGGAAAAGGAATTCCAGGTTTTTCAGTGAGTATCTAAGTTCCTATTTTATTTTTGCCTAATTGACGTCATTCACATTAAAATTAGTATATAAACTCTCAAGGGACAATTCAAACATCTTTCATTTTTCACTTTCAGAGTTTTGTTTTCAGAACAGAGCTTGAGGTTGCTTATAGGAAAGGGCTGCGTAGGCAATAGTGACGTCATTCAGATCATATCTCTTGTGTCTGTGGCCAGGTTAAGCATGAGATGTCTTGAGCATTTCCCTTCAATGAGTGTGATTCATATCCTGTTTATTGCAGCCTCATTAACCGTTTATCTCTAAACAGAAACATGTTGGCTGTTGAATGTAGATGAAATACATAAATCAAATTAAGTAGTGTTTACTGTTTGCTCATACTAGTTAAACTTATGTTTAAAACTGAGCTAAATCTAAAATGGCAGCCGTTCTCTCTGGCTCTGAATGATATTGCGTATGTGCTGTATTGAGCATGTGTGAGTCTGTGCAAGTCACAGACAGGTTTCTGCAAGTATCTCCTAACTTGAAGGGAAAACAGCTGCTGCAGTTACTTTGCATTCCGACAAGTATGTGTAAAAGGAATGTCAAATGCAAACAACTCCTCTTGGTTAACAGTGTTCCTCTCTCCGTTTCTCTTCTTTTCTATGCTCCCTGTATTTTTCAACCTTCATTTTTCTCTCTCTCTCTCTTCTCTCTGTGTCTTTCCATCTGTTTCACCCCCTCTCCTCCTCCCAGATGCTGCCCAGCTCTACCAGCAGTACAGCGAGGCGGCACAGAACTTTGAGATCCTGCGTCAGGCTCGCTCTGATGTCCTGTCGGTTTGCGAGGACAACACCTCCTCTCCTGCTCCGTCGCCTCCTCCTGCCCGCAGACCTCTACCTCCCCTACCGCCTGTCCCACACCCTCACTCCTTGTCCCACACGGCCTCCATTACCAGCGTCAAAAGCTTGCCTCTTCCTGAGCCCCCAAGGAGCGAGGGCAGACCTTCCTCTCCTCGTCTATCTATCACACTCACACAGTCATCCACACTGTGGCGGGACCTGCCTGGGGTCAGGAGCAGTGGTCAACTGGATGATCTGTCAGAGGACCAGAGGCGACTGCAGGAGGTATTACATGGTGTTTCTGCACATACTGTATCAGTGTCTTGTCACCACTTGATGGCATACTATTCCTCCAATAGCAAGTTTCTAGGATTTTGTCCCTGAAAACTAAAATTGTGTTTTTAATCTAGTGAAAATATTGAGCAATGTAGGAATATCTCAGTCTGAAGGCACTTGTTGAGGGCTGTTTCAAATCAGCAGATTCTCTACCTTTTAGGCAAATGCAGTGTGTTCATGAATCCACTTATACTAAAATCTCTCAGAATTTTCCGATTGCCAAATCCCAGACTTACCCCCCTCCATAAATACAGTTTTCATTAGCAGAAGGGTGTTTCTTGCCAGATAGTGTGATTGCATCAACATGTTTCTCTGGTACTGTTGGTGTCTGCTCGTAAACTTTAAAAAAAAAGACATGCCAGTGTTGTGAAATAACGCTTGCCTGTTAGTCACATCCTCGTCATAATCTCCCAGCCTCAGAGAACATGAAACTCTTCACTTATTACTGTTTCATTCTGTTTCTCTTTGTGTTAATCTGTTCTATCATTTGTATTTTGCTTTTTCAGGTGAGATTCGAAGTGTTGACCTCGGAAGCCTCCTACTGCCGGAGTTTGGACATTGTTGTTGAACACTTTGTCAAGTCAAAGCAGCTGGGGACACTGTTGACCACGCAAGATAGAAACTGGCTGTTTTCCCGGCTTGCAGATGTTCGAGCCATCAGCCACAGGTCAGAGATAGTTAAGATTTACCTGAGCAACTTCTTGATTGATTTGTGGCATATTTTCTTTTTCATTTGTACTATACCTGTCTGACAAAATTACTCATATGAGACATGAATACGTGATTGTTATGAAATTTTCATAGACACTGTCTCTTGTCCTCTCTGGGGCATAGTGCAACAGGCTGTTGTGTTTGGGAAGTACAAGAGCTTGGCGAAGGTCAAAGCCTTCACTCCCTAGACATCGCAGATATGAAACTGCGTAAGCAGGCAATACTGTCTCCATAACTAGAAAATACATTTGATGTTTAGGAACAAGCACACCCATAGATTAAATGATCTGTTGGGGTTTAAAGTGTGGAAAGCAGACTTCAGAATATGAGAGAGCATCATGCACAAATGTTGTATGGATGAATTCTGATTTTCTCCTTGGCCAAGCTTCAATAAATATTTCAGCATAAGACATAAAAGGGCTCCTGAAGGCTTTCTTCACTGATGAGTTGACCATTGATCAGCAGATTTTCCACAACAGTGATAATCATGTTTGTGCAAATACAGCATCACACATCAGTGGGAGAAATCAACATAACAATGATCTTTGTGGGTTTTGTTTCAGTTTTTTGTCAAAGCTGGAGGAGCGTGTGGAAACGGACATCGTTCACTTCACGGTGTGTGATATCATCGCTCGGCACTGTCAGCGCTTCAAAATGGTTTATGTGCCATACCTCACCAACCAGTCCTATCAGGATGCCACCTACCAGAGACTCATGTAAGCCACCCAGTCAAGCTTTTGTGTTGTTTTTATTGGATCGGTTTTTGTTCGAGACTCGGAAATAGATCCAGTAAAAACCACAGCAGGACCATATGCTCTCCCTAAAAATAACACTCACCACATTTCCAGCAGTGAATGTGATTTCCAATTCTTGAAAACTTCAGCTATTCTCTTTATTATCTCAATGCATTCAAAATCTGTCTTTCTTGCAGGAATGAGAATCAAGGTTTCAAGCGGATTGTGGAGAAACTCGAGAAGAGTCCAGTTTGTCAGAGACTTCCTCTTCGCTCTTTCCTCGTCCTTCCTTTCCAACGGATCACAAGAATAAAGCTGCTGGTCCAGGTGTGTGAGTGTGTGTGTGTATGCTCTCTGACATGGCTGATGGTCTCACAACAGTCCTGTACCTTTTTACCTAACCTTGACACACTCACTTCTTCTGTGCAGAACATTGTGAAGAGAACTACTCCAGGTACAACGGAGGTGACACAGGCTATCAAAGCGATGAAACTTCTGGAGAAGGTACAACAGGAGCCTCTTTTACACTGAGAAATGTTCTTTTTTTTGGGGTTCTTAGGTGACAAATCTGTTTGTCTTTCATTCTCTGTCTCTTTTAGTTGATTCAAGAGAGTAATGACAGCATCTCCCAGATGAAAAACATCGAGTCACTGGTCACTCTTAGTGCTAAGGTGGACTTTGAATGTAGGGTAAGTAGTAGTATTAATAATAATAATAATAATACTACATGGTTGAAACAGGATTAAGATATTTCAGGAAAAACAGAGAATAAAATAATACAGTGATAAAATATCAAAATGGAATTTTAAAACAATAAAATCAAATAACAAACATTATTATATTAATAAAGTAAATATTAGCTCAGATAAATGGGGTCACACAATGATGATAAATTCTTCTTCTCTGTGTATCATGTATCAAGACATTGGGCCACATGTTCCAGCACTAAAGAGTAAATTCTATGGGTGTTTTCAGTGTTTTTTATAGAAGCTACAACTAAAGAAATCATTTCACAAAATGATCTTAACTCAAGCACTTTCTTGAGTTTTATGAGTTTCTCTTCCATTAGGGTCTTCATCAGGAGATGTAGTAAACTTAGCTTGAAGAAGGTTCAGTGGTGGTCACATGATCCATAGTCATGTGATAATAGGCAGTCAGATGTGAAGCTGAGCATGAGATGGTCCAGAAAAGTTAAAGATAATTTAGTCAAACTGTTATTTTCATGATGAAAATGTCATCTTTCACACTGCCGCTCTCTGTTGTTGAACTGTTTGTGTGTGTGTGTGTGTGCCACAGACTCTTCCCCTGATCAGTCAGTCTCGGAGGTTGGTGCGGGAAGGTGTGGTTACTGAGCTGATGGATTTCTCCCTAAAAGACACAGAGAGGAACATTCACATGCACCTATTCAACGACTACTTGCTGATTTCACTACAAAAAGAGTGAGTCAACACACATGTTCTTTTGTAATGTTAGAATAATCCATCCTCGGGCAGAGTGTTTTAAATATCCATATCAATTGATGTCAATGATTATCACAATAAATGTGCCATTATTATTTATTTAAAGTTTGAAGACTGATTGAAGGTTGTGGTTTCTTCATGAGCAGAGAATGACAATCACTTGATAAACAAATCTGATAATAATGTGTAAAACCTCCTCACTGTGCTCAAGCAATGCATAAGCATTAAATTGATATATATGAAAACTCTGTTATATTGATATATACTGATGGAAATTATATTGCGATTATTATTGATGGATTGTTTAATTGCCCAGCCCTAAACCACCCGTCACTGGCATGTCCCTGAAGTCTTTTATTGTCCCTTCTGTCCCTTCTGTCCCTTCCACCATCTCATGTCTCTCCTGTTCTTTCACTATCTTTTCTTTCCAGAGGGGGAAGATTCACTGTAATCGACCACTCCCCTGTATCAGAGCTGCGTGCAGAGAACTGTCGTGTCAAGCTTCACTCTTTACAGAAAAACCTGTTCCGGCTGCACATGTTGCACAAATCCCTGCTGCTAAGGACTGACACACAGTAAGAGAGTGAGATAGCTGCAGGGAATGTCTGTATTCACAAAAGTAGAAAAAGAGACAGATGATATATTCCTCTTTGTCTTGTCTTTTTCCTTCAGGAGTGATAAGCTACGTTGGATATCTGCTCTTTCCCGGCCACATCCTGAAATAGATTTTTCTGCAGCTCAAGGTAAAAATTTCATCATGATGTCTGAAAATGTTAATGTCAGACAGTATTTGTGGTTCACCAGGTGAGAAACTGAAGATACTGTAAAACCCCAATTAGATCATATTGTAAAGTAGACATGACTGGGCAGGTGAAGACATTTGTCAGCTTTTGTTGTAGATGCGTGTTGGAGATATAAAGACTTTCTGAAAGCTACAAAATCCCCCACCTGTAAACAAACTAGTGCCAAAAGGGAGGTAAACCTATGATCTAACCAACTTAGATTAAACTTCGATTTTCTAACGTTCAGTTAGACTGGGACAGATTTGGGTGGTCAAAGTCGCTGTGACCTCACAAAACGTTTATATTTTGCCTTGTGCATGCAATATCATATGAACACCTAGAGGGCAGGTTATCAAGGCTATCAGAGGCATTGTAGAATTTGTTGTGGTGACGTATTTACCTTTAGACTGTATGTTTGATCACATTTTTCTTCTCTCTGTGCAGATTTTCCACAGATGCAGTGCATTCGAGCATTTGTTGGGCAGCAGCCTGATGAGCTGTCCTTAGAAAAAGCAGAGGTCATTCTAGTTCACCAACAAAGCAGCGACCGTAAGTTCATCACTTGACCTTTGTCATAATTCTCCTGTATCTAATTTGGGATTATTGCACAGAATCACCTAGGTCACAGAAGCATTAAAGTCTTTTATGTTGCATTCTTTCTTTTTTACAGATTGGGTAGAGGGGACCCGACTGTCTGACCGACATCATGGATGGGTGCCCGAGTCCCATTTGGAAACCATAACCAACTCTAGAGTCCGACAGCGCAACCTGTCAGATGCGCTCAAACTTACAACTGCCACAGCTGCTGTTTGAGTGGCATGGTGAGAGTTGGACCAAACAGTGGGACGTCCTGGATGAGACTATTTGTAAAGAATAAGATGCGGCTGTCAGTTCCAAGCTGCTGGAAAATGGACAATGGACATTCAGAGAACTACATAGGAATGGAATGCATCTCGATGTAGCATCGCCTGTTTCACTCTGTGGAAAACCAAATATTTTGACGTAGAGCAATGCATGAACTGCTGCCGGAGGGACATTAAAAGTGTTATTACTGTATTAAAGGTTGTCTACGCCACAAACAACATTGTGTGTATGTTGCAACACATCAACGGACAGGTGATTTTTAGAATTAATTGTGAAAAATGTATATGAATCTAATAGATGATTTTATGATGCGTGTCCAGAACAAATGTGGCCCCTGCACGCAGGAAAGAGCTGTTGGAAATCATGCAACAAGTCAAAGCTGCACAGGACATTTCAGTAAAGTCAGAAATAAAAATCTCTTTTGAACACGATTCTGCTTTTGCCTGTTTTGATCCAGCAGTTTGTGCATTAGCAGGAACGGTGCACGTTCACAGCGAGTTGCATGTGATCGCGGGCATGCGGCCGCAGGAGTTGTTTACAGAACAAAGTGAACCGTACACAGAAGCACGCGCGCGCAGAACACGTAGCCTGGATGAGGCGCGGCCGAGGGGCGTGACCCTGCGGCGACCTGGTCCAGTTTCCAACGCCAGCCATTGGTTGAAAGAGCTTGAGAGAACACTCCGGCTCAGCCAATGAACGCGCTGCCAGCTCAGTGGTTCCTCCTCCTGAATCGCCGGACTCAGCTGTCAATCTTCACGCTCGCAGCGGATTGGTCGAGGATGTGGTGGGCGGGCCTCGCTGCGTTTGTTGTTGTTGAGCAGAACAACAGCAGCAGGAGACATCTTTGAAACAGACAGAATCTCCTCGTTATGTCCGAACTCTGAGTTTGTTCGTCCAGGATTTTGCTTTTTGAGACAGTCAACAACACGAGGGGTCGGTGCTCCACATCTGCATTCGTCCTATTTTCCGCGGAATCCATTTAATTGCATGTCTTTCAAGGTATGTGGGCATTAGCTTCATCGGTTACCAGGAGCGTCTTGTGGCCGAATTCGTATATATTTCTAACAAACCAGCCCCCCCCCCGATGTGTTGTGTTACGTGTGTGGAAGATGTGGGTGCACGTGTTTGTGTTGTTGGTTTGTTTGTGTTAAGATAAATCCCAGAATGAAAGCAGGCTAACTGACCCCAGTGCTGCTGCAGCTAAACGGTGACGTGGCCTCACTCGACGATGGCCTCAAACACAACAACACCGTGTCATCGTGACCACAGCAGCCCGATTAAAACACCGTGTCCGCCGCCAGAGACTGACCAGTGACCGTGAAGGGATATAGTGTGGATGTGTTCTCTGTATCGTTAGCTTCATTGTCAGATGTTGTTTACTCCTCTCAGAGCGAGGAGTAAACAGTGTCACGTTGCTGAACTCACGTCACAAACAGGATGATTCTGGGCTTCTTCTGATATGAGAGGATTTGTATCGGTGCTAGTTCTGCTCATGTTGATCACATGTTTGACAGCATGGCATGAATATAATGGTGTTTTACATATAATGTTCATGTAAATCTATGTCTCTATACATGTAACACCTATATTTTCCTGAAAGTAAATTGAGAATGTATTAATTGAAGAAGAATATAAAAAAAATGACTCACTGTGACATATCTTCAAAAAATCAGAAAAAATTGGAAGCAGAAAATTTTATTTACTTGCAAACTGAACCAATTCTTTAATCATCAAAACATTTCCTGATGATTGGTTAATCAAGTAATCCACTACTAAGTGTTTACTAGATGTGTTGAACCGAAAATGCCTCAAGGTCTTTATTTACAATGAGAGATGAATCTAGTGGTAAATCAACAGTATATATTAATAATAGATTAAAGGTCCAGTGTTTAGGATTTAGGGGAGGAATCTCTAGGCAGGAATTTCATTTAATATTTATAACTATGTTTCCATTAATATATGATCACGTAAAACCAAGAACTGTTGAATGTTGGTTGCTTTAGAATGAGCCTTTTATATCCACATTGTGAGTGGATCCATGCCATGTTGAACTGCCATGTTTTTTACAGTAGTTAGGAATAGACAAACCAAGCACTGGCTTTAGAAAGGGGCTTTTGTGTTTTTACATATCTTGAAGGCCACCACAGGCTCTCCTGTAGACTTGGAAAGGAGGAGTGAGGTGAGGGGCATTTGTTTGGTTGCAATATGGAACTTGAATGTCTCTCAATCCTACACACTGAAACAATCTTGTATAACCAATTAAAAAGAGACAGCATTTGAAAAAATGTAGATTATTCATGGAATTATTGTCAAAATCCTGCATTTTTAAAGAACCCATTTTAATTTGTAACCCTGCTACTGTGACTGAATAAAACCCAACATATAAGAGTAGCAACTCAATACATCAATGCAAAAATGCAGCATTAATGCAAAATTGTCTAATATTACTCAGACTCTACACTTGAAAACACTTAAAACACTCGATTAAAAGACATCTGCGTCTCATTTAGTCACAAACTGATGTGCTCTGTCAGTACCGATTGTTGACTGAATGCAGTGCTTGGTGAAGTCAGCCTCTTTCTCCTTTGTCTGTTGGTAAATAATTCTCTTGTGAGGAGCTTGATGTGACCTTGTGTTGCCTTGTTTTCAGATGGGCAGTCAGTACCAGCGCTCAGTACCACTAGAGGTGAGGAGAGCAGAGGGAGAGAGAGTTCGAGCCAAACACCCTGACAAGATCCCAGTGAGTGTGACCGCTGGCTTATTTTGTATTAGCATACATTTACTGTTAGCCACCTTCAATCAATTAAACTGGGGTAGAAATGTATGTTTGAATTTTTTTTAATGCCAGTTCTGCCAATCAAAGACCAGATCTATTATTTACGTTCTAATTTATTTTATTCATTTGGAATTTATTGACTGCTGTTTATATTTTTTCACATGAACATAAATTCTCTCCCTGTTAATGATGACTATTTATTCTTGGGTTATTTTTTCACCAGATCATTGTGGAGAGGGCCTCGAGGTCACGAGCCCCTGAACTGGACAAGAAGAAATACCTTGTGCCCTCAGATCTAACAGGTTAAATAAAATAAAATAAAATATATACATATAAATCTATACAGATGCAAAAATCCAAAAACTCCCTCCAATAACATTTATCATCTAGCCACATGTTACAGATTTCCATATCACAAGAAAAACTTGACCTGCCAGAATATCCAGCTTAGTAGAAAAAAATGACCTGTTCAAGCTTCGAACAGCTCAGTCAGGCTCATCGGCCAATGGTGACAAACACATAATCAGTGTTGATCTGGACCCCTTTGACATCATACTGTAAAAATAAACAACCTGCGATGGTGACACAAATCATGCTAGGATTTTCTGCACTGCAGTTTCTTGTTCAGCTGACATATAGACAGATGTGTGCAATAAGATAATATAAGGACGCATGCACCCACGCACGCACACACAATGGTAGCATTTAATCTCATTACATTATAGGTGCATTACTGCCACCCTCTGGTGGTAGTAACATATGACTATGCTATAAGGTCTCAGTAGAAACAGGAAATATATTTTGATGACAGTCACATAAACATAACAAACGTCTTTCTCCTCCTTTCTGAAATGTATCTACTGTTTAAACCTTGCTGACCGTCTCTCACCCTCTCTCTCGCTCCTTCTCTCTCTCTCCTTCCTTTTTTAGTGGGCCAGTTGTGCTTCCTCATCCGTCAGCGTGTGTCTTTGAGACCGGAAGAAGCGCTCTTCTTCTTTGTGAACAACTCCCTTCCCCCATCCAGCTCCCCTCTCTCGGCCGTATATGAGGTGACTTAGCATTGTTTCCCAACAGATACACATTAACAGCAGGTGTAAAAACATATACACGGACATTCGCAGATCAGTGTCCCGCTCTGAAGTGACACATGAGTTGACATATTTTACCCCTCCCTCCAACGCAACAACAACCAAGAATGTTCTAGATAGAATATGTTTGAGTGTTACTTCACTTTTCTTCGAAAAGTCATGCCCATCTGTTTCATTCTGAAAGTGCTATATAAACAGTTGGTTGTGTGGTCATAAAAGAGAAGTTTGCGTGTGTTGAATGTGTTCAAGGATATCAAGTTATAAATCCAGTATGTATTTATATGAGTGGTTTTTATATTAAATGTATTATATTTTGCTTAAATGATAAAAAAAAGTGGTCATATAAATTGCAATTAGTATTATAATTAGAATTGTGGGGTGGGGGTTCATAAATGGTAGACGATATGGTGGTTTAAGGGTTTAGTTTAAGCATAGATTTTAAAATGTGCAAAGCTTAACTGATTCACACTTACCAGCAGCAGCTGGTGTGGAGGGCTGCCCACCTTGATTAGAGGGTGTTTACTTTTTCAAATATATATAAATGTCATGATGAAGAAGGGTCCCAAATTGTTTGTCAGCATTGACCCTTCGAGGTCCAAGACTGCAAATCACTCGATGGAGTTATAAGCCATGTTTAAACCCCAAAATTTAGATTTTATTAATAAATGTGTTAATAAATATGATATGAAAAACAAATGCCAGGCATATATTTAGTTGATTGCTTAAAAACCCCATTTAGCTGCAGTATCTCATGCACTAAATGTTGAATTATGCCTTATTTTCTGCCCTGTTGTTGCAGGAGCACCATGAAGAGGACCTGTTTCTCTACATGACCTACAGTAATGAGAGCGTGTATGGTGCCTGAGGGAGGACAAACTACTGGAGAAAGAGACAGAGAGCCAATGAGAAGATGTGACCGTCTGAGGAATAGAGTTAATGCCATTTGTATTGTTTCACATTACTATTACTCTATTGTATTTAGTTCTTATAATTAACTACAGTACATGGTGGAAGAAAGACATGTTCCTGGTGGACTTAATCATTATCAGTATTTTGGGGTTGGGTGTCATATGTTTTAAAAACTTCAAGTAATGTTGATTTCTGATGTGGCGAAAGAAGCAAGAGGAAGTTTGAAAAAGACAGACAAAAAGCATGTAAAAGGAAATCATTGAAACTATTTTGAGAGCTCTCGTTGTCTTTCTCAGTGACCTGTATTTACTGCAAATAGTATTTTGTTTCTTTTGTAAATTAATGTCAAACTTTTGTGAAAAATAAAGATGAAAATACAAAGAAATCTTTTTTTCTATCATTGTGCATAGACTTATCTGTTTATGTTGTGGTTTTAGATGTCATATTGAAAAATCTGAACTTTTTGTTGGTGCACAAAATATTGATTGGTTTAATTAATGCAATGAACAATTCAAACATTATTGTATATGATCATACTTAAAATGCAGGGTTAGAAAACTAGTGCGAAGTCACTTGAACTTACCACATGTTTTAGAGGAAGGACAAAAAAGATGACAATGTCTTTAGGGGGAAGTGTTCTGTCCTCACTGATCAGTTTATTGTGAATCGCACTCGCTGGACACTCCTTGAAACGTCTGTAGCTTTTTTTTTAAAAACCAGATGTGAGGTTTTAACACTTTACTTTTTCAACATCCTTTTCATCCACATTGTGCCTGCCTGACTGACAAGTTTTAGAACCTCATTGACGAGGCACATCTGAGAGAATTTCAAGGCAAATTGAAAGTTAATGGAAGAACAGAGAAAAGCCATGGAGTTGGAAGAGATCCCCTTGGAGAAGAAGACAAACGGAGATGATGAAGGAGCAAGTAAACCAATGTTGGAGGTCAAAACTCAAGGTATAAAGAAATTAACTTATTGAGGTAACACTTGATAATAAGGAGACAAAACACAAGATTATGCATTGGTGTGTTTTATACAACTATTTCTATATCACAAAAATGTAGAAATTTTAATAGAACTGATATTGTACTGAATGTTACAAAAGCCTATTGCATCACTTGAGAAAAAAAATCTTCTCTGGTTTTCTGCATTATCGACTGGCAAGGGAGCTAGAGTTGTTGCTGCATATCACCGCGACCGTGATAACCAACCCTCTACCAGCACTGTTTGGTTACAAGTACGGCGTCAACAGAGTTAAGACACTTAATCACACGCGTGTCTCTAAATGTCTCAAATACAAACCAAATTAAAACCAGATTAATATAAACAGGTGTGACATGTTTGCTTCCATGAAAGTGAGAGCCTCTTGCTGGTATTATAAAGTAGACTATTTAGTTAATTAAAAAAAACAGAGCAAGATTTCTTTTATCTTTAATGGATATTATCCAATTAATTCAAAAAGGTTTTGCAGAAATAGAGATCATTTTCCTATAAAAAAATGTTTCCAAGTGAATGCAAAACACTTCCGCAGAATGTACTGATGTTAATACACAATTGATTTAGTTGTATTTTAGTTCGAGTAAACTTTCAATTACTTTCATTTTATTCAAAGGAAGTGTTGAGATGTCTGACAAGTTGAAATGTGTGTGTGTATTTTTGTCCTTTCTAAGAGGAAGAACAACCAGACCATTACTCTAAATTGGAAGCTCCAGCTGAGGACATCTACGCACAAGCTTATTTTGGTGACTCTCCCGGCAAAGCAGGTATGCTATTATATAACGTGTACGTGTCGTCTCCTATTTTAAAATATTTAATTTATACATTTGGAAAATAATTGTCAAAACCAACTATCACATGTGGAGAAGCTCGGGTGTAAATAATACAATTAATGAAAATATAATTATAGACATAAATAATTAATGATGGTGAACTCCATGTAACTGATCTGGTTTGGGCGTGCTGCCTCACTGTCGGTGCGCTGAGAATTTTGAATAGTCATCTACAGTGTTTATATTTTTAACTTCTGCTTTTATTACTTTGACAGATCATAATATGTGTTTACACTGCACTGTAAACGCAGCTTTGTGAAAGTAATGCAAATATCTATACTTATATAAAATTATTTGATATTTAATACAGACATGGTTTATCTGGCATTTGATGAACCTGATGAGCTTGTGGCCTCCGACGGGTTCACACCATGATCAAGTTATTTAAAAAAAACTTTCTGAAACATTCACTATATTTCATGTCTTTATTTTATTTTACACCAATTCAAAGATAGAAAGAAGACTATGACATGAGGACATGCTACTGTTTTGGACAACAACATTAATCCTAATAGTCATGTCTATGCAAAATGACTACAGTAAAATAAATTATTGTCTAGAACTTAAAGGTCCAGTGTGTAAGATTTAGGTGAAAGGGATCTATTGTCAGAAATTTAATGTAGAATAATCCTCATGATGTTTTCACTAGTTTGTTTCATCTGAATTGTTTGAATTGTAGTTTTCTTTACCCCAGAAAAGGCCTTTATATTTAAATACTTTATATTTACATGGAGGGGGGTCCTCTCGAAGGAGGCCGCCATGTTTTTGACATTAGTCCTGACTGGACAAACTAAACACCTTCTGAGTTTTTATGACAACTGAAGCTACCACAGGTTCTTCTTCATGTTTGGAAGGAGAGGGTGAGGTGAGGGGTGTTCAGCTGCAACATGAAACTTCAACACTAGATATCACAAAATTCTACACACTGTAACTTTAAAGTTAATCATGTCCCTGTTGCTTATAAGAACTGCTGTTGTTATTGTTTTTGATGTGAAAACATTGACAAAGACACACAGTGTATGATGAACTGGAAATGATGCACTGGTGTGTTTGATAAAAATATTCAAACTTTTCTAGTATAGTATCAGCTTCTGTAGCCCTCACTGATGCTCATTCTCAAACAAAGAGGAGTTCAGTAAAAGTTCATTTGAGTTGAAGGACAGTCTGAGCACTGTTCCACATGTTTAATTCAGAGGCATCAATGACGGATATGTTGCTATGGTGACAAGACATTGGAGGGGGGTGGGTGTGCTTAAAATTCACTGCTGCAGGCAGACGTGAGTTCGCACAGGACAGGAAGCAGGACGGAGTAAACAAGCCTCCTCACAAATCCCTGGACTCTTTTCATTATGTATATAAAATTCTGCCGCAATTATGGAGAGGATAAAAAAGACGAAGCCAAGGAAAACTTATCATCCAAGTTATCAGTTGAACTGGAGGGGGAGAGAGGTAGGCCGCAGCTGCTGGTATGTGTTGTGGTTACTGAAATATGTCTACTAACATCATTAATGTCCTCTCACTCAGGCAAACAGACCGAGGGAAATACACGTCTGTATCGCGCAGGCTGTTTATTCCTCACATTGATCTGCCTCATCCTGCTGCTGGTCATCATCATTCTCAGTGTGAAACGTGAGTATCTGCAGCCTGGGATCTGAATTCATGTCGTTGTTTTTAAAAAACAAACCCCTGCTGGCCAGAAAGAGATTCTGAAAGGACGGCAGCCATAGCTTACAGTCTAGATTTAAAAGAACATGGACAATAGTTTATCTGACGGGGTCATGTTGCTTTTATTATGTTTGTTTTTGTCTCATAGACAATACAGGGATATGAACTGTGGCTGACTGAATAGCTGTAGCTGGAAGACTTTATTGTTTTTCCTCACAACTCCTCCCACTGTGCTCTGATTTCTAGTCCAGACTGGATCCACTGATTGCCCAGGGAGGGGCACATCATCTGTTGCGACCTGCAAGTATGAGCAATGCCTTGCCGACTTCCCGAAAGTTGAGCCCGATCGTGAGTGCAAAGACAGGGGGAAAAGAAATGTAGATTAATAAAAAAAAAAAGATGTGTGTATAGTTCTTCTTTTTGTGTTACAGAGGAAGCATTTTCATGTGTTTTTAGAGAACTGGGGGCTTTTTAATTTCTTTTAAAACCAAATTCAGCTGAGTTTGATCAATTTGTTAAAAAATACATGTATATAAATAGAATATGAGGAAAACATGCAAATAAGAGCCAATACCACAAGGAACAATGAAAAAAACTTTAAGTCAGCTGTTGGAATTTGATGATTAAGGATATTTCAAAAGTAATTCAGTAAGTGAACTTTGGATTTTCTTGTTGTATCAACATTTTCTGAAATTGTTCTGTCTCTTCTTGCAGTGGTTGGCTGCAAGCGGTGTGCAGATGGGTGGCTGGAGTTTGAAGGGTCCTGTTTTTACCTGTCCACCACCAGGCTGAACTGGAGGCAGAGCCAGAGTAACTGCAGCGCCAGAGGAGGATCTTTGGCCGTCATCTCCAGCCAGAAATTTCAGGTGGAAAAGAAATAGACTCATGGTTCTGCTCACTTCATTCCATAGTGATGATTTAGTAATAATGTAATAATGTATTTGTTTAACTGTATAACTCCTCTGTAGAGTTTTCTGACTGAGAAGGGGGAGAAGCGGGGATACTGGATCGGGCTGAGACGTAATGAAAATCAATGGAGCTGGATCAACAACACTCCACTGCAAGAGAGGTGACTCTTTTCTTTCCTCTTGAGCCATCTTGCTCCGTTCTCTTTTTTCTTTCTCAAGGTTTTTTCAAATTATTTCAATGCTATTAACAAAACTGAATGTTGTTTTTATGACATGGCTGTTGTATTGGAGTGTGTAGGTGAACCTAATAATGTGGCCAGAGTGAATATATAAAAAAATATCTCTCTCCACTTTACTAAAAATTAATAACCATGATGTCCTGCAACCAATAATATGATGTCATTGTGAATATTCTTTTCACTGCAGTTATTGGATAGATGATAGGCAACCCGGGGATTGTGGCTTCTTGAAAACTTCAAGGCCACACCAGAAGAACTGGATGAAGTGGTCCTGCGCATCCACTACCTACTTCATCTGTGAACTGCAGATCCTTTTCCATGTTCAAGCATAGACTCTTCAGTAACACGTCGAATCGTTTCTCTTTCCACTTTTCAATCAGTAGAATCCAGCAGAACAAAGTAACAAAGCTTCTTTGGCAATAGCTGTTTTGTATTTAACACCTGTGGATTTATAGCTATATTTTCTGGTAGCATCATTAGAACTTGAAGGCAGCATTTATAAGCTCTGATCTAGGTATTGCAATCTTCACTGCACGATTCCATATACTGCTGTACGACCTTTTCACAAAGAGATGCCAGTGACTTTGTTTCAGCAAGGTTTTATTTTCATATAAAATAGTCATGCATCAACCTAACAAGTACAATTTCTACATTTCATTTAGTTTTAGCTCATTATATACAGTATTACTGCTACATATGTTTTATATTGCTATAAAAATAACACAACTCTTTTCTATAGCATAATACTGCAGGAATAATTGCACTGTTGTCTACATAGAGAAACTGGGATTGTTCTTCTTGTAAGTTAGTTCAGTGAATTTCATCAGCACCATAGAGCTGTGAGATAATAGAAGGCCTTGGATGACACAGTCCACGCTCACACAGAGTTTCCCTCTAAACATGTTTAATATCCTGGTCCTCCTCCAGCTCGTCCTGCTCCATCTCCAAACCCAAAGCACTGTGGCGAATCATCTGCCAGCCCGTCAGTGTCTTCCTGTTGCCAAACCCACCTCTGTTTTTAGGTCTGAGGGTCGGGGTCCCTGAGCTTGAGCCCTTCATCATGTCCATTTTCTCCAATCCCTCCTTTTCCTCTTCTTTGGAGAAGGCTCTGATGTAACGTCTCATCTTCTGCAACATGGAGTCGTTTCTGTCCTCAACCCTGCAACACGGTCAGATTAAAGCAGGAGTAACAGACGTATGAAGATAAACCCCTTACACTGAAAACTATTATTTAACAAATATCTGATCTTTTTAGAGATGAAAACCCTCTGCTTTCCTCTTTAAGTTTTCTTTATTTGCACATTTTGTTCATCTACGATATGGCATGCTTAAGTTCAAGTTTTGGTAAACATGCTTATTCTCTAACGGAGAAACACACATTTTTCCTCTGACCACAAACTATAGGGCCTCAAATGCCTCCACTTTAAGTCTACTTCATATCTGCAGCTTGAGGTAGTGTTGTGCTGTGAGTCAGCACAACTCTCACTTTCTCCCTTTGTCATTATCATTTGTATTTGAGAAGTACAAGCTTGCCATTTTGCAAAGAGTTCGATGAGAAGATACCACCCTAGAAGACTGGAAACAGCCCCTCATCGTATAGTAACACAATCCCTACCAGCGATCCTGAAGCTCATTAGTAGTTATGTATTGCCCCCAGTTGTAGCTTCTTGTTGACTTTATATACGTACAGTGGTGTTGACCTTCTCCATAGACGTATATAATATAGATATATAAAGACATGCCCAACTGCCTCGATCGCTACCTGGTGCAGTATGGCTCATAAGTACCACCTCCTCCATGTTAGTTGATGGGGCATGAGCCAACCAAATCAAAGTAAACATTATATAAATATTTTTTACAAAAAGTTTCTGCCATTTTAGCAAGCATTTTTACAGTAAGTTTGATTTTAATTAGTTACTCAATGCAAAAAAAACATAGCAAAACGCTACAATTGACAGCTGCATCGAGGAGACCTCACTACCGATAGGTGCAACGCACACTCTGGCTCGATTGCACAAGATGGCGGCCTTTTGGATACCGGGACGTGTGGCTGCAGTGCATTTAAGGCTTAGGTTGTGGTCAGTAGACACATTTGCATCTCCTGTTATTATTGTTTGTTGTGAAAAAATAGAAAACCTAAAAATAAAAACTCTCATTCTATTGCACTTCACATAATGTCACCTTTGTTATTTGTGTTTCTGCTGTTTTGTGTCTGGATTTCTTTTTGACTCACCTGAGATACCAACGCTCCTTCAGGCCATAGTCAAGCCCACACACCCCGAGCCGAGGCCACAGCCAGCGTGGCAGCCTCCTCTCCAGCATCAGGGTCGTAGCCACTACCTGCACATCAGTATGACTCTTAAATATGACACAACGATGCACAAGGCGTTTCTGTGCATTCACACTCCTGCCTTCAGATCTGTGCAGTTTTAGTGCACACGTGTGTCCGTGTGTGTTACCTGTGTCCTCCAGAGCTCGTCTCTCTCCTGCGCCACCCTCCAGTGTGTGTCGCTCATCATGGCTATCAGTAGATTCAGCAGCAGGATGTAGGAGACAACAGAGAAGGCACAGTGTATCACATGGACAATGGGGGGTGTGGTGATGGTGTGCTCCACAGGCAGATCTATGAGGCCTACGCTGAGCTCAAACTGGGAGAAGAGAGTGATGGGGAAGGAGCGATATGCAGGGATGGAATCAGGCTCCTGGGTCATATACACCATCCACAGGGCTGAGAAGGATAAAGATACAAATCTGAATGCTGAATATCAACTATTCATATCTTGGAAATTTAGTGAGAATCAAAGGTTTGTTTTTTTCTAGTATCGAGTATACTCACAGGTGGAAAAACCAATGAGCACAATGACAGTCAGCCACATAAACTTTGTCAGGTCTCCAAATATGATCTAGAAGGAAATGAGACACAGGAAGTTCACACTGAAAATTCAAATGGCTGAACAATCTGCTGTTTCTTCATGAGCTCCTATCGTGTCTGGCTCCAGGCGGCCTCCTACCTTCTGTATCATGATGACATAAGGGCCGAGCATTTCAAAACCCCGGGCGAAGAACATGACGTTGCACCAGCCCAGGACCAAACACACGGCCATCACCACTGCCTCCCCCTGCACTTCACAGGCTCTGAACACGCAGAGCAGCACCACCAAGCAGGCGTAGCTGATACTGGTAAAAGCAACACAGACAGCAGAGAGGTTAAGTATTTCAGATCAGTAGATGCTTTATCTAACTGCTCATAACGTGTTTGAACGTACAGGATGACATGGAAGGGGCCTCCAAGTGCTGTTTGGCCAAAGTAACGCTTTGCTCCCACTCTCAGTATATCAGGGATCTGTTGGGAGGATACAGTAGGATGTGTGTAATACACTGTAAAATACAATATGCATGAAGATAAAGTGTGTCTTGCAAATGTATTGTTAATTAACCTCCAGCAGCAGGATGGCAAAAGCTCCCAGGACGCTGATGATTTCTCCTGTCAGCCGCAGGTTGTCTTCATATGTCACATAACTCTCCTGAGACATGGGAAGAGGAAATTCAGTTTGCATTAATATTAAAAGCACATTGGTATTTGATTCTGTGTTATGTATATGCACAATACAAACACCAGGCTACAGATACATTTTTACAGGTACAGTGTTTTTCTTTTTCATGTATTCATGTAGAAGTAAAACCCAAATATGAAGAACTGTAAAGAAAGTAAATGTTTCAATCCCACCTCGTAAAAATAAAAATAATCTATTACACTTAAAAGTCCTATAATCAAAACATTATCTTAAATGATACATGTATACAGTAAATTGTAAACATGTATACATGTATCAGAAGAACAACCTCTCTAAACATGTAAGAATTGTTTTGAATTGTATATATTTTATATAAACATGTAAAATCTGATATAAAATAGTATGTACAGGTGTGAATTAAAAGAAGTATTTAACAGAAGTAAAGACTCACTGTGTAGGTACAGCCAGTATTTACAGTGTGGAATGTAGTTATATTATTCATGTTCCTCTGTATGTATTGTAACATATTAAAGTTTTCAATGGTCACATTTACTCCAACACACATTAAGTGTTTTCTGGACGCGGATGGTTTTGTCCATGTCTGACTTTGTGTAGTTCTCCGGAACGTCCTTCAGGGGGCGACTCACACAGCACAGTGTGAAAATCACAATGTACAGCAGATACAGAAACAGCAGCAGCCTGACACAAGAGAGGAGGAGAAAATGGTGTAAACAACAACAACAACAAAACCAGACTGTATGTGTGTCGTACAGTTCTTGACTTTACCTGAAGTAATGTTTTCCATACAGGTTCCACTTCAGACTGACCAGCTGCCTCACGGGGGTCACCTCCAGTATCCTCCTCGCCTGGAAAACAGAAATCACCCATCAGACTAAATTAATTTCATACAACATAACCTGTGATTTCTACTAAATGCTACATCTGGGTAGATTGTGACTTGCCTCTCGCTCATGGCTTCCAACAATAAGCTCCAGCACAGACATGTTGTCGGCCCACGAGTCGATCTCTGTCAGGTCGTACAGGTTCGAGGTCAAAGGGCCCAGACTCCACTGGACCACACGCCTCTTATTCACCAGGTGCTGGAATGCCTGAGAGAGACAGAGCGGTGCGGTGAGCAGCGAGGACGGGATGATAATCTGCTCCATCTCTCCATGTCAGAGTTTTCCAGGTTTCCACTCACCACAACGTTTCCCTCTCTGGCAGCCAGTTTAAAAGGTGTAAGGCCTCGGGAGTTGGGCACCATGTCGAGTGGCACTGACTGGTCCAGCTCTGCGTCGTGCGCCATAATCAGGTCAATGGCCTGGCACGCAATCATCTTGTTGGGCTGCAGAACCAAAATGTGAAGCACTGTGTTGCCTATGGGGAGAAAGACAAGGAGGCACAAGGAGGGAGAGCAGGCGGGAGGTACATGAGGAGATAACAGAAAGACATGAATAATTAAAACAGCAGACAGACACACAGATATGAAATAATACAGTGTCTACAAGAAGGAACATTTTATACCTCTGTAATCCTGGACCCTGGTGCTCGCCCCTGCATCGATCACCATGGAGATAATGTCCTCGTTTCCAGTGCACACAGCAAAAGACAGGATGTGTTCACCTGTTAAAAAAAAAATAACAGCACACAAGCAAACATTAGATTTCATCGGGAGTCTGTGGCTTCATTGTCTTGCTGAAGTTAACCACTACATGTGGACACCCAGGGATCCAGCTATGACTGAGCAACTCCACCACAAACAGTTTAGTCTCACTCACGCCAACGTACCGTAGTATATGAGTCCTCCTATCCTCTTCCTGAAGTACAAGCCGGTGACTCTGGGGTTGACCACATCACCACCTCGACTAATGAGATGATGGACCAGATTGGTGTTCTGATTCACCACGGCGATGTGGAGCGGAGTGACGCCTGAGACCGAGCAGAGACGCATAGTGTTCGTCAATACATACATTTAAATGATAATAACAAAAAGATACATGTTAAACCATTTTGAATAAATAAGTCATTATTGATGGATACATATTCAATCTAATACATACATATTAAAAGAGAAAGGATTTCATGGTAATTACTTTATATGTTGCAGGTTAGTTTTATCTATAATAATATACTACATGAAATGACAATATACTGTATTTTGTGAGTGTAATTCTTGTATCTTAATTTGAAAATACATTTTAACTGCCAAGTATCAAGTATCTCTGTATAGTACAATGTTTATACCTGAAATGAGTGGAAGTATGACGCAGCGTAAGATACAAATATTTAATTGAATCAAAAATACTTTGTTTTACAATACTAAATGTTTTTAAGTGCTGTATTTGAGTAAATATACTTTTTAATCTCCATCACTGGCTGTAACCTGTCAAAGTGATAATTATAATAAATGTATCTTGCATTTATTAGTATTCTCAATTTTAGCATTATTTTAACGATAACAATTAATGTTCTTCATTTTCAGATAGATAAAGTAATTCAAAAAATACTAAATATGCAGTACGTCCATATTTGAATTCAATGAGAGATCATGATTAATAAAGCTATAGTACAAGAACACTGTGGGTTAAACTGCCCTTGGTGCAAGTTTCTTTTGTCTGTTGACACTTCTATCCTTCTTTATTTCATATTTGAAGAATTAAAGAAACAACCTTCCAGCTCCATGATCATGTGTTTGTATGTTTATATAAAATAACAACCTTGGAAAAGCTCAGAGGTCATGGGCTCGTTGATGAGTTCAGGAGCTCCATCCATCAGAGCCACGGCAGCCTCCAGGTTGTCATTCATCACGGCAACATGAAGCGCCGTCTCCCCAAGAGCGCCTGAAAGACGATCACAGCTTCATCAAGCACAACTGACTCTGCTGCACTGAAACACCAACACGACGATGTGACACTTCCCCGTTCAGTCTTACCTCTCTCAAAGATGTTGGTGGAGGCAAAGCTCAGCAGCTTCTTGATGCAACCTACACTGTTCTTTTTAGACGCATAGAAGAGAGGGATGTCGTTGATGCTGAGGGAAGAAGGACAAGAAGAGAAGCCAACAACTTAAGTTGTGTTTCAACAGGTTTTTACAATTGTATGTCATTCATTTTCTGATTCTGTGTCTGAAGTGAGTTTCCTTACTATTTGGTGTAGAGCAGAAACGTCTCATCCAACATCTCATTCCATCCTTTCTTGTTCTGAAGGCGAAATCTCACCTGGCTCCACCAATGGTTGAGCTCGCTCGGAGCCGATCGGGCCAGAGACGGAGACATTGACCCCTGATGTTTGACTTCAGGAAGAAAATTTAGGACAATTAAACAATTAATTCTAAATATTAGCAGGTAGGGCTAACTTTATCTTTTTTGCTTTGAAAAAACATTTTGGTTTGTATTTTATTAATTTGTATGGTTAGAATACAATAAAACAAATGAATGAAGAAGGAAAAAGTTTCTCATACTTACCCTCAAACAGTAAAAGTGTTGCTCCTCAACCTCTGGTGACACTCGGACATAACACTAAAGAAATCTGGAAGCAACACCTACGAAATGTCCCTGAGGAGAAGTGAAATCCCTGCGGCCTGACTTTTATATATAACCCAGCCACGAGGGAGGAGACCTGTGGAGGGATTGAGAATGAATGGGTGGAGAGGGAGGATGAGTGAACAGCAGACAGGTCAGACAGTGAGAGTGAGGCGGTAATGAGCAGGTAGACTTTCACCGCGGATCAGGAATCCCACAGGGAAAGTTGCGCTCTGAGGTTCGACTCACCAGGAAGTACTTTATCATGCTGATGTGAAGTTGTTGCCTCGATTCAATCACCTGAAAAGAAAAGCAGCAATGGTCCAGTCCCTAATTCCAGTGTATCTCTCTAATCACCAGGCCTGTCTGCATTCCTCCAACCTGCTACCACCAAAACCTGCATGGCCACTATGAAATTTCTGCAACATCATGACAGTCAACACATAGCCGTCATTGTTTCTGGTCGACCATTTCAGGAAACCTGTTTGGAAATTGCAAGCCTGTGATCTGAACACTGCTTTGTAAAGACACTCCATGATGAAATCTTTTGTGCTGTCTCCAGGTGAATGTGGGATTATTTGTCAGAGTAAATTTAAAGACGATGCCTGATTTTCCAAAATGTTGCATCTTGTGCACACGCTGGTCAAAAAACTAGATTCATTCACAATGATTTAACTTGTTGAGCACCATTGATGTGTCAACAGGAGCCATCGCAAACACGGTAATTGCCACATTACAAAGACCATAATGATCATTCTGAGGCCGGTAACATCATGTCCGAGGAGGGCGCGTCACTTTCCTCCGGAGACAAGAAACAAAGAAAACGGTGCATATTGCTACGGGAAATTATAATATTTCATGTACGTGTTTGACACAGAATCACAGATTTATTTTCCCTGCATATAGATAATTTGTAAACTGTTGTATCAGTCGCCTTTAAATGATTTCTGCTCATCCTGGTTGTAGCGTCCAGGTATTTTGAAGCACCATTTATAGGTCATGACTAATGGGCCGGTCAGCCACAGGATAAACAGGGTTTAGGGAGACTCTATAGGAGGAGCTGGTAATGGTTGTAGATGTGGCAGTCATTTAGTATTGTGGAGATAATAGCTGTTTACCAGACGGACTACACCACCTTTAAGTAGTGTCATAAAAACCAGTGGTTTCCAGTCTGTTAATGTCTTTATAAAGGAACAATAACAGCATAAAAACAAGATACTGTGGTTTGTGTGTCCAGTGTTTCTGTGCCTGCGTTCTTTCACAACACAACCTTAATATACGTTGGGACACAACAGCAAACAATTATTACAGACGTCCCTCATACATGGACGACAGTTAGACAGATGCTCAATGATCATCATTAAAACAAAAGGTTTAGTCGATTGGGCTGCAGTAATTTTAAAAGGTACCTCAGAGAGCTGTCATTTGGAATAACAAGTTTTCACTACTCCATTTCTAAAGCTTAAATACTCCTAATGTTTTAACTCAAATTCTCACAAGTGACATTAAATAGGAGGTTATATCATCTATCAGGTTATATCCTCTACCATCTCTGACCTGACAACAAAAACAAATGGAAAATTCCTTCTCTGTAATTCTCATATTTCACCTTCAATCCGTAAATCTACTCCACCGCTGTGTTTGAGAAGCCTGTACTTAATGTGCGTTTTCAATTTTCTGAAGTTTTAACCTTTATACTTAATTTTAAAACATTGCACTGTTTCCTGCTCTGTTTATCTGACATATGATCATATCTTAAAACGGATCCATTGCTCAGTAAATGAATTTCTCTCTCTTGTGGAATCATTATTGTCGAGAATTTAGTCAATGTTTTATTCTCACAAATACTGCCTATATATAGAGTATCTGTGATAGTAATCTTATAATTAACAGTATAATTGACATGTGCACTTTTGTTACCTCAAGCATTTTATGCTGATAACACATCTGGATTTTAACTCATACTGGCCTATTTTTATAACTGCATTACAACTTTTACTTATATGATAATTAAAAAGTATTTGTACATAAGCGTTGTACTTCAGTTAATGTATTTAGTTACTTATGACACTCGTAATTCAAAAGACTGAACATGACATTTTAAAGTGTAATCTGCAAAAATCTGTATCAAGATAAGTCATTATGAAGACATTCTTATTTTAGTGTTGTTTTATCTCAAACATTATACTGTTAGAATTATTATATTTATATTTTTAAACGTTTAATTCTATATTTACTTAATTATGCTCTTATCCCTCATTTAGCTCCCGCGTATGCGTATGCTTTATGTTCTTGTGCAAGCTGTTCCAAAGGAATTGCCGTCAGTGGATTGTTTGAATTAAATTGATTTGAATTGTAAGCAGCATTTCATTATTGGTGGTAGAGCTTTTCTTAGCTTCTGATGCAGCTGGGTAGCTGATTTTCTTTCCATACTCCATATTTAATTATCTCATGATATGTATTTATTACATGTAAAATCAAAATCTGCAAAACTGTACATACATTTTATACTTGAATAAATGTACCCAGTTAATTTGCACTGTTCTTGTTATCTAAAACGGATGATGTCTGCAGGGAAACACAGCACAGTGAGAGCAGAATAAACGTGAGGGTGGCTGCATGTTCTCAGCACAGATCTGCTCTGATATCAGCGGGACATGAGGGAAACCCGTCTCTGCTGTTGGACAGATGCTGATCCCAGCAGATGTCAGACTCTGATTTGACTCAAAGCTGCTGATCTGTGGAAAAGGAGAAACCAGGAGTTCACTCTTAAACACTGTGAAGGTGATATTGGGTCATCAAGGTGAACATAATGTCATTTATTGTGTAGCTGCATTGAAATGTGTGTATAAGTTCATGTATGATACCTCTTAATACAGAGAACAGAGATTATTATAACTCGATTTTATGGTTTGAACACATGAGCCATGAACATACGATCATAGAACTGCTATAGACTCACATTTGCTCTACTTTCCTATAACCATGTATCTATTCATCTCATATATATTTTCACGTTGTGTGTTGGTGTTTGTGTGTCAGCTTTTAGTCAGAGGGGTTTTGGTCCCATGTCGTGGGATGAGTCGGACTCAGTAAAACAAGACAAAGATTTGTTTTAAATAAAATCATATCATTTATTTTACAAATTTCCACAATTATGGAATAGTGGTGAACACTCACAGCTAACGATGTGTGTAGCCTGACACACTTGTCTCACACACGCACACACACACACACACGCATACGTTTCCTACGGTACACACAAGTTACAGACACACAGGTACATACTTACGAAGCATTTTGCCTCCTCCCTCCAAGTGTAAATCAGATCAGATTTTTTCCGTCTTTGCCATTTCACACATTCACAATGCTTCAGTGACTCAGTGTCTTTACTCTATCAAACAAAAAGAGGTGAAGTGTGAAACGTACACGTACAGGTGAGTGCTGTTCAGTTCTGTCCTCATCTCAGATGGACGCAGTGTTTGCAGCCGAGGTGACGCTCGTAGCGTTCGACAGCTCCCACTGCACGAGAGGCCTGACAGTGAGAGTGACTCATACAAACACGGCAGCTCTCAAACCATGGATATGTCTTTTCAACAGGGTAAACCTTTTAGTATAGTTTTTGTTTCCCTGATTTCATGGCAGCTGTTCACATCTAACCTCAGGGTTTGCGGTGCAGACTTTGGACTGGTGGTTTACAGCTTTTGCTCCGACACTGAGCAAACTTTACATTTTCACTGAAAGTTAATGGTGAGACCTCATAAGGCAAACCATAGGCTGCTAGGTAGTACACTGTTTTCTGCTTTTAGCATTTAGGTGGAAAGGAACTTTAAAACTTTACAAACAACTCAAAAAAATAGAAAAAGGCTTTGATTGTCTTTTACGCAATTCTTTGTGAGGAGACATCTCCATGATTTTTTTTTTTCCAATACTTTTACTGACCTCGATGAGGGTGGAGGTATGGGGACATTTGAGGGAGGGACATCAGTGGAAGAGAAGGTGAGAGGTAGGACTGCAGATGGGTGAGGAGAGAAGGCAGACAACAGCAAAGTGAAATCTAGTGTAAAACATTGAGGAAGCTTTAAAGTCCTCGTTCTCCTTAACGACTCCCTGACCTCACTTTGGCCTGGACCACGGTGCATCCCTCTTCTTTTATTTGTCTTGAGTGACAGGCAGGAAAAGCCCAATCCTTTTTTTTTTTCACCCCTTCTGATTGTAGTGTCAGGTTTATCCGAATACACAGTGGCACTCTCTGCCTATTCTCTCTATCTGTTAAATGTGCGTCCGTGAAAATAAACGTGTTGCAGAAACCAGACACGACAAGCAGAGGAATGTGAAAACCACAGAAATCCTGTTGTTCTGTAAGATGGGATTTCACACCTCCACCTGCCCCTGTGTGAGATGGGCTCTGAGCTGCTGGGCCGCTGTGACGATCTTCCTCTGGTGTCCCAGCAGGTTTACCCCGAGATTCTGGACGTCACTGAAAAGGAGAGAGCAGATGAACCGGAGAGTTTAGATCAACACTGCAGCACTCACTGATATTTTACAGGACTTTAAACTGGTGGACTGTCTTTGAGCAATACACACAATTTGCAGTTAGAAGGTAGAACACACACACAAGCTCCAGTTCTCCTTTAATCTGAGAGTTACAGTAACACCCATCCATACTCACTCCATGGTGAGTGTGCTGACTCTGTCTAAAGTGTCCAGGTGCGCCCGATCAAACTCATCCTGATATCTCTCCATCCTCAGCGCCTTCAGCCAATCGCTGACCGTCGCCACTGCTGATAAGTCTGTGGGGGTCGGGCTGAGCAGAGTCTGAGAACAGCTTCTGTAATGTGAAAAATGAGAGCATGAGAAAACAGCAGATTGTGCATCACCTGCTGCCTCTGATGTGTCTGTGATGTGTTTGGTGTCTCACCGGCTCGGCTCCGTCTTGAGGGTGGCAGGGTGCCTGATGAGCCGATCCAAGGAGGACAGGAGGGAGTCGAAGCCTGGACGGTCGCCTCGCTCTGCCTGCCAGCACTGGAGCATCAGAGAGTGGAGCGCAGCCGGGCAGCTGTGGGGGGCAGGGAGACGATACTGGTCTGCTACTGCCTTCATCACCTGTGAACAGAGACAGAGAGACAGGGAGAGATGTGAGACAGAAGTGGGGCAGATGGTGCGAGGAGTCTTGTGTAATAGGCTTACATAAAAGGCCACGGACCACTGAGGGCCTGCAAGAGTGACTAAGAGAAAATCATGCAAATTCCAGCTGCCTGGCATTTTAAATGTGTCTGTGGAATAAAGAAGGGGGGGGCCAGTGATCAAATACATTAACTTAAGTAGTTGTCTTTAATTTTTAAGCACAGCTACTTTCCTTTAGTTGCCCCGTGTTTTAGGAAATTACAATTTAATTCCACTTTCCAGAGAAAAATATATATTTCAAACCACTTTGTTAACTAAAAGCTGATTTGCAGAGTAAACCTGTAAAACAAGCCCCTAACACATACTACACAATATAAACTGGTCGGAGAGATTGGAAGGACTTTAACTTTAACTTTTTAATTACATATTATTAAAGTATAGCAGTTCATGTTGTACTTATAAGGCTTTGAGTGCATTTACATCACTAATTCATTACGGCCTCTCCTGCTCAGGCTAAATTCTCCCTCATACTCACTTCTTGATTGCTCATGTCCCAGTAAGGGCGCTCTCCGTATGACATCACTTCCCACATCAGAATGCCGAAGCTCCAGACGTCACTGGCTGAGCTGAACTTGCGATGCTGAAACGCCTCTGGTGCTGTCCACCTCACGGGAATCTTACTGCCCTGATGGAGGAATGAAACAGAAGCAGTGAAGCAGCGAGCCAATGAACACCAAACTGAAGAAAAAGTCCCTGTCCCTGAACGCACCAGCGATGCAGTATACGTGGGTATGTTGTGGTCCAGGCCTCTCATGAGTCGTGACAGGCCAAAGTCAGACACTTTGCACACCAAGTTGGAGTTGACCAGCACATTCCTCGCTGCCAGGTCCCGGTGGACAAAGTTTCTCTCAGAGAGGTAACGCATCCCTGCACCCACTCCCCTCAGCATCCCAACAAGCTGCAGGATGCTGAACTGGCCCTCGTTCTCCTGAAAGATTTAAAACGTAGGATGAGGCAGCAAAAAAAAGACATTTTTCATTTATAGTGGAGTGAAGAATGTGCAGTCACCAGTTGTGTGCACCATTGATGGGACACTTTGACTATGTGCTTTTTTCTCACCCTGAGGAATGCGTCCAGTGGCCCGTTCTCCATAAACTCAGTTATGATCCTCTCTGGAGGGCTGTGAGTGACGACGCCCTCCAGCTTCAGCACGTTGGGGTGGTCAAACTGGCCCATGACCCCCGCTTCACTGAGGAACATCCCCCTCTCCCTGTCAGACGCCCCCCAGCGAAGAGTCTTCACCGCCACGAGCACCTCCCTGCGACCCATAGGACGGTAACGACCTCGAGAGACCTCACCGAACTGAGCTGGAGCACAGAGGAGGTGGAAGAGATCACAACGTGTCGACAGTCGACAGAAAAATCTACGATGAGATTCAAAAGGCTGAGTGTCAGGCCTACCTGAACCAATCACCTCCTCGATCTTGAGGTGAGTGGGATCTATCTCACGGGCAAACTCTTTGACAGCCTCACTGGGGTCCTCATAGGTGGATGGGTCCACATAATACTTCACTCCACCTGGAATTAAAAACGTAATTTACTCCTCAACACTTACTTATCCTGAGGTCAGGACAGAATGATCTGTTTCTGTACCGTGAAAGATTTTGACTAATAATGTGCATCTATAAATTCATATTATTTTATAAAACAAAAGTTGATTTCATCTTTTTCATTCATTCAGAAAAACATTGAGCTGCTTTCTCCTGGATGAAACAGAGATTTCCTTCTTAAGGGCAAAATCTTTCTTTAAAAATAATTATATTTATCAAATATTCAAAGAACGTAGATTAAACAAATTAAACCAAAACTTGGTTCATTAAAGAGCTTAATCATGCACTGAATAAGTAAAACAAATTATAATAAGCAGCCGTTTTTCACTTTAAAATAAATCATTCATTTGACTAAATTAAAATGATACAAAATTAAAATACATCAATTAAATATATCACCTCTCACCTCGGTTACTGATGTATCTCTGGAGTCTGTCGCTGTACGGGCTCTCCCTCCTCTTACTGTCACGTAGAGAAAAGGAAAGTGTGAACATGCACATTACTATTTAAAAACTCCACATCACACCTCCAATATTATGTGTGGATTAACCACTCACCTGCGAAACACCACCACAACCACAATCGCTGCCACAACCAGAAGAAATGCCGCCCCACCCATCACTGAGCCGACCAGCAGAGGAAGTCGATTCTGGATCTGCTGTGAATGTTCCTCTGGGGGGGAAGAAAGTGAAGTGGGGTTAGGGATCAAGAAGGTGATCAACTATGGAATCAAAGTGGTTAATAACGTTGTACTTTCCGATCTTTTCTATCAGGTGCTTTATATTTATGATTTATATTTTAATATCTGATTCCACCACTTTGCTTGTGCGTTAAATGGAGCGATGAGCTAGTTCAGACAGCCAACTCAAGCTGCAATGCCCTAATCATGTGATGTGGCTCAGTCTTGACAATCCTCTATCATGCACATCCTCCAAATTTTATTTAAATTGCAAAGATTTCCCATCTCTCCCTTTGCTTGTCTACGCCTCTGCTGCCCTGGATCAGCATCACTGTCTTCAGCTTCAGCCCCTCCACCACCCCAGCATCCACCTGTAGACACCCCAAAATGAAAATTCACCCATTGTCTTTGTGGCAGTAGATCATGCCACTCTAACATTTCACCTTACTTTATTTTATTAATAAAACAAAACTCACAAACTCTAACATAAAGGCAACTAGCCTCTCAGCTCTGTCTCCGTGATCAGTGTCCTGAGTGTCTGTCCTCTGTGCCTGTCTCCTTGAGAGGACCAATCAGCTAACGGCTCTCACCTGCACTGATTGATCCTGTGGTCCAGCTGTAGGTGCTCCCCAGCCACCTCCACAATCTCCTCTCCACTGTGCCGATGGAAGGGTGGGTGAAGTGTTTGAGTCCACAAAACAGTTTCAGGTGTAAACAGCATTGCAGCAAAATCCAATACAATTAAAGCACATGGTGACCACTTCGTCAGAAGTAAAAAAATAAATAAAATAAAAATACACACAATGCCTCCACACTGCTCTTGTGGTGTCATCCAAGTGTCCATAAGCCCTGGCATTCATATTCAACTCAAAACAAGGTCATTCACACCAGGTTTTTAGTCTAAATGTCAGTTGTGATCCGCGTGCGGACGCGTTTCCAGAGGAAGATATCTGAGGACATTAAGGCTAAAAACAGCATGTGAATGACGAAGTTTCGAGTCGAATTTCATTTGGCTGCAACGCTGTTTATCCTTGAAAATCCAAAAGTGTTTTGTGGACTCAACACTTCACCCACCTCTCCATCGGCATAGTGGTGAGTAGATAATGAGTGAATTTACATTTTTGGGTGAACTATCCCTTAAAAGTTATCATATAAGGTGATGAAGCTGAAGCCAAGACGCCAACTCTAACTGTGTTCTGCTGAGTTGTTTGAATTACAGTTTTACAGAAACCGACGTCACTGGTGTTCTCTCGTACCCAGAGGCAGCGTGGTGAAGTAGACGGTGTTGCTGTAGGGGCCGTAACCTCGTTCATTCCGAGCTCTGATCTGGAAGCCGTAGATGGACCCGGGAATCAGAGGGCTGATGGTCACAGTGTTGGTCTCACTGTACACAGTCATTGCACTGTCCACATCCGAGCCCTGAGGGACAAGGAGGAAAAACACTTGAGGATTCCAGTGCTGTGTTTTGTGTGCCTGCGTCTACTTTATACATGTGTTGTTTGAGTGAGCGCACCTTGTCATAGTATCTGAGTTGGTACTCCAGGATGTCTCCGTTGGGTCGGTCCGGCTGAGGCCACGATAGAGTGATGGAGTCTGGGGCTCGGCTTAGCTGGTGCATCATGGGAACTGTACTGGGAACTGTGGGGGACAACAGATGAAGATGTATGAGTTGGACTGAAGATTAAATTCCCTCTAAGTCATCCTACAACCTTTGAACATTAGTTTCTTTGGAGGGACCATGACCACATGGGGGCAGTGTCACTGAGTCTGTAGAGAATAGTTGGAGAGCAGGAAAGTGCAGTGGGAGTTTTTATGGAGCACCAAGCTGGATCTGGTTACAGAGACTATACTGGCTGGACCTGTTACAACTTTCCAGAATTCCATTCATTTAATCAATAAACTCTAAGAGCACATGCAAGAAAGAGCTGAGATCTTTTAGGTTCACTGGAAGCTCTAATCAATCTTGAGCAATTTCTTGGAAAATTGTATAATGGAACATTTTGCCCATGACAAGGCCACCTTCTCCTTTCCTCTCCTCTCCCGCCTTATCTATCTCTTTCTGTCTGTCTTTTTGTGTTCCCCATTTCTCATTTGTCCCTTTCCTCCACCACGGTGACCATAATGGGATCTGACAGGATATTGTAACCTCGAGCAACCTCCTGTCCCGAGAGCAGTGGCAGAAAAGATGGAGGAGACAGAGACAGAGAGAAAGAGAGGGAGAGATGGTAGAGGGGGAGAGAAACTCAAACACACACAGTTTATCTACACACACATCATCATCAGAGCATCTCTTCCTCTTTCATCCCCACTTTTTCATCATCTCCGTCCCGTCCTCACCTGACTGGCTCGTGGTGAAATTGATGCTGGCGTATCGAGCTGAAAAGGGACTCAAAGCGGACACCTCATTCATGGCTTGCACCTGTCGATAAGGAGAACACGCAGATGTGACATAAAAACGCTTACTTACTCTCATGACACGCTTCAGTGTTTGAGACATATCATAATAATGAATGAGAACTAAGCAATAACATAGTCTGTGAGTATTTGTTGATGTGGAACTTTGCAATAACACAGCAAAGAGGAACCGCTTCCTCTGTGGCCTGAGGAAAAGGTTTCATCCTCTTCAGAAATTTCTGGTAAAACAACTTTCACCTGCAGCATTGATTCAGTCTAAACATTTACTTGTAAACCAGTACAGCAGGCAGTTCAGGTTAAAACAGTTATTATTATAAAACAAACCATCATGGACAAATAGTATATTTATTTATATCAAAGTGTGTTTTGTGCCTCACAGTTTTCCACCGCACCTGTATGAGATAAGTGACTCTCGTCAGCAGGTTGTTGAGGGTGACCTTGGTTTGTTTCAGGTTGGTCTGGGAGGGGCTGAAAGTGACGCCCTCACCACACCAGGAGCATGACGCAGGGTTGGTGAAGGTGGGTGAGGGGCAGATGCGGCAAACCACCCCGTACCACACCTCGCTGCGGCCTCCCATTTCCGCTGGCGGGCGCCACCTGATGGACACCCCGCCGTCATCGCTCTCATACTCCCAGGACATAGAGTTGGGAGCAGAAGGAGGAGCTGAGGAGAAAAGCAAGAGATGGAGTGAATGGGAGAGATTTGACAAACTTACATGGAAGCATCTGCTACAATTACATAGAAATGAAAGAAGTAAAGTGAAAGTAATAGAGGAACTTAGACTTTGGCTGTGGAGCAGTTAAAGCTGAGTGGCCCCAGAAACTAAAATACATGAGAGGCTCCTCGGCTGGTGTAAGTCAATTTCAATTACGTTGTGATGAAAAAACAAAAAAGAATGCATTCATCTTGGTTCTCACAGTCGGAGTAAATGGCAAAGCAGGCCCCTCGAACACTTCAGAGAGAACAAACAGGCATAAACAAACAATCACACAAAGCTCACTTGTGCAGTCAGAAGAGTTGGCATCATTGGCTCCACGGTAAAAGCCGCTGCGACATTCGCACACACTCGATCCTTTCTGACTTGTTCTGCTGTTGGAGGGACACGTGGAGCAGGGAGCAGAGCCTGAGACGGACTTGAAGTAGCCTACAGGACAGGCTGCAGGGGGACAAGAGGAGACACAAGGATGCGCTTAACACACAATTTATAATCAATTGAATAAACTGATTGCTTCACAGTTGATTTTAGAAACAGCAGTTGACACAACAATCTTAACTCATGGTTCTCTATTTGTTTGTTCTGGATCTTTCTACTATAACACAGAGCCTTAATCTGTAGATGGAGTTTTCCTCAGTTGTCACAGAACTTTAGATGTAGATAACAGAAGTTCTGGGTCGAAAGCACGAGAATAATTGAGTAAGTGGAGCTTGAGATAAGATTGTCAACATGGGTTCAGTTTGGTTTCTGTGCACTGATTCATGAAGAGATGAAAAAATATTCCGAATAAATGAAGAGGAAATTTATCGAGGATGCCATTTAAAAGCGCAGTAGGTAAACAATATAATAACTGATATCATTTTTGTTACAATTCTTCATAAAATACATTTTGAGCTCTAGGAAACAGAATAAATCTTTTGATTCTCAGCTGGCTGAAGAGCAGAGGAACATTATGATCGTCTGGGCACAGCTCATGAGTCACAGGTTTAAAAAAACATCTTAACTCCCTGAAATGCAGAGTTTCTGATTTGTGCTGGTTTTTGGGGTTGGCTCTGTCTTAGACAAAATATCAAACAGGAGACAGAGTTTTTTTTCCGTAAAGCCTCGGTTTCAGTTGCCGTGTGGTTCAAAAGTTCATAGGAAACACAGCGGCCTGTTGTTTGTTGTTGGGTTTGACCAGCACGGTTATTTAAGTGTTTACAGAGGAAGTTGTTTCCGTTTGCAGAGAGCAGTCAAACCATAGAACGACCAAACTGACGCTGCATCTGTGTTTTGGGAAATACCCTAAATTGTTGTGTTGCAAAGAAATTAAACTAAAAATGAGGTCTGACACCACCCACATGTCCATATGTGATGGTACAGAACAAGTAGAATCAATATATATTATTTTTATATCAACAGCATGTTAACATGTTGGGTTAGGAAGCTTGTATGAAATGTGCAAAGCTTCCTCCAGTTAGCTTAGCTTAGCTCTATAAGTGGAAACAAAGGAAATGTTAGCCTGACCTATAATATGTGAGTTGTTTCTAATGTTTCAGGTTTTGTAAAACTTAAATTACATATAACAGAAAGGATGTCCTGAAATCAAGTGGTGCAATTCTTAAAAAAATTTAATTAGACTTTGCAGTATGCTACACAAAACTCTGGTAAGTTGAACAAATCAGGAACAACTTGACAATTAATGGTGATAAAGAAGTTTGTTCAAACTGAGGACTGTGACGTGACGAGTTAGAGAACACAGAGAAGCTGATAAACTCTGAATCAGCCGCTGAACAGCACAAAACTCCAGACACCCCCAAGTAAAGTGATACATCAGTGCTTCATGATGATCAGACCATTATCAACCACTTTCTGTGCCCCCTCCAGTAAAGTGACGGCAGACTGAGTGTGACCAAAATGTGTTACCAAAAATATCACACACACACACACACACACACACACACACACACACACACACACACACACACACACACACACACATTAAAGGCCATTTGAACCTGCAGGCTGTTATCCTGAACCAATGTTCTTTACAGTGGAAAATCTGTGAAATGCGCCAATTGTGAATGTCAGTAGCAGAACAGTCGAGCACGGAGGTCAAGGTGATACACACTTCACTTTCCGCGGCCACCTGCCAGAGCCTCGAGTGCTTGTCCTTAGCAAGAGAATGAGAATATTGAGAGTAAGCTGCCTCTGGGTTGGTCTCTCTGTGTGTGGGTGTCTTAGTGCTTAAAGCAGTGTCAAATAAAGGTTTCATTGTGTATGTGGATAAATGGCTGAACTGATCACACCTGAGAAGAACCCTCTCATCTGTATTTAAAGTCAGTGCTCTCAGAGTTAGAGGATGATGTCTTAAATCTGATCTGGTATACGTGTGCATGGATGCATGTGTGTGTGTGCAGTGTGGGAGTAAAATACTAGAAGGTAAGATGTGAAAGTGGGAAAAAAATACAGAGATAAAAGGCTTTTTGTGTTCTCACTTGTCTCCGAGAGCTGACTTTGCTTTCAAACAGGTGTGAAGAGGTGGAGAAGGAGAAAAAAAAAAGGGAGGAGAGAACATTGGGGGAGAATAAACTAGAAAAATGGGAGAGAGAAACATGAAGATGGAAGGCCCGGGACAGTTGGATGATGAACAGAGGGATTATGTAAATGAGTGCCAGATGATGGGTAAAAAAAAGAGCAAACAGGGAGGGATAGGTCGCAGGAGAGCAACATCAGAGGAAGAGAGGGAAATATCCACCTTCCTCCATCTTTTATATCCTGGCTGCACATTACCAGACGTGTTCTCTTACAGATCTGACACGAAACATGACTTTGCTACAAAGCCTCTTATGGCTTCTGTTATGAGCAACACAACTAACCCCCTCCTCCTATTCCCCAATCCTCACCCACCTTCCCCCCTGATTACAGCAGCCAATGAGCGCTCATCCGTCCATCCACTCCCCCCTCCCTTAACTCTATATTGCAGCAATGAAGTTCCATAGATAGTAAGGAGGGAGGGGGAGATATTGAGAACAGCGGAGTTAAAGATTTGCTGATAAAAATCAATAAGTATCTGCAGTATTGAGATTCCAGACACACCCGTCTGACCAATCCACAATCAATATCACTGTTTTTATAGCATCAAATAACTAATTTAAAACAGAATTATTGTGATTATTAAGACTTAAAATGCACACTACCTAAACTGACAGAAATAATCCCTGAGGTGTATTTGACAGTTTGACTTTTTAGTTTCTCTAATGTCCCAACTGCTAACATGGAGGGGTGGGGTAGATACTGCAGCCAGCCACTAGGGGGACAATTGCGATGTTTCACTTTAGTGCCGCTATCATGTCGTCTATTATAATCAGCCATCATTTACTATAATGACAGATCAAGGTGAGCTATGATTTTTGGATCTACTCAGAATTAGCACAGAAACTATTTCATACTCATTTTTTACTTTGATTTTTGAAATGATTTGTTAATCAATGGAAAATGACTGTTTTAAAAGTTGATTAACCATTTCTGTAATTGTAATGATTTTTAGGACGGCTTGTTTCTTGTTCCACAATTTGAGAAAAGTGTCTGCAGATAAAATGATGATAAAAGATTTTTGCAGACTCATTGACTGAAATCAAATAACTTTTATGTCTCAACAGGATGAAGTGTATGCCTTACAACAACTTATCTATTTTTTAGTTCATTCTGTACCTTTATGTTCTTAATTCCACATGATTTCGGTCAGTGTTTGTACAATTTGATTTGATGCTAAACTGTGGATTGTTGCTAAAATACAATGAAGATAAAGCTGAATCTCCTCTAATCCATTTATCTGGGGAGTTCATGGTAATGAAATTTACGAGTGATGGGAGGACACCAGATAGAAAGATAGACAGATAGATAGATAGATACTGATTCGAAAAGGAGATTAGTTTCATATAAACCAAATTGAAAAATGTTGTAAAAAGAAATAAAATAGTACAATTGGAAACATAAATTACTTTCCGAGAGGATAAACAGAAATACAAAAAAATTCAACAATGGGGTGAGTAATTTGAAGTTAACATAATATTTTGGTATGTAGATCACTGACCCAATTTCCCTCTTTCTCTCTTCCTCTCCCTCTTTCATGCACTCATTCCTTCTCTTTGCTTCCAGCGTAATCTCTCTCTCTCTCTCTCTCCCTCTCAGACACTCACATAAGCTCGTTCACAGATGCGACCACACAACAGGCGAGGTGGGTACACATGGGTCAAACTGTAAATGCCTTTTCCCTGTGCTCCTCCATTCCTTGTGCAACTCAGTGAAGCCTGGAAACAGACAGCCACTATGCATGTGCTCTAATATCATGTTTCCATGTGCGCTCACAAAGAACATATGTGACAGCAAATAATGCTTTGTTGGACGTCTTTACTCAGAGACAGATTTAGTGCACAGTACTAAATTTGACAGCATGTTTTAGACAAATACAAAACTCCTAAGTATAAAGATAGACCACAGCCTGAACATTGAATATAACAAGTTCACAAATGTTTAATGAGGAAACATCTGGACCATCAAGGATTTTCGTCATCCATGAAAAAAACAAATTGTTGTGTGGTCTAAAATAACTCCTCCGCCCACAATTAGGAGGTTACGTGAAGCAAATTATTCTAATTGTAATTGGAGGGGGTCATTTCATGTATATATTTAGGCTGTTTTCCTTTCACGTGGATGTTTGCTGGAGCAAGACCTCGACTCATTAAACTTAAGCGATTTCACAATTTTCAGTGTGCAGACTACTTCTCTTTATCCTCTGTAAGCTGCTTTGGTCCTGCACCTTCCCATCTGGGGGTCGACAAGCGCACTGTTCACCTTTTTTACAAAAATCTTGCCTCGTCAACATGTCGCCTGACAACGGATTAAAATCAAGCAGAGGCTGCCACAAGGACAATGAGATTATTACGTCCTCAGTATTGTTTCTGTGAATGTGGGACATGAAGGGAGTCAATTCAGCAATTACAGATAAATTATAGTTTTATTTTTAAGGCCGAAACAGACATTTATGAGTCAAAATAAGTAATTTAAATAAAGTAAATTTAAAAAAACAACAATCAGCTCTCTATTAACAATCAACTGTCTCAGTCAAAACAACAACAAAAGACCCATTTTGATGATGTCATGAAGTGTAGGATCATGAGTTGTTGTCTTCACTGCCATTGTCAGAGAACTTATAGCAAAGATGGACAAAGCCGCAGGTAAAGCAGATATGATGCAATTAAAAGGTGACAAAAATATAATGTCTGTTTGCTTTGGATAAATTGAGGATTTATCCAGGTTTGAACACTATACAAGTAACATTCAAATGTCTTGACCTTAACTGATGGATTTACAGAGAAATATGGATTTTTATTCCAAGAGGAAAAAAATTAAATAAATCCCTTGCTTTTTGGTGAACAGTGTCTTTTTAGAACCAGAGTGGAGTCATCCATGACACTTCAAACAATACCACACTTGCACTTTTTCTTCACTTCCTCCCCAAATGTTCTTGTTCTCCACCACGACGTGCCTCGGCCTAGTTAGCGGACGTGTCTGTGCTGAGAGTGAGCACTCTGGGTGACAAATCAGCGCAATCTGACAAGTCGAAGATTTCGCTGTCAGATCACAGTCACACGCCACAAAAAAAGAAGCCCAACATGGGTCCAAATGAACTCAAAGTCCGTTTTAAGCATTCTGCGATAATCCTTGTCCCAAATCCTCGACAGTGGCTTAATATTCGAAAAGAATCCAGCAGAAGGATGAGGCTCGTCTGAGGATGATGTACGGCCAGCTCGGACCAGCTCTGGGAGCCCACAAATAAAGAACTGTTTCATGTTCGGCTGAACAGGTGTAATTGTGTCTCATGCTCGGTCGTGTTTCTTCCCATGCTCTCGGCCTCTCCATCCCTCTTGTGCGATGCAAATGTCAAAGGAGAGAAACATGTTTCTCTTGTTTGGCAGGAAAATAAAATAACTGCCATGGTTGCGTGAGTCTGAATAGCTGCTGCTTGTCATCTGCCACGGCCCTTCACATTTTTCAAAAGACTGGAGATGATCACACAGAACCCAAATGTTCTTTTCGACTTGCTGGAGACGAACACCTTCATAAATAATTGAGTAATGATCTTTTAATGCCAGTCTGCCAAAATGCCGACTATGTCTTTGTAAGTGTTTGATGTTTCAGCCGTTTAAAAAAAATGTTTCATCCATCCAAGCTCTGCAGTGTTGTTATGGCATTACGGACTTGCAACAAAAATCAGGCATCACACATGAGGTAGATTAACAAGCGACTTTGAAGTTTTTCTCACCAGTCTTGTAATTTGTAATGATTCATTTTCACTTCAAACACATAAAAAGTGGATCATTAGAGGTCTGACACAGTGGAAGAAATATTCTGTGTAAAAAAAAAAAAAGGCAGGAGAAAGTTACTGCATGTTTTAAAGACCCTGACCGACTCATTATATTCACTATTTGCAAACTTTGTGCTTTTATCAAATGACCTTTATGCTTAATTCAAACAAGAACAAAATGTACGATTGATACCAGCAAGGAAAGTTCGGCTACTGTTAATAATCCTTGACGACTGCATCGCCAGCTAACCATCTGCCTCCTTTCTAAATAATCCCAGGGAGCCGGGGAGGACAACAATGTAATGATGCCAATCCAAATCATTAGTCAGTGGAGTGATCAACAAAACATAATCAAATGAGGGTCAGAACAAAAAGCCGGAGCAGCATGGGCAGAAACGTGTTAGATCATTCATAGACAGTCAGCGCAGGCCTTTGCTGCGGCAGCTGAGCAGAACCGAGGGGTGATTTGTCAGAAAATATCAATCAAGTGCGGACAAACACAAAGTGCAGATCGAGTGCAGATGTAAAAGCAAAAGAGCATGAACACATTTCACAGATGACTTGGCAGAATTAGAGGACTAATTGTCCTGGAGTTAGTTAGACTTTGAGGGCCCCCATGTGAGGGAACTGAGCTATTATGTCCATTGAAATTCCTGTCGGACCACAGAGTTGTACTGTAATTCTGGCTTTTACAGCCCTGAGACGTGTGTGGACGGATTAAAGCGCAACATCAGCATCACAGAGAGATACTCGAAGATTTATGCACAAAAAAAATCCTGTGCTCATCCTCTCTTTTCCCTTCACACCATCAGAATTTTTTGCCCGCTCAGTTCTTTAAGTCATTAACTTGCATCCTCCTATCTTTCACTCTCCCTGCATCTCTCCCTATTTCCCTCCACTCACCCCCCTCTCCCCCTGCGGTTTCTGTCACTTGTTCACAGACGAGTGGCCATTACATCGCCATGACCTAAATGTGTCACATCCCTCGCACTACTGCTCTCTCGCTCTCTTCCTCTTTCCCTCCTCCTGCTCTCTCCATATATCCCTTCCTGTCCGTCTGGACATCTTTCAAATATTTTTTCCCATGTTTTTCCCCCTCTTACACCCACTTTAAGAGGTGCGAACGCTTTTGACCATGTTTGCAATTGCTGACCTTAGTATCTGTTTGGCTCTCAGCTGTGCCCTTTTTATATTGATATTCCCCTCCTCTCCTCTCCTCTCCTCTCCTGTCCTCTCCTCTCCGCTACAATCTCCTTGTATTTCCTGAAAATATTTCTACATTGATGGCTGACAAACCGTGCAAAGCTACATCACTACAGATGCATTACATGGATGAGACGCAATAGCTCTGCTTCTCGTCCCATCCAGACCTGACCTGCCCGCCCTGTCCTCACATGTAACACACGGTGGTGAATCGGAGTGACAGCAGCTCCTTTAACTATCGATCCAGACACTGCGTATCACATGAAATGCCAAGAGGAGAACTGACAGAAAGTCAAGATTGGCCAGATAAAATACTGATTCTTGTACATCTTGGTTCTTGTGAATTCTCCTGAACAGATTCACTTACACTCAAAGGGTGAATTCACTAGTCAAAGTCAGTTATCAGGTAATGGTAAGTATCAGGGCTGTCCCACTTTAATTTGAAAGTTTAGCTACTGTTCAAACATGGAAATAAAAATCTATGATGACCTGCACACAAATAAAACTACAGACAGTTTATTCACTAAATGCACCATCCACCAGAACCACTGCAGATGTAGTTGTATAAGAAAATTTGCTGTTGCTGTTCTCCCAGCTAATGCTAAAGAGATAAAATAATTAACCGTGACTATCTGAGCAGTAATGTAAGAAAGGATTTGACCATAGTTGGAAAACTTCTGCTGCTGAAACCGTTTTGATCAATTTTTAAACATTCCTGGGGTTTTTTCATCCATCTCCCACAAAGCCCCTTAAAGGGATAGAATTTAGATAGAATTTAGGAGAGAACTTGTTTTTAGCCTGAAAGGGCTAGTTCCATTAGCGGACATTTAGGCTAAAAACATGGTGTAAACGCCGTTTCGAGTCAAATGTTAATGTTGGGGCTTACTGACACTTGGATGACACCACAGGAACAGTAGGCTTTTTTTTTTTTTTATGTTTGGAGAAGTGGTCGCCAGTTACTTCAATTGTATTTGATTTGGCTGCAACACTGTTTATACCCCTGAACCTCCAAAAATGTTTTGTGAACAGTTCACCCACCCCTCCATTGGCATAGTGGTTCATTTTTCAATGAACTATCCCTTTAACATTATGGAAGAGCAATATGAAACTGGGGATCTCTTAAAACCATCAGCACAAAGCAGATTCACTGCAGTTGTGCTGTGTTTAACATAAAAAAATATATTTTTTGCAGAGATTGTCAGACTCATCCCTGTGGGAGTCAACTTGATCTGTGCACTGTGAGACTCAGACTCACCCAAGCAGGCGGATCCATTGAGGTTTGGCTCGAATCCTCCGTCACAGACACACCCTCCTACAGGTACCATCCATTCTCCCTCAGCATTGCAGTGCATGCGAGGGGCCGTGCCTCCCTGTGCTTTACTGTTGGGGACACAAGTCCCGCTCACAGGCACCAAGGCTGTGGGCTCTGCCCCCGAGGGAGTCGCCGGGTAGGACGCCAAGTAGAGGCTGGTGGCTGGACAACGCCGGTAGAAGATGGACACCCCCATGAGGGAAACACAAGCTCCACTGTCAACAATAGCCAGGACAAATCTGCAACATGTGTCAGGCGTTAAGATGAGAACAGTGAGGACATTCATAAAGCATGAGCAACAAAGTGTAGTTCAGTTGGCAGTTACCCGTTGCGTGTGAGAGGGGCAAAGCTCCGTGTCTTGATGTTGATTCGACTGTATCTGTTCGGTTGGTACTGGTGAGGGGAACTGGGCTCCACCTTGGAGAAACTCTTATCTGCTGCAATGGTGTCGATTTTCACCCAACCCTCCCTGGTATCCTTCTCTTTGCTGGACGGCTGCAGCGAGGACAGAGCGAAAGAGTCAGTGGAGGTAAAGATCAGTGGTGAACAGAAAACAAAACTGCACAGAGAGCATGTGTGGTCGACTAGTACGCTTTGGAAATGTGCATATTAGAATAGCAAAGTAGTTATGATAGGGAGGGAACGGATGAGAAGAAAGACCAGCTTGAGTTTGTGCTGTGTTCTCTCCCAGGCACACATGAGACAGTTAAGTGAGGAGGGTAAATGTTTACTCAGATATGCCGTCTGAAGGTCCCAGTGGGGGATCCTGCTCCAGTCCCTGCACAGACTCACAGCACTGCATTGCTTTGTGCTCTTCTGTGACTCTCCTTTGATTCCTCATCAGGCTTTGATTTGCATATTTAAAAAGCATCTCACTTCCCTAAGGATAAATGCATTCATCTGTACAAATAACACTGCACCCTCCCCGCTGTGACTGCAACAGCATATGGAGCTCGGGTAGTTTAGCCCCACCGCAACACACAAACATGCAAAACTAAACACAGATATCAAAATTTCATCTTACAACAGCACGTCAGTCACTGGAAAAATACGTTTACTGCTTCACTGACATCAGAGAATTTCCTGTAGTGAGTGTAAAATGGCCACTGTTGTTTGTTTTATGTTCTAAAGATGTAATTAGCGGGACTCAAGTGACATTTCTGGAAACCACAGTGGCGCTTATTTGCATTTTGTAAACCGTAGCATGTGCTTCACACCAGCGTGGTCTGAGGAGGCCGTCAATCTCAGCAGCTTTTCTTGGCAAGTGCAACAATAATCGAGGTGATTACACAATTACTTCCTTGTCATGGGATGATGAGCGCTTTTGCTGTTTTGGTGCAACAGCAATTAAATTTTCATTTTTTTAGTGATTCTGTCTGAAGGTTGTTTGTTTTCAGCAGTGATGAAAAACAGCTGGAAAGAAATGGAGGAAATGCTCCCTGCTGAATCAAGTTTAGTTTGATTAGTATGAACCATAATCAGAGACAAGTTGCTGAACATTATATATTATAATCAGTCTGATTTAGAGGCTGAGACGTTGTTACAGACAAAACACACAACAAAGGTTATTAAGTAATTGCTGTTTGTGTGATTATTTCACTTACTATCCAACAAATTAATTAAATTGTATGTTTCTGAAATGTCTAAAATAAAAGAAATATATAAAATACTTCAGTGCAACATCTAAAGATTTGTGTCAGTTTATGTAAAACTTAGTTAAAAAGCTACTAAACATTTTAATTTAGTGATATATCAATCGAATAAATGCTTGTTACTCTATAACATGGCTGGTGGACTTTTGGACGTCTAAGGCTTTACCCCCCCATGTTCAATAATAGATGCAGTTTTTAGTTTTTAGTGTCCCGGTCTGAAGGAAGAGTGGTTTGCATAATTGCAAATTGGGGCCTGTTTTGCCACAATGTTATGAATTCAAGTTCTCGGTCAGAACTTTTCATTAAAATATTTCTAGTTTCCAAAGTGTCAGGTCAGATAAATGTTACACATAATTCATATTACTTCTACTAAAACAGCCACATGTTTTAATTGACTTATTTATACATTTAGTAAATATAAACCTTATGTAAAACATAGCAGCTGGACTTTTGACCATCAAGGCTGCAGGCACACGATCATGAATATTTCCACTTTTAACTATTAGCCTTCCTGTCAGATATGTTAATTTATTTGAATAGTTATATATAGAAATAATCAGGAATGTTTTATCGTAATCTAATGTTGGAAATCAAACTTCAAAAAGCTAAAACAAAAATGGTGGGACTACATAGCTAAAAGAAAATGAAAAAACTTTATATAATAATCAGAACTAATCAGTTCTTGTTCTTCCAAATAACGTGTATTGCATATAAAATACAACAATGAGTATATAATAAATATATAATGGTCATGTTGTTCTTCTGCCTCACCTCAGCCGCCCAGGTCCTCTCCAGCTCCCTCTGGGAGTCGGCCTGTTTGAAGTACAGGGTGAGTGTCTCTCTGCAGGTGGGTGATGGTGATCGCAGACTGCCGCAGTCACGCACCGAGAAACGCAATGTGACAAACACCCGTGGAGCCGAGTGGCGGTACAGGAAAGGTGTAGCCAACCAGTTGTCCTGCTGACGGGGGTTTTGGTTGACATTACAGACCTCAAAGGTCCGTATGAGCTTCCCCCGGTCATCAAGGACACTGACCTCGTCCCACTGAGAGAGACAGAAAAAACTTTATGAGCTTGTGTAAACTCAACATAGTAAAAGAGAGATGTGACACAAAGCAGGGCGCTCAAGAGTCCCCCTGTGTAAACTGTGGTAGAAACCCTGCTACGTTTAATGAACAGGATGAATCTTGGTTTATATGTCACAAGGTAAATATTTAAGGTATTTCCGGTGCAGCAGACATGTGGGTTTTCTCCTTAACTAGGATCTCACACAGCTGTTTGACATCTTCATCCTTTGTGAGAATTGTATAACAGAGCATTTGCTTTGTTCGGATATAGCACACACTGGTATTGAATCCAAAAGTTGTTCTTCACTGCAGTGATGTAGGTCATCTCCATGTCCTCTGTGTACTCCATGATAGATTTTCCATTGTCTAATTATCAGTGATTATGAAACCAGCAGTTAAATAAACCACTTGAACCTTTCAATTAGAACAAAACAAGCGATGCAGCTCAAACTGTAATAAAATAGAAAAAAAAAAAAAAAAAATTCTACTTTTCTACTTTACTGATGAGTATCTGGCCAAGTATTTGTGTTTCTTCTATCCAAATATATACCAGGATCCTGAACCTGAGTGTGGCCCATATATAGCAATGCTAGTTTCAAATTCATTCTCGATTTTGGCTGACGGCCAGTGAGGTCATCTGTGTGTGTGCCAAAATTGGTTTGGATGAGGATTCACTGAAGTCACTGGGATGGGTCGCTTCGGAATGAGATATTTTTTAAACAACATTTCGGGGCAATCCACTAAGTTGTTGCAGTGCACCAAATAATTAAGATTCATCCTCTGGGGGCCATGACTGTCAGGGGAATACATCCAAAATCTACTTTGGTATCAAGTGCAAAACTGAAAAAACTAATCAAGACTGAGCCAGAGCTAAACCTCAGAAATCATCTGTCCTGATTGTACTGGTTAATACACAGGGTGCAATGACAATGGTTTTCAAGAAACAATTTCTTAATTGGAAAACACTTCTAAAGGAAACTGTTCACAATGTTTCAAAGAGATATGTCGACACTGAATTTCAAAGATAACATAGAAAATTCAGTTTCTATCAACTCACTGATAAAGGATGGGGGGGGGGGCAAAAAAAAATCATCATTTCAAACTGAACTTAATCAAAAACTGTTTCCAAGGCCAAACATGACAAGAGGTAAGAGAGCAGCAGGATTCAGACAATGAAAAACAAAACTTACAAATATGATGTTGGTATTTTTTTGTTTTATATGTTAATATACAATCATAAAATATTATGCATGTCTTGCATAGGTTGTACATTTTGCATGTGTATCATTACTCTTGAGTGACAGGTGGAAAACAAGCAGTTTTTTTCATAATTTGACGAATCTGAATACTTGTGGCTGCACCAATAGAAATGGTCATGAGTTGTATCTTTGAGAAAAACGAGCAGCACAGACACCTGGTTCTGAATGAGACTGTCAGATGAGTCAAAATGTAAATGTAGGCTCAGGATTTAGTTTCACCAATTATACAGTACAGTGCCTCCGAGGATGAAAAGACTCTGCTTTAAGCCTGTGTAGCTCTGAGTGACAAGCAGACCCTTTTCTGTTGTAACACAGAGGAATTATGTATTAGGCCTCATCATCATTATTCTCCCTGCAACAAAGGCAAGAGGACAAAAGGTCCTGACATCCTATCAGGGCGCATTTGGCATGTGTGTGAGTTTCTGTGTTTGTGCATGTTAATGTATCTCTGCGTGCTCACGTCTCTGTCTGTCTGTTGTTCTGACAGCCAGCGCGAACAAAGATCTTTGTGGCATCACACATGAGAGAGTGCATTCGTATTTGGTCCAATTGGAATAATGATAAGATCAGTGAGCAGATAGAAAAAGTCTGAGGTGCTGTCAGTCTAATGGAGTGAGAGGACAGTTCTCTCTCTCTCTCTCTCTCTCTCTCTCTCTCTCTCTCTCTCTCTCTCTCCAGGCTGTGATTCACCCTCTGTCAGGCTTGGGAATGAGGGAAATCGGACGGAGGGGACAACAGAGAGCACATGGTGGGGTGGAGCGATGCAGATGGAGACCAGGGAGAGGGAAAATTGGGCAACCCGTGCACGGAGAGAGTGCACGTGAGTGTATATTTTTGTGTGACAGAGTCAGGTGGTTGCAGCAATGACCATGTTGGAAAAAAGAAGGTTGTCGCTGGTGTCTGTGTGTGACACACCATGAAATCTGCTCCTACCTTTATGGGGGAAAAAAACACAGTTGTTTTCTGACCCCAAACTATGAACCCCCTTCCACCACTGCCGCCGCCTCCTCCCCTCCCTCTCCCTTTCCTATTTTTCCTTGTCTTGTGGTCTCCCTCCCTCATGGAGAAAGAAAGAAGAAAAGCGGGGCAGATTGAGGAGGAGGGGTGGATGAAGCGTTGGAAAGAGAGAGGGAAAAAAAAATAGGGACGACTCATTGTGATTTAATTTGAACCGAAATGCCAGAGACCCACGCAATCTCATGTGATAGAGGACAGGGTGTTGTGTATAAGTTTGGCCTCTCCTTCACTTTCTTGTTTTCCTGCAGTTTTCCACATGGTTCTTGTTTTTTAATTCCCATTTTCCACTGCGGCCATTTTGGCCTGAAATTGTAAACACTGTTTTTACAAATCACATTGATCAAGGTTCTGTTGTATTTGGGTACGAAACCTTAATGTCAAGAAACACGTGTTTACCTTCTATATCAGGTCAAAATGGCTGCCTTGAAAAGGGTTAATTGTCCATGTCTTGTTTGAAACCGATTTCCCTCCAGGACAAATAAAGTTGTGCAGCACTTTCTTCATCATCCTCAAACACAAGTCTGCTGGATTCAGTATCTTGCCCAAGCACACTTCAGCACAAGGAATGTGGGAGACTGAAATGGAACCGCTCACCTTCGTTCTCATTTATCTGGATGTTCTGCTCTTTACCTCCTGAGCCACGGCCACCCTTAACCAGATCGTCCGTTCACTGCGACCACACTATGGTTAAGCTTGCGGTTACTGAGTTCATGCTTCCTTGTGTGTAGCTATTGCTTGTCTGGACTCCAGGTTCAACATCACCTTCTCGTGTGTATCCTGTGTCGCCCAGATCTTCGTCATGACTACAAGCAGCCTGAGATATGATCCCCTAGCCTGCTGCGAATTCATCCACTCATCCGTCTGACCCAGACCTCTGATCTGCTGCCTGACCAACTCACCAGGAAACTAAGCCCAGGCCGAACTCCCCTCTCAGCTGCCCGCTGCGATCCCTGCCTCGAGCCACATGCTTCTTATGATCAACAACAAACAGCCTTTTTATAATTAAACAACTTCTGCCTTTGAGTCCAACACGAAGATTTATTAGAAATGTAAGACACGGAAGTGGAAGGACCATAGACACAACTGTAGAGCGGAGAAAGGCGCACATGGAACATATGTGTGCACACACTCTGATGTGTGAACACACAATGGAGGTACAAAGACTGGTGAAAAAACAGGAGACAAAAAAGGCAAAGTCTACAGTAAGAAGTGGGAAGTCTCTGCTGGTTTGACACTGAGAGGAGATGAGGGGCAGACTGGAGATTGAGTTGGGGGATGAAAGAAAGAATTTGAGGCGGAGACCCAGTGGCTCTGGGACTGTGAAGGGCAAAAGGGAGGTTAGGATTAAAAGATGGAGTAAGAAAGACAGAGACAAAGACGGTTGTCAGTACATTCAAAAGAATTGAGAGACGGTAAGAGGGCAAGGAGAAGCAGGAGGAGAGCGCAGCAAAGAATATCCCCAACAAGCCGCAAGCAAAATAAAAGATGTGAGGAGAATTGTCGGGATAGGGTTAAAAAAAGAACACACACACACACACACACACACACACACACACACAACCTCCCTCCCTCCCCCCCCTCTTGATCTGTCTTTCTACTTTTCTCAGCTTGATGCCCCAGGTCAAATAACCATATCTCCATCTCAGAAGCACTTCTCATCCAGGGACCATAAAGGAAAAAAGGGCCGCTTGACTGGCTCTCTCTCTCTCTTTTTCTCTCTCTCTCTCTCTCTCAAACACACACCACACACACACACACACATCCCTCACTTCCTCACGCATGTCCCCCTATTAGCATGGTTCACAGACTCCTCACACACATGCGGCCCTAATTAATCCAACATCATGTACAATTATGGTTCGACACTGGAGGCCAGACTGAGGTGATAATGACAGTGCGTAAAGCTGTGGTTAAGTGTAAGGTGATATAAAAGACTTGATGTGAGTGTGCATGTCTGCCAGATGTGGTTAGAGACTACTGTACGTCTACATTTTTCACCACCATTTGAAATTCTGATGGTATATATACGGGAGCTGCTCAGATCTAAAACACGCATGAAAGTAGTGTTGACGGAGTGAGTGTTTACATTTTCATGCGACATATGATGCTCTAAATTTATAAATCAGATGTCCGAACATATTGTCCATATAAGGAGAGAGGCTCAGGATAATATTGTTTCGGGTAATTGGCAGAGGAATTTCCTCCACGGTAACGAGAACGGATTCTGCTACATGTAATGTCCCACAGTTTCTCACATGTAGTTTGACTGATTATTTCAGAGATGATGACAATGAAGACGACGTATGAGTGTAATTATGAGCCATATTAGAGTTGAGCCACAATCACTCACAGATGAATGAATTTAACTGACCCGGGAGCTGACCCTGGCAAAGTCACGCAAGTACACACACACATGCACGCACACACGCGCACACGTAACCCCCGCACACACGTATTCACAGCTCAATGCCAAGCGACAACCTTACATAAAGAGCAGCTCAAGAATGGCAGATCTACAGTTCAATCACCACATTCATTTCCACGCTGTTGCCCACCCGCTAAAAGCTCCACCGATCAATGTCTAATGCTAGCAACTCTGCAAGATAGTGACACTGACTTTAACCAATCACAACACATTAAGATTTGTAGCTCTGTTCTACTCTTGGAGCACTTCTATGTCGGAGGGTTGGTTCTCATTCAGGAATGCAGTTGAATGTTTTCTTACATCTTCTGACATTTTAAAGACCAAATGATTTACCAGTTAAGCAAGAAAATAACATATTCAATAATTAACACATCATCATCTACAGGCCAGTTCCAAAGAAAATCATTAGTAACCAGGACCATTTCTATTTTTAAAAATGTGTAATGTATAATTATGTCTTTTCACTCATTAAATGTACAAAACTTCGGCCACTAGGGAGCAACTGGCAATGATGATCCATACGAGTGACCCACACAAACCACCGACTGGCTAAGTGGCTAACTAGCTAGCAGTGTGTTTTTAAAAAGCAACCAAAATAAATGTCCAGTTACCTTCATTAAAATTTGGGATTTTGATCATTGTTGGAAACATTTTGGAAAATGCAAGTACACAAGTTAACAACACATAAACAACATAGATGTATTTGTTTTTAAACATGAATCAAGAATGATCACAAATCATATCTTTGAACACTGCAAACAATGTGATTACAACGAGCCCACTGACAGTCCATTCTGTTACTTACCCCTGTGTCTGGATAGGTGGTCCAGCCCAGCTCTGAGGTAGACTCTGTTGTGTCCAGCAGCATCACTGAAGTGAGAGGAAGCAGAGACAAAGACGACATATAAGAACGCAGAAAAACACAATGTACAGTATTTAAATGGTCTCCAGAGATCACTGCTCAAGAGTAAAATCTTAAAGAGTTTGTTATCATGAGTTCTCTCAAAGACTGAAAACCCCAGACTGTGTGATTCTGAGACACCTTTAAGAAAAATGTACTTAAACTTTGTAGTAATATATTCAAGATTAGTCTTTTTCTTTGTATCAAAAACCACAAGTAGTTGGAAGCTTTTGCTGGTGGAACAGGTCCAATATTCATCCTCATCTCTCTTTGATTTTTTCCTCCATGCAATAAAATCAGGGAGGGATCCAGCTGTGTGCATCTGTCAAACCAGATAACCGATCCTGAGTAATGATGCATTTTGGCACAATGTTCTGGTGTTTAAAAAATTAAACCGATTGACCTGATGGAGCACCGTGATTAAAGGTCAAATTTTCCAACTTTAAAAGGCCATAACAGTTACTGTCACATCCTGTTGAAACTTAGCGAGCTGATGCTTCTCCAACCTTGGTCAAAGGGGAACCTTTATCATTTTGAGGGCGTTGATACGCTCAGTGTTGGTTTCTTGTTTGAAACCAGGTTTAACAGGCATTTGATCATTTACCCTCATCAGGAATCAAAAGCGTGAGATTAGCGCATGACTTTCATGTTGGAGGGTATTTTCACATAATTTGCTTTTAGTGCTTGATAAAGGAAGCTGGCAAAGAAATCACACGCACAACGTGATGTTAATGTTGAGTGCTGTGTGCTGACACATGGCAGCTTCCCACACAAAACTGAAAACCTCACATCTTCCATTAGTGTTTCAAAACCATGTTGGCTACTGTTGCTCCAGTCTGCCACAGTCTGCACTCACTGATTGAACACAGGCCAAAAGTTGTTGTGCGCACAGAGGTGGCAAAAACGTTCAGGTTTTGGACGCTCACACAGACAGAGATAATGGAGAAAAATGCACAGTGTCTTACTTTGTCATGCACAACACTGATCACATAGACGCACACACGCACACACACACAAACAGACACACACACACACACACACACTAAGCATTGTGTGCAGGCAGCAGCCATCCACCTCTGTTTACGAATAAATAATTCTCCTCATTGGTGTCATACAATTTTTATGCTTTTCGTTTCCATTTCATGTCACACAATCGTTCACCAGAGAAAAGAAGGCTCTCTATCTCCTCTTCTCTTTTCTGACAACCAGACAAAGAGCGACTGAAAAATGTTAACCACACAATCATCACAGTGACAGAATGAGATTTCAAAAGGTACACACGTCTCACCAAACATCAGTGACTCACTGATACAGCACCCTATTTCTCAGGTGTACACACACACACACACACACACACACACACACACACACACACACAGGTGTACTTCTATTTTAGTGAGGACACTCATTGGCATAATGCATTTGCCAGCCCCTTACCCTAACCTTAACCATCACAACTAAATGCCCAACACTAACCATAACCTAAACCTAAGTCTAACCCCCCAAAACAAGCCTCAACCCTCAAACCCCTCATTGAAAAAGTGAGGATGGGCCAAAATGTCGTCACTCTTTAAAGGTCTCTATGCTGAAAATGGTCCTCATAAATATGTGAGAACAAGCACACACACGCGCACACACACACTCATATTCATAATAAATCAAACGAATAATAAGAAAATTGTCTCATCCGTGGTTTATGACATGCATCCCTCCATCGCTCTGTTCTCTGACTGAGCTGTAAACAGATTTTTGTTTTTAGGATTAGACTCACAGATGGAGACCCCGCAAATCTGTCCTGCAATCCTTCATTTACCCCCCCCCACACACACACACACACACACACACACGCAGTCTCTCTCTTTTCACCCACTAGCTTGTTTTTATGCAAGTCTCACTAAATTCACACATGTTCTGTGGAACGTGCTCCAGGATTCGGAATGATATGAATCATATCAAGAAGAAGAATACAAATGGACTGTGACAGTGGGGGAATATGTGCAGCCACAGGCATCAGAATAAATGCTTTTTAGTGCAACGTTTGTCTGGACAGCTTGGCAGAGCCGATCAGGAGAAAATCAGCTACAGGGAGAAGACTAAATCCCCCAGGCCAGGAATTTTGAAGCCTTTGAGAGGAATGACGATTTTACTTTGCTGACGCACCTTTTCTGCTTTGTTTTATGATGCTGCTGAAGGAAGACGGATGTTGTACTGTGCGCTTTCTCAAGCTCAGTGTGGTGACATAAAAAACGACCCATAGATTAGCTTCCGTCTCCCATCGAGAATCAACCCTCACTTCTAAATGGTCATTATATGTATACGTTGAAACATGCATGATGTTTGAAATGCACGCATTCAAACATCATGCATTCTGACCTCATTAAGCACCTTCATGTTTATATCAAAACACAAACACAAATACACAAATGCAGCAAATGTGTCATTCCAAATTCAATTAACCCTCTGCTTCGGGGCAGAGTCACGCATGAATAATATATAGCAAACTATTTTGACATTAATATTAATGCCTCTACTATTTAGCTTCTCGTCGCGGGGCCTCAGGGACCACAGGTCCTCACGTCACCTCCGATCTTTGCAGGGAAAACCTGTACATGAGGATTACATGCAGGGCTGTTCAAGGAGCTTATGTCTTATTGCGTGACATTAGCATTTTGAATAATTTACCATGACATCTTAAGATAAGCGGTGAGTGCTGTGTTGCACACACCTTCCAAGTATTATCTTGAGCTGAGGCATCATGACTGGATCTTGTGTGTGAGAAGGCATCAAACAAAAGAGGGCAACATTAGCTAGCGATTCCACTTGGCAGTAAAAGCTCCTTTATTTAACTCTCAGACAACCCCTCCATGTGCACAGAGCGCTGCAGCATCTCTGCTATTGGTCCATCCGAGGAGACAAGACACTCAAAGTTTGTCCCCGACAGTTTTGAGAAGTGCTGAGTCTGCAATCTGGACCTGAGTGCTGCTTTAATGCATGGCGGTCTCTCACGTCCTCCTGCTCCACTCTCATCTTCCACTCACTTTACTCAATAGGCTACCTTTCTCCCCCCCTTTCTTTCTACCTCCATCTTGTCCCTTGTCCTTCTCATCTGGTCCCTCTCTGCATGTGTGTATTATTCATCTAAAAAGTGACAGCAGGGTCGGCATCTCTGTACGTTAAATAAGAAGATAGTCTCTGCTCCATTATTGATGCCGGATCTGCTGTTTGTTTGGGAAGAGCTTTGATGAAGAGAAAGACGGGAAGACAACAGAAAAGAGAAAGGGTTATGAAACTGGAATCAGAGGAGGATGAAGGGATTGAGTTTGTGCGTACTGATCTCCCCTCTCTATCTGTGCAGTGTGGGTGTAAATGCACTTGTGTGTTGTGGCGAGGTGGCCTGCATTAGTTCATGACAGTCCCCTCTGGAGTGTTCACTTCAGCTGAGTGACCCTCTTTCCGCTCTCTACGTTCATTTCTCTTTGCCCAACACTCCTCTTTTCCCCTCACTGTGTGGCCATGCATGCACTGACACTCTCCAAGCGCTAAGAGTAGTGCTGTTGTTCATGTCACGCCTGTTTGACGGCAGATGTATGCTACATTACTGCTCACTTTCCGGGCAATAGGAACACCAGGCTCACTACCCCCAACAAAGAATGAAGGTGTTAACATTAGTGTAGGCTAGAGGGATGTGGGTGTGCGTGTGTGTGCATGTGGGTGTGTGTGTGTGTCTGTAATGTGCCTTAACACCAAAGTAAATGCACCTGCAGAGAATACACAAAGTCCCTGAGCTCACATGTAACATGTCACACACACACAAACACACATTTTCACAAAAAAAATAAAAAAAATTCCCACAGTTGCCTGCGAGCATGCTGAGCAGCGGTCAGGTCGTATTTTGTCTTTTGTCCACTCATCCACCCATCTCCACCCATTCTTTATACGCTCCAGATGCTCCCACCCACAGACAGTCAGTCAAGGACGTGGCCTACACCAAACCATCATTACAAACAACCACAGCGAGAGAGTGATACGCCGAGACAGAGCCGGAGCGAGAGGAGGAGTGAGGGAGGATGGGGGATTAACGCGATTCCAGAAATAAGCATGCACATGTCAGAGGGAGTTATCAAAAAGTTTGTGGCGGTTGAGCTGAATGAAAGTGCAGCTGCAGCAAACAGCACTTAAGCCAGGTTAGATGACAGAGCGAGGCCCGCGATGATTTGCAGAGCACGCAGCAACAGGCACAGGTGGGAGGACCTTTCATGAGAGCTCACCCTGTTACTTGAACACTTTTGCAAAGGTTACATGGCTGTGGGTGACTGCATCTTGAAGGGGGAGTTCTGCATTTTGTGGGAAATGTGCATATTTGCTTTGCCAAGACCGAGGCAAAGTGAGTTTGCATGACTTCTTGTGTGACCTGGTAGGAAGTCTGAAATGTTTATAGCTGGTCCGAACGGCTGCACTTGAAGCCGGGGGGGAATATCCGTCCCTCATAAACAACAGGGAGACACAACATTGTTTAAATATAGACAGTACACTTTTTCAGACAGTGTTTCCTGGAAGACATTCTTAGTGTTCCACTTCTTCGTTTGCACCAAAAGTGACAAAAAAGGTTAAAAAAAAAACTGCTCTCTGATTGTGACATGAAGCGATTTCAAAGTTCAAAATTCAAGATGGGAAGATTTTCTTGTCACCAGGGCAGTAACCATTGTCTTTTCGAAGAGGCTGCTTGTCTGGCCTGTGGTGATGCTGGTTGCAGCTTTCTCTCTGAAACTGTCAAAGTTCCCTGCAGTAATTGAGCTGCAGCGAGTAAAGAGTAAGAGTGGACCTGTCATACGCTGGCGACCTACGCACAATGCCAGCTCGGATCGGCTCCAGCCCCCCACCACCACCACCTGCGACCATACCGAAAGATAAGCAGTATAGATGATAAATGGATGGATGGTGAAATAAGAAGCTACCACCAGCAGCAGCACCATGCACTTAACTTAGCATGAAGACTGAAATCAGGGGGAAACAGCTAGCTCTGTCCAGGGAACAAAGTCCACCTATACAGCACCTCAATATGCATTTGCTGTATCTTGTTTTTTTAAATCATTACAAGAATTAACTCTGTTTGACCAAGAATCATTTTAAAAATCACTCTTCACTCTTTAATCATTAGCGATTTTGTTGCCTTTGTTTTTCCTGTTTTTAGCCTTTATTTACATATTTGCCATACAGACATGAGAGTGGTATCAACCTTATCATCTAACTCTGAGCAATAGAATAAAATAAATCCATTTACAAAAATGCCAAACCAGTCTTTAATGTCTTCAGGTATTCCAACACATATCTTTCTTTTCCCTTTAGCAAAACTAAAATCCAGATCAGACACACTCTGGTTGACCTAGAATGACTTGGCTCTGTCTAGATGAAAATAATCAGGGTGTCATTTAATGAGAATAAGAATAAGCCAGAGAAGTGTCTCCTTCTGTCGGCTCACTGGAGAGCACTGATCTGTGTGCAGTGACAATAAAGAATCAGGTTTTACAGAACAGTACATGTTCCTACAAATGAGAAGAATCCTGGGCGTGATACAAACATACTTTCATAACCATCTCCACATAAACAGCCACTGAGAGGAAGGAATGTGAATCTGAGCTGAGATCAGTTTTATGTTTCTGTCATTGTGTCATTACTCAGCCTTCAGTTATCAAATGTAGCTCTCCCTCTGTCCGGGCAGAGTGCAAACTTGCCAAGTGGGATTTTAATGTGAAATTCAAAACTGCAAACTACATTCCAGTGTCAGGGCAGCTCATACCACACGCTCAACTTTCAGTCATATTTGGCTTTAACTCACCGCCTGTCCATACGGGTTATCTGTGATGCAATCTGCCACGACACTGACTGACTCGCAGCAATGAGTCCTGGTCTTTGTATACAGTCTATGATCCTGGTCGGCAGCTGCCAGGGGGCTTGAATCTCTCATATCACAAATGGCAGATGCATGATTTCTCTGAGGAAAAGTGGCCTAATGACATTAAAGCACTCTCAACAGCCAGAGATAATCCTGCTGCTTTTATTCAAAATGACAAATACGCTGCTTTAAAAAACGCCCAGTAACAGTTAATTGTTGTTGTGTGAGTGATGGGGATGCTGCTCCACTTCCCACCAGCATGTGATTTCTCTCTTTCTGAAGCTGGGTGCACAGCGAAGGGCCGGATGAACGAGCTTTTCAGGGCTGTGAGAGGCATCTGTCCCACTGCACTCCCACTGTGGCAAACATGACATTTATTTTCATATCACACATTCTCTAATGCATCACGTCCTAAACACAGAATTGCTCACTACACCCAGGATAAGGATGGTAATCTGCCTAATTAATACCCAATTAAAGCCAGAAACAAGTAACAGCAGGAAAGATGGAGGAGATGACCTTTGAGTGAGAACGTCAACATGGCCCAAAATGTGTCCTGCTGGTGTTTTTCTTTATAACCACTGGTGGAGGAAATATTCAGATCGTTAATCTGAGTTACAGCATCAGTACAAGGATTTAAAAGATTATCAGTTTTACTCATAAATAGGTGTTAGAGGTAAAATATCCTTAAAGTATCAATGTGCAGAAAAATGGTCACTGTAATATTATTATATCATTAATACTGATGCATCATTATGTGAACTCATTATAACAAATACCTCCGCCAATGTTGAAAATTGTTGAAAATTGTTCCATCTCACAAAATGAAAATCCTGGATCCACCCTGATCTCGATCTACAGGCTCTTCCCTGAACCATAGAACATCCTTCCACCAGATTTCATGGAAATCTGTTCAGCTGTTTTTGTGTAATCTCCAACCAACAAACCAACAGTTGTGAAAACATAACCAGCAAACTTCTTGAAAAATATAATTTCATTCCATTTATTTAATCTTTGCTATTTTGTGATTCATTACCTACACCATGGAAGTTATGTTTTCACCATTGTCTGTTTGTCTGTTTGTCTGTTTGTCTGTTTGTCTGTTTGTTTGTTTGTTTGTTTGTCAGCAGGATTACATAAAAACTGGACAGATTACCATGAAACTTGGTGGAAGGCTGTGATGTGGGTCAGGGGGCAGGTGCAGGATTTTTTCCTCACTTTCTTTAACATGGTGAAATCGGTCATTTTTCATTTCTGTTTCCATGGATTAGGATGGAAATTGATCAAAATAATTAATCTTGTTTAGGGGAATGATTTTTAAGAGTGTGTGCGATTTGGTGCAAATCCATATTAATCTAATGAAATAAAATGTGGTTTCATAAAGGGACTGTTGGGCCTTGGTGGAGGTATGAATTACCCTGAGTGACATTGTTATCTAGACATAAACCTGTAACTTTATCTGAGTTTAGAGGTGAAGTGTGTGAACTCTGAAAAAAGTTCCAACAAGGACCCACTTAGACACAGCTTTTTGTAAAAGGGGTCATGAGTAAACAAAATATATGTTAGTTTATACTTTTTTGGATGTAAAAACTGAAGAGTAAATGCAATACAGTGCAAAAAGAAATTGGTCTAAAATGGAAAAAAAGATATCTGGGAAATGGTTTCTGGCCTATTGACCTAACTGTATTTTGATGATTTTATAAGTCACCGCACGCAGCCTGTTGCCTTTTGGTCAAAATCAGATGAGATTACCTTTTCCAGCTATGACATACGTGCATTCCACTAATGATACAAGGTTAATTTCTGGATGTTCACAGCTCAATGAGCATCGCTGCAGCTCCACTCATCCATGAAGAGCTGGAGGGGCATCAGGTGTGCCTCCCATGCGCAGGCCTCCCCCTTAGTGCGGCGTGTTAATCCAATGTGAATACGCAATCCGACAACACAGATCCAACCATTTAGAGGCCGGCCGTGTGGCTTCACGTCAACAATGCACGTGGGTGAACGCACCGACACTCACAAAGGCAGCAGCATGTGAGGGTGACAAATCAAATGTCACTCACAACGCTCTGCAGTTGGTCATCATGCAAGGGAGCAGCAGAGTGGCCTTTAGTCTCTTAACCGTGAGAAACGAAGCATCAAAACTACAGTGCTTTATGTTCTGTGACAAGGTTGTTCGAGCAGGAAACACCGATTCACCACACAGACAATAAACAATAGAAAGACAGACAGTAAAGTATCAGTTACCATGCAGCCATATTCAGTCCAGACAGACACATCATTTACTGCAATCAAATCTGAGGCAGACGTCAAATCCTCCTCTCGTGACATAACTCCATGCTTCAATTTATGTGGATTTATGAAGACGCCCGAGCTATTGGGTTAATACTGTATTATGAAGAGCTCTATTTCAATTATTACATGGAGTCAGTAGGCCAGCACCACGGTGCAGCCTCTCGTCCGCTCTCTGTCATTCTGTCTCATCTCAGTCCAGGCCATCTGTTACACGACGCAGCTCAAATCTGTGGCATGGGGCTGACATATAAGTTACCTCTGTTACAGGCCAGCCGCTGGCACACACCTCGCAGTTAAACTAAGGCTGATGGGAGATGAGCGTGAACAGGTGCAGCTCTTTTCCTTTGAGAGAAATGGCGTGCTGACTGCTGGAACCCCCTCGAGTGCGGGCACAGGATGTTGGAGCAGGAGTTATGTGTAGGCAGACGCTGAAGCATGTGTGCACCAACAACGAGACACGCTCTTGTGCAGATAGACACAGGCATGCATGCACGTACATACAAAGGCAGTTTATCATTCGATTTTTCACATCAGCCCATATTGATCTGACAGAACTCTTCATGGAAGGAGTGTCACTTGACTTTCCAGACACACACACACACACACTTCCTCCTGCATTTTTTAACAAATATAATATTTACTTTCATGACAAAAAATGGAGATTAAAGAGTAGAAAACAGGACATGCATCCACAGAAATAAAGCGCCACTAATAACTGAAGGGGTCAGGGGTCTCTGGCTGAGTGAGTTGCAGACCCCCCCCAGTCAAAGAGAACTGGGTTATGCAACTTATTATTCATTTGTCTCTGGCCTTATTTCCATATTCTTTTATTTCAGGGAGCTAAATAAGCCTCGGCACGCACCTGGCACTTCCATGCCAACAAAGTCCTGTCTAATGTGCTGCCACGGCGGCTCACACGAGCATGTGCATGCATATTCACCCACTTCAGACACAATACAGGGGCGCACAAAGCTAACATGCACAGGGCCGAAAGAGCAGGGAGAGAGGTGGTAATTATTCAGGGGGGTCCCTAGATGGAGGTGGAGCCCTAAAATATCCAGAGTTTCTGAGGAGGTGCTGCGGCCACCTCACCTTGCAGTTTCACACATTGTCAAAGTGGCCAGAATCCCCCAGAGAGCCACATTCTCAAGAGTGTTCATGTTACACTTGTAGACTACAAGTACAAGCACATGATGAGTGGAGCTGTGCAAACGCTCCATCACGCCATACAGCCGCACACACACACACACACACACACACACACACACACACACACGTCAGGCCTCCACATGCAAACAGAGATGCAATGTGAATGAATTCAAATCTTTAAAAAAAGTTTGGTTCTCACCTTCCTCCGCTGAATGAGGCCGGAAAATCAGACAGAGACACAGAAAGACCCTCCACATCTCCACTACAGAATGACACTGACACACAGAGAGAGGGAGGGAGAGAGCATGAAAGAGAGAGAAAGAGGGAGATAGAGTGAGTGTGTGTGACAGACAGAGCGAGTGAGCAGGAGAGGGGGGGTGAGAGAGAGAGAGAGGGAGGAGGTGGAGTCTGTTTGCTCCCTTTATCTGAGGGAGAGAGAGAGAGAGAGAGAGGATGAGGGGGCGGATGGATGAATGGATGAGGGAAGGAGAAAAATATTTGAAGAGCAGCACAAACAATAAGGAGACTGGCAAGTGAGGGAGTAAACAAAACAAAACACCGCTGTCATAGAGACAGTAGGAGAGAGAGAGATCAGAAAGAAAGAAAAGAGGGGGGTGAGATAGTCCTTTTTTCATTTAAGAGAAACAAAGAGACAAAGAGAAAGAAAGAAAGGGTGAGTCAACAAGAGAGAGTGACACACACCGACTGAGAGAAGGAGGTGGAAAGATTCATAAACAAGTTTGGTTTGTAAAACAACTGTCTAGACACGTCTGAGGGCATCTGCTCCAGCTCTGCTCTCATGCCTCGTGCACATTTCTGCGAGGCCGCCTGGACTCTGTGGCTGTGGCATCCCTCACATGTCTGGACACTGTGCTCACTTGCATTTCTCAAGCTGTGGCATGTGAACGTACCCAAATTTGATCTTCTCTCTCATTTTCTTTCCTTGCTGACTCTCACTTTTTCAATTTTTATGGAAAAGGAATATGATTTAGACACATTTCTTGAAGCTCTCCATCCTTCATACGACCACCACCCCTCCTCCTCCTGCTCCCCCCTCTGTCTCTCAGACACTCTCATTGCTCATCCAGGCAGGATCCAGACACACACGCACACACACGCACACACACAGACACACACACAGACACACACACACACACACACACACACACACACACATGCAAGGACACATATGCTCTACAGCCCCTTCAGTCCGTGCACGCCACTCGCTGGTCAGACTGCAGCACTGCAGCTTGTTGATGGCTTTTCATGCCCCAGTTCACTGCAATGAATAAAACTTCAGTAGACTCTTGCAGGGAGATGTTGCCTATTGGCTTGACACAGTTAGATGGCCCCATTCCCAGCCAGCCGGGGGCCCTTTACCCTCGGCTCTTTGCTCCAAGAGGCTGATGTGCTGAGGGCAAAGTGAAGAGGGAAATGAATAATGGTGCTGAAGTCATTAAACACGGATTTAGAACTTCTCAAGTCCATTTTGTTCTTTTTCAGCAGCTCGCTCCCTCTGGCTGCTCAGATAAAATGTCTGCTTGTGTGTGTTTCAGAGCTGAGACAATGAAGTTAATCGATCAGTCAATCATCAGACTGAGATTGACAGTCGATTAATCACTAAATATTTAAGCAAAAATGACAAAAAACAATGGCCTTTCAAGTGTCATTATTATTACATCCACCGAGGACTTTATGTTTAAGTCTGTCAGTCAGTCTGATGGTCAGCAGGATTACGCAAAAAACTACAAAACAGATTGTCATGAAACTTGGAATTGTATGTGGTATCTGTCTGAAAAAGAATCCATATCATTTTGGTTTAGATCTGGATCAGGGGTCAGATCCAGGATTTTTCATTTCCATTTTCCTTCAACATAACGAGACAGGCATTCTTTCATGGAATCTTACGGCATGAGTGTTCAAGTATTTATGAGTGTGGATATATTGGTGCAGATTCTAATATATATCAAGATCTAGTGAATTGAAATTTGGTTTCATGAAGTGACTGTTGGGCCACTGGGTGCCATTCTACTAAACCGCTCAAATAATAAACCATTTTAAATGAATGACATTTAAAAATAAAGCTTTCATAACAACGTTAAAATAAATAGCACATTTTCAAAGGAATTCCTCTGCAGGGTAAATAATCCCCTACATCTCTTCGTGTGTTCTGGTTTGGCTTTTGAAGCTGTGACACAAGAGGGCATCTAACCTCATGACTCTGTGTCACGCATACACGTCTAAAACATATCAACGCCAACATGAATATATCATTTCAGCAGCAGCAGCCACGCGACAAAAACAAGCTCTGGTTTTAAATGCATGACTTTATTTCGGTGATTCAGTGATGGTTAGTCGCACTGAAAAAGAAAATTGTTCACCAGCTTACTATAAAAAACGTAATTTGGTAAGAGGCAAATAAATTAAGTTTGTTCAAATCAAAGAGAAGAAGTTATATTAACATAATTTATCATTTTAATTCGGAAAAATAATTTATGTGTATTTGGTGAACAGTTTTATTTTTTCAGTGTGTACAGTGTATGACTGAGTAGTAGCAGAGTATGTTGTGGTGCAGGAATGGAAATAGAATTAGTACCACAATGCAGATATGGCAACTGGACAAATCTCTCACACTTTTACTTTAGAATAAAGATTTCAGTTACATTAATGGCAACAAACCGGTTTTGACTCACAGCATCACAGCGAGAAAAACACACACTGTTATGCTCATTATTCAAGTCGCACATTTCATTACAAGACGGACCAAGTTTGTTTTATTTGAGTCTCTCAATCCAAGTGTCGCTCTTGTTATTACGGCGGGACAGAGGACATCACAGTAGAAAAACAGTGAAGGTCAACTCTGACAGCCACACACACTCTGATACCGCCACTTCTCACTTCTGTTTTCCCGCAAAAGAGCAAAATATACATATTAAAAATAGAACTGCAAAGCAAACATGCTGGCATTCACCATAGTAACAGTATTCCCAAAGGGCAAGAGGAAATCAGTGGATGAGACAGGATTATGAAAAGCAAATAGAGTAAGACAACCAAAACCAGACCTATCCTAACACATACGAATATATTTGCATGTAGCAGAGATCAACGCAAAGACAAACAGACCATCTTGAGTCTGTGGTCGGACTGTGCGTGCAAACAAAATACTGCCAACACTAAAATGTTGAGAAGTGCTTCCTTATGAGTGGGTGCACATTCAGAAGAAGATGCAACTGTGCAAACGTCAACACAACATTTGTAAGCAGGTATATACTGTGTTGTAACGGCTGATCATGATGCAGAAAGTGAAGATTCTAAACATTACAGACATTTGGACACAAAAACATGTGATACAACAGCAAAAACCATTGAAATAAATACTATAACTGTAGTGTTTTTGTTCTGTATCATCGTCTCCTATGGCAAACTGAGATATGTGGAGTTATTTTGTTATCAGTAGACTTAATGTGGTTCAATACATATTTAAAAAAGAGTGACTGGCACTTTTGATTTGATGTAACACTGTTTCAAAAGGTTCTGGGGTATTTTATTGACCTATGTTGCATTGGATTGTTGTTATGTTCTGAGTTTCAAGTACAGTGATGGATGAATGCGTTTTTCTGTTTTATCTGCTAGAAATCAAATACATGAACACAATGAGGCACCTGAGGTATCAGACTGAATCATTCTGTCATAGTGGTTGTATCCTGCGGTGAAACCATAACACAGACACTTTGTTAAGACTTGGCAGAGTTAGACTACACCTCATTCTCATACACGCACCTTCCTCGACTTTATCACACACAAACAATTTTAACTTCACAGACGTGCACCAGTACAAACACCCTGTCCTCTCAGATGACGTCAACATGTGTATCTCGCTTAAATATATAATTTAAATCTATAGTCAGTGCTTTTTGTCAACCCGAGGAGGAGAGGGATTGATACAGCGCCTCCGCCATCTGTCTGCTCGAGACAACATGGCTCCCTTCCCCTGGCTGCGAGGCACATCAGGCAAGCAGACAGGACACCAAGTCAGTCTTTTTGGGTCAAACTACCACACTCCAAAACCGGCTTTTCAAGCTTGACCTCAATGCATAAACCCCCCCTTTAAATCCTGCAACCTTTTAACACTGGGGGTAGCAGAAGACCTGGACACTTAACATATGTTGATCCTCTTACACGGATCAATACGCACAGAGCTGGCACCAGGAACGTCAACAGACATTAAGTACTGGTAATTCAGTTAAGTTTCGCCCGCATTTAAAGCAGGATTACGGGGAATTCTGTCATTTGTTTAAGCATTTTTAACTGGGGAATACATAAAAACTGTGTATTTATTTTTAAAAAGGCACACTAAAAATATACATTAAAAACAAAAATCTCATATTTCTGCATTAATACACTGAGTTGGCTTTTTCTAAACACACCCTTGCTGCTCTTTTATCGTTAGTGAGTTATGAAATATAACTCATCACAATTTCTATGTGCATGGACCCTGTTCGTCTGCACTGCACCCTAAGGCTTCCCTCTAAAGGTGCTCATGGTTTCTCCGGGGGAAGATCCACCATAGGAACCTTCTCTGTGGGGGACATGGGTGCAGGGTCTGGCAGGCCGATGACCACCGCTTCAGGCACGGGGGAATGTGTGGGCTTCCCCGCACTGGCAGCGAATCCCTGTGCGATGTCATCAAAGGTTCTTCCTTTGGTTTCAGGCACTCGCAGGTAGGTGAAGATGAAGAACCCAATGAGTAAGACCGTGAAGATGATGAAGACGTATGGGCCACAGAGTTCCTGAGAGAAGAGAGGAAGGCAATTTGTTGTGGGATAAACTTTCAAACCATTTGTTCATTAAGAGGGTTTTAAGGTGTTGTAAATGTATCCATACCTCCAGTTTAAGGAAACTTATCCCAACCAGGAAGTTGGCGGTCCAGTTGGAGAAACCTGAGACAGCCATGGCAGCAGGCCGGGGCCCCTGGGAGAAGAGCTCAGCCACGATGAACCAGGGAATTGGACCTGGACCCATTTCGAAACTGGCAACAAAGCCAAACACAGCCACGATGGCCAGGTAGCTCAGAGACGGGTTGGTCTTCTGCTCAGAGAGAGAAAATATCATGAAGAACATTAGGGAGACTTTTTTAATTTTTGTCAGCAAAAAGATCACTGGACATGATGATCCAGCAACCGACACTTACCCCCAGAGCGAGCGAGATTGTCATAAGTAGAGCGCAGATGGCCATTCCAGCCAGGCCAATCAGGTGCAATGTCCTCCGCCCCGCCCTTTCAACCAGGAAGAGCTGAAAAACAGGAATTCATTAGTAATCCTCAGAAAATAAAACATGCCATGTTCTCAGGCACAAACCAGGAAGTCAGACTCTTACAGAGACAACAGTGAACACAGTGTTGACAACTCCAGCTCCGATCGTAGCATAGATGGGTTGAGTTACACCAGCTTCTTGAAAGATGCCTGTGGAGTAGTAAAACACCTGGAGAGAGAGAAATAAAAAGAGAAGATTAGTGCTGTCAGTGTTTGAAATTACATTTAATACATTTAATGTTTGTTTTTTGGGGGGCAGAATACACACTGACAATATTATCACCTTTTCATTGTGATTCGGCTAAAGAGTTAGCAAACAATTGCTGGTCTATTTATTATATTAATTTTCTTGCACAAAACACACAACAGCTAATTCCTTGTTCATATAAACCTACTTGGCAATAAACCCCGATTCTGATTTGTGTCAAACAAACAAAGCAAATATAGCATTCACTTGAGTTTTTTGTCTGGATAGTCTCTCACTTTTATTTTTGTTTTGGTCTCTACCCACTTCTGGTTGAAACATCTGGATCATTAGCAGCTGAATGATAGACTGCGCTACCAGCTAGTTATTAACTTTGTCATGTGGCAGTGGTCAGGCAGCGTACAGTGAGTTTATTAGAGCAAGCTAAAACTAAATTTCTGTGGGCTGTCAAACCATAACATGAGCTACTAAATAATAAAATGCTCTGTTGACCTGAGCGGAACTGCACAGGCGAGTGATGATATTTCTTTCAAAGTTAACGTCATTGAATCCATAGAAATATTGATTTGTGCAGCTTTAACTTTCGATATAGATACAAAGCACAAATCTATACAAGTTGCATAATGTAAAACTCTTCTACGTGCTTTTCTAGTGAGTGATGTAGGTCAGGGTAATGTGTCTGTCAGGGCTGAATCGATGCTGCGGCAGCTTTACTGTGATTGTGAGGTCAGACACAATAAACATCGACACATTTAGTCAGTCTAATTACACAACCTTACCAACAAAACACCTTTTAAATACCACTGTGCTGCCATTGACCCTCAGAGGCTTGGATTATTCCACCCAATCTAACATTGCCTGGAGCCAGGAAGCATCTCCTGTCATGAGCTTTGTATAATTTCAGTGAATAGATTCATTAGGTTTAAAGATAGCCCCCTCATTTCACATTTCATAATTATTTCCATCGACCTCCGTAATAAGATACGATGTCGACTCACAGCGTTGATGCCAGACATCTGCTGAGACAGCTGGAGGACGATAGCGATGATGATTGGTTGGCGGTATTTTGAGGAGCGGAAGAGTTCGGGGATGGTCACTTTCTTCTCCATGGCCATCTTCATCCCTTCTTCCTTCATCTCTTGAATATCGTCGCTCACATCTTCAGTGCCACGCAGGCGGACAAGAGCTGCAAGGAGATGACGGGATGGGGGAACAGAGAAGAGGTCAGCACATTATGAAAATATGATGTCAAGTTAGGAGCAGCTGCAAGGTTCTTGGAAGAACATGTAACCATAGTGAAATTTTTATAAATCACAATGCCTCAGAACATTTACAGGACATGCTTCAATCCACAGATCTTTAAAAATGCATGAGTCATTCCAGATTCTGTCTCATTAAAAGCTGATGTTGCCATCTTCTTTGCTGGAAGCAAACCAACCTTTTCTTGCCTCCTCCTCCTGGTTGAGGACGATGAGCAGGTAGCGGGGGCTTTCAGGGCAGAAAGGCAACATGATGCACTGCAGTACAGCGGGCAGGGCGGTCAGAGCCAGCAGCACAGGCCACAAGGAATCAGAGCCAAGCAGAGACTCCAGACCGAAGATCTAAAGTAAACAGGCAGCAGGGCAGACGTATTTGTAATTGTTGTTTTTAAGTCAATTAATTAGCACTTCATGAAAAACTTGCCAGATGTAGACCAGTACCAATCAGGTCAAACAATCACCATTATCACACCCTCATACCTGTGCCACCAGGATGCCGACCACGACACCCAGCTGGTGCAGGGTGCCGAAAGCCCCCCGGAGAGCGGTTGGAGAGATCTCACCCACGTACATAGGCGTCAGTCCCGTGCACAGGCCGCAGAACACGCCGATGACAAACCGGCCGACAATGACCATCTCAAAAGACTGACTAAGGACCGCCAGCCCCATCAGACCACCTCCGAGGAGAGCGAGGATATTGGACAGCAGCATAGACTTACGCCTGGTAATGAGCAACAAGCAGGAAGGAAGGGGACACATAGTAAGAGAGTCAAATAAATTAAAAAGCATATTACTAGAAAGTTAACATATAGAAGTTTGGCTGCAGCAAATTATTTTTTATGCATAATGTGTAGATTATTATTGAAAACAGATCATAAACTGTGACTTCCCAAGGTCCAAATGTCTTGATATCTCCAAATACCCTAAGCCTACCCTATTATATTTATGAATTTCTTGCTATGTGATGTAATTTATCAGTCTCCATCTCTTATCAATTTTATTAACTCCTTTTGTTCTAACCTGCCAAATTTGTTGACTATGGCTCCGACAGAGAAGGACCCGATCATGCCTCCCACACTGAAGATGGCCACAGAGAAACTCCACACCATGGTAATTGTTCCCTTGTTGAACGGCTCGCCATAACGGTCCATGGACACATTACGGAAAAACCCACGCAGTTTCTGTCACACCAAAGAAAAGAATGACAAGGTTAGAGGTGAGTAATTTAATTATTTTTTAAATATCCACATGGGGGCAGTGCAGCTTTTTAGCATCAACTCATGTCTGACACTGCGAGTCCCTTTAGTCGAGGCCAGAGGAGACTTACATCAACATCACACTGAATCCAAGACAGAAAAAAGTACTTCAACTGTAGGTAGATATTGCATCTATAATTAATCCAGGAACTATGCCCTCTCCTTTAATGGCTGCCATCTTAAAACATAGATACACTAAATATCCATCACAAGATTCCATCCAGCAGTGTGGCTCACACACACATCCAGAAACACACACACATCCAGAAACACACACACATCCAGAAACACACACACATACACATACACACACACACACACACACACACACACACACACACACACACACACACACACACACACACACACACACACACACACCTGCTCTGGTGCATTGATGACGCCAGTGTTGTAGCCGAACTGCAGCGAGCCGATAACTGCTGTTGAAACACAGTAGAGAAGGTAGGGCGTCACCTTCTTCTTTGGCTGTTGAGGGAGAAAACAACAGAGAGATGTGACAGATTAAAAGACTGAGTAGGTGCATCTAATGGACAATCATGGCCTCAGTCTGTGTGGTGGACATGGCCTGTTCCTGCCTCCACAAAGCTCTTGTTGTTTTATAGAGACACTGGTAATTACACACAATGAGCCTTTCTACATCTGCTCTCCTCCCTTGTTTTCAGCTCGCTGCATCAGAGGCTGCAGCCTCGCAGCAGTGCTGTGAAAGTTAAGTGTTACGACACCACACCGGCTCCACGATTTTCAGTTCTGAGGTATTTCTCAGCTAAGTAGCTAAATACACCCTGAGAGAAGACCGAATCCTATTGTGAGTGTTTTTTTCCTGCTGGTTCGAGAATTAAAGTGGGTTTAGCTCATAATAACAAGCTAATACACCTGACATTAATCCCCGGCATGGCAGGGGAGAGACATTTGCAATATGTAAAAAGTATCCAGCCAAGCAGAACGGAGCGGAGTAATTGGTTTGAATAAAGTTCCCAGTGATTCCCAGAGGTTTCATGCAAAACATGAACATCCTCAATCAAAGGTTCAGTGCAATTAAAGAACAGAGCCGAGGTCTGCAACTCTTTTACATTGACTCTAATGCCTAAACCTTGTAAGAACTTTTGCAACGGTTATTATTTTCATCCAGAGTCCAGTGGTATCAGACTAATGTCCAAACAGGCTCATTAATGAAAGCTAATCCATTTTAATCATCCAGTTTAATCCTTCTACTTTCCAAATCATGCTGCTGTTTCAACATCAATAAAACATTCACGACGTCCACCAGCAAATACATTGAGACGTTGTTTTGTACAATTTTAATCACATTCAAGTCAAAAAGCAACAAGTGTGTCTAAACACAGGCACAGTCAGCTTTGTCCCAGTGCGTGATATCACTATCTGCCCTGATAAATAACACATTCCTCAAATATCTGGTTCACGTGGAACAAACTGCCCTGGTACAAACTGGGGTTTTTTTTAGTCTTCAAAGAGTCGTCCTCTCCTGAATCAACTGAGAACTTCCTTATTGACCTAAAATGTGTTTTCGGTAGATTCTATCCATTGGTGGCAGGTGTCAAGTTACCACAAACAACCAGCCGACTCAGAATGAGAAGCACAAGAGGATGTGATGAATTGCTTGAGATAATGAGGGTGGTCTGACTAGATATTTCAGCAGAGGGAAAGAGTGATAATTGTAATCAAGCTGCAAAGTGTTTATTTGATACGATGCCCTGACACAAGAGGAACGCACTGTCGAAACATTTGTGACCAATGAGCAAGTGTTTTTTCACTGGAAACAGGAAAGCTGCATAAGTGATAAAGTGTTGGGGAGTAGAAAGGAGGAAATGCAATGAGTTAGCAAAAACACAAATGCATTATACGAAAAAATACAGAAATATATATGTTAAAGAATAAAAATCAAATTAATGCTACATCTGTCAATCTAAAATAGAACAGATGAATTACAGGCATCTTTGACTCTGGTCAGAAGATCACCTCCAATAATCTTTGTAGATTAAAGGGTGTTAGTCAGTCTTATCTTTCTAGAGAGATGAGATGAACTTCCTGGGTTGCATGTGCATATTAGTGCACATGTGTGGTAAACACATGTATCCGATGCATCTGCAAAGACATGCTGGTGTTGAGTAATATTTCAACAAGACCACTGCATCGTTAAATTCCCCTCTTGTTACAACAGCGAGTCTCATTCGGGAGTGGCCGACTGAGTGAAGCAGTTTTATTTTACATCATGACCATGAAGCTTCAGACGTCGAACAGACACGTTGAACTTGCATTTTGTGTTTAAGTGTGTCTGTTTGCATTTTGTTTGTGTGTGTGTGTTTATTTTTCAAAACAACAGCCGAGCACATAAAGTTACACAAGATCTGCAGCTCTAATGCACAATGAACAAAATACAAACACAGGTTGTGTTTGTTGATGGCTGCCCACTGTAAAACAATCCGTCAAAAAAGTTAAGATGAATATGTGATACCAATAAATGATTGATTATCTGCTTAGAAGTGTAAAGAAAATGTAAATACTGATTAAATGAACTGAATAAATTTGAGCTTGTACATGTCGATGACAAGTGTCTGCACATGAGGATCACTTGATGTGAATGAAAGCTCAAGAAACAATTTCTAACTGGACCTTGAGCAGCTGTTTTTCAAGGTCAAGACTGAACTTTAAACAGCAGTTACTAAGCTATACTCTCTTTAATTGGTTATTTCCTGTTAAATCATAAAACATTATTATACGTTGTAATTTATTATTTACGTTGTTTCATCAGTTGAAGATTTCATCATCCCTCGCACTTCTCGTGAGAGTGGACTGACTTTCTCTTAGACACTCAACTTCCACATTCATGTCATATTGCAGTCTTCCTCCTAACGACATTACTCAATATCCACATTCCCACTTTTAATACATAAACCAGAACGTTGCTAACATTTCTTTCCACAATTTCCCCTGGAACACATCTAAAAACACAACAAGCAGCTGAGTCTAGTATATGAATATATTGGACTGTAAGTCTCATCTTGGCCAACACATTGACTGGTCTTTTTGCAGTGTGCCTGCGATCAATGATGACGATGGTTCGGTGGGTGGTTACACCAATGCTGTGGATGTGTAAATCTGAAGTAACGGCCATCTAAATGAAGAAACTGTATGCAACATGTTTCAAAACACATACCACAGGGGGAGGTTGTTAAGGCACCACAGGTTCAGAGACAACAGAAGCTTTTTGCTCATTGTGGCAACTTTTTTTTATGTTGACAAAGACAACATACAGAAAGACTCATCGTTTGATAAATTAAAGAAACTCTCTCCAGGTGCATGTTATAATGACTATAGGCAATTTGCCAGTCGTCGCTTCCCTCATCCCACCTCTCTATGCAGTATAAAACAAGAAACCCAAACACGCTCAAGTTCAAACTTGCCACACAAAGCTCCCCCCTCTTTTCCTTTTAGTCCTGTCCTGAAGTGTTCATCTCACACCCCCAGCTCCTGCTCTTGCCAGAAAGGAAAAATCCATAATTGCCAGCCTTTACCACCATTTATATATTCCGAAGGTCTGGCTCTCAACAGGCTCAGAAAACAACACTGTTCTTCAGGAAGCACTTAGGAATTATACCAGACAAAATAAAGGTTTACAGTTAAATAAATCTACAACATATGATGCAGCAATATCCTGTGTGAGGTTTAATGTTTGAAAATTCAACAACACCAACTGCACACACAGAGAAGTAGAAGTAAACAGTTATATTCACCTTCTCATCCTCCATCCGCTCCATCTCTGCTGCTGGTTATAGAAGATATTCAGGAAGAAAGTCCGATCACACACTGATGCCTCTAGCTGAGCTGCTGATGGACACACCCCTCTGTGTAGACAGGCTGCAGAAATACCTGTAAACAAACACACACACACAGGAAGCATTCGTCACAACCTGTTGGCAAACATACATTATAGCTTTAAAGACACTCAACATATTTAGCATTAGATAAACAGCTTTGTACCATTACCTATAGTTTATACCAGTGGGGGCTTCAGATTACGATTGCATCTCACTGAATTCAACAGGAGTCAGAGCCCAAATATGACAGTAAAGCCCTCCCTCTGCCTCCCTGTGATCACACCCCCTCTTCTGCTGCTGCTCTAATTGTGAAATCAAAAGAGAAATATTATGTAACTCCATCTTTTCCAATTAAATTACTGTCGCTTGGCTTATTGTGTTTCATCAAGACCGAGATAAAAACCATCTTAGTGGGCTGCACACTATCATCCATTGTGGCGCCATGATGGAGCTGCAGGTGATGCTGCTCTACACTCTTTTACACTCAGTTTTAAAAATGTTTACGCACACTAGACTAGTTTTATTCTAATGATTTGACACTGACACTACAATAAATTACTCCAACAGCTCAAATCAAATTCTGAAAACATTTGGACAGAAACAAAACTATCTTTTACGCATCTGCATATGTGAAAAATAATGTTTCTTTACCGGTAGTGGCGAACGCCTTCTTTATGTATATCCAGTAAATCAATCCTGTCCAGACCTGCTTGTTATGACAAATGTTCAGCCCTCCTTCTGCCTGTGCTTATAAAGGATGTGGCACAAGCTCTTAGACACGTTTCACTACTGACTCCTCTTACTCATACTTAGATGGAAGCCGTGCGTAAAAGGCGCACTACCCATGTTTCCGAGTCACTTAGCGGTTAACTCGCCTGGTGTCGTAATGTCAGTGGCAGCAGCGCAGAGGAAAGAAGCAGAAGCCGGTGAAAGGAGCCTGTGTTCCGCTGCTGCTGATGCTGCTGCTGGTGGTGGTGAACCCGGCTGCTCGGCTGCCCACCGGGGGCGCGAGAACAAAAGGCAAAGTGCACGGAGCTCAGATACAAAGCCCGGTCACGCAGGAATCATGAGACCGGCTCAGTGGGTGGCAAACAAACGGGGAGCCCTCCCTAATTCTTCATCAGCTATGTCTAATCTTCACAGTCCTCACAAATCCCAGTCTGGAATTCACAAGTTCTCCAGATACATTCAAAGTCCGGGGCCATTTTTAAATCCACTCCATTGACGGTTGTAAATGGGAACACAAGGCACAAGTTTCAGGATTTTATATTAAACATTCAGCTAATTTATTTGTACTGTTTTGGTACTATTTCCAGCGTTATCATTATTATTACTATTATTATTAGTAGTAGGAGGAGTAGTAGTAGAACTACAAATAATAACAACAATAATAATAATATTAATCAGGTTACTTATATAGCACTTTTAACAATGCTCAAAATTAGCGTAGGTGTAAGAACAGAGAAAGTAATAGGCAAATAACTAAAAATGTAAAATACATGTCGTAATCACATATTAAGCTATAAAATACACACATTAAGAAGAACTGACCAGTGAAAGAACGTTAATAACAAGATGAATACTGATCTCACTGAGAAAATACTGCCGCCAATCCACCCCAAAACATGTTTGACCAACTGCAAGAAAATAAAAATATGATTAATGATTGAAATATGACTATTTTGCCAATAAATTATATTCCCAAACATAAAGCATTAGTGAATGGTGGCTTTGCTTCCCACGTTGCCAAAACCATTGAATAGCTACTGAGGACATGACCTCTGTGGTGAAGGGCCCTGGACAGTATTATGTAAACTCAGCTACTAATTGTGCAGAGCTAAATAATGGATTAATTATGAGTTTTGGTCTTCACAAATAAATGACTTTCCTAACCTTATACCAACTCACTGTGTCCCAGCCATGGGAGCTGTTTGTTCGACATAAATTTGCCTGCAGTTATTTCATGACCAAATTAATGAGGATTGGCATTCACATCGAATACAATTTATTTAATTATTTATGTTCCTGTTTTGATGATCGACTGTGACTCCTTCGTTAATAGAACAGCTTAATTCATAAACTGACATCTGACCCCATGAAAAGAAAGATGCTTCTTAAAAATACAAGTCTGATGCCTGGAAGCTCACCCCTGTGACCGTTACCGATGAAAGTCATGACACAATGCAATACAATTTAGAGGAAAAACCCTCGTACGAGACAGGAAAGGAGTCATGATGAAAACAGGAAACTGTAAAAATAAGTTCTGAGAAGAAGCTCAGAGTTTCAATCACATAGTGGAACTTTGAGCTCAAAATGAATAAATGACTCTGCAGACTTGTGACCTTGAATCACACAATCACCACAGGATATATATATGAACATACTGTGAAGGTCTCACTTTACTTACTTATTGGTTTTTATATATCTCTAAATGCTTAGGCCAGGTCCAGCACATTACAAGTCCACAATGATAAATATTTAATTGAATCACTGTTTGTATTTTTCTTAATTAAAATCAATTTCATGATACTGATGCCTGAAAGCAGAGGAAAGTGATTTTGATGTTTTTCCATCAACAGAAAACGTTCATCTTAATCTGCTGTTGTAGTGTCAAACATGTCAGGGTCATCTGGGACACTCCTTTCTCTCTTTGTGTGTCATAGTGTTGAAATCAGAATTACTTGAATTATTCAATCTTGAAATAACCAGAATCAGAAAAAAGGAAGCAACCCAGAGTGAGGATGTGCAGATGTTCAGGTTCAGGGCTTTTAGTATCTTCAGTGCAACGCAACAGTGCACTTTTTTTTCTTTTGAAATTACACATCTTTGTCCCATCTGTATTCTCTGAGTCGTTGCCAAGAAAACCAGTCCTACAGCATCTCCTTCACTGACCTGTCCGGAGTGAGCAAATTAAATAATAAGACATCTGCAAAGAGCAAACCAGGTCCCATACACTGTAAAACATCTCACAGGGATTCAGTGGCATTGACGCATTGTTTCTGATGAGTTACATTTTGTTAATTTCAACTTAAAATTTCAGTTTTCATTGTCAAAACACTGAAGTACTTATTTTAACGTGGGGTCTTTTGACATGAGTTAAATGACTGAAGTGCAGATAACGATCTCAATACTGTTAAAGAAAAAAATAACTCTCAAGATACTTTTCTTCTTTGTACAGAACAGACATGAGGGAATCTTGTTTTGTCTCTTAAATACCTGAGAGTGAGTCGCGACTCATGTTTACTGAAGTAAAACAAACACTTACATGTGTATTTTGTTCTGCTCCTCTGAAAGAAGACGTTACGGAAGCAATTCATACCCAAATCTCAACATTAACCAGGCCATGAATAATAACCTAAACAGTTTCATCAAAAAAAAGAATTAAATAAATAAATAAAACCAACATGTACACAACATTCGTTAATCAAGTAAAGATTTGCTGGACTTAAAACTAAATCTCTTGACGGAGCCGGCCCTGTCTAATTTACAGTGTAGCTGGAAGCACATTTCAAGAGATAAAGTCAACAAGTAGAGCCAGTTCCTTTCTTTGTTTGCTCACCGTCACCATATAGTGCAGCACACAAAGATCCTCGAAAACGTTCACACTGAAATGTCTTGCTGAGTAACAAAACACTTAATAGCACATAGTTCCAATGGTCACGTCGTACATTACATTGAACAAAATATTCAAACTGCAACATTGCATCAAATAGAACCATGATAAAATACAAAATTGCTTTTTTAGCTCAGTGAGCTATTTCCAGTGTGTTTGAGAGGTTTTGCACCTGGTGTGGGTTAGAACATGATAAACATGCATTTATAATAATAAGTATGTAAGTTTAACCAGGTTCACAGAGTTTGTATGGTAATTTGCGCAACACTGCCACCCCGTGTTTCAATTTTGCCATCGACGCATGCTGGCACAGACTGACCCAGACCTGGTACCACTCAATGCCAGTTCCCTGGGAGTCAAAACTTCATTAAAATAGTTTTTGGTGACAGCTCACCCACTTATGTTCAAGATTTCCATAAGTTTGAAATTGCTTCGGTTTCAGTAGAAAGAAAAAGACTGAGGAGGAAAAGTCTGTTTGCTTCACAAACCCAACACAGAGGAAGGACTCTTACCCACAGGCATGTCAGGACTTATTGTAGCATAGCTGAGGTGAAGGGTGCCATGAGCTGATATTCATCAAAGAAACATTTCAGCTTCACTATCAAAGTGTTACTCAATACAATTCATTAAATCGTTAAAAACATGAGCCTGCATGTCTTTAGAATTTCTTTGTTCATGGACTCAGGACATTGATCTAAATATTTTTATATATTCAGAGGGTTATATAAACTTTAACAAACCACAACCTTTTGTCTTTTGAGTTTTACAACAAACAACTTGATGTTTAAAACTCATGCAGGGACATCCGGGTCCCTATCCAATGGCACCACATGGTGGTTAGAAGTGGGAACGACAAAACAGGAATGCAAAGTTACCTTGGGTGACTTTGGTGTCGGGTGTTACTTGTAGGTTACTGTTTACCATCATCTGTTGTGTAAAATATTATCTGGAGAACTATGATGGAGGAAATATGAGAGTGTAAAGTAAGGACAGCTGAAGGGTTAGATGAGTAATACAGGAGGGCTACAGTTCAATTTAGAGGAGATGATATCGAATCATATATTTCAGGCCCTTCTTTCAACCTGCAGAAGCCCCACTGACATAATAGCTGTTCATTCACAGAAATATTTCCATCACTAATATAATCAGCAGTTACACAAAACCAGTGAAGCTGCAACAGATAGAAGTCTTATGGATTTTTGAAACGATCCCATAATCATTAGTTATTTCAAAGGATGAGACCATACAGCTCACTGACTGATGTTATAATATTATCAAGTGTTTATTGGACAGTCCCAGGTTGAGTTGACAGATGAACTTCATTCATGGTGTGATATTGCCCTGAGACATTTCCATTTCACCTGGCCCTAAACAGTACACAACAATATTATGTCATTGGTGGACATCCAGGACTATTTCTAGACATTAAGTTACCAATTTAAGGAAAATGTTTGGTTTACAGAAAAGACCAATAATTAAATTAAGGACAACGAAAAATTTAAATTTGATGTACAAGACCTTTTTAATTAAATTTGTTTTATAGTTATTGATTAAACAACGCTGTAGTGGAGAATGAAAACAAACCTCAGACCTTGGACTTGCAGGGTAAAAACTTGTGCGTGTTTAGTGTTTAAGTAACATCAATGATGATGTAATAGCCGGTTGAATATATCATTACACTACAGAGGTAAAAGTGTAGGTAACAGAATGTCCTGCAGGTGACTGTCCTGATACATTAACAGTTTGGAGGGTTCAGATCCTCCCAGGGAAAGATCCACTTTCTATCTGCTCGTCCCATTTAGCAACCTGAAGGAGATGAAAGGAAACTATCAGTCACATGACAGGAAATCTCCAGCTACAGCAGAAGCATTAAATTATATTCACAGTGGTTTCATGTCATTAAAGCCTTTCAATAATGGAAATCTAAGCATGGAAGTTCATTCTTGCCCCCAGGAAAAGCATGTGAGACAAAATTGTGTCACAGATGTTGCATGTGATGTAACAGTTGTGACACAGTTTGGTCTCAGTGAAGATGTGATCAGAAACAACATGGAAAGTGCATTTATCTCAGAGTCCTTTATCACAAGCAAGTTAATGTACATCTCAAAAAACCAAGGCCTGACCTTGGGATAGCAATAAGCCAAACAATCAGTCAAAGAGGAAAAGGAAGTGGCACTTCATGCATCAACGACAAAAACAAGATATGCAATAAAATGATAAACAATGCACTGAATAGCAAGAAGCTATAGAACAGTGACAAAGACAATGTGGGCTACAGAAGATTGCATCATATTGCCTATAAGGCCACCTGTATTGCAATGCTGACATATTTAAAACATCTCCCAATTACACAAAGATAATCCCTTAATGTTTCTATGCTGATTTCATTTTTGAAATCTCAAACTATGCATGCATGCATTCTAAAAGCTGTTAAAGAGTTGTTGTTTTTTTTTTACACTAGACTGGCTTTTTAAGATAGAAGTATCAGAGGTCATCTTACCCAGCTCATGGGACAGAGGCTCTTGTAAACCCTCATGTACCACTGACAGGGAGTCATATCCTGGCCTTTGGCTTCCAGGGCCTTGTTGCACCTGTGGTAGTCTGGAGGAAAACAAAAAGGATTCAACAGTTAGAGTCACATGATGTTAACACTAATAAAACAATGGTTTTATTACAAAAAAGCTGCTGATATCTAAGGACAACAGAATAAGAACACTCAGAACTTATCTGGACTGACCAGATTAGTATACTCAATCGGCACGATACGTATTTAGATAAGATCAAACCTCTATTTGGAAGATGTTTTAGCTTGCATCTTTCATTATTATCTGACCTTGTGAGGACAAAACAACCACGAACATGATAGATTAATCCATAAAGAAAATAATAATTTGTTGCAGGCTGGTAATCTAAGGTACTCTATAGAGGCATTGTTTAAGATGTATTATTAAATACTTCAGGTAATGTGAGGAGATCATATGTTTCACCGGGATGTCGCCTATCATTGAAATTGTGCAACATGTATCTCTGATGTTTAAGTCGACAGAACAATGTTAAAATGTTTACAATGATTTCAACGCAATAATTACAACCACATTTTTAAAAAGTGCATCAAATATGACTTTCTTATGAACATTACAGAAGTTGCAAAATGTTATATTTAAGTCGGGAAGAGCAGTTCAGACAAAGTTTTCATCATTCAATAACATATCTGTTTCCATAAAAGTTTGTTGATCTCACCCAGGTAATTCTGGAAACAGTTGCGGGTCTGGTTGGTGTTTGGGAATCTGGCGTCGAAGGGAGCCGTCCTGTAGTTCTTCAGCTTCTCGTCGATAGTCTCAGACATTTTTAATCAGCCTTACACACACGTCTATACGAGACTGTGAAGAAATGAACAGGGTCAATCAACGAAGTTGGAAAACTGTAAACGTCAGGTGTGTACAGACAACTGAGTGTAACACCGGGCTCGACTTTAGCTAGCTAAGCTACATTTAGCGCTACAAGCGTCACATTTTTCATTCTTTTTAACGCAACTCTTGATTAACTTGACATCAACTTGCAGGTAAGTATGAATCTGTGCTGACGGAAACAATCCTTTTAAACCGCCGCACAGCCATGTTGTTAGCTTTGATTACCAGTTAGCGATTAGCTCCGCGCTAACATGCTAACACACCCTGAGCTCATTTTTGGCTAACACGTTAAAAGCCGCCGGGGTATTCTTACATTTTGTTGGATTAAAACACAGCAGAGTACACATGAAGGCAGAGTTAATGGTCGCCAGCACAATATGAACAGAGGTGTAGGAGTAGCAGGCAGCTAACCTTGGGTCGCTTGTAGCCGTGTCCTCTTCAGGGTTGTCCTTCTTCGCGCAGTGGATGCTGGGATATCGGGGGCTCTGCTTCCTGACGCTTTACTGACCGGAAACACGGACGGTCCGTTGTTTAACCTTTATTTTCTCATTGCTAATACAAATTATAACTGTCAGACTATTAGAAATATTTTCATAAATATAAACCATATTCTAAAAAAATTAACATACTGTATCCTTGAGTATTGTCTCCTTAATAGATAAAACTTATGTTAGACTTTTTGTACAGCTCTATTATTATATATATTATAAAACAGCTTCATAGGATTGGCTAAATATATCAGTCAGTCTGTTGTTACTGGGTGATTAATTGCTCCAAAAATATAATTGATAAGGTGACCACAGTTACACCTAATTGAATGCACTAATATGATTATGACAATGAGCACTAATGATAATGGAAGGCTAACATCAACATCAGCATTTGATTGGACTGTTTTCTTCTCTATCATGGAATAGCCCACTGAGAATTGGAAATAGTGGGGGAGCCTTTAAAATAGATTTATTGATCCCAGTTTATTGTAAAATGCAAAATGAGACATACCTATTTGTGCGTTATGACACACTCAGTCTAGCAATGTGGGAATCGAGCCGCCTAACTGGGTGACAGTCCCCTTTCTCTTTCCATCACCATTTTCCTGTTGAAGTCCAGGTCAAAGATCGCAGGTGCTCCCTCGAGTTTCCTGTCTCGCTGTGTGCACTTCCTTTATCCTCTTTCCAGCAAAACTTGTTGGGCAGTTTAATGTGTGATATTTGATGCATTGTAATTGTTAAACACAACGTAGCACTGGATTTAAATGTTCTTGAATGTTTTTATTAAATTTAATTATGATGAAAATATGATGTCACATTTCTGTTTATCCACCCAGGACACAAATCGATATACAGATTCCTTTGTGGTGATCAGTACTGTATATTATAAACATGGTCACATACTGTATGTGTGTAAATTTACCCTTCACTTGCTTTCCACCAATGTCTCCCTCTCTTTTTCCCTCTCTCTCTCAGCCAGGATATAGGTGTTGTCCACTGCAAAGGAAGGAAATTCTGTCACTTAGAACAATGGGCCTGTTTCTCTATCTATAGAACCAGAAAGCCTGAGAGCGAGGGAGAGCCAGAGGCAGCACAACTTGTCCCGTTAGAAAGAAAAGAAAAAGGGAATTTACTCAGGAGGAATGGAGAAATAGAAACAGACATGTGTGTGTAGATGTGTGAGATGGGTTTAGGCCTTTGAAAAATGGAATATCATCAAGAGGAGAAGGAAACACATCAGGGTACTGGATTACTGTGAGCTGCGTATTAGCATTCAGGTAACGAAGAATAATCATAACAAGCTACAGAGGGATCATAATTATCTGTGGGTAAGTGAATTTATAGCCTCATACCTATAAGCACTTGAATTTCCTTTTTGTACCATTTTGATTTCATGGTTTATCAAAATATATTTTGGAACAACATTGAGGACAGGATTCACAATAAGAACGATACACTTTCTCATGTTGAATGACAGAATAGATTTTAGGTGTGGACAAGATTTTTAGTCTTGTCAGTTGTCAGAGATTAAGTTTGAAAAGGTGATATTTTACTAAAGGAAAACAATGATTTCCTTTGGATTCCACTTTTTAAAGGTGAAAACGAAGTGTGATCCTCAGATATTGGTTGTAATTAATCCAGAAGTAACTGTGAGAAAGGGACAGGCACTGACCCACGCAGTGGGTTTTTCCCTGTCACTGCGACAGCTGGACCCAAGTCCCACTAAACATGCTTCCTGTTTGAGAATGGGGGAATACACACTTGGATTTTCAGGGGCTGATTGGGCAGGAGGTCGGGGTGATTTGTTTTCTGTTTGTTTTCGTGTTGACAACCTGCTGTAGGTATCCTGTTGATATTATTAATGGTGACTTCATTCTATTGTTTTATTGTTTCGATGCTGGCATTGCTGCAACTCATTCCTGGAAGGCACATCAGAGGGACATGCCATTCACTGTATATGTTGACATTCTGCAGGGGATTGAATTGAAAAAACAAATTGCTTCTTCATCTCTCTGTGTCAGATGGAGGGGTCTGGCAGTCCTCGCTTCAGAAAGCTTCATTTCCCAGTGGGTCTGTGGATCAACTCGCCCAGGAAACACTTTGCCAAGCTAGGTGGTCGCTGGCCCAGCGCTATCTCTGTCAAGTCAGTCTGAAGTTCTCACAGTTTTATTCCTGTTGTCTTCTACATCTCACATACTCGGTGTCAGGTTAAGCGACTCTCATGCCAGCTATTGTTTCGTAAGAATTCAGTGCCTGATACGTATTGTTGAATAAACAGTTTATGCTCTGATGTCATCTTATCTTACTTCCACTGTCATTAGTATCCTTTCAACCCTGTAACCTTTCCCTGTTTTATTTTAGTCCCTGTTGTTTGTCAGTCATAATTCACAGCTGACTGGTCCCTTCCTTTCTCCTTCCTCTCCCCTGTCTTCCCCCTCCTCTGTTGTTACCAGGTCGACCACCAGCTCTGACGCAGCCTCCCTCCACGAGGCCACCTCTGCCCCTTCCTCTTCCCTGTCTAACTCCACCCCCTCGCTGGCTTCCCCTACCCCATCCCCGTCTCCCTCCCCGGCCTTCCTTAGGCCGCGGCCTGCTGGGCCCCAGTCTCGCACAAAACGCCTTTCCCATCTTTTTTTGCGGGGGCGCTCCAACAGTGACCGGGACCGAGCAGTGGGGGAGAGGGAGAGAGAGGTTTGGGCACATTCTGCTGCCCCCTCCTCCCACCACTACTTGCCCCCTGCTTCCTCCTCTGCCCCTGGTCTGATCAAGATTTATGGGGATGCCCTGTCCAGCGGAGCCAACTATCGCTCCCTGCTGGCCAACATCTACTCTACAGCCAGGCAACTCATCGCCCAGGTCATCACTCGTTACACTGAGAGAGAGAGGGAGGAAACAGATGATGCAGGTATGACAAGGACGTTTCTTCTCATTTGGACCTCTGCTGTAATCCATTATGTAGACCTGTTTGCTGAATTTTATAGCCAAATTAAAATGACTTATTCTAATCATATACAGGAGTGGTATAATAAATAATAAAAAATAATTACCCCTTTCCTCTTCCTCACTTCCTGCATTACCTTCTAGTTCTCCAGAAACACATCCCCGAGGACTTCCTGTTGTGTGATGTCATTGGAAAGCCCATCCAGCAGCCAGATGGAGCTATCAAATGGGAGACAGAGTGCCGGAGAACTGTTGCCCCATGGGAATGTCCCTTGTTGTTAGTGGACATGTGGCGGCCTAAGGACGGATTTGAGCGGCGCTTTGAAATCCAGAGGAGGGAAGACTATGAAAGGAAAGAGAAGGAGAGAGAGAGGGAACGGGAGAGGGAGGGAGAGAACTACCAAGGTATGTGTAAGACTCAACACAAAGGGATGTGACTCTTCATGAACGACACAGGGTCAAACTGACCAAAGCCCTGCTTGTGTGCCTGGACAACAGGTGTGCGCTGGCGGCGGAGCAGGATGTCATCAGGAGGCGGGCCGGAGGAGAGTGAGCGTGGTCACCGCGGAAGGAACACGGAACTCAGGAGAAGCATCAGCGACATGAACCTGAGTCTGCGGCGTCGCCAGGGCAACCATGTCAGCAGTGACCAACGTGGCTCTGGCAACCAGCCGAATAACAATGGGGCAGTGCAGGACAGGAAGAACATTGTGAGCATGATCAACCCACAGCCGGGAGAGGTAAAGACGATGCTGTGGTAAGGAAGCTCTAAATTAATAGAGAATTCCACCCCCCCTTCTAATCATCACCTCTTAACCTGCTATTTCAGAATAGGGCGTCAAAAGTTCAAGCAAAGGTTGGATGGACCAACCAGACAGTGGAGGATGAGAAAGATTACTCCAGTTCCGACCTGGAAGTGATGTCACAGAGTTTGATCCTTCCACCCACAGACCGGCCCTACTTCCTGTTGCTGCAGGGTTATGATCAGTGCAAGGTAAGACTTGCCGACAGATGATATCACATACACCAATACTCACAAACAACACCCACGCACACGTACACTATGTAAACACATTAACACATCACTGACGTGCACATATTGCAAGGTGCACTCTCTACGTGGTGCAGATGCAAACGCACAGGTAGGCTGTAGAGGATTTGTGAGGAGATACACGTGTGCACACACTTTGAACATTACATCATACCTGCATGTCTGTAATCGTTGCATACCATCAGGGTTTCCATCTCTCTGCGAGCCTCTCCCATTCAGCAGCCAGCACAAAACAGCCTCAGAGCAACACAATGCCCCAACAACTTCTCCAGCGAAGGCACAAATAGCCCCTCTGTGCATCACTCCGTCTCACACAATGACCTCACACAGGTTTCCATTGTAGCAACCTGTGACACACTTCATTCCTTATCAACATCATTAACATCTGATGGAAGATTGATATAAGCTGTACCACTTCAAAGATAACAGACCTCCCTGACTTTCTGCTACTCTCCACTGTGTGTGTTTTGTTAAGGATTTTGTTTTGTACATCATGGCGGGACATACGCATGTGTTTGGACGAAAGCCCACAATGAGAGAGAGAGAGAGGGATAGAGAGAGGGAGAGGAAGGGGAAGAGGCCTCTGAAGGTGGACACATTCCTCTCTGCTCCTGACCTTTTGGCTAGACATTTACTGGTGAGGAGAGACTCAGCTGTTCCTGAGACGCCCACCGGACAAGGTACTAACAACGTCAGCTCAGAGGTCTACTCAGACTTGTGTCCGACAAAATTCCAAACCAAGTGGTTATTCTATTCTTCCACATGATGTGTAAACCTCGAAGAATATCAATCTTGCAGTGATTTATGTAGATCCTGAACTTTTCTTGTCTTATTCCAGCTTTGATGCGGCCCTTCAGGGGAGGTGCAGTAACACACAACGGAGTGGCCCTTTATAGGGAGGCCGTCCTAAAGCCTGGGGATGTGATTGGTCTTGGGAACCACTTCCTCTTCCTGTACCGTGACCCCCGTGTCACCCCAGCTGCACCGCTGGCACTAACCATGCCATGGCAGGCGGATGCCTCCACCACCTGCTGCCCCTCAGGGTTGGTGGACAGACAGGAAGCGCTGAGGCAGTACCTGGGATCAAGTGAGGCAGTCTTGAAATTCCATCCTCGTCATGCAGACACCTTGTTACAGGTGAGACAAGCAGAAAATGAATGAATATAAACTAAGAATTTGTTGACTTGATAACATACTCCATGTTTATCCCTCCCTTTTCTCCCAGGAGATAATCTCCAAAAATTCGTCTCCAGACTCAGGTGGTGGGCCACTGGCTCCTGCTTTCCTCCTGTCAATCATGATAGATCACGCCTCCAAACACCTGGACCCTGCTCTCACGCCACAGATATTACTCAAGTCAGCCAATCTAATTAAAGAAATTGTCTGGGTAAGTTCAATGAAGCAGCTTGATTATGTAAACTTTAAAAAGATATGTGGGGTTTCCAACCATTAAATGTAATGAGTCGTCATGCACCTTTGTTTTATATCATTTCCACTTGCTGTCTCCCATTTCCTGTCATCTCTTTATGGTTCACTCTGTAATAAAATCCAACATTTTATCATAATAAGAGGTGACAGCCCTACAGCTCTCTCAGAATATTTTCATCCACTACTCAGACACAGCTAAATGAGGTAAATGCTAACACAAGCATGCTATAATCCTCACAATGTCAATGTTAGCATGCTATCATGATTAACACAGTTAACACCAACATCAGTATTTGGTCATAGACTTTGACCTGATGATGGTGTTATAGTATAGGTGTCAGTCAAGTGCTCATAAAGGTATAATTGAAGTTGTTAAGATGCTACATTTGCCACCTAGCAAACCCATGACAGTTGAACGTGAGGGAAAAGTTCACAGCCGTTCAATGGTTGTGGAACTATTTTACTTTAAGCCAAAAATGTCAACCTGCAGCTGGTGCTAGAGGAAAAGTCAGGGGATGACCACAGTCAGTAGGACTGAATAACTATACCAAATTTCACAGCAGTTCATCCAATAGTTTTTTTTACATAATTCAGTCTGGAACCAACAGACAGACTTTAAACATCCAAAGAGTCATGCCGTTAAAATGACCAAAAACAGTCAGTATATAGAAAATGACATGTTTGTAAATTGATAAAAACAACAAAAAGTTCAAGACTAGACAAGAGCAAGTGAACCGTGAACCTTTTCTGGATAGTATTGCGTGGCCATAACCACATTTAAACAAGCTTGGCAGGAAACATCAGGTAGGCAGATTGAGATTGCCACATTCAGTCAGACAGAAAAACCAGCAGACAGACATATGCCCTTCATTGTGGCCTGCAAGGTTGTGGACATGAGAGAGGATGAGCTGATGTCACTTCCCTCCTGCTGGAAAATGTGCTGTAATTGTCCTGGCTGCAGGGCGAGACACTGCTCCCCCTGCTCCACCCCCACACTAAGCCCAAACTTCTCTCCTCTCTTCTGTCTCCAACTCTCTTTACAGGATAACATTAAGGAATTTGGGGATAAGCATCCCACGCAAAAGTAAGAGCATTTTTGTTCTACGTCATGTTTCCTCTGTTTAGAGATCTCCCGTGGAGTGATTCATGATGCATTTGTCCATGTGCTGTTATGTCTTTGGTGAATTTTTGTGGTATGCTGAAAGCATTGCAACAAAGTAATGTTGAAAAATGGCTCAAACACTGTTGAGTAATAATAACTTGAGTCTATTTTTACTCGCAGTATGGCGTGTTTCTCTTTTAAAACCATAACAAAACACAGACAGGAGAATGCTCACAATCATTTCAGAGTTAACAAAACATTGACACGACATAAATGTTATGTCCAGTTCCACAGAGCAAGAGGGGGAGATCAGCGCGCCCAATGTTCAGAAACTCTCGGCTGACCTTCGACCCCTGATGTTCTGGATGTCAAACGCCACAGAGCTCCTTAACTTCTTCCAGGTCAAAGTTGAAACCATGGAGAAAGAGTGGGAGTTTGAAGGTGAGAGTGATTGGAAAACAACAGAAATAGACTTTTTTGTTTACTAAACCACTTTGGTAATGTCAGACACGAATTAAACCTGACACGAATTCTTTGTTGTTGTGATTATCTTTATGATGGTTTTGTTAAAAGCCCCTGGGGACCCAGTTTTGACAGCGGACATGGACACCTGCTCTGAAGCTCTGGCACAGCTGGATGATGTCATTATGCACACTTTCCAGCAGTGTGTGTATCACCTCACCAAGGTACAACCAGACAAAAGCCCAAATCCATACTAAGTAATAATTCTACACAGTGTATCATGATCCCTAGATACTGTTTTAGGAACCATGAGCTTTCATCAAGAGACGGCAACATTTTTGTCATTTACTAAGATTTTTCCTTTGACATCAAACCACCTGGTATGGACTGATGCGGATTCGGATGATGCCGATAGTCATGATGGAGGCTGATATGTTCAAACTGATAGTACTAACATCCTGATGCACAGCATACTGCCGATATAATGTTCATGTTCACCATCTTTCATCCAGACATTTGCCAATTACCAGTACACAAAGTACAGCTGAGGTCAGGGGGAAACGATTCGTTCTACAGCTATAAAGACAAAATTATAAATACATTTATTGTTGCAATTCATTCATATGTGGACATAAATGTACATACCAAATTTCATGGCAGCAAATACAAAATGTGTTGAAATATATTCCATCTTGACCAAAACTGTGGATCGACTGGCACTGCCAACTGCTAGCATGGCTAAAACTTAAAAAACAACTCTTTATCCTAACTCTGTCTGTTTCTGCCCTGATCTATTATTCATACAATATAATATTTACCATATTATTACTTTATTAACTCAAGTTTCTGTCCTTTCTGTCCACAAAGACCTTGTACTCATTGCTTCCGGCTCTCCTGGACACCAACCCATTCTCTCGTGAGGACAAGGAGAAAGAGAAGGATGGAGCTGTGGGAGCAGAGGGAGAAGAAAAAACAAGGGAAGAAGGAGAGGCGGATGACGTGTCCGCCTTACCACCCAAGGTTGCCGGGCTGGTGGACGTGTATCGCTGTTCCCTCATGCTGTCAAGGGAAGCATGTCTGTCCCCTCCTCTGACCTCCCAAACCTTTGGCTACCTCTTCTTCTTCACCAACACCTCCCTGCTCAACACGCTGCTGGAGAGAGGTGACAAGACACATCTTAAAGTGGCAAACATAGGAAACATAGGAAACCATATAGCACTCAGTAGGGCACGTACCTCCACCAAGGTCCAACAGCCACCTTTCAGACACACATAGATCTCTGTTCCCTAAATACGCCTGTTTTCTTTCACCCAGATTCATGAATTATTTCCTGCGAAAACTGTCAAAACAATTATAATAATGTGAAAGAAAGTGAAAAGAATTGCTGAATGGGTTTTCCCTGACCCATATTACATACTTCTACCAAGTTCCGTGGAAATCCTTTCAGCTGTTTGTGTGTAACCTTGCACACAAACCAACAAATAAACAGACTGACAGTTGTAAAAACTTAACCTCCCTGGTAACAATCTGTACAATCTGTATTTCAGTCGTATAAGTTTTCTACAGTCACATCTGACCAAATAAAGCTGTGGTTGCAAAACCCCTGAATGTTTTGTACAGGGGTCTTTTTTTATTAGTTTTATTAGTTTTCAAGTGTTCTCTCAGATAACACAACAATCTAACGCTAGTATTTTTAAACAAGGTTTTTCTTTCAATTCGTGTTCTTCAGTAATTCTTTTCTCTGTTCCCTCCACTTTTTAATTTTGTTTTTCCAGATGGACTGTTCTCCTGGTCCAGAGCAGTCCAGATCAGGACAAACTTAGACATAGTTCTGGATTGGCTACAGGGGGCGGGATTAGGAGACATTGCCTCAGAGTTTATGAAGAAACTGTCAATCACCGTCAACTTCCTGTGTATTCCCAAGACTCGACTGATCCAGGTAACACTTAGCGTTTAGTGAGCCTCCACAGCCATCTGATAGAAAATCGGCTAACATGTGTTCCATTCACCTCTCATCCTCCAGTCGTCCTGGACCAGTCTAATGGAGGACCATGTCTTGTTAAGCCCCGCCCAGTTGCACCACCTGCTCACCCATTACAGGCTGGGACCAACCAGAGCCCCTCCAGCATCCTGGGCCCCTCCGCCAGGCACAGAGTTGAGTGGAGGTAGGACAAACAGTAATAATAATATAATATAAATAATACAGTCATCGAGATTTTCTGCCAAGTCAGTCGTTTGTAAACCTTTCATCATCTTTTAGACATCTTTGAGAGCTTCCTGGACCATCCTCCTCTCATCCTGCCAAATGAGACTCCACGCCTCGACCTGTCCCAGCCAATCCCAAGCCCTGAGCTCCAAAAGGAAGTGACACGTCTCCGCACCTTCTTGTGGGGACTTGACCAGGATGAGCTCCCAGCCAATCAGAGGACTCGGCTTTGAGGAAGCCCTTATTTGTCTCGTAGAAGTAAAAAAGGAAATCACCAGAAAAGGAAAACTGCAAACCACATTAAAATCCAAATCTGGATATGTTCTCTTCATTTTGGTGCCTTTGCTGTTTTTTCATGACATTGCCATATCAGATCATTTATTCACTTAGATATTTTCAAGTATGACACATGTATTGGCTTTGGTATGTCTTTACAGAATTTATTTTAAAGCAGGGATTAAAACCCTGTATCTGTTGGGCTATGTAGTGTTATGCTTTACATGGCTGTTTGTCTTGGCTTCCATGTATGTTTTCAAAGTCCATGTTTTTAATAAAATGCTGAATTCTACTCTGAAAGACCGACAGTTTCCATATAATCTTTGACAAGCTTGTTGCCCTCAGCGGGCCCCTGGGGTTTGGCACTCATCTCAAACTTCAACACCAAAGAAACATTCCACAAGGTGGCGATGCAGGACTCATTCCTCTTTGACGTTAAATGATGAGTCTGCAGGTAGAACAGCTTGACTAAGGAGGCGATCATGCAACTACATTATCAACTGTTCCGAAGACACATTCTCATTTCCTGTAAAACTGGTAGCATTTTACCCAGAGTCATGACTCAAGCAAGTAAATGAGACCATGACGACCACACACAAAGGTCACCTTTACCTAGGTAATCTGTTGTAAAGGTCAAAGCTGGTGACTTAAGGGCAGGGGGGATTTAATTTCCCTTTGGTTAATGTGACACACTCAAGTGGTCTGTTGCAGTGAGTATCCCATTTCACTTATGTGGTATAATGAAAAAAAGTCCACATCATTTAGAGTAAACTAGTAAGTGGTTGTCATAAACAGACAGCAGACAGGTGATATCATTATTTGGAGTGAGTAACAGCTCAACTCCAACTGTCACAATTTTGTAATATCCAGTCAAGTTCACTGTCTAGTCGGCCAGACGTCTGCAGAAAACACATCACCACTGTCTTTGTTTTGAGAGTGAAGCTCTGTGGCGTCTCAGCAAACGCAAGTTATCATCCTCCTACTTTGGCGAACGGCCAAATGGCTTCCTTTCTTCCGGTCAGCTTCTCAGATGAATTCCTTTACGGTAAAAAGCTCAAAAAAACAAAAACACACACGCACACACTTCAATCCCGTGAGAGACACTGACTTACATCATCACTGTTGCCTCAAGTCCTGTCTTCCCAACTTTTCATTGTGCTGACATAAAAAAAACACAGCATTGAGAAAGAGCAGTAATAGATCGTGAATCATGAGAAAAGGCTCCCTGTGGTCACATTTATCAATTAAGTGATTGTAATCACTCTCATTTGAAATTCAATGTGGTGCATGAGTGAGAGTGAGACTGTGTTTGTGTGCTAATTTCAACTTTCCCGTAATGTGATACAGATGTAGTCTGTAGCTTTATAATTAAACACAGATGGGGCTCAGACTGGTATAGGTCTGTGCCGATTGGGTGACATTATAGTAGTGTGTGATACAATACAGTGACCAATGTCTGAGCGCTATTAAGTAACATGTAAGGTTTAGTAAGCATGTGACACACACATGGTTATCTGTGATCTCAATCACTGACACAGACTGAATGTCACACACACTTTCACCCAGCATTGCGTAGTCATACACGCACACGTAGAGACACACACACCAAACACTTCTCTCTGTCTCACACTCACACACACACACACACACACCAAATAGACTTACCCAGGTGCAGAGTCCCACACCTGTTGTAGCGGCTCTCTGTAATTAGCTCGAGACAATTATCACTGGTGGACGGAGGGAGGAGGGCGAGGACAATGGGCCAGTTATTCTCTCCCTATCATCTCCTTCTCTCTCCCTGCTGTCGAGTAATGAAAGATTCTTCCCTTCTTCAAAGAGGACGGAGTTTCCTACAAAACAGCTGAGTCAGAGGAGAAAAGAGAGGAGGATGAAAAGAAAAGGGGAACAGTAGGGAGGCATGGCGCGGTAATGCAATGCTGCCGGTGTGAGGCCCAGTGGACCACAGTGATTGCGTTCATTGTTGCTGCACACAGGAGCCATTTTCAGGAACCAGAAAAAAGGCCCGTGGCTCTCACACTTAGTTCTAACAGCTACAACCTGGCGCTGCCACAGTATCTATTTGTGATCTGGTAACACTTTACCTGAGCCCTGCGTCATCGTATAAAGCCCGCAGTATAAGGAGGGTTTTCAAAACATACGTAAGGGGAAAGGACAGAATACGATGACTGTGAGACCACTGATGGAGGCTGTGAGACACATTTTATCGGGAAATCGCAGGGGAAAGTGTGAGGGTTTAAGTGCAACGTAGTCATCTCAGCAGATATATGCAGAATCTGGTTTCCTGTACCGGTGTGGACAGGAATTGTACTGATCCCCTATGGGCAAAAGGAGCAATATTAGTTATATGACTGTGACTCAATAGAAACAAAGACAGATTTCTCATTTTGTTTCCCAGACTGAAAATATTTAAGAACCTGGCCGTATGAGGCACAGTCATCAGAGTGCCAAAGACTCAGCTCTACACCAGAGCCGCGTCAGAGGGAACAACTGCGCGTGGCTCGGGGCTAAGTCCTGTGTTCAGGCCAGGGAGGAAACAAGGGAGCAAGGGAATCTCTGTTAGGTCACAGACAAAAAGTCAGACTGGGGGTGTAGGAATCTGTGTGAGGTTTGAGACAACTGGAGAGAAGGTCAGAGGTGCCGGGAGGGAAATCAGTCAGATGCAGACAGACGGCAGACTGTGGCTGAGGCTGGAGATGGGGAGACTTGTGGATGAAATGGACAGCAGGGCCTCAGTGAGGTGACTAAAAGGCCAAGAGAAAAACGTTGGTCTTCCTCAAGGGACAGATCTGTTTTCCCCCGGTTACGTCACCCAAATGTGAAATACACACATAAACAAACAAACTGTTCTCTCTCTTTTTTTGGTGCACACATGCATGCCCCTACACACAAATGCACACAGGCACACGCGGGGATATAAAGAACCCCTGTGAGGTCAGATCCTCTGGGCTGAGGGTGTCCACTGTTAGTGGACCAGCCAGCTAAGCCTCACAGTCTCACTGGCAGCTACAACCACCACCACCAACCGCTGTACCCTGCCTTGCCCTGCCCTGCCCTGCCCTGCCCCGGCTCCCTCGCCACTGGTGGCTGTCTGTCCTGGCCTGCTAATGCTGAGCAGCAGTGCGTTTATGTGGGTGCCTTTCAATTTAGGACATGACCAGTGCCACCAAATTGGGGCTGGTGGTCTTTTCCTCTTTTACCGAATGTCCTCATCCACCTTTTCCCTCCTTTCCTTCTCTTTTCTCCTGTTTTCCTGTCTCTCTCGCTTTCTCGTTCTCGCTCAGTACGTTTCTCTCGGGCCGGGGGGCCTGTGGGCCTGTGGGTAGGGGCCTTATTCCATCAGCCTGGGGCTTCTGTCAGAGGCTTGTTCCATTTTGCGTCATGGTGTTGACTGAGCAGACCCCACACTTAACTCCCATAGAGCAATGGGGTTGGGCGGCAGGGCGGCCAGCTCAGGCTAACGCGGCCCGTGTTCAGCGTGGTAATCTGATGGCCGTGTTTATTTTATGTAGCTCTCCTTTGATGGAGCAGAAAAAGTCTTTGGGCTTTTTGTTTCAGCACTTTCACTGCCAGGTCAGAGGTGCTCGCCGTGGTTACGCTCAGGAAGAATAATATTTGCCCTTATATTCGCTCCAAACAGGCTTTTTTCCATATTAGTGTCAGGGATACTCTCTGAGTTTCTGCCTTCCACTGATTCGGCACATTGAAGGTGAAGGGTGGCAGGGGACTGCACCTCAAAGGCATTGCTCCCTCAAGGATAATGGGGGTGTTCCACAGGTTATCCCCAAGGCCTGTTCCTACACCCCCCCGTCACTCTCAGTGACGATCTGAGAGAGGACCCTGCAGCCAAATACAGTACATAACACCCATTAGTGAAGGGAAACACACACATAAACACATAAAAACACTCTCCCTCCTGCTCGGGTGCCCCAGGCTCTACTTCAGCTGTCAGTCGTCCAAACTTCCCAGGGGTTCTTTTTTAATGGAGTTACCAAGAAGAAAATTACCTCTCCTTCTTGTCTGCCTGTGCGTTTTCACTGCCTCGCTTCAGAACTCACACACCCACCTTTTTCTGCCTTGTGTCAGCTGTTTCAGATGGGTCAAAAAGCCAGGGAACCGCACAAAGGGCGTTTTCACACCTGAAAGTCCGGATAAAGGATTCGAAACAGGGTTGATGTTTTTGTTCCATTGTGCGTATTTGATCCAGTTAGTTTTGGTTCAACAGCAGAACTTTCTCTATACACACCTACATCCTGACGTCATCACCTACGTGTGCCGCGTTTCCCTAGACTTGACATTCATTGGTTTATAGGCGGGTGTCCTTTCTAATCTCTCCTAAACGTCCTCCTACTCGTCCAAAAGTTCATACCATCCAAAAAAGTGTTTGAACTTATGTCTGTGACACCTTTAGCATCTTCTAAGGTTGGTTTGGTTAAGCACCCTAAGTAATTATGTGAGGATTTGACCTTAACAGACAAGTGAGAGGTTGTTTGGTTCACGTTCCCTGGATCAAATTCTGACCCCAATTTGTTCTGTAGAACCACACCATAAAGTACAAATAGGGTCTCATATATTGCCCCTCATCAGATTGTTCTGCACTTACTGTATCTCTATTAAGCTTTACAATGTTGATCTGACCCGGCAAAGTGCTCTGATTCGATCTGCGTGGCGACTTACAAGACTCGCTTTGTCATGCAAGAATGCTTTTTACTTTGAAGATTAATTAGTACGTGGCTTTTGAGAGAAAGAAGCCCAGATTGTGGCGGGGAATATTGTTTATCTATCTCCATTTTGTTATTGTAATTGGCTGAAGTCTACGCTGTCATATTACAGGAATGAATCATTGTCATACAAGATAAGACACCCTGGGGAGTTATATGGATAATGTTTCGTTTCCTTCCAGGTTGTTCGTTATTTATGATCTGAATTCAGAAAAGACTGGGTCCTGGCCAGATAGGAACGCAAAAACAGAAACTAGATCACTGGGCTCAAACGGCCTCTGTATCTCTTATCTTTCCGTTGCAGATGAATACAAAACCATGCACAGCAAACATTGTTTATACTTCCTGCCTTCCTCCATATATCCCATTATCCCCTTTCTGTTCTAACACATTAGACATGTTCCTGACCTCCCCTGTGACTGTGAGGTATGTGCTTACTCACAGATGAAGGAGCCTACACTCTGATGTAATCCAAGAGAAACAGGCAGGGGACTACCCTGGCGGTAGGTAATCCAATCCCCCCTGGTACAATTTAGCAGCTCAAAACAATTCTGGCCGCCCCGAAAATCAGTATCATCAGCCAGACAAGAGGGGATGTAGACTTGTTAGTAGACACTCATGTAACGTGATGTAAATCTTCAGTAGGTCACTGCAGAGGGGAAGCTAATCTGGATCAGGGTTTTGGATAATTGTTTTCGCTGATCAAACTGAGCTTAAAAGGCTCTGCAGATGTCACGGTGTGGGACACTGTTGAAAAGCCGGGTCGGTGATTCATTAATAGGTGCTGTCAGTCAAGCCCAAGGATTCACCAGTCAGAAATCTGCCTGTGAGGTGTGTCTGTCTCGTCCTCTTCCCACTCACTGTCACCAAATCAGGGGCTGATTAACAGGGATTAACCTTTCCTGTGTCGAGCCCCTATCTCTGTGCTCTCTTCCTGTCCCACACTTGTCCCCTGCTCTTGTCCAACACCATTTATATGGGTGATTGTCTGTTTTACGTCTTCGCAGTTGCTATCTTTGCTTCGGTCATTCTCTTCCATGGCATCACTTTGTTTTTTCCTCATCCCACCTTTATCGCAGGACATTAGCTCTTTTCTCCCTGACCCTCTCACCTATCCAGTCACCCCATCCCAACCCTTCCCATTCCTTTCTTTTCATTATGTGTCACCTTTCCATTCTTGTCGTCACTCTCAGCTCCCTAGGACAGCCACTGTCAGTGTTTATTGTCTTAATGTCAAACCTAGACCTGCGTCTGTCCAGGCATCCTGTTCCTGTCCCTCCCCATCCCACTCCTTGCCATCATCCCTTTCATTTCTCCTTGGTGATTGTCCATGTGCCTGTTGTTTCTGGGCTTTTAGTCCAGTCTGCTGCACGGAATTTCCTTCTTATCGGTCACTGGGCCATACCGTGCATTCCTGGCATTCTTCCTGGCACTACCAGGGGTCCAGACAGATGTGAGGGCGTCTGTAATACAAGGCAGACGCAGAGGCCAACGACACTGTTCATTCATCCACTGGTGACCCCTGTGATGGTGATGGACAATGTGATTGATGAAAAGAAAGACGATGAGGAGCCAGAGAGGGAAGGGAGGAGACATAAAAAAGACAGTGGTGGCGGGGGCGTAATGGTTAGGCGTGTGAACTCAGTGCCAAAAATAGAAAATTCTGGATGGTTTTCATTTCGAAGTCCTTGACTCACAGACTGTTATTGATAGAAGATGACATGTAAGGCATTTAAATACCTCCCAACAGAACAATTTATGGCTAATTGGGAACAGCAGAGGGTCAGAGTGTGCATAAACATTGGGAACAAGAATAAAGAGATTAGAATAACTTCCATATCATTCCTCTTAGTCACAGCCTTCCAATGATAAAGGTGGTTGTTAAACCAAAGCTTTGAGTTTCCACAATGAACAAAGGTCAACAAAATAACACTGAAGAGACCTTGGGGCTGTGACAGGTCGTGCAGATGAACAACAATGATGCCCATCAGACTTGGAGATAAAGATAATGGCGGTTGAGAAAAATGCAAAAACATTACTTCCCTATCTTACTTTTACTATTCCAGAGATAAGATGTCCAAGAAGCATGAGGGATAGATAATTCAGTT